>NC_142246.1:59352921-59969921 GCF_052056855.1 Sturnus vulgaris
CTTGGCTAGAGTCCAAGTTATCTGCACCTATGGCACACAAGACTTTCTAGGCAAACAGTAGTTAAAGTCTTTAGTCCAGAGTGAACTGTCTGTAAGTTCTGTAAGTGGGCACATATTTAGCAATCAAATTATCTAAACAGAGTTATGACCCGAAGCTGGCACCATCTGATAACCAATAGGGGAACAGCAGCTGTAGCAAGTTCATACAAGACTAGCTTTTAAAAACTTTAGTCATACTTAACTCATCTGCACCACCAAAAACTGACGACAGAGAGACACAGAGAGGACAGAGTTGCATAGAATTTAGGCAAAACTGTCTCAATCTGTGCTACAGGAGACGAACTGGGGTGGCTGAAGAGCATCTCATTCAACTGACCAAATCACCCTGCTCAGAACTGCACTGCCTCCCTCTCTGATTTATCTCAGCTCCCCTTTCCATCAAACCAGGCTATGCAACTCAGAGCTTGTAATCAAAACATTACAAATCTGACCACTAACACACACTGAACTACAACGGCCATTAATCTTACATTAGTATCCATGCAGGCTGCACGTGGGGGATGTCTTCTATCAAAAAATTGGTGAAGACAGAACAAGTTCCACAAGTAAAAGCAGTTCTTTTCACCACATACCTCACCAAAACCTCCAAAATATTCCCGTATTTTCTCCTCAGGTGTATCTGGAGATAAGCCCCCAACAAAAATCTTTTTCACGGGTTCTTTTGTTTTCATGGCTTTGGCTCTTTTTGGATCAATGACCTTTCCATTCAGCTTGTGCTCTTTCTGGTCCATGACCTGAGGAAAATAAAAACACAAACAGTTAAAGCTAAATGTTTCACTGATGTTTTGAGTAAGGCCAAATTTGCTTCCATTTCAATACTTGGATCACACCAATAATTTGCTGCAACAAAACAAAGAGTTCTATGATTTTTTGATCACTATCCACTGACACAGACAGTTCTGACAACTGGAAGCACCTACTACCCAGCAGAAGCAAGAGTAAAACATTTCTCAAAATGTACTCTTCTCATCCTCCAACTTTATGAAGTGAAAAAAAATCTGTACTTTAGATATCACAAAGGTCATGAAGGTGAAAACTTTTCTGTGTGCCATATCCACAGCATGTTAGAAAACTTAACAGCTAATTTTTGCTTGGATAGTGTCCAAATGTATCAAAGCTACTGGCTCTGCTCTAGGGGTTCATGTTACAGCTCTGGAATGCAAAGACTAGAAGTTCTTTGCAAACGCTGCTTTCACAGCAGCAGGCATTTATACACCGTATTTTTCAAGTGCCCAAGTCCAATGGCTTGCAAGAACCTGTAAGTGCCCAAATCCATACCTCAGGAATCACTGCTGGACCTGGACACAGCATCACGAGTAAGATGGTTCATAAAAGAAAGCATTTTCAACAAGCACATTAAACACACTGCACCCCTGAATCATCTTTACCAGAAGATGTATACAAACAATGCCTACAGTCATCCTAGTGAGTGCTTTGTCTCTGATACCTGAATTTGGACATGTTCCATTACATTAATCCTACCTTATCCACACTCTCTGATTCTTTGAAGAGTACAAAGCCAAAGCCTCTCGATCTCCCAGTGATGGGGTCCAACTTCAGAGTGCAGTCTACAACTTCACCAAACTTAGAGAAGTAGTCCTTCAGATCCTTCTTCGTTGTGTCCCAGCTAAGGCCACCAATGAACATTTTCCTGTTAAGACAAGTTGGTCAATCTGTCAATGTGTGTTACCCAAAACCTCCACTGCCAAGCTTTATGAGCTCAATTACCTAATGCATGGAATTAGCAAGATTTAATCAGTCATGTCACTACACACACAGGCCTGCACTTTTTGACAACTTGCTTAAATGATTCTGGCCAGGACTGATAAAGACTTCCACATACACAAACATTTTTCACTGTCTTCTGCAGCTGCTTACTCTGCTGTCCCAAGAAACCTCTAGTAATGACAAAAAAGGTATTTTACTACTTCTTTACATCTCCACTACAGGTTTAATTCTGTTCAGTTATCTGTGGAGCCACCACACTACTGCTCATGAAACACGTACAGACAGATTAGACTTGTAAGGAAGTGTGGTTAAAACAGAAACATTTATCTACCAATCTGGACTGGACATATGCCTAAATTAATAAACGAAAATAAATAAAGTTTAGTCAAGTTCCCTTCCCCAGAAGGCAGTTAAGAAAAAGCAAAGTATTGGATGGTCAAAAGTTCTCTTTCCTCACAAAAATTTTATATAAACAAATACCTGGCATAATTCATTACCATCAAGAGAATGTCTTCCCAGTATTTCTAGAGCACTAGTGCTGCTGGGCAGATGTGTACAGCACATAATTCATAACCTGTATTTTCAAAAGCACACTAGAAGCTTAGAATCAAATCATAACCATCTCATCGTGTTACTAAGGCATTAAAAAAAATTTAAAATATGCATAATCAAGCCAGTATACACGCAAATTAAACATTCCAGGTTATTAGGCCTAAGGCTTAGGAACCCATTCAAAAGAGGATTTGATCTGAGATGATCTCTTCTAATACTGATAAAGAAGATTTTACTGTGAGCTCTAACCAAAAATATGATCCATTATGATCTATAAAAGCACTTTCTACAAAGCTTTGCCCATTTTCACTGTCCCAACTTATTTCACAATCAGGCACAGTTATCAGAAAACCTGAAAAACCACTGTATCATGTTTCCAACCCTTCTACTTCCCACGCACAAATATTCCTGCCAGTCATGTAAAAGAGCATTGTACCTCCACAACTCAAACTCTCTCGAATCAAAAGCTGCTCCTGTGAACTACTTCTGTTGAATTAGCTTTGATCTCACAGAATTAACAAGAGCATTCAGTTTCTGACAAACATCCATACAGATGAGGGGCTCAGGAGCTTCAGATGTTTTTAAAATAAGTCTCCAAATCTGTAACAAAGGAACATCAATTCCCCATCCCTTTATCCACTTTTCCAACTAGTTCCAGATAGCTCTTCAACAAAGTACCAAGAGCCCTTTCTATCAGTTGTGACTTCTTACTGTCTTCATGGTCCACCCTGGTAAAGCAGCAGCCTCATACCAGTACACACAGTAATCAAAGGAGCTTTCTGCCCTTTGTTCACCATCATTAAGGTCCTTAGCTTGTCTGCTGTTCTGTGAAGGGTTTTTAAGCAGCCAAACGGAAGACACAGAGGACGCAGCATCGTGTTTCTGACACACAGGGGGTAGTGATGCTCTAGCAGTTACTACTGAACTGACACTTGCTACACAAACCACCTGTCTCAACATTACGATACAGACCCTACTTTGTATCCCTAAGGACAGACAGACCAAGAACACGAGCTTGAAACCAACAGCCTCTGAAGGTTTTTAATCTCTTCATGCAGTAACTGCACCTTTGAGCCTGGCTGCAGAGCAGCAAACCACGGCTGCTTCAGTCTGCCCCTACATGAGCTACTACTCCAAGGTGTAAAACTGAGGTCAGGTCAAGGCTACACTACAAACATGAGCACAACAACTCAGGAGCAGTGTCACAGCGCTGCCAAAAGCTTGTAAAATAAATACTTTTCACAGTCTGGCTGGTCTAAGTCACGTCATCACATACAGTTTCCCAAAATAAGTTACCAGAAGTGCACTGGGAAAGCTTTCAAACTTCAGAATTAGCTCAACAAGGTGTCACAGATACACTTTTTTCCCTTTACTACCAGACGTGTTGTCAAAACACACTGTTTCCTGTACAGCATTAAGAACTGACAGGTCAAAAATACTGAACTAGACTACACATCAATGTAATCACTGGCCAGTGTCACTGCACCGCTTAGAGACAACTTTTTCTAGGCTCTGTTGCCTGAAAAGAACCCGAATTTGCCCAGGAAAACCCTTTAAATGGTGTGTATTCAGGAGTAGTAAGTAAAACAAACTCCAACGGCATTTGAGCCTGTTAAGAATAAAGGAAAAGTAACAAAACCATTTTAATTTTTGCTAATCCCAGCAAAATATTCAAGAAAGGGTTCCTATTCTCTCTCTCTCCATTATCCCAAATTATTAACATCTCTCTCAGCAACATCCCAGGTTATTAGAGAAGCAGGAAGACACTCAGGAAGGTTTTGCAGCAGGTATCTGCAGGACACGGTGGTTAGTGCTCCTTTATCCAGGTTATTTTCTGCCTTGACCAAAAACAGAACTGCAGCTCGAGTTTCTCACGGGCCGACAGGAGACAGCAGAGCGCATCAGCCTGTCCTGTCACTGGATTCATTACACACAAATTTCACCGGCAATACAAAAGGGACACTGCCCCAGGCAGAGACCCTATGAAGATTAAAAGCTGCCTTTACCCTGCATAAAACAGAGTAATAGAACATGCTGAGTTGGAAGGGACCTATCAGAATCATCAAGTCCAACTCCTAGCCTTGCACAGGACACGCCAAGATTCACACCATGTGCCTGAGAACATTTTCCAAGTGCTTCTTGAACTCTGTCAGACTTGGTGCTGTAACCACTTCCCTGTAGAGCCTGTTCCAGTGGCCAACCACCCTCTAGGTGAAAAACCTTTTCCGGATGCATAACCTCCCCCGACTTAGCTTCCTGCCTTTTCAACTCCTGCCTCTCAAGTTCGGACACCACCTAACATAATCCTCCCGACAGCAAGTTTCGTGAGCAGCACAGGCATGTTTTAGGCTGGGAAGAAGTCCCGGTGTCTGACGCCTCTGGCACTTAGCTAACAGACTGTAATGTTTGCAGCACAGGGCAATGCTGCGACTGCAACCAGAGCATTCGGTTACACCGAGTTACGGTCTGCACGCACGCACCGCACTTTAACTCATAGAAAAGGCATCGTTAACAAGAAAAATAACTAATAAGGGTCTGTAGCTCGAGGCACATCGACCCCCTTATACACCGCGGGACCAGACACCGCCCCCGCCGCCTGGCCCGGCCCGTGACGTCGCCGAGGCGCCAAGTAAACAAACAGGGCGGCAAACGGGGCCGGGGGCGCGGGGCCCCGCCCGGGACACACAACCCGCCCCCGCCGCTCACCCTTCGTCCTCCTCGTTCTTGCTGGCGTCGATCTTGGCTCCCTCCGACTCGATCCCGCCGCCGCCGCCGCCTCCCCCATCGGTGCTCCCCGCCCCCGCCTGCCCCTCAGGCTGCTCCGCCGGCTCCGCCGCGCTGTCCCCGGCGCCAGCCGCCACCGCCGCCGAGTCCAGAGCGAACTGCTGATCCGACATGGCGCCGCCGCCGCCCCGCACCGGCCACCCCCGGTGCCGCCGCCTCCCCGCCGAGGCCCCGGCCCCGCTGGCGGCCCCGGCCGAGCGCGCCGATCCCGCCGATCCCTCCTCCTCTTGCTCCCTGTTTTTAATGGCGCCGCCACCGACCCAACCTAAAATGGCGGCCGGAAGGAGCGCGGCGGGCGGGACACGTGACACCGCCCCCGGGGAGCCGTGAGGGAGCGCGGGGGGAGCTCCGGCCCAGCCCGGGAGCGCCCGGGGCCGGGGGCCGACAGCGACAGTCACTGGGCTGGACTGGGCCTCTGGAGATCGTCCAGTCCAACCCCCCGCCCAAGGCACGGCCACCTGGAGCGGGTGGCACAGGAACAGGTCGGGGTGGGTTTGGAATGGCTCCAGAGAGACTCCACAACCTCCCTGGGAAGCTGTTCCAGTGCTCTGCCACCCTCTGATTAAGAACTCCTTCCTCAGGTTTAAGTGGAACTTGTTGTGTTTTGGTTTGTGGTCATTGCTCCTTGTCCTGTCACTGGGCAGCACTGAAAAACGTCTGGCACCATCCTCTTGGCACAAGAGATATATCCTGCCTTTGGGATACTTATGTGCATTGCTGAGATCTCCTTCAGTCTTCTCCAAACTAAACAGGCCAGCTTTCACAGTCTCTTCTCCTAAGAGATGCTCCAGCCCCCTCATCATCCTTGTGGCCCTTCACTGCACCCTCTCCAGGAGCCTTTCTTGTGCTGAGGAGCCCAGACCTGGACACAGTATTCCAGCTGCACTTCACTAGGACCAAGGAGAGCAGTAGGATCACAGACTGAAATAAAACTTGGCTCTTGGCAGGGTTTTGTGTATTAACAAACCACTGTAGCAATGAAACCGTATCCTTGTGGCACAAGTCTCCCTCAGCCCCTCAGTTGCTGTGGAGGACAGTGCTGGATGCAGCTGCACTCACAAATGCTGCATATGAACTCACATACTGCTGTGGTTTCTTGCTGATTCCTTAGTTTGTAGTCAGTGGAATCAGTGAGCTTTAACAAGCAAGTTTTATGTTGATACTTAACTGGGTATGTTCTAAGAAACATCAAATCTTCAGGCAGTGCTGCAATCCTTTGGCCTCAGACAAAATGCAGATGCTCCTTTACCCATGCCAGGCACTGTCCTGATCCGGAAAGGTGTTGTTAATTCAGTGTTCCTTCTCCAGCAATCAGGCACTCAGGCTTAGTTGTAGCTTGCTAGTGTGCACTGGATAGGAAACCTGTTTCCTGATCCAGGTGAATACAGTATAGCACATAACTTGTACTAAGTGGTACAGAAAAGAGTTGCTGACCCTAAAATTCAAGCACTTGTAATCTCCTACTTGGAACTGGAATAGAAATAAGCAGTGTAGGAAAGTAAATAAGCCAAGTACTAGAATCCTTGAGGGTTTAAGTGTTTGAAAAACCTTGGAAAGCTCCAACTCCTTAAGCAGCGTTATCAGCATTAAAAAGGTGCTGCCACAGCTCTAGCTCACTCCTGAGATGTACAAAATTGGCAGCATTGTGCCATAGACCACTCTCTCTTCATTGTTGCAGAGCGCAGCACAGGACTCTGTCATCTTCCACAGCGATGCTAATTCCAAGCACTCTGGTGCTCTCAGGACAGATCAGAGGAAGAATGGGCTGTATGTATCTGCTCTCACAGTAACCCTGATTTCCAGAGAGGTACCTGTGCCTTTCTATCCAAGTAAAACTATAGTTCTGCCACTTTAAGGTGACAGCAACACTACACACTCACTTAAGTAAGCATTTATTAGAGAATCTTGTAACATGAAATTATACAAATAAAGTTTGTATAAACACAAGTCCACATTGTGTCATAACATGAATGGCAAAAAGAAAGTAAAAACCATAAAAGAAAACTAGTCGGCCGCTATGTACAGTTGGACACAGTTGTGTCACACACTAAAAGTCTTTTACAAAATAGTCATTTTCTCTCACGAAGACCACCCTCCATTCACTCACGATGCGTTGCAAGATGGCTTTTTGTTGCAGTATCTCTACCTAAAAAATCAAGACAAAATGCATGTCAGATCTGTGACAGTTACTACAGGATTGTTAAAAGGTCCATTTTCATGAACTGCTTTAAGTCTTCTATATATTCCTTTCTTCACTGTTAAAGATCATATGCATATTTATTAAGGTAACACAAGAGGTTTGTTTAGTTACCCATCAGTAATTTATTTTCCCATATACTGCCATTCAGCCCATCTAGGAGGCTGCTCCAAAACAACAACCATCCAATTTAGACAAGTAAGCAGGCTCTGGATCACGTTCTTTTCCACTGGAAACACTGCCAAAATGCTTTCTGATTATTTGTTTATACAACTTAACAACTTATGTGCAACACAAGTCAGGTCACTTTAGTTCAGACAGTCCATATGCATATGATCTTTAATGTTTATCCAGATTTAAAAGTTCGTTTTGGTTTGCAGATTTCACTATTAGCTATAAAAAGAAAAAAGCAAGCATTAAAATCTTAAAGAATGCACATTTAAAATGAGGTTCCACAATTGAAATACAACACTAAACAGAAGACCAAATGATTAAGCTGTAAAGGCATTTATGTACTTTAACTCCTGTAAAAAACCATTTAAGTTAAAGACACTTAATCTCCAAAAAAGATTAAAAAAAGAAGCCAAAGTCTGAAGTTTTCCACTTTAATCTTTACGCTGGTACATGAAGTTGGAAGAGACCATACCACAGGACAGCGTTTTCTGGTGTATGCCTTGCGCTCTGCCTGCAACGTGCGACCCCAGAGATAGACGTGGTCAGGGTGACACACGGCCTGCAATGAAGTTCCCGCTGGCGGGTACAAACAAGGTATAATGTCAGAGTTAGAAGACAACATTCTTGTTTTCCTTAAGTTGTACCCATTTCAGTACTTTACCTGTTAATACTTCTAATAAGTTTAATTATTCCTCTAGACCACCTGGTACACAACGCAAACCAGAAAAACTCTTATGTTTTTCTGAGGTACTAAAGAAGATAAAGTCACATTTTTACAAAGTTAAAGATCTATAGACACGTAGGCAAAGCTGGTTTTAAAAAAAAAAAAGTATTTTTTAAGTTAACAAAAGCTTAATTAAAGGAAAAGTCATGCTAGGCAAGTTTTTACTCTTCGTTTGTCTATTGATCTTTAAATTAGATTAGAGATAGTGGGAGTGGAGCTCGCGCTCATGTACACACCTGTTTGTCAGGTACTAGGTACTGCTTTAGTACGGCTGGTAGTTGTTTTGGTGGTTGCCGCCGCCACGGGACGCCTTCCCATATGTGCTTTGTTGGCCTGGAGGTGACACGGGGAAAAAACAGAACCCACAAGCATTAACATCCAGCCTCAGAAGGAGACTTCACACACAGCAGCACACCAAGAGATCTCATCTTTAGAGCCATGGGCCAAGTAAGAGCAACGCTCCAGAGAGGGGCTGCGTGCTCTTGTTATGGGAAATGAGGGCAAAACCACTTACCACTGTAATCTGTGTATCCCGGCCCATATCCATAGTTGGGATAGTTGTACCCAGAGTAGTCGTAGCCTCCATAGCCACTGTAGCTCTGATCACTGTAAGCACTATTGTAATTCCCGTAGCCTTGATCATAATAGTTATTAAATCCTTGGTTCCAGTTTTGTCCCTGACCTGAAACCAAGTATAGCACGTGTAAGTTTCAGAACTTATTACACTCCTCTCCTGTGCCCCTTCATCTAACTTTTGAGATACGAGAATAATCAGTAATTGCCTGAGCACCAAGTGACAGCACAGGACAAGCCTTCCTGAAAGGTGTGAGTTGTGACTGTTTGGCCTTTGAAGATTGAGATGCATTAGCCTGTAACATAATAGCTGATTCCTTCCGATCCATTTGAAGGAGCAGCAGTGACCACCCAAGCCCTTAATAAATAGCTCCTGGTTTCTTACCCATAGGCCAACTGAGTGTATCCCTTTCAAGTGAAAGTGTAACTGCACTGGCTACACTGTCACTGAGGGCATACAAAAGCACCCCCACCCACCTTGCCCCTTCACCACTTAAATGCAAGCAGAGCAAGAGATTCCTCAGCTTCAACAAGCAAACATAACCACCAAAACACCACTTACTAACAGGCTACTTTACACACTTGATTTAAACACGAGATCTGCACACAGCCTGCAACCTGGAATATCTACAAACACCTGAGTGTTTGGTAAGTACTTGCATTAATAGAACTACTGAAAACACTCACCCCGTCCACGCCCCCTTCCGCCTCCACGTCCACCAGAAGAATTGCTCTTCCCTCCTTTTTGCTGCTGCTGCTGCTGCCTGTACACCTCTTTGGGCTGTGCTACTTTGATCTCACACTGTAAGGACAGAAATCCTTTAACTTATTAAGAATTCCAAGAGCATTTTGTGAGCTGCTTTCACAGAAGCCTACAGAGATAGATTTCACATGCTAAGAACAAGAGTTTTCCCACCTTGCCTGAACCAATCTGGTGGTATCTGCTCTCTAGTAACTTCTTTACTGGCTCTTCATCTGTGTATGTGATAAAACAGAAGCCCCTCCTTTCGTTTGTCTTTGTGTCCATGGGAAGTTCAATGTTTTCAATCTGAAATCAAAATTAATATAAACAATGCGTGAGCAACTTTTTATGCCACCAGAACCACCTAGCAGTGCAGAATCTACTCTGACTACTTCTGGCAGCTATACATCAGACCATTACAATTTTATGAAATCATTAACATACAGATTAAACTACCTCTAGTTTTGGCCAACTCCCTCCTCACAAATTCTTTCTTAAGAGAGAGGCAGACTACACTTGAGAACCAGAGCTGTTCTTATATGCCAATATACTATACCTCGCCAAAAGCACCGAAGTACTCCTTAATCTGTTCTTCAGATGTATCTGGACTCAGCCCACCAACAAACACTTTTTTGGGTGGCTCCTTCCCTTTCAGCGCTTTTGCCCTTTTAGGATCTATTAACTTCCCATCCAGTTTGTGTTCCTTCAGCTCCAACACCTAAAAAACAGACAAAGGAACAAAGTCTCAGACGGCTAGAACTACACAAGCTGGCTTCATGCCATCGGTCCGCAGGAAAAGCGCCCACCTTCTCCACGCTGGCAGCATCCTTGAAGAGCACGAACCCAAACCCCCTCGACCTTCCAGTGACCGGGTCTGTTTTGATTGTGCAATCCACAACCTCGCCAAACCGCGAGAGATACTCC
Source organism: Sturnus vulgaris (assembly GCF_052056855.1). Lineage (NCBI taxonomy): Eukaryota > Metazoa > Chordata > Aves > Passeriformes > Sturnidae > Sturnus > Sturnus vulgaris. The sequence continues at coordinate 59,363,380 of NC_142246.1, forward strand.
GTCAGGTCCTTCTTGCTGGTGTCCCAGCTGAGGCCCCCGATGAACATTTTCCTGGAGGGCAGAAAATATGGATACGGATGAGGGAGCGACGGGGGGAGCCCCCCCCGCGCCCCCATAGGCCACCGGTGACGTCACGGCCCCGATGGGGCCCCCCCGTCCGTGTCCCCGCCCCGCGGAAACTGGGTCACCCGCCCGGGACACAAAGGCGGGCGCGGCCATGGTGGGCAAGGGAAGGGAAGGCCGCGCTCCTGCCAGCCACCGAGCCGCCCCCCCTGAGCCTCAGGGCAGGGGGCGGAAATGGCCGCGCGACTCCCCCACACCACCCCCCCGCCGCCACAACCTCGGCCCTACCCGTCGTCCTGCTGGTTCTTGCTCGCGTTGATCTTGGAGCCCTCGGCGAACTCCTCCTGGCCGCCGCTCATCTCGGTCGCGTCCTCCATGGCGGGGTGAGGGTGGCGGGGGTGCTCGTGCGAGCGGCGGAGACAGCGGAGACCTGCGCCCGACAGAAAATGGCGGCGGAAGAGATCCGGGCACCGCCTGCGCCTCCTTTATATACCCGCGCCGGCAGCCAATCAGCGCCGCCCTCCCGCTCGGCGCCGCAGCGCCCCCGGCGGCTCGCGGCGGGGCTGCAGCAGCCGCCCTGCGGCCGCCATCGCGCGGGCTGAGCCGGGCCGGGCCGGTGCCGCTGCTCCGGGCGGGCACGGCCGCCGCCGCACCGGGAACCGGGACGGGCGGGCATCGGTGCCGAGTGGGCCGGCCGGCGGTGGGTGGTAACGCGTCACCCAGAAACCCCGTACCGGCGGCAGCGGGGCGGAGCGGGGCGGGCGCTCCGTGGGCGGGCACAGCCGGCGCGGCGCTCCCCGCCGCCGCGCATCCCCGGTGCGCCCCACGTGCCGCCGCCGCCATGGGCGTGCTGCCGGTGCCGGCGGAGGTGCGCGCCATCCTGCTGGACATCGAGGGCACCACCACCCCCATCGCCTTCGTCCAGGTGAGAGCCGCTCCTGTCGTGACCCCCCAGCCCTGGCGTCCCGGGGGGCTCCCGTAGCATCGCCGTTCGTGCCGTGACCTCCCCGGCACTGGCAGCTCGCCTCAGGGCTGGCCGAGGTGCCGCCGGGAGCGAAAGGCGTCACCTGTTTTCTGCGTTTTTCCGAATAATGCTCAGGAGAAAATACGCCTTGTCTGGCAGATCGGCCGCCCCTTTGGTGGGCTCCCTTTGGGAGCGCTGGGATTCGGGCAGGTCAGGGATTTTTTTTCATGGGTATGGGGCAGCTGGAGCGCTCGCAGCCGAACCGGGAAAAGCCCTCGAGCATCGCCGTTCCTTTGATGGCCGGAGCTGCAGCACCGCACCCGGGTCTGCACAGAGCCTCAAGTGCCGTCTGTTTAAAGTACGATGTTTCTTGGCTTTAATTTCAGTAGTCAGCGATTTGCAGTAATCGGTAATTCCCGGGGTTATCCGCTGCCTTTTCCCTTCGGGAGGCTGGCACAGCCAAATCTCCCCCGTGTGCCGGAGGAGCGTGTCCAGCGCAGGGCACACACCGAGCTGTGTGTGCTGTGGTGGCAGCGGGTGCACGAGTGGCTTCCCTTGCCTAGGGAAAAGCTTAAGAATGCTGGAAATGCTGGGTCAGGTGCAGAACCGAGGGGACTGGGAAGTCTGCGAGTCATAGGAGAACCGCAAATGCTGATAGCCGCGGGTCCCTCCTCTCCGGGAGGCTTTGGTTCGCAGGAGGGAGCGGCTTGCTGAAACAGCGAACGATGTATCCCTTCTCCTGCCCTTAATTAACCGGGATTTCTCTATGAGACACTGTAGCTTTTGGTAGATCTTTGCAGCCGGTGGCTTCCAAAGGTGTTTTGTGACCCACATAGCAGGTGAAGGCTCCTGCCAGGCTTTCTAGAGGCTTCTGCTAACACGGTTTACCAAATTAACAGCATGACCTACATCTTTCCTGTCCACGATCTTGAAGAAACTTCAGGCCTAGATGGCATTGCAGCTGCCTCCTTCCCCTCAGTATCTTTCAATTCAAACAGTTTGGAGAGCTCAGCTTTCTTACTAAACATCTAACAGAGCAACTAAGTTGTTTCTGTCCACCTTGAAACTGTTTTGCAATTGTGCAATATGCCACGCACCTGAGACCTTGGGTTTCCACCTAGTGTCTTTCTGCTGCAGGGAGGCCAAATGAGTTTTGGTTCTCAATAAAGTTCAGTTTGATGGAAATCCTGAAAATACTTGGAAGAAATTATTTCATTTGATCTCTTAGTTAACCTTTATTTGCCTTTGAAAGGTCCACTGATGGTTCAGCAGACATTATTTTTCAACATTAAACGATTTTATTTAATGCTTTCTTTAATGTTAGAATTACTGAATTTGCAAGTAAGGAAATAGAATGGGTCAGTTGAGGGGTCGATTAAGGAAAAATACCAGAAAAGAGAGTATTTGGAGTCTTTCTTCCACACAGACTCACAGCCTATTAAACCTAGTACATCATTGACTGGAATCACTTTTGACATCCATAAACTATCTGTCCCACTAGCTGTCCACTACTCCAGCTGTCATGTGGGTATCCCCAAATTACAGAATCCACTGATCTTTCAGAGTCTGTTTGGAAGTTTTCCTTAGCCAGCACAAGAGTATGAAACACTGCTTTTGAAAAACAATCGGGTCCTTTTGACATCTGGGTTGTAAAGGAGGTTAAACCAAGCCAGCAGGTCACTGCATTTCTCAGTGGATTCTCTTTAATTTCCTCCACAATTTAAAGGATAGTTTGAAAGTAAAGGAAATGAGAAAATAACTGGGGGCATTACAGGCTTTTGATTTCCCTAGACAAGTTTGTGGTAATTCTTTAGGCAATTTGCATTGTTTTTAAAATATATAACATGGAAAACACAATATTACAGCAATAGAAAATCCTGCAGTGCTGCCACCACATCACACTCTCAGGACCACGGATTTCTTAATTCAGTAACAAGCTAAAGATGACATACAACAAGAAGCTATGGGCCATTTTTTGAGGAGAGGTGGGTTCAGGTTAGTTTTTTCCCAATTAAGAAAAGCTCAGTTCCCTACCCGAAAGGAAGGACTTCCCTGCCCTTTTTGACCTGAGGCATTTTTCACACCCAGAGATGCTGCCTATGGCTTCTGACTAGTGAAACACCACTAATGAGAGCAATTTGTAATTATTACTGGTTGCCCTTGGGACCTCTGTGAAGGTTTGTAATTTTCCTGTGGCACTTTTCTCAAACCCCATTTAATTTCATTTGCAAGACTGTCCTGTGGAGTTCAGTGTCACCAGACCAGGCTTTTCATTTTAAAAGGTCCTCTAGCTTTGGCGAGAGGTTGAGATGTATTTTCAGAATGACCTTTGCTAAGACAAGTGCCCCATCAAAAATACAATATCATAACTTACCTGTTCAGAGTACATACTTGTCAGCCTTGTACTCCTCAGCTGGTGGGAATGTGGGGTCACGTGTGCCATTTGAGACATTTTTTGGCAAGCCCAGGAAAAGTCAGCACCCACCTTTCCATCACAGCGTTTAAAACTTTCAGCTATGTAAACATTTATGTAAAAAAGTCCACCTGGACTGATCCTGGTCTGAGGCTGGCTCAGTCCTGTGACCAGGCAGACACCCTTGGCAGGAAGTTTCACCAGCTGCAGGACTGCAGGGGAAGCTAAAACTTGGGAAAATGACTGTACACGGCAGCACGTGTGAACGGTTCCTTTAAAAGTCAGTCAGCCTTACCTCTGCCAGGTTAAAGTAGCAGCCTCTTTTTCTGCCAGGAGACCTTGTTCCCTTACATCAAAGACAACGTGAAGGAGTATCTGCGTGCTCACTGGGAGGAGGAGGAGTGCCAGCGGGATGTTGGACTTCTGAGGAAACAGGTAAGTAACAGTTATTCCATGTCTCTGCATTTTCATAGCATGCCTGAGGCTTCAGGTCACTCACACTCTCCTGGTCACCCCACATTTGTCCCTCTCTCTTTGCCCTCATCCAAAGAGGCCGGTTGCCTTGATGGTTGGATTCTACCTCATCCAAAGCCTGGGGTTGTGCTTGGCAGGCAGCAGCTTTCCTCAATTCAGCTTGCTCTTCACAGCCCCTGGGAGGCTGTTGAACAAAGACTTTCCAGCTTTTTGCCTGCACTTTTTTGCCTTCTCTTGTTGAATCCAAACCTCTTTTGGGAAGCAGCACAGGGGGATGGCAGAGCAGTGGATGCTGCCTCTGTACAGAGACACAGCATCAATTTGAGGCTTGTGGCTGAAGCCAACAGATGCATTTGCTTCTTTGCCTTAATTACAGTAATTAAATACTTAAGCAACCATAGTCTCATTAGAGTATTTACAATATGGCTACAGTAATGCTAATTGTTTGGTTTGGAAAGTACAGTCCAAGCAAGTATTTCTAAACACAACTGAAGTCTCAATTTTCCATTGAGAAAAGCACTCAGACAACATTGTAACCCGTCGTGTGAAGAGCAGTTGAAGCAGTGTCCTGCACAGGGGTCTGCATGGAGGCAGGTGTTAGACCACTTTCCTACATTAGAGGTGTTGAAATTGTTCCACCTCTTCCCTCTTTTTATCACGGATGATCGCACAGAATCACAGGATATTCTGAGTTGGAGGGGACCTGCAAGGATCAGCGAGCCCAACTCTTCAGTGAATGATTTAGTACAGGGATCAAACCCACAAGCTTGGCATTGTTAACACCAGGCTCTAACACCACTTTGCAGGCTCAGGAGGACTCCAGCCTGGACGGGGCCGTGCCGATCCCTTTGGAGAGCGGCAGTGGGGAAGAGGAGCTGGAGCGCGTCATCCAGGCGGTCGTGGACAACGTGCACTGGCAGATGTCCCTGGACAGGAAGACCACGGCACTGAAGCAGCTGCAGGGCCACATGTGGAGGGCAGCCTATGCCACTGGGCACGTCAAAGGAGAGTGAGTAATTGTGTGAGTAGTTGTGTGTCCCCTCCTGGGGGGCAGCTATGGGGGGCATCTTTCCTAAAAGTTTATTAGCAGAATAGTTTAATAATCTATTCCTGGAAACAGCACCACTTAAAAATACAAGTAGCATCACTAGCTCAGCAGACAAGCCAGTATTTGAGAGATTTCTTGGTAAACCAAGAGTTTAACACACAAGTGTGACCTGCTTACAGTTCTCTGTCTTGCATTTTTTATCCCCAAATTGCACTCGTATTTTGGAAGAAGTATAAACAAGCCAGGTTTGCAGAGTCAGACCCTCTCAGTTGTTTCGTCCTCCTTTGTCTTTTACCTGTGATTTTCCTGCCTTTCCACTTCTTTTTACCTTCAGGTTCCTCTTTATGTGTCAGCCGTAACACAGAAGTGCATAAGTAGGGACAACTGAAATTAAGCCTGATCTTATTTAAGGGATACTTGGTTAAACTATGCATTTCAGGCCTCTAAGTAAAACAAGCCCATAAATTCACAAAATGTTTTGTCAAATGAGGAAGGAGGAAAAAGAAAATGAACTCACAGAAAAATGTAAACATCCATCAGAGAAAGTAACAAAACCCGAAAACAAATCAAGAGAGACAGATATCACGTTGGTTTTGTTTTTAAAAACAAGGCTAAATTGTCTTACGGTGAGCCAAAAACTGTGAAGAAAGCTGCCTGCTTGGCTGCATTCAAGGAGTGAGATCTCGAAAATCTCCTTGCCCAGCTCGGCATCACCTGCTGCTGAAAGAGACTGCCTGATTCCAGGAGCCCTGAGCAGATTGAAAATTAAGTTCCCTTGCAAACTAATGGGACAAATTAATTGTCACAGTGCCTGGCTAATGATGTGCCTCCAGGTGCCTCTGGATTTGCCCTTACTTGCTGCCCTGTTTTGCTCCAGAATCTTCGAGGACGTTGTTCCAGCCATCAGGAAGTGGCGGGAAGCAGGCATGAAGGTCTATATCTACTCTTCAGGCAGCGTCGAAGCCCAGAAGCTTTTGTTTGGATACTCTACAGAAGGTGATATCCTAGAGGTAGATAACCTTACCACCTTCCTTACAGCTTCTCCCCCTGCAGAGCACTCCCCTCACAATCTCCCTTGCTGTAATACTTTGGGTATGAATTCTGTGACAGTAAGGTGGGGCAGTGGGTTTGAACCATGGGAATTCAGCTCAAGCAGTTGACTGAGAGCATGGCTGCACCAACTCCTCGTTACTGTGGCAGAAAGGGAGGGAGGGAGGTTTATCCCTGCTCTTCAGGTGGCATTCAGTAATGGCTTGTGCTTCTCTCTCTCTTTCAGCTGTTTGATGGCCACTTTGATACCAAAATAGGCCCCAAGGTAGAAAGTGAGAGCTACAGGAGGATTGCTGCCAGTATTGGGTGTGCCACCAACAACATCCTCTTCCTGACAGATGTCCCTCGAGGTATGTCACCTGCCAGTCCTGCTGGCTCTCACCTGTGCAGGAGAGGCAGGTGCTCTTCAGAGGTGTGCTGCTGACTTCTCACAAGCACCCCAGAAATGCCTCAGCACCTTCTCTCCAGCTGCTGCCATCCTCCTTTACACACCCGGGCTTGCACACAGCCATGGGATATCCGTGTGCAGTGCTGCGATGAGGGAAAATAGGTCAAGTAGAAAACCTGCCTTTGCACCACCAGGAAGGAGAGACTGCTGAAGCAGAGCTGAAACACGCCCCATTTACAAACAGGGTCAGTGGTTTGGCCAGGGGAAACGATGGTGTTTGCTGTGTTGCTATGTGGCTGATTCTTTGTGCTGCTCATGGTTGGGTTGTGTTCAGCAGCAGGAAAACATTGCTTCAGGTTGCCAACACTTGACCCCTGGAAATTCGGGTTTGAGAAGCTAATTTAATTCCTGCTTTTGCTGGAAACATCTTTCTGGCAGAAATGGCACTGGGTCTCAGTCTAAACCAGCTCAGTCCCCCCGAGTCCTTACCTCCTCCCCAGCCTTGGCAGCAGAGCTGGTGGGAGCTTGTAGTTACCTCCTCTTCCCTGGATCATCTTCCAGTGGCCTTTTGTGTTCAGGGAGCAAAAAGAAGCTTGTGAGAAGTGACTGGGGGAGGGGGGCTGACCACAGCCTCATGACAGGAATCGAGCTGATGGTGTGTGCTGCCTGCAAGGTGCCTTGGACAGCCATCAGCTGGCAGAGGGGAGAGGATGGTGAGGCAGCCAGCTCCTGTCCATTCTTGCAGCTACAGCTATCAACAGCAGGTCTGCCAGGAGCTGGTTCCTCTCTAGGGCCCTGCCACGTGCAAACGCTGCTTTCTCAGTCTTTAAAAGCACTCGAGTGTTTTGGGGCATCCTCAAGCCTTAAGGACCCTGATGTGAAGAGGCCAGTAAGCAGCTCTCAGCTTCTCTCTCCCCACTCTGTTTGTTTCAGAAGCCAGTGCAGCCGAGGAGGCAGACACTCACGTGGCTGTGGTGATCAGACCGGGCAACGCAGGACTGACAGACGATGAGAAATCCTATTACAGCCTCATCTCGTCTTTCACCGAACTCTTCTTGCCTTCCTCCACTTAGGGAAAGCGGTGCATGCACAAAAGACTGTGCTTCACCCGATTGTCCTTGTGAAATGTTAGGTTAATTTTGTCCATAATCGGAATTTCGAACTAAATCCACATTATGTCTTGGGCCTCGTGCAGGCAGGTATGGATGGAGAGTTTGGTGTGGGGTCCCTTGTGCAGTAGGACAGAGGCCTGCTGCCAGCTGGAGCTGGGAACAGGGCAGGGAGCAGCACCCATGAGTCCTGCTGTTCCTCGTCTTTCCTGGCTAGCAGTTAGCTAAGGGAATGCTTCCTTCAGACTCATCCACTGAAATCTGGTGCTGAGATGCCCCACCGTGAGCTCTGTCATTTTTAGAAGCAGTCTGCAAACAAAGTTTATGTCCCCTTGTCCCAGAGGGAGTGCTAGGGACCACGGGGGTATATGTGAGCTTCTCCCTGCAGATAGGATTTCTGGCTAAGTCAAAAATATTCACAGTTAGGGTTCCCAAAGGAAAATGCTAAGCGTGGGCTAAAATACAGTAGAAAAAGCCAGCTCTTGCTGCAGGCAAGCTCTTTAGACAAGGAACAACGTGTATCTTGACTGTCTGCAGCAGCTCTAGGTACAAAACAGGACAACTTAGATATAGAAGCTCCTTAGAGCTCCACAGCCACCCTACCCAGAATGAAGTCGAGTATATATAAATACAGCTTTAAATTAAATTCTGGACACACTTCACTGCATCGTGGTGCTGGGCTATGGGATACAACTGGCTGAACCCCAAAGTCAGCTTGACAGCATTTCTGACCCCTGGAGCTCCTCCTCCAACCAACCTCACCCAGTCACACATTCATAGCACTGATCAGCTATGAGCAAACCTTGACAAACTGCTCCTGAGGGCAAACATCCTGCTGCATTTGATAAGAATTAAATCCCTGACCTTTCCACCTTACCTAAGTTGTGCCAATGTAGATCAGACGGTCATGGAGTTTTTCCTAATGTAGTAAATAAAAACACAACTTTGCTTTCATTGTGTTCACTCCATCACAGCATTTAGCCTTCCTGTCTTAGCACCAGTGATCTCAGCACCTAAAAGGCAAATTTTATTATTTTATTTCTAAACCTGTGAACACTGTGTTCCTGCTTTCACCTTCCCCAGTCCTTTCTTTAAGGCAGCAGCCTTGTCCTGCCAAGGAAGCTGTACTACCTCCCTGACCATTTTAGGATTACAGCTGTGGCTCAGTGCAGGAGTGAGAGCCACAGGTAGGTTATACAGGTAGTAGTGGAGTCAGAGGCAGTCTGAAACTCCTATCTGAAATCCCCATTTCCCCATTCCCTGCTGCTGGCATTCATGCACTGGTGTCTTGCCCTCACAGCCAGAATATGTGCATGCTGCCTTCCTGAGCTCTGATCTACACCTACAGCTGTCCCTGTTGAGGGAGGCTGATGGGTAAAGAACAAGAAAGAGACAGGCACTTGGGGAGGAAACCACATTGTGCCAGCATGGCCTTTCTAAAAATCTATTAGTGGCAGGTCAGGCTGTGGGGCAACTAGTCCAGATGCCTTTCTGGGCTGTGCAATGGGTGTGATCTTGCTCCTAGAAAGAGCCTGCTAATTAGTGCTGTTACAATAAGTGTATCTGCATGGCTGAATGATCCCTAGCTTCCTTAAGTGATAATGTGAATCATTACACTGTAAATAAATACTCACCTTTTGTTTTGCCTTTGCCATCAAAAAGCTATGCTTGGGGTAGGGACAAAAATAAAACTCACTTTCTCCATAAAAGCACTTTATTTAGTGGTCATGTTTCAGTGTATATCAGTTGTCATTTAGTTGTACTGAAATGTGCTGTTAGAAATACTCTAAGAAATGTACAGAATTATCACTAAAAACCTGAAGTTCAGTTTGGATTGCATATAGGAAAAGGAGCAAAAGAAAAAAAATAACCACATAATCTTTCTTTTTCCTCCGATAAAATTATAAAAGCTAAAATAATAAATTGGAAGTATTAATTAGGGGAAAAAAAGTCACAGTGGACTATTTACAGTAAAACACCCTCAGAACAAATTGCTATTTTGTGCTCCATACGGATCGAGTGTGTGCCAGTGCAAGAGGATCCCTACCTGCGTGTTCTCCTGACTGCCCCCTCCTGCCCTTGCCCAGGAAGAGCTCCCTGGATGAACCTCAAGGGAGCTGGCACCTCACACTGCTGTGTCCTTGGCCACTCTCAGCACATCTTTCCAGGAAAGCTTTCCACTAATGACACTGCTACAAGGAGGGAGCCTTCAGCAATCCACAACGCTCTGCTGGCCAAAAATGCTCTGGATTTTTAACAGCTGCCTGAGAACAAGTTTTGGTGCACAGGAAACAAAGGGCCGGCTGAAAGCTTTCTACTTAACACACAGTTGAGTTTGTCTCAACTGTTTGTCCTCTCAAGGGAGGGCTGTGACCTTTGCAGAAGACTGAATGCCCTTTTGCCTTTTCTGTCTCTTGTCAAAAATGCCACAGAGCAGTAGGAGTTCCCCTTCAAGTGCCTTTTCCTACCATTTTAGTTACTGCTTGTTTTCCTACAGCTAAGATGTAAACCTAAGCTGAGCCTGATTTGTGGAGGAAAATAGGAACCATGTTCATGAGAAGCAATTCCCATCACTGCCCTGCCAGTACAGCAGCCTTCCCAAAATCAGGTCTTCAAAATGGGCTTTAAGCTCCTTCTCTGAAAACAGACCTTCTGTTTGAAAACCTCCCTATAGGGAGGGAGAAGCCCTTCTGGTTTTGCTGTTCCCTTCTTGCACCTCCAGCTCTTAGGCAGATTACCCAGCCTCAAGGGCAGAACTCCCTCCTGGCACCTTGGAAGTGCATTTAAACCTGTGGCAGGCTCCACTCAGGACAACTGGCAACACTGAGGGGCCGAGAACCCAAACCAGCATGTCTGAAGTTTGGTTTGCACAAGGAGCAAAACCAAACTCTGTGCCTAGAACCACTGGTACTGTTCTCATGGCAGACGAGCCTATTGTCTCTAACACAATGTTCTCCCCCTCAGTGAACATAAAGAAAAAAAAATTTAAAATCTTCTGAAATACTATACACAATGTGTGGTGGAAGCACTACATATGGAAAAAGCAGCCTTTTCTGGGTTGTCTTCAGAGCACACAGACATTCTCATCTTAATTCTGCATCTCACTCCCACCAGTCCCCTCAGGAAGCCAAGCACAGCATCCCACTGCGTCACCCCCTCTGGCCTGGGGATGATCTGCCTGGATACAAGGCAGCATCAGCTAAGTCTCACTTCCTGATCACAGAAAACCCAGATTTACCATCAGCTGCTTTCCAGGCTGGAAAAAATGCCTGCCTTCTTGCCATCTTTAAAAGCCAGTCCACTGGGGTCTTCCGTGTCTGATTCCAGGTTCTGAAGAAACAAACAGCTGCTCTTGCTCTCCCTACCAAGCTTCCCCAGTTGGCAGCAAAGAAAACAACCCAAAAACCACAGAAGATGCAGTCTGGTGACTCGGGAGCCGGTGACTCCTGAAGACTCTTGCTGTTTGAAGAAGTCTGCTTCCTCTACTTCCTTCTCTGCAGGGTGGGCTGAACAGGACTGGTCTCAGCAGGGCATCACAAGGACAGGCTGCTGAATTTTTTGAACAACAGAAGTGTGACAGAGCCGCTCAGAAAGAGCCACTGGTGGCACAACTAAGCAGCTTGTGCTCCCTCACTGAGATGGATCCACTCTTCTTCCAGCAGATACCTCTGTTTGTTTGGTTCCTGGTGAGACAGTCACCCTCAGAGCCCTTTGGCAATACCATTATGATTGCACATGAAAACAAACTCATAAAAAAAGTGTAAATGAGGTCATGTTTCACCCATGAGATCACACCTGCCCCTTCCCCCCCCGCCAGAGGACAGGCTACACCTGATCTGTCTGGTACTCAGAGGCTTCTGATAAGCTTTCAGAAAAGCTCAGAAAGTTTTCCTGGTACTCAGAACAAATGATCTCAAATCTATAATGCCTGAACTCCACTGCAAAGGTGCCAAAGTAGCACAGGAAGCACATCACTAGGCCCCACTGGATCCTGGAAGCATGCATGTGAATGCCCTGGGCCATAAGGATGAAATCTGGAAGAGGAAAGTCAGGGAACACAAGTGGGAGCAGACACCAACCAGTTTGAAAGCCAACAGGGAAAAAAATCTGAACGAAGTCACCTGGGTAAGTCAACCCATCCAGCCATCATGAGGAGAGTGTAAATGTGATGCTGGAGATGAAAGGGATGTCAGGTGTTCAATGATGCCCATGGAGCACAGCAGCTCTCCTACACAGACCAGGGCTTCCTGATCCCAGATCATATTATTAATGTTAATAAACATTAACAGAGGGGAAGACTTGGGTGCAGAGAAGTCAGTGATTTGCTTGAACATCCAACTAGCCAGGGACAGAGCCAGCAAGTGGAGACCTGGCCGTTGGCCCCTACCTGCCACGAGCTTCCCAGGGGGAACTGGATCAAATCACTGCACCCACTGCAGGCAATGGGAACACCTTTCAATCCACACTGTGAAATATTCCCTTCTGTTTAGATCACGTGCAAAATTGTTCCTTTCTCTGAAATCTGGAAGCATCACTCTACACAGTATGGCACTGAAATAGGCTTGTACCATGAAGACAGCCTGAGTAGCATTCCAAAATGCTTTGAGATCCTAGGACAGGTGTGAGAAGAGCTTCTGCAGAACATACACAATACCTGGCTTCCTGGGGAGCAAGACAAAAGGATACAGAGCACCACACAGAGGGTGATGCTGGCTGAGAGAGCCACTCGTGGAATCCCAGCTTTCCGCCCCTCATTCTTCAGGTTGATCTTGAGGGTAAGGGCAGACTGGATCCAGCACGCCAACGTCCCGAAGCCAAAGGTCAGCGAAGTGCCCACGTTGTGGATCTCCTCATCATTGGAAAGCTAGGAACAAATACAACAGGAATTATCTGATAGCTAACTAGCTGCTGCTGAGGTGGGGTAGGGGAGAGTGGGGATCACTGGGGTGTGAGACAGAGATGCTGTATCATTTCTTCTGGCAGAGGTGTAAAGTGTAACAGAAACAAGGTGAGTTGAAGCTGTCACAGTCAAGCAGATCTTCTGCCCAAAGCCCAAGAGTGCCATGGAAAATGCAGTTTCTTGGGGACTGTCTCCACAGCTCCCTGACAAGACTCACAAATGCAGAGCTCAGAAATAAATTCTTCCTTTGCTCAAGGTGATGGCCAGGGCAGGCAAGGACAACTCACTGTGCGTCTTGTACAGCTCCCTGCAATGGATGCAAATTGTGCACCTTCAGTGCCAGCTGCAGGGAGCAGAGCCCTGACACCCCCTTGAGCTAGCACAAGCCAAAACACAAATACATGCTCCTGGTTAGGCAATTTTCTCCCACCAAATTTCCTCTTCTGCCCATCCTCAACCACTGAACATGAACCCAACTTCTATGGAGTGCCAGTGCTTCCCTGTTCCTTGGGCTGCCCTGTCTCACAGGGCTCAGTGACTGTGCAACACTGCAAGGCAAAATGACAGCCAGGTTCAACTAGCAAGAATCTGCAAAAAGTTCCCTTGAGGCTGCAAATCCATTCAAAAAGTCCAGCATGGACTTAAGCCAAACAATTTCCATTTTCCCTCTGCCTCTGAGGCTTTTCTAGAAAAGAAACCACCTGTCTGTAACTTCTCCCTGCAACCTTAATTCTTGTTTGATGATTTAACAAATATCCATCAAATAAGACACAATCTACAGGACAACAATCTAGTTGCTGGGCCTCCACTGATATCTCCTCTCCTCTCTACCCTGAATTTCTTTCAAGAGTAGGTCCAAATAATCATTCAGGCAAAAATAGGACTGAGCTGCCTTTCCCAAGATAATCAGCACTGCAGGGGACTCACAGCTATAACATCCCTTTAAAAACCCAATGTGTAATTTTCCAGAAATATGCTTTAATGCCACATTCAGCTCAGCAGACAGGCAGGGAGAGGCATAGCCTAAGGTCTCATTACCACATGCTTTCATGTTTGGCAAAAGGTCTAAGAAAGGATACAGGTAACTAACAAGGAATGGATGATTAGAATCAGGTATCAGAGAATAATCAGAATTTATAGCCAGGCATGATTCAAAGCATCTACTGCTACATTACAATCATTTCCTCTGAAGAGTGAGAAAAGGAAGGAGAGGCCAAAACTGTTTCCTAGTGCCTGTCCTGTACTAGAAATAGTCTTCTCAGAGGTAGACAAAGCTGTTACAAAGGCTTCATAATTCCTAACTGGGAAGCCTTTGTGAAAAAACAAGACCCTAGGTTTTGGGTTTGTGCTGTGGAGTTAGGAAGACCAAATCCATAAAAGTCAAATTATCTCACATCTCATTCAAAAAGAAAAAAAAAAATCAACTGTAAAGGACATCAAGTTTCTTCAATAACTGTACAATCCAGAGAGATCCTCCTCACCCTCCACAAAACAAGTACCATTTCTGTACTGGGTCTCTGTCATGCAAAGCCAGGGAAGCAGCCAGCCTGCACTGACCTTTCTCAGTTCCTGCCATTATTTGGGGTCATTGCTTGTGCCCCAGTGAGAGGCAGAGACTCCACTGACTCCAACACCTTGATTTTCACTGCAGCCCTGACAGAGGCAAATGTGATCACAGGGGACACCCATCCCTACAGATGTGGCAGATGTTTGCTCCTATAACGTTGCAGAACAGAGGGAGAATGGGAGGGCCCTCACCCAGACACCCATCACATCTGGAGAAGTCCTGGCACTCCTCTGCTGTGTCCCTCTCCTGGTAGGTCTGAGGATCAGCAAGAGGTGGATTTAAACCAACAAATGTTTTAAAAGAAGGACACTGAGCCATCTGCTAAATTTGTATGGGCATTTGTGCATCTGTTTCCACAGATGTGTCTGCAAACTTCCTGCTCAACCCTCTTATCCAGAGCCATCTGTGCCAGCTCCCAGGGCTCCAGAGATTCAGGAGGCTCCTGCAGTGGCTCTCAGCAGGTCAGGTTTAAGCATGCAGGTGCAAATCCTGCTGGAAACGTGGAAAGTGGTTGAGGCCCTTCATCTCGGCACACAAGTGGCAGATAGAGGGGGCAGAGCAGGTAAAGAGAGAGCTGGGGCACATGCTTCTCCCAGACTCACATCACAGGTCATTCACAGACCCGAGCAGATCCACTAGAAAAGCAGGGAACTCACATGGCAGACAGAGCAGTCCAAGCCTGCAGAGCAGTACCTGAAAGTTGCCGAGTAGGGTCATCCCAAAAGAGGCCAAGCACAGTGCCACCAAGCCGCTGATGTTCAGCCAAGGGGTGAGCACCTTTGGCTTCAGCTGAATGAAGCGCAGGACAGCCACAACAAGTGCTGGGAAGGAAACACAAGGCAAGGGGCATCAGTAGGCAGAACCTGCTGCAGCAAACATCTGCCTGGGGGCTCACAATCCCCTCCTCCTCTTTCTACCTGCAGGCCAGCAAGCTTTGTGCTTCTGCACAGCCCCCTCCCACTTAATCAGGAATAGTGTGGCCAGCAGGAGCAGGGAGGTCATTCTTCCCCTGTTCTTGGCACTGGTGAGGTCACACTTTGAGTGCTGTGTCCAGTTCTGTCCCCTCAGTTTAGGAAGGACCTTGAGATGCTGGAGCTCGTCCAGAGGAGGCAACGAGGCTGGTGAGGGGCTTGGAACAGAAACCCTGTGAGGAACAGCTGAGGGAGCTGGGGTTGTTTAGCCTGGAGAAAAGGAGACTCAGGGGTGACCTTATCGCTCTCTACAACTCCTTGAAAGGTGGGGGTTGGTCTCTTTCTCCAGGCAGCAGATGACAGAACCAGAGGACACAGTCTTAAGCTGAACCAAGGGAAATATAGGTTGGATATTATGAAAAAGTTTTGTACAGAAAGGATGATAAAGTACTGGAATGGTCTGCCCAGGGAGATGGTGGACACATCCCTAAATGTGTTTTTAAAAGGACTGGATGTGGCACTTGGTGCCATGGTCTAGTTGAGGTGTTAGGGCATGAGTTGGACTTGATCTTGAAGGTCTCTTCCAACCTAGTCATTCTGTGAATTCTGTAATCAGGGACAAGACCAAGCACAGGAAGCATTTCTCTTGTAATCCAGCTACAGCAAGCTCCAGACTTCTCTTTCTCATGCTTTGTCTGCAAATTTCTGGGGGAAAGAACACCCTCCTGCTTGCCTGTGAAGCTCCCAGCACAGAGTCTATCACATTCACATGATGCATTCACTTAGTGGCACCTGGATTTGCATTGTTTCACTCCACTCACAAGTCCTGAGCTCTCCTGGAAGAGGTATGTCAAACCCCACTTGTATTAAAAAAAACATATGAATGGCACATACATATTTCTGTAGGGTTTGCCATAATGCCCACTGCCTCTTCTTCTCCTCTGGGAACAAGTTCTGTTGCCACAAACAATTTTCCATGAAGAATGGAATAACATTCCTTTCAAGCTAACAACTCCCCCAAGCACTACGGTATATAATACATGATCAACATGGTATATCATACATCATATGATATGGCATAACCCCAGAAAATACTCAAACTGTGTATTCTTGCCCTCCCTAGTGAATGGTGCATGGAAGAACACAGAAAGCCAGGCAATCAGTTGGCCTTCAGATGCAATTCAAGCCAGACCACTACAAATCAATTTAGTTGAACAGGGAAATTTGCTTGCTGTCAAACACCTTCTTATGCTCATGCTCAAATTGATAGCATGCAGCTCATATTGTTGTAAGAAGTTTGCCTTAGCAAATTAGATCTACATTTTCCACAAAACCCTTGGTATAATATCAAAAACATGGTTTAGGAAAATAAGGGCACAGTAAGTGAAAAATACCTACTTTTATCCAAACTGCGAAAGATATTTGAATTTACTCTTTCATAATTGCTCTAGTGAATCAATCCTTAAAAATGAGAACTTTGTTCCCACCAAAAAGAAGATTTCTATTTTTCATCCCCAGGAAACTGACTGGGGCAGCCACCTGTGACTACTCAAGCTTAGGTACAGGAACTTTTTAATTTCTATTTCTACAATAGAGACTCCTGGAAGTATGTGATCTTTTTCTAAATCCAGATGGGAATGATAGAATAGGATTAAAAGCATTCCGTGCAAAACACTAGTATTTTCAATTTCACTAATTCCCACATTTCTAGCATGTTTCTGTAGTTTTCCTCTCCTTTAGCTTTGACATAACCAAGGTAGTCAGAGATACAAGCCAAAAGCAGCTCTCAGAACTACACAAATACAGTAAAGAAAAGATTGACTTTATCCACAAAGGAGAGATTAGAAGAGAACAGACTTTTTCTATTGGAAGGGGCCTACAACAATCATCAAATTCAGCTGCCTGACCAATTTAGAGGTGACCAAAAGCTAAAGCATGTTATTAAGGGCATTGTCCAGATGCTTCTTAAACAGGGACAGGCTTGAGGCATCAACCATCTCACTAGGAATCCTATTCCAGTGTTTGACCACTCTCTCAGTAAAGAAATGCTCCCTAATGTTCAGTCTAAACTCCTCCTGGAGCAGCTTTGAACCATTCCCACGTCCTGTCACTGGTTCTGAGGAGGAAGAGATCCACACCTCTCTTTCCACATCCTCTTCCCATTCATACTTGAGTCCAGGTATCCCAGGTGCAGGATACAGCATTTAGACTTGTTTAGTTTCATCCCATTAATTACTGCCCAATGTCCCAGGTCCCTAGATCCCTCTAGAAGGCACCTGGTTTCTCAGGAGAGCCAGCAGCACCTCTCAGTTTGGGATCAGCAGCAAACTTCCTGATGGTGCCTTCCCGTCATTCATGTGGATTGTTGATAAAAACATCGAACAGAACTGGCCCTAGAACTGAGCCCTGAGGGACACCACTGGTGGCTGGATGGCACACAGATGCAGCTTCTCTACAGCCCTGTGAGTCTTGCCCTTCAACCAGTTCTTCACTGGGATCCTGCTGATCTCACAGGTGGACAACTTCTCCAGAAGGCTGCTGTGAGGGACAGCATCAGAATCTTACTAAAATCCAGAAAAGCTACATCCATCCCTTCATCCACCAGGTATGTGGCTTTATCATGGAAGGATTCTGAATTTGTTAAACAGGACTTTGTGAGCCTATTCTGACTGTGCCTGGTGACTGCATTATTCTTTAAATGTGTCCATATCATCTTGTCTGTAATTTTTCCCAGGAACTGAGGTTAGACCAACAGGTCTGTAGGTCTCTGGGTGTTTCTTCATGCCCTTCTTGTAGACTGGAATAACGCTGGCTTCCAGCAGGGCCCTCCCCAGAATCCCAAGACTTTGGGTGGATGACAGAGAGGGGTCCTGCCCCAACCTCCACTACCTCCTTCAGTATTCTGGGATGAATCCCATGCAGGACCAAGGGACTAGTGAGCATTCAGCTGATACATCTGGTCCCTGACAATTCCAGTGCTCACAAATGGACAGTCACTCCCATACTTGTAGTCCTTCAACTGAGAGGACTGGACAGCCCAAGCTCTATCAGCATTTTATTAAAGACTTTAAAATCTTTAAAGCATTTTATTAGAGCATTTTATTAAAGAGGCAGAAAAAGCACTGAATGCCTCTGCTTCTTCTTCATCCCTCTTAGTCAGGTTACAGCCTTTAACAAGTATCTGCCCAATATTTTCTTTAGGCCTCCTTTTGCCATTGACATACTTAAAACCACTCTTTTTGTTGCCTGAAACAACTCTGACCAGTTTTAAATCAAACTGAGCTTTGGCCTTTCCTGTCTTCTCCCTGCATATACAAACCACAGCTCTGCAATCTTCCTGGAAAGCCTAACCTCTCTTCCAGAGACCACATAATGGCTTTTTCCTCTTAAGCCAAGCTGGTCTTCTCCTCCACTCTTTGAGCACAATCCCACATAGCTGGATTGCCTGCTCCTGTGCTTCTAAAATGTGGTTCTTAAAAACTGACCAGCACTCATGGACACCTAAGCCCTCAAGAGCAGATTCCTGAGGTATTCTGCTCAGTATATATCTTCCAGAAGAGCCTAAAGTTTGCTTTCTTGAAATTTAGAGGATCAATTCTGCATTGATTCCCTAAAGCCCTTTTTTCTCATTACAGCAAAAGTTCTAAACACAACCATTTCATCATCACCGAGGCCAAGACAGGCACCTACCATCACACCTCCCACGACACATTTGCAGTCTGGAGGTTATATTTCCCCTGTTACATTTCTTTCTTTGCAATGGGAAGAAGAAGCAATAAAATGACAGTTCAAAAGGTTTCACATCATCACATTCAAAAAGAATATGTACAGGATATTACTTAAGTTTCAGTGACTCTTAAAACAAACAGAAAGAAAGAAACTCCAGCTGTGGTTCCTACCTAGAAATGCTGCCATGTTCATGACTTGACTAAACACACAGCTTGCAGGAGGTGCATCACCTGCAATACTTGAAAATATAAAGTGTATCATTGTAACTCTATAAGGCAAAGACACATAAATAGCAACCATCAACCAGAACAGTACTTGGAAGAAAATAATTCATTTACCTTATATAAGGTGGTCTTTTGGAACCAGGTTTCCTAAGAGACACAGGCACAGGAATAAAGATTCAAGGTTTTCTTTCCCATTTTCCTGTAATTGTTTCATTATTTCAAAAAAACAACTGATTGAATATAAAGCCCACAAACAGCTCTTACCTATCTGGTACACTTAGTGGGAGAATTTTGTTGTCTTCCACTGCTATAAAGTACCTGTCAAGAAAAAGGGGGAAAAAAGGAAAATAGTGTAAAATCTCATTCTAGGTTCCATTCTAAATATCATTCAAACAACACATTAAGTGCTTCAAAGTCCACTGGCAGGATCTGCTGGAGGAGCCTGTGTTTCTCTCTGCACAAGCAGGCAGTTTTGCTTATTTCTCAGTCCATGTGCCTTCGTGTTGCATCTGGTTTGCATGATTGAGTACACAAACAGGGTCACTGAACTGAGATGCCTTTAAAATAACGAGCCAGGGGAATGTTTTCATTTTTAGTTTGAGTCATTTTGATTCATGAGGTACTGTGAATCATCAGTAAGTACTATGGTACTCCATCCACAAAAGCGGTTTTAATAGAGAGGGGATGGGACAAGAAAAACAAGCAATGGAGGTCAAACAAAAGGCTTAAGCTGCCCCTACTGCTGAAAAACAGCATCCATAGACCATGGTCAAAGCCACATCCTGCAACATAACTGCTTCTCAGCCTGAGTATAGCTGCTGATAACACATTTATCACTCCCAAATCCATGCTGCAGTCATCTGCCTGCATGCTTGGAGAGAGCCAAGCTCAGGGAAGTGTGTGTCTTGAGTGCATTTTGGCAAGAAGCATTAGGGAGAGAGTGAGGTGTCAGCATTAAGCTGCTGGCAGATTTTCATCAGTGTGGTGCTGGATGCTGCAGATTTTGAATTTCTACCCCAAAGCAGGGCCTAAGTGTTCCTCCAAGAGCTCTGCTGAGTCATTCAAAGAAAATGTGATTAAAGGAAATTTTTACATTTTTGGCTGTTTCTTTTCAGGCAGCTCCCAGTAACACATACCAGGAAGAAAGCAAGGTCAGCAACTTGGCCTGGGGAGCACAGAAACTCAG
Organism: Sturnus vulgaris; assembly: GCF_052056855.1. Classification (NCBI taxonomy): domain Eukaryota; kingdom Metazoa; phylum Chordata; class Aves; order Passeriformes; family Sturnidae; genus Sturnus; species Sturnus vulgaris. The sequence goes on from NC_142246.1 coordinate 59,383,406, forward strand.
GAATAAAAATGTGATACTTCAAGCCATGAACTGGCACAGACTGGCCCCTGCCCCTATCATGTGCCTTCCCAGCCCCACAGTAGCTCAAGGGCAGAGCATCCCCAAAAGACTCTTTAATAAGAAGCAGCCTCCCATCCAACCAGCAGGAGATAACTTACACTATCCATAATCCAGCTGATGTAAACAGGGTAAAGACAAGAGGTAAAAACATCCACACACTGCATTTCTTCCCATCCATACCTGCTAGAAACAAAGAATAAAGTAAAAACAGAGGGCTGAGGCACCCACCCTCCTCAGCCCCCCTCTTCTGAGAGCAAGAAGGGCATCCCCACAGCAGGTATCAAGCTCTTCATGGCCACTGCAAACCTTTCCTGCTGTCACTACTGGCATTAAGAGTTAAGCTGCTGCACACAGGCAGCGTCCTGCATGCAGCTGGTAACAACCAAGGCACTGGGGCTGTGGAGCAGGAGACTTTTCAACCACACCTACAGAATTTGAGTGGTTTTCAAAGTACTTCTCTTAAGGATCTCCTGCAAGGTGACCACAAGACCTGCAGCTCTGACTCCCTACTGCTTCCCACACGCACAAGGCAAGGCTGCCTCCTATCCAGGATTATTACCAATTCCACACACGCTGCCTCAGCAAAGCCCGCAGCATGGAGAGAGAGAGAGAGAGATGCCCGTGCTGTCATCATCTCCATAAAGCACACAACCAGCTCCCATCCTGGCCACAGCAAGCAGCTAAAAATAGTGTGTGGCCACACCTAGAGCAGAGCCAAGCTCCAGTGCCGGCTCCTAGCATGCTGTCAGGGAGTCGAGATGAGGCTCTGCAACAGCATCAGCCCCTGACGTGCAGGCACTGTGAAATCCTGCATGGGGCGTACGGGTGCTTGGACACCGCCTCCCCAGGAAGCATTTGTCCTCCAGGCAAGATCATGCTGGACGAGCATCTGGATTGCCAGGGCTGTTCCTGTAATATGTGCAATTCAGAAAAACTGCTATGCTGCGGACACAGAGTCCTACGTCTCCATGTGAGTCCTTTGATAATGGATCAAGGATTTCCTCATGCTCTGTCCTCCTCCATAAGTGCTCCTCCAGGCACCAGCACAGCCAAGAGACACAAAGAGAGGGGAACAATACCGAGCTCACAGCTCCAGCACCTGCTTTACTTTCACCAGGACAGCAGCACCTGTGCCCCTGCTGCAGGGCAGGCATTCCCTGGGGCCACCAGCACCCACGTGGCATAGTGAGGCACCCTGGGGTCTCAGGACAGCTTAGAGGTGACAGCCTCTCACTTAAGCTTGTTTGCATTTGCAGCTCAATTACCTCATCGAAGTCCTTAAAGCCATGACCCTTCCCTTTACCCCAGAGAAGAAAGTACCAGCATAGTCATCCTCCTTCTCTCAACTCCCCTGGCCTTCCTACATCTGCAGCACCGAGCCATGATCTGCTCCCTGCTGTCAAGACCCAGAAGAAAGTCAGCACCATCCTCACCATGTCACAGCAGCCCCCTCTAGGAGTGTCGGTGGTCTGGACGGTCGGGACTGACGGAGAGATCTCTAAAGCCAGGGGTTGGAACTTTTGGTTTATTGCAAAGGGCGTGGGTAGAAGGGCCCTGCTGGGAGCTGCCAGCTGCAGCTCGGAGCAGGCCTGTGAGAGTAGGAGGGCAAGAGTAAGGAAAGTAGAGAGCAAGGGGTAAGGGGTAAGAGAGCGAGGTGTAAGAGGGGTAAGAGCACGAGGTTCGCGTTACAATACAATAAATCATCTTCTGTGTTGAATATTCTAATTTTCACTAACCAATCTAATACAAGATACAAATCCTATAGCATTTACATACAGCCTATAAGAAGCATTACATTACCATACTGTGTTACACTTGAAACTCTAAATACTACTCTTTAGACACCCTATGCCATGCTAGTAGGGTCATCTCTGACCCTTGGACCTGTCTACAAGCAAAGGGGATTGTTCAATCAAGAGGAGATTACTTTCAGCTGGCCATACTTTTGTTTTCTAGTTGTTCAGTAACTAAGGTTTGGTATCTCAAAGATGGATTTCATTTCAATCCCGCTTATAGTTTCCATTTTCTCAAAATGTTTTGCCAGGTAATCATATTTATAAGGTTTTCCATTTTCATCTTCTCCAACAGCCCCCAGCTCACTGCTCTCCTAAGGCACCCCAAGTTGCAAAGGACACGCTGAATCGACTGCCCAGGGCCCCAGACACCAATTCCTGCCCTGCCTCACTGGGACAGAGGCTGAAGAACTTGAGTGAGGCTCCCTGTGCCATGTAGGAGGCATGGCACTCTCACCTCTACAGATCAGCTATCTTGTTCTCCCTGCAAATGGCCTAGCAGGGGTATAAAACAACAACCTGGCAGTGTCCAGAGTCACACTACACTTGCACAAAGCCATGAGGCCACAATTTGTGCTGGTTGTATAGACAGCCTGGGGTAAGGCTGAATTCCAAACCTTAAAAGACAGAAAAGCAGTCAGATAAGGTCTCTTCTCTGACCTGGGAGCAGAGAGAACTGCAGACAAGGAGCATGAAATGATGCAATTATTAAGTATGCTGATTTAAAAGGCAGGCAGCTTCAGTGTGCATACAGATCTTTAGCACAGAGAAAAGATCAGAAGAAATTATCCATGAGGGGTACTAGATTTCCCATCTCACTTCTATTCCTCCCCTCCAGCACAGGAGATGCAGCATTTCACATCTCTGTAACCTGCACAGCTCCCGCTGTCATGCCTGCAGCTATTCCATGAAGTGCAGCCCTTGCCTTTTCCTCCTGCTGCTCAGCAGCACTGCAGCAGCATTCCTTAGCTGATGTTGGACGGTGCTGTGCTACAGGGAGACCCATGACAGCAATCTCAAGGACCACTTCCAGGTGGCAGCTGCCCCACCTGCCACAGGACCGTGACCCTGACGGCCTCTGGCAGCACAGTGCCCAAGCACCAGCGCCCCACACAAGGGAGACCTAACGGTGGCCAAATTGCCCCCTCCTGCCTTGGCTGAAGGGAGCAGGAAAGTAACATCAGCTCCGGTGCCAGCCCTTGCTCTGCAAGGTAATTACTGCTGTGCTCAACTCTCCTCTTGTCTCTGGTGGTGGCTGGACTGAGCCAAGGTAACACAATTCTTTCACATGAGGGGATGGCATATATTATTTACCCTTCACTTTTGGAAAGGTACAGAAGTTTCATTTACACAGTAAAAGCAAACAGTAGCCATAACACCCGTCCTCATTAACGGGTTGGTGCAGCTTCTCCAGCTTCCAGCATGGAAATAGCAGCCTTCACAAGCTATTTCAGCATTGCCTGTCATGCAGAGAAGGAGGTGGCAAGGGCTTTTTCCCCAGGCAGAGCAGTGAGGCAACACACAGGGACATGGACTCCACACCAGAACAAAGTGGGGAAAATGTGAAAATACTGTCTAGATAACCACTGCTTTGTGCTGAGCTCTAAAATGGAGCAAGGCCAAGACTAGTGCCCAATCTCCTCAGAGTCAGAGCAACATGGCTACAGACTCACCTCCTTGGAAAACAGCCCTCTGTTTAGTATTCACTGTGCCACACTGAGTCCCCTTCCATCAGCCACTAACAGAAAACGACATCTGAAATCATTGCATATTAAATGAACGATCGGTGCAGAGCACAGCCTCCTGATGGGAAGCCAGCTCCATAGGTCAGAGACCCTAATTTCAGCCAGTTAAAAAGAAGGAAGCCACCTGCATCTGGCAGATGAAAATACCAAAAGCAGGAAAGAAGGATCCCTTTCCCCCATATCCCCAAACAGCAACACCTTTTAATGCTGGTCACTGGCACAGCCCACACATGCTTGGATATGTTTCAGCATCCCCACGTGGGCAGAGGATGGTTTAGAAACACAGCTCAGCTCATGCACATTTCTCATTCATTCCCTGCTGTGTTATTCAGGTGCCAGGAACAAAATTACATGTAATCCAAACTTCTTCCAAAGGAGAAACCCTGAATATGTGCCAAACCTGCCTAGCCTTGCACTAATGCTCAGCACACATCATTCTCAGCAGCTGCCTTTGGGTTAGCCTTGTCCTCTTCAGGGATGTCCCCAGTGTTTGTATCTTCAAGCTGGGAAACCTCCGTGCACACTAAGACCAGCACCTCCAAAAGCAGACAGGAAGAAGAAAAAAAGGAATATAAAAAGCAGCCTCTCCTTCAGTACCACACCAGTTTAGCCAAAGTAAAATGCCAAGAGTGATAGGAAAAATTACCAACATTTTTTATGGGAAATGTAGAAACAAACTCTTTGACAGTTAATTGCTCCACAGAGATGACATAAAGCCAAACCTCCTCTCCACAGCTCTGTTCTGCATTGCTGCCATGTCCACTGATGCCAAATCTGAGCAGTCAACTCCAACTGGCAACCACAGCAATCTCTGCCAGCCCATACTCTCCCAAATAAACACTCTGCATCCAAGAGGCAGTTGGTAATTTCCCATACCCATTTGTCTTCCATCTCTAAGGAAGGCCTTCAGTGACAGAAAGCCCTCACGGTGCAATGGAACCACAAAATAACAAAAATATTTTCGGTACCACAGCTGACCCAGCCCTCCTTCTCAAAAGCTCACATGTGGCTTTCCAGTCCCTCTTGACACACACTCTCACACCAGCACGGCAAACCCCCTGCTGAGGTGTGTAGAACTGAAAAGAGTTTCACATTAGCACTGCCCTGGTGTGTGTCTTGAGAATTTCTCTCAATGCAAGCTTACTCATCTCCAGTTCCATTTTTATGTCTATATCTGCTTAGACTGTCAGCTGCTTGCTCTGCTTTTTTTACCATTGCCCCGCTATACACCCTCAACCAATTAAGCTTCCGTTCCTCTAATGTACACACTTCAATTACAGCAGGCAGCTCACCAAACATATACTGCTGCTTGCTCAAGGTTCATTTAATATGGACATCTTAATTTCATCTGCCAAGCAAAGTCACAGGCTCCTCCTGAAGTTGCTTTTACCGGAGAACATGAATGTAAGGAAGGACAAAATTACCACATTAATAGAGTCATACATCTTTTTAAAGCATGCAGACGGATTTGAAATGCATAATAAGCCTGAGTAACACTCCTGCATTTCACAGCACTGGGCCACTGGGTTATTTTAGAGAACAGGTACAAAGCTAGGAGCATTGCAAGAAGGAAGACACTGCTCAAAACATAGAGCAAGTCATAAAGAATTGCTGCCAGTCAGCAACAATCAAAGAGAAACAAACACATTCTGTCTTTTGGGGGAGCCCACTATAGCTCCCTATGCTGTTAAAAGCAAAAACAACCACAGTCACTAGATAGCTAATCACTGTAACTGAGTGGATACAAACCAGCACATTATATAACCTGCCACCCACAAGTCACAAATGCCAACATAACAAAACAGGGCATTTTCAGGTTTATCGCAAGGTTTCCAGTGTGAGAGCACAATGAGAGAGATAAGATGTGACAGAGGCTTGTAAATACATAATAAAATGGTGGGGTAACAAGAAAAAAAGTGATTCCCTCTGTCAGCAGGGTAGGATGTTCTGCTTGCTCCAGGTACCCACCTACCATCTCATGGATGTGCAGAAATGCCATTTCCATTTTATTTACACAAGAGGAATGGGAAAAGGTAAAGACATCTCTGGGTTGTGCATGGGGGAAGCAGGAGAGATGCTTCAGTAATCCTGCAACAATGTTGAGAGGCAATGTTTTCACCAAGGGCAACATCAGTAAGTTTCTTGTCTCATTTCACACACTGGGACGCAGGGTGCTAAGGAAATCCTCTGGCCAACATAAACCTATCAGAGATGGGCCAAGTGCAACAAAGGAATGAAACCTAATCACTAAAAAACAGGGCCAGAAAAGGACATATTGACATCTACAGTGTCTGACCCAGAGATATCCCTGCAGCACTGCTGGGTCCTGAGGCCAGTGCATCCCACTGTACTTCAAAGAGGGCCCTTGGTTTTCTGCTTCTTGCTGCCCTACAACCTTCAGTCTCATCACATATGGGTCTAAGTACTTACAGGCCATTTAGCAACCAGTGCCGAGCTGCTGTGTTACAGCCAGAAACGCCGACTTTCAACTCTTGTGGGCTGAGTCTGCCTGTCTTGCATTTGATGCTGCACAAACCAGGCACACCCCACTTCCAGACCACGCTCCTGGGTGTTAGAAAAGAAAAATTAGTATGATTTGCCACCACAGGACTAAAGGGGTGCTCTGCAGGCTTTGACCCATGGACCTATGCCAGATCACACTGACTTCCATGAGGTCCCACTCTTATCATGAGTGGAGCTTGGGCAGTCCTGGCCCTCAGCCTGCAAAGAGGTAAAGGAGACAGAGAGATGAGCTGGGTGAGGTAGAAGGTAACATCCAGTTCAGACAGAAGGAGCTGGGGCAGCAGGCAGTGAAACCAGGCAGGAGAGCCAGGGTGAGCTGAGGAGAACTGCATTTTGCAGGTGCTGTGTGTTTCTTTGCCCCAGGGATCCCGTTCTGCCAGGGAGCACTCACTGCAAAATACAGCCAGCCCAGCTCCTCCTGCCTCAGGGGCCGCACAAGTCAGGTGACAACCAGCTCCCAGTGAGTCCTCCCAGTGTGTGCTGGACTGCCCACCTCCCAGGGCAGACGCCTTATTCTCTCCAAGTGCACATGTTGAGGAATGCAAGTAGTATCTAGGTGAGCAGGCTGTGGTGGTGGCTGGAGCCACATCCAAGGAGCCATGACCTGGCATCCATTCCTTGCCTAGCAGAGGACATGAAGACCTGTGGCACTGGCCAAGGGTGGCTGGTTACCCAGAGACTCTGTAGAACCCAAATAAAGAGTGAGAAGACCCCAGACTAAATAACCCGTTTGGAATAGGCACACAGACTGTGAGGATATAAAAGGCCAGGGATTCTTTAATGCAGGGAGTCCACCTGAAGACATCAAACCAAGCTGTTGTGGTGTTACTACACCATGATTAAATTACTTAAAGGGTCCAGGCTTCTGGGACTCTGCTATGGGAATCCTGGGGTCCAGCCAGTGAGGAAAACCTGTCTGACTGTGTAAATGTGGGGTGTGTGGGGAATCAAGCAAGGCACATATTGGCTTAATGGAACTACCCACTGTGAAAGGGCTTCGGTCCCAGCAGTAACAGCCTGGGATGGTGGAAGTGTGACTGACAAGAGTGGTTTCTGGGTGGTCAGACAGGAAATTTTCCTTAAAACAGAGATGCTCAAGACTGGGGCCACTTGCACCAGACTTCTGAGACACGAGGGATATCTCTAGCAGAGTCTCAACACAGACCAAATCCACAGTCTCACAGCACCACCATGACCACAAGGTTCCCCTTGAGAATCCTTTGGTTTGGGATGCTTGTGAGAAGGGCACTTACCTCTAAGTCCCAGCCAAACCCCAAAGTAAAGAGTTGCTGGAAAATGAGGAGGGCAAAAAAGGCTTTATAAAATAATAAGACACCTGTGCTGTGAGGAAAGAGTCTCTGAAACCATCTCCTTGCTCTGCAAGCAATACAGAAATGCAGGCTGATGTTATGGCAAAGCCCAGGAAGTCAGAGGCACTGTGCAGACAGGCTGTCTAGTCATTGTCCTCCACCTCAACCACCCCAATCTAATGAAGCAGCAACAAGCAGATTGAGTGTTTCTCCTCCCATAACGTACAGAGGTCTTGAAAGGGTATTAGTAAACTGATAGAGGTGTTTTATTTGCTCCTCAGTTCCAAAAATCACAAATGTCTTCAATCATTTCCAACCTGTACGAGCAAGCAAAGCCAAGACACACATTACATAGGAAGGGGGAAGGAAGCCTGCCCAAAAGGTTTGTCCCATTATCAGGAAAACAATGGAAGTGTTGGGAGTGGCAAAGAACACTTAACAGGGAGGTGAAACTGCAAGTGTTGACTTACAAATAGCTTTGAAGGTAAGGAAAAACAGACTAAGCCCAAGGGAACAGACTTGGCCGAGTATTACTCCTGATCATATTGTCTCCTTCTCCTACAGTTTATACATGAGAGAGTACACACCCTGCAAAGCCAGAAAAATTCCAGGTTCCCCTGCCTTTTCTATCCTGCCACTATTTTTTCCCTACCAAACAAAAAACACACATTCAAGTTACAGAACGTCTCATGGGGTGTAAGCAGGGCTTCTCCAACCTGTTTACCCTGATTTTCCTATCTCTTATCCCTTTCAATTCCCTCTTCTATTCACCTTTTTGAAGTATAAGCTCCTTTCTTCACTGCACTTTGCAGCTCTACACTTTTGGAGAGATGTACACTGTCCCCAGAGCAGCAACTCCTTTGGTAAAGGCAACTGGTCATGGGGAAAATACCCAAGACCTGTGAGCTGTTAGGGGACTGTGGCAGAGCACACTGTTTCTCAGGACAGTTTTCCCTCATCAACCTCTTCAGCCTAAGGACTTCCTCCTCCTCCACAGAAAGACGTCCTCTTCTTCACATATTAACCACCAAAGCCTCGGAGGAGCAGCAGCCAGGTGATGGGCCAGAGGGGAAGCTGCAAGGAACGGATGTGCAGTACCCATGACTTGGCTTTTGTCATCCCACTAAAGTGACCCTCTCTGGCACAGGGACTGTCTTTTGACTCTGTTGAGACCTGTGGAAACCATTTGCCCTGAGAAGCAAAGTATGAGGTAAGCAATCATAGACAGGCTTTTCTGTGGTGTTCACCACTTCATCGCCAGCATTCCTTATTTGTAGGAATCAATTTCCTTTGTTTACCAGTGTCTCAAGCTCCTACATCCATAAATTGCAGTTTGTAGGGTGTTTGGGTGAGCTACAGTAGGAAGGTGCCATACAGTGCTTCCCTTCAAGCAAACACAACACGGGGGGAGCAGGGAAGAGCTTCCAGCTGTTAAACGGAGGCCAAGCCTGTGTGAGCAGCCTCTACATTGCATCCAGAGGGATTATTACTTTTTAAGTCTATCGAAATATCTTCAGAGACAGACTTTCCTGTAGGAGACCACATTAAACCACCTCCAAGAGCATTCAGCTGGGCCAAGACCACACTGGGGAGACTCTCCTGACAAAGCTGTGGCCATCCTCAGTATCTTGGCCAGGCAAAACCCACTCTTGCAGTCCTGTGGTGCCAAAACTGAAGGGCCACTGGCTCTTCTGGTTTAGGCAGTCACCACTATTAATACCAGCGGTTCCTCACGAGAAGCAGGAAATAACACAGCAAGAGCTGAAGTTCTCTCCCTAAGTACCTGGACCTGCCCCAGCTCAGGAAATTGCAGAGAGGACGCTGGATACTCTCCCCACCATTGCAACAGATCAGCCCACATCCTCCAGGCTTTTGCTCCCTTCCTTTTGCTACCCATGGGAGAGGCAGCCCAGACCCCTCCCCAGCACGCAGGACCATCCAGCAGCAACCTCTGCATTAAAAATGTGCAATAAACTCCATGTGAGGTAACCTATAACTGTTTTAACAGTTCCTTTCATGGTTTTTGAAGCTTCATCAGTCTTTTCCTCTCCTCCCATTCACTCTGCCCTTCTCTCTCCACCTATTCCCAATGCTTTTTGCTTCCTTTTCACTCTCATCCTGCCTTCATCCCTGAACCTCAGGTGACCTCTTCTGCAACCTGCAGGGACATAAATCAAGGAGAGACTTTTGCAAGTCTTCTTGAGACAGCAAAACACCACAATTATTCCCATTTTAGACAACAAGGCCAGTGATTTGCTCGCTGCGACGTCACACTGGAAATCAGTGACACAGAAGAGCGTGCACTCAGAGTCCTGGTCCAAGCTTTCTACTGCAGCAGCAGCTTCCTCACCTGCCACCACCTCCTATCCAAGTGTATCCTTCCCAATATACTTGCAAGGATCCTCTCTCTCCTTCCTCACAGACCTTTCTTTGCTTCTTTGCTCCCACTTAAGCTGCGATCACAGCTCATTGGCTCAGCTTGGACTGCAGGACTGGGACCTTAAAGTCTCTCTTTTGAGCCAAACCGCAATCTTGCAATCTCAGGCTGCCCGGAAATGGCTGGGGGAAGACACAAAAACATGGACATTACATTTCTTCCAAGAAAAAAAAGAAACCCCAGTTGAAAACGTTGGTGTCCTTACAAGCACACATCCCTGCTCTGCATGTGAAAAGCAAACACTGCAGCACAAAGAATCTTAAAATGGGAAATGAAACAACTGCACTTTCAGCACCCAGGTTCAGAAAATGCTGACAGCTGGGCATAGATAACCACAACAAAACAATCTGACTTTTAATAGTTCAGCAGTGAAATCAAGAGCAGGACATTTGTCAAGCAAATAGGAGCCCCTGTCTTCATCCCATTACCCAAAAGCAGAAAGTGGGCAAGAATCAAGTCCCCTTCTTTTAGGGACTGTCATCTGTTTGAGCACAGAAGACACAACAGGCAGTCAGTGTCAGGATATACCTTTCACACACTGCCCTCCTCCATATTGAATTGCTATTCCTAATTAACCATGCATAACTACATTGCCATGGCATGAGGACTGTGTGAATATTGATCAGACAACCCTTAGGGTCGCTTTCAAAAGTAGCTTTGCTTGAAAAGAAAAAAAAAAAAAAAGAAAAAAAAAGGCAGAAGGGTTAACTCATAATTTCTGCAACCTTTATAGCTTAAGGGCTCTGAATCAAATGTCTGGCACAAGCATGATGCTCTAACTAAAAGCTGAGATCCCAAGCGACCGTGGACATCAGCACCCAGCATCTTTCTGTCACTCAGAGAGGATCTCGCCCTTCTCTCCGTGAGGCACCACAGCACAGCTGAATAGCCTTTCTGACACCCTAAATTCCCTCCAGGGAACTTAACCGGACACAGCCCGCATGTCCTGACAGCACCTGGGGAAGTCAGTACCTGTCCCACCCCACAGACTGAACACAGGTGAGCTTCTTCAGGGACCGCTGTGCAGCGACCCGGCTGAGGGGGACCCTGCCGAGCTCTGTCACCACCACATCCCTCAGCGCCGAAGGGATGGATTCCCAGAGGGACGCCGCAACCACGAGCTGGGAGAGCTGTTCCACAGCTGCTCCTTCAGGCCCGGCGTGAAGCGGCTCTCATAGCCTCCCCCGGCCCGTGTGTACCTGCACAGGGTGCTCGGGGCAGGCAGCGCGGGGTTCCCGGCTCTGCCGCAGGCCGCACCCCCGCGGCCCCAGCCCTGCCCCGCTGGCGGCTCGGGGGCTCCCCGGCGGCCGGGCCCACGAGTCGCGACAGGCGGGGCGACAGCGAGCCGGCAGCGGGCGGGAGGGAAGGGGTGTCCGGCGCTCCGGGAGCGGCTCCTACCTGCGCACCTGCGGACGGCTCCGGTTCTGACGGCGAGCGCGGCCGGGCTGGGTCCGAGCCCCCGCCCCGCCGAGCCCCGCCCCGGACGGGCGGGCCCGCAGCCGCCGCGACCACCGGGGGCCAGGAGCACCGCGGGAGCCCCAGGGTCGCTCTGACCGCCGCGTTTGGGGTGCTGGGACGCAGCCACAGCCCCCCCGGGGCTTCAGGGCATCCCTGGGGCACGGCCAGCACCGCAGCCCGTGTGCGGCCGCGGTCCCGCTGCGGCCGTTCCAAAGGATCCCTGCTCTGCCTTCTTCCCTGGCTGCCCTTCCCAGGGCCAGGAGCACCTCCCCAGCCTGCGGCTCCTGGTGAGCCTTCTGCTCCCAGCCCCCGGAGGCACCGGGGAGGGCTCGCCACGCAAACCCCGCAACTTTGCAGCTGTCCTGGAAAGTGCTGCCCATCTGGATGGCTCTTTTTGAAGGCCTCAAGGAAGCAGCCACTCACTGGGTGGTGGGCTTTGTGATCTCTCTGAAGTATCTCCGTGGTTGGAATTTTGGGCAGAAACATTCCCAGCAAAACAGCTCGGTGATAACCATTTGGGATTGTTTCCTGGGGTGGAGGGGTCGTTTTGCTGTCTGATCTTCATGGAATTTAGTCAACGTGATTGCTACCACTTCTTTTTCCTCTTCCTCCCATCTCTCTCTGTGTCAGGATGACTGATGCTATTTAGTGACTGTCTTGTTTGTTTTCCTAAAATCCAAATTAGGTAGCACTTAGTCAAAATTTTGTCCTGGTGCCATCACTTATGAACCAACACAAAACAGACAGATGCCTAAATCCATGTCAACCCCCAGAGCTGAGCTGAGTTATACATCAGCAGTTTATCAGTATTTCATAGGCTGCCCTTCTAGCAAGCAACACTCCTTCACCCTGCAGCTTTGGCCCTCATGGAACACTGAAGAGATTTCGTGTCTCTGATCCCCGGGGATTGAAAACCTGATCCTCAGAGCAAGCTCTGCACCATCAGGTCCCCTGAGCACTTACCAAAGTGGCTGCATCATCAAGGGAGAGGACAGATGCTCCCACAGAAAGGCATGTACTGTGTATGCTTCTCAGTGTTTTAAAGGCCAAGGGGGCTAATTTTAGAGCTGAAATAACATTCTTCCTGCATTGGTATTTCAAATCTTATGTTATCCCGGAGTAATAAATGTTTCCTTGCAGCATTTGCTTTTTTTGCAACCCCACAAAATCCAGAGATCTTGGTCAGGTTTCCCCTCTGCATGCACCTGACATTGCCCCATGGCACTGCCACGCTTAGGAGCCACAAGTGCCTTCCAGGTATGGCTTTCCTCGGGCAAGGAGCTGCTATTGTCTCCATGTAGCCAACAGGGGCCCCAAAATCGGGTGCCTGGAAAAAAATATGCTTGAGCTATCAGCATTAACCACATCCCTCCCTGGAAGGCTTCTTGTGATGGCAAGAGTCAAGAAAGCTCACCTTAAAAGTAATAGAGGGGAGGTATTTGAATCTCAGTACCCTCTGGCTTTCAGCAGCTGAGGCTGAAGAAAACCTTCTGTCAAACAGGTGAGAAGTGGCAGTGCTCAGCCCCAGCGATTTTGGCCAGAAAGGAAAATGCAGCAACTAATCAGAAACTGCCTTAGTCACTTCACCTCTGCTGTCAGCCAGTGCTGGAAGGGAAACAATGCACCATATGGGATTTTAAGGCAATTTCATTTTTGGTAAACTCTGAGTGTCTGAGACATTTTGTTCACAGCTCCTTTTTGAGCAGATGGTGTCCCTCTGAGTGCTGGAAAACGCATGATGCTGACAGGCCCACCAAAAACCTATTACAAATTTTAAAAATCACAGCTTGAAAAAAGGGCACAGCCTGAGGACAGCGAGCATGTGTTGGAGCCCACCCAGTGCAGGAAGCAAGAGAGATGCAGGGAGGAATCAGCCATCAAGGGGTGATGTTATGTGGGTCCTCGAAGATATTTCCTGCGATGTCTTCATGGGACACCATGGGAGGAGCACAACCCTCATCCTGCAAAGCAAAGCAACCTCATGCCCCTCTATTTGCCATCATTCCCTGGGTGAAATTACCATTGAAGACTGGCTGTGGTAATCCTGGACTGTTTTTTTGGGGGAGGAAAAGGTACACAAAGATGAGGGAAATGGAAAAGGGCATTGCTTTGAGTTGCTTTCATTTCTGGGAGTTTCAGTTTCAAGAAAACATGTATTTGCCACCTTTTTCTGCTGTTGTGCTTCTTTCTGCTGCAAAGGTGGGATGAGGACAGGCAAGAAAGGTTGTCCATCCAGAAAGAGAAGCAGTGGGGGAAATAGGCCTAGGGATCACTCAGCAGCAGCCATTGGAGCTGCTCCACACCCCGAGGCATATATTAAATACAATTAAAACTGTTAAGAGCCCTTTAAAACTGTTCCTCAGTTGAAGTGTTAGCCCTCATTTCATTAGCCAGATCATCTCCTATCAAAGCCATCTGTTCCTTTATCAAGCTTTTCAAATATTGTGATAGGCTTCATATCTCCAAATGCCCTGCTGATAAACAGATGCCACCTAAGCAAGCCCACTCGTGGCTTGGCTTTGACAAGGTGTGCTCAGGGTGGCTGGAGAGGCAGTGACCTGCAAGGTGCACTCTCTCACCCTAAGAAATATCCCCAGATCCCAACCCTACGAAATGAAGCTCTTCCCAGTTCACCCACGTGATCCCAACCGAGAAAAATTCACCTATATCAGGGAATGGAGCAGCAAATTGAAGAGACCCATTCCATCTATCTGCAGCAAAGTGATACCATTTGAATGTTAGGAAAGGAGATGGAGGAAATGGAAAGAAAATTATACTTTTTTTCCATAAAAAGAGAAGTTAAAAAGAATTACTGCTATGATAGGAAATACATGGGAAAAAGAGGAGTTGTGAACTCTGGGGAAGAAAGCTGGCAGTGCCAGTGTCTGCAGATGAGAGCTGTACACTGGTGTGCCCTGGCCCCAGCGGGTGTGTATTCTGGCCTGGCAAGAGGACAGTCCCACATGAAGCACAGAAAATGCTGGGGAAAAAAAGGACTGTGGTTTTTTGGGTTTTTTTAAGAATAATGAGATTGGGTAAATCTAATTATTTCCTATTATCATGCTATAAATGCTAAGGGAATCGTGTCAGTCAGGAAAGTTTAGTAGCCACAGTGAATACAAAGGTTAGGCATGCTGTGCAGATGTGGTAAGCACCATTTCACCTACATTTCTTATCTGTGCTGCTCAGTGGAGCCTTTCCTCCAAACATTTCCCAAGTCCTGCAAAAGAGGATTTTTTTTTTTATTGTTCTGCAGGCAGGCTTTGCTGCTCATCAGCTTCTCTTGAGCAGTAGATTTATCTTTAAAAATGCTTGTATGGGGCAGGGCCTTTACCCGCACTGGGGCCACACCTTTGCTCCTTGCCCTTATGGCTTTAACCCCAGCTTGGTCATAGCTGGTGCAGGAAGGGGAGAGGCAGCGGCACAGCTCCAGGAGTCACTTGTCTGAAATCCAGGGTGGGAATCCTTTCATCATTTTCACAGAAACAGCCTAAATCAGGATTTAACTCTTTGGGGGAGTAGGGCAGCAGGAGATGGACTCACTAAAAGCAATGCACCCCATGTGCAAGGGGTTATTTAAACAGCAAAAGCCTCCAAACTATTCAGTGGGCAATTCTGCCCATGCAGGGGCACTCCAGGAGTTCTAATTTTTTGTTCCCCTGTTTAGTGGGGCTGGTGCTGCTGGGTAGAGGATTTTGCCAGAGGTTTCTGGTCCTGAGCCAGGCACAACTGTGCCAGAGCCACTGTGGCAGGGCATGTGGATACATGCCCTCCTTTCCCACTGCGCTCTGTTTTCAGTTTTGCTTTTCATTCTTCTTTTAAAATAAGATCTTCGGGGAAATTGCACCTTGATTCCAATATACACCCAGAACATGGTTAACACCCTGTACACAAACTCTCTTTGCACTTAAAGGGTAGAGCTACAAAACAGCTCTGTTTGTCTGGGAGCTGATATACCATCAACCTTCCTCCAAACTGAGAGGCCTCCCAGCTGCAAATACCCCAAACATCATCTAACCAGAGCCCATAGGTCAGCCCACACTTCCAGCTTGCATGGATTCTCAGGCTCACGTGGCCACAGGAGACCTTTTAGATATATTTTTTTTTCCCTGGGAGCCTCCCACCCCAGCAGCTGAATGTGATACCTGCAGTCAGGCCACATTTCCCATCTGCTGGGCTTATTTCTAGAAAGCTGTGTTCTGGCTGCCAGCCGGGGACAGCAGTTTGCCTTGCACTTCCAAGCTGCAGAGGGATGCAGACATTCCCAGCGCTTACCAGGGAACAGCAGAGCCTCTGGAGGAAGTGGGCAGAGCAGAAATCCACCCCTGGTACCCCAAGAATGCAAACCCTGATGCATTTCTTCAGCACCAGCACTCACCCTCTCCCTGTTACTCTTTCTCAAGGTATAACTTCAGTGCCAGCAGGTTTTGCTCATCACTCCTGCTCCAGGGATTAGCCCAGCCCAGCTGCAGCAGCGATGGGGTCAGATGGAGCCTGGAAGTTCCCCTGCAGCCAGCCACCACAGCCTTGGCCTCACCTCACACCATGACTGCCGTGTTTGTGTGCAGCCCAGACAGGGGCCGCGTTTCATCAGTGTTGGCATAACCAATTACATGCTCTAATTTGGAGATTAAATCCTCTTCTCTGCTGTAATTTACAGATTAGATCCTCCTCTAGAGATTGTGCCAAGTCCCAGGGATCCCAGGGCAGGCTAGCATTCCCTTGAGCCACCCCATGCCAGAAAGCAGCTGACTTGCTCCATTTGGAAGGAGCACACAGCTCCAGAGCCAACGCTGCATTTCATAAGAGCCCCACCAGTTCTGGGAAAAGAGGCAAAACTGATCCAGTGCCTGCTGTGTGCCAAAGTGAGAGCCTGCAAACACTCATTGCAACAGTGGATGAGGCATAGTACAAACACCTGCTTCCACTGCTATGTGGTTATTCCAGATGGGTTAGTGTGCCAAGAACAGAGTTAGAGATAACACAAGGTCAGGCACTGCCAGACCATCAGGTCTCAGGAGATAGTCACTGGTTAAGTCCAACCTACAGCCAGCCACCAATCCACCAGCAGTCCCTCAACACTCCTGCACTGCTCAGAAAGCTCTAGCCAGGTCTTCGACTACCAAATCAGCAGGAGAAGTGCCAAAGTCCACAGAAATAAGTGCAGCTCATGCCCTAGTGCCCACCCTACCAACACTCCACAACTTCCCCACATCACTCCATTCAACAGGGGATGGATCCAATAGCTACACTGAGAAATGGCAGTGGCCGTTCCTGTATCCCACAGACCCTACATTTTCTAGAGGAAGAGAAAACCACACTAAAGAACACGACCAAACTGTAAAAAAATATCAAAACAAATAGGCAAAAAGTTCAAAACAAACACAAAAATACAAACAAATAAGCAAAAAAGGAAATGCACAGAAGTATTCATTTTTTACCAAAATTGGTGGCACTCTCTTTAAAGAATCGAGTTTTCCTATAAAGGCTGACACCTTTTTATCTACTCTACCACATGGAGAATTTCATCTGCAAAAAGAGGGATTCAGGTAGCATAAGCTTCCAGATAAAACATTTGATGGAGGAGCTTTTTCTTTTCTGAACAATGTTTCTTTAGTATTTTTCAGTTTTTCAAAACCAGGTAACTTGACAATGGCTTCAATTTCAGTTTTCAGATCCCTGAAATGCACTGGAACTGCTGCTGCTTTTGAAGTCTTATACCTGGAGGAGGGTGGGGGGAATATTACCTTGTTGTAATTTCAAGTATTCAGAGCGGCTCAGAACAGCATGTGCCTCTTAGTAAGGCCACTTATTCTTCTTACACCAGGCACTTGACAGGAACGAGCCTAAGGAAGTGCAAGCAATAGCAGTACAAAAGAAAATTGATAAAGATCAACAGGAAGCTGTGTATCTTGGTGCATTCCCTGTAGTTCTGTGGTCAGGAAATTGCACAAAGGAAAGGATGAGAGCACCGGTGAGATCAGGCGTTCTCACATGTTCTCCAAGCCTCACTCCTACACTCACACCCCAAGTCCAAACCCATTACACACATCACTTTGAAGGCAGGTTCCCTATGATTTTTGCCGTGGAAGGAACAGCTCTATCTTTTGAACCAGCAAGTCAGGAGCCTCCCAGCTCCAGGAGCTTGAGTGTGTGTGTGTGTGTGTGTGTGTGTGTGTGTGTTTGTGTGTAATTCCTGCATCTGTCAAATGGCTCTGACTTCCGATTAATGCACATCAAAACATCTTCAGGCACACCCGGGTCTTCAGGCCCATCTCAGCAGAAAAAAATGAGAATTTACAGGAAAATCTAAGTAAAATATTTAGTATTTTTGGCCAAAGCATTGTCCTGCAGTCACAATGGGCTGGTATTTTTCTATTAAAGTGGGATTTTCACATGCAAGACCTTGCCACAGTCTCCGTCAGCTTCCAGTTTCTTTTCCTCCTCTATCAGCTTGGCCAGGAAGCCCACAGTAATCAAATCCCTTGGTGTCCTTCCATTTGACAGCCTCCTCTTCCCCTGACATTCAGAAATGCTGAGGGGGAAGGTATTTTGAGCTGCACCAAATGCGTAGCTGGAAATGCCAAGCAAAACACTGCTGTAATTCTGATGTGTGATGCACAAAGACCTTTGCTTTGGGAGATGTTTCAAAATTAAACACAGTGGCCAGGCTAACTCATAACTGTTTATTGTAAATCACTCAGGAGTTTACACATCATTAACGGCAAAATAACACTTTTAAAACACCTGTTGGATGAAAGACAGAATAAAGACAACTCTTTTCTATTATATGGCATCATTTGAAAAACAAGGAACAGAACAAAAAAGAAACCATTTTATTTTTTTCCCCCACTTTTGCATCTTTCCTGAAAATATCTGGGCCTGAGTCTCAGTTATCTTGAGATCCCTGCCTTGCCCAGCGTGTGGGGCTGTGTGATTGGGAAACAGGCACTCCCTCTCTGAGGGGCAAGACAGTGACCTTCTTTATAAATGAAAATCATGCCCTCTATCTTCAAAAGTGCTCCAGTGCTGACAGTACAAAGCCTCTTTCCTGCACTGGCTAACATCTAACACAAAGGGCTATATGTCCCAATAAATCCACATGCCTTTTTTTTTTAGATTTTATTTTTCTTTTTTTTTTTCTTTTTTTTTTTTTTTTTGGTTAAGCAAGGCAACTGTTAAAATTCAGAAGCTACATAACTGTCTTTATATTTTGCTCAGAAACCAATGGATGTTGCATGCAGCTGAAATACTAGTACAGGCTCTGACTTAGATAAAGGTCAGTTTTCTAAGACCCACTAGTCAAAGGCAAAAAAAGAAATTAAGAGGCCACTTGTGCAAAAGGAGCTAAAATATGCATGCATCGATGGCCATGACTGATTAGAATATGACTTAGGTCTCCAAACATTGAAACTGAAGCTTTATTTGGCTTAAGACATGGTTGAGCTCTATACATTTACGAGTACAATGTATATATGACAACAAAGGAACCATCTCAATATAACATCAGTTGGTATTTTGGCCTGTATAGAGACTAGTCTTCAACACAAAAGCCTGCTCAGCAATAAATGGTTTTCATATTTAGCAAAGACAGCAGTGCACTGGGCTGGCTAACAGGGCTAACAAAAAGAAGAAAGCAGGTTTCCAAACTAACATCTAACTAAACTGAGGGTGATTTTTCCCCTTGGACATACTGTTTTTTATCTGTGGTGTTACTGTCCTTTCCATGAGCATGCAGCTGACACAGAACACTGGGCCCTGCCCCATCCTCCCAAAAGATGCACCTCAAAACCTTATTGGATTAGCAATAGGAACAAAAATCTCCTCTAACTGCACTTGGAAAGGACAGTTAGTTCCTTCAACCTGCCAACATTTACCATGAACTAGCAAATTACAACAAATCTCAGACATGAACTACAGTGACTAAAATCAAATCTCTCTCCCGCTGAACTGCAATATTAAATAATATATAACATTTTTACACTTAATAGTCTTAAGTTTGGACATAAGACAGCTAATAAAGAAAGAAGAAAAAAAAAAAAAGCCGTGGCTGAATCAATTCCTGGGGAATTAATTCAGCCCAACCAATCTGAAGTAACAAAAAATCAACTTTTACCCAGAGGTAAATCCACCACAGGCACGGGGTTGCGCGCGCACTGCTCAGGCACTGCCATCTCCAGTCCTCTCCTTGCGAGCCTGGATCATCTCCTTCGGAGCCTGCTTGCGGTCAGTGACCAACCCCAGCCAAAACATGAAGTCAATGAACCAGGTGGTGGGGTTGAACTTCAGGCCCAGCTCACTGGCTGAGTAGTCAAACGGGAAGGTGTGGTGGTAGTTGTGGAAACCCTCACCTGAAAAACAGAGAGGGAGTTTAAAGACCACGTGGCTGGTCACTTTTGGCAACACAGGAACTTGGGCAGGACACTCCAACACCCATTTCCCAAGTCTTGCATCTAGTGGAGGTCATGCTCCACCCCAGACCTCTGGGGCAGACCCAAACCAGACTCCGTTTCAGTGCTCTGGGCTTTCCTCCCCAGTAGGAAAGGGCATGTCCCACTCTTTACGCTCAGGGAAGAAAATCAGAAGTGCTTCAAGAGCGGAGACACACAAGTGAGTCAGAAGTGGGGTCACTCACTTCTACTGCACTATCTGCTGAGCAGAGCTTGCTGCTGGCTGCTAACACCTCCTTTCCCAGAGACTACGTGGTGTTATTTCAGCGTGGGCACCATTAGCAGGACAAGGGCGCCTTCCATTAGGACACACAAGCTCCGGCCTCCTCCAAACTTTGGCTCCAAGCGGTGTCCAGCTGCAGGCACCCAGAGCCCCAAGCAGGGTGAAAGAGGCTGGGACATCCCTCTGAGTTGGCAGAGCACTCACCGATGGCTCCCAGGGTGACCAGGGTGTTCTGCCTGGGGTTGATGTTCTTGTCGTAGGGGCGGTTGCCGTACATGTGAGCGGCGCTGTTGACCAGCCAGGTGACGTTCAGGGAGATGGTGTACCGCAGGATGGAGGCCAGGAAGTAGGCATTCCACAGGCTCTCGCCCCACAGGTACCACGGCACGACGGTGGGGATCACAAAGCACATCAGCACAACCGAGCTCTTGTAGTACCTGCAGGGAGAGAAGGGAAAAAGGAATGCAAAGTAAGACCCGTCTTGTTCGTCCCCTTATGACAGGTTAAAAATAGACTCCTGCTTTTGTTGTTTTCTGGAAGGGATGAGGAAAAACAGAGTTTGGATTTATTAAACAGTTATTAGTTTTAGCTTTTATATTTTTCCAGAATCTCTGCTGCTTGGTGTGTAATCCTGAAACTTCATATTAGGTGTTAGTAAGTTCTCTTCGCAACAATTCCTTTCTAGCTAGAGAATCAATGACAACTGATACCTAAAAAGCATAAAAAACAGTGAGGAAAAGAGAGCAAATCAGGGAGCTGAGGCTTCATAGCCTGGGGCTGTGGTTGGATAATTGACCCCAACGTGTAGATGAACCAAAACTTATAAAAGTGTAAAAACTCATGACCAGGATCGATCTTGGATTTGACTTGGGTGCAGCCTTGGCCAGGCTCTTGCACTGCCCAAGGTGTATCCTTTCAATAAATACCTATTTTATCCCTTTTGCTCTGTCTGGTCTCTGTTCCAGGTCAGCCTTTCCAGGCATCAAAACTCTGCATTCCCTGAAAGTCTTTTGGACAGGAAGAACTGTCATTTTTATTTGACTAAAACAAACAGCTTTCAATTAAAACCCACAGAGGACTAGAAAAATGTTAATATTAGCAGTATTTTTGGAAGGAAAGAAGTTTTCATTAACACAGTTCTCATCTGTAACACGAGCTAGTTTTGATCATCTTGTGCATGAAATAAATAAATCTCTTGCAAGTTCTTTGCTTGATGTATTTTGTTGTTTGGAGGTTATGCCTCACATCCTGGGCTCCAGAAGAAGATCTGCAGCTCTACAGCAACACCAGCCATGGCAAAGAGAGCATTCCTCAGCTCTCTCATAGAACTCAATCCTCACTTACCTGACCTACGGCCCTCCAAGCAAACAAGTTCCCTTTCTTTGCTCCACCAAAGGTACCAAATAATTTCCCACTCATACCACTGACTTCTGATAATGTTTGCAAACCTCATCAGTTCAAGGCCAGGATTTAAGTAGAGCTGGAGGAAAAAAATACTTTCCAGTCCAGAGAACTCCTTCAAAGTTCAAAGCCTCTACCACTCTGGGGAAACAGAATAAAATATGAAAACAGCTTATCAGGCACCAATTAAAACTATCCTGCAAGATGGAAGAAGCCCAGACTGAAGTCTTTGATGAAGACATGAAATCTCCCATCTGAACAAGCATCAGAGGACATTGTCTCCCTTTGACTGAAACATCCACCTTGGAGTGAGAAACCTCCTTACCTGGAGTGCAGGGGAATCAATGCTTCAACACGTGCCTGAGGGACACCACTGCTTTCACCACACTCCACTCTGTCATGGAGACACTTCACCTGTGAGCTCCTCTCTCACATCACTTGCAGGATTATTTCTGCCTTATTCACAGAGGGTAGGTTTTGCTGTCAGTCGTGCCTGGAGCAGTACTGTGATTTCAGCTGAAGTGATCTGAGTGGTGCCTCGTCCACAACTCAGCAACACCACAAATTTCAGCAAAGCTAACAACTTGAACTTAAAACAAAACATGACAAGAAGGATTTATTATGATTCTAAGTGATCTGGCCTGTTAGTTTTTCCACACTGTCAAAAAACCCCAACACTGCAACCCTGTAGAAAGGAAAAACCCAAATTCTGGGTAAGGGACAAAGTCCTAAATCCAAATCCAGAGCAAAGGCATTTCCTAAGATAACCTTCCTGCAGAAAACACACTTCTTCACCAGACAGCCTTTGCAGCATGACCAAAGCAGTAAGGCCTGCTTCTCGTGGGATGCTGTTGTCTTGGAAAAGGTAATAACCAGGAGGAGCTGCAGCAAACTGCAAGGGAGCTGATGCAAAAAGGGACTGCCAACTGAGGAACCAGTAAAAGCAACCATATGTGGAGGGAATTATTCCTCACTCCTGGAAGATTTCCATTACAAGGGTAATTTTTTTGCCTTAGAGAAATCTGTGCACTAGCAGAAAAAACCCTAATTTTTAGACTTAACTGACTGCTCTCCTCAATCAGAAAATACACAGAAATGGCCTTAAGCAGTTTTCCAAAGTGCCTGGATGAAATGCTTGCAAGCAGAAAGTCTTCTTGTACCTAAAATGCAAGTACTCACATAAAGGATGTTGCTCAATTCCCAGCTCTCACAGAGAGTGTAGCAAACTGAGTTAGGTTCCCAAGGGAGATAATTAATCCTGTAATAGAATGGCAGTCTTGGGAGAGGTGGCACTTGGCCTGCACTGGCCCAGGGGTGCCAAAGAGGACTTTGCAGAGTGAAATGTGCACTTCTTTGTTAAGGCAATTAGTGATTGCAGTTTGCTCCTGTGATCAAAGAAGGTGGCCAAGTTCTGAGCAACTTCTGCCAGAGCTGTTTTCATAACTGGCTTTTTGGGAAAGCAGAGGCACAAGGACAGGGCTCAGTGCTTGTGCCACAGAGCCTGAGAGGACAGTCAGGCACATGGGAATAATGGGGGCCAGAAGAAAGGCATCCCAGCACCTGCAGCCAAGGTGGCAGGGACGGAAAAGAGAGAGATGAAAACAAGGAATGAGCCACAACCAGAGCACCAGGTGGGAGGATTCTGCACGCAGGGCCCAGCGCTCGCACTCACTTTCTCTGGAACCTGACGACAGGGTCATCCAGCAGGTCAGTGAAATCCAGCTTCCTGCCCTTCTCGATGACGTCGCGGTGCTTGCGCACGAAGAGCCAGCCGATGTGGGAGAAGAAGAAGCCCCGGCGGGCGTTGTGCGGGTCCGCGTCCGTCTCCGAGTACTTGTGGTGCACGCGGTGGTCGCGGCTCCACTCGTAGATGTCGTTCTGCACAAAAAAAATACGGTGGGGTGAGAGGAGAGGGGCCAGGCACTACAACCTCCAGTCCTCCCACTCGTAGTAACAGCAGCAAGCCCCTCTCTGATGCTCCTCAAAGAAGGTTGTTGACTAAAACCCCCAGCTTTGCAGCCAGCCAGCGCATCACTCCGCTCCTGTCAGCCCCCACATGGAATGGGATCTGATGTGGGAACTAGTGACACAGACTGGACAAGTCTCAGTGCTGGAAATGGCTGTTAGAGCCTCTTGGGAGTTACCATCATCAGTCTGCCCTGGATGTCTGAGGATGGGCTGCTGGGACTGGGTACATACACGTTTATATTATTATTTTAAGCCTGTGCTGTGGGGAACCTTGTATATTTATTTTCAGGGGACTGCTGTACAGAGACTCTCAGTTCTGGCATCCTCATTCTCAGCTGGTTGCAGCTGGTACCCTCCAGGCACAAACACAACGCTGAAAATGGGACAGAGCTGGTGGATCACTACAACTACTGTAGTGAACAACACAACACTGAAACGCCTTGTGGTTGTAAGTGGAATCATGTGGGCTGCAGGGAGGAAGGGATGGACCACAATTTCACACTTGGATCCATAAAGAGACTTTCTGAGTTCACTCAGCCAAAGGATTTCAGCCTTCTAGTTTGCTCTGCAGGATGCCCTGGCTGGATGCACTGGACTAAACCGATGGCTTTTGCAGTGGTGCTGAGCATTGTAAGCACATTCAGCACTTGCAAACCTCAGGCCACACACTCATCTAAGAATTGAATGGCTCAACATCAGCACCAAAATATGCAAATGTCAGTTAATGCCCAGGTCCACAGGAGTGTGAACTTCAATCAGAGAATTCTTAGCAGAGGTTGCTATTTCTATCTCTGCACAGTCAGGGAGGTACCAAAGCAGAAATACCCAAGGAAGGAAAGGCTTGGGTTACTTTTAGGAACAGCACCCACAACCACCAACCACAGCAGCTTTGCTCCAGTAGAACTGAGCAAACCATTTGCAGTGTCTCTGAAGTAAGAACAGCACACCACCCATCTGGGCACTGAATATACAGGACACAGCAAGCACAGGATAATGAAACTGTGTGCACCTATATTTTGTGGGGCAAAAGCCCTGTGCTGAAAGCATTGCAGAAATCATTGCTCTTTCTTTCAGCTATCAACATTTGAGAGAAAGCACTGAGGGGACTCTGGGAACAACTGCAAAGAGCAGCTAAAGAATCCAGCTCAAATGGCTCCACATCCAATTTCAGCTTTGCAAAAATGGTCTCTGTCTGCAAAAGCCCACCAGGGACAAGTGGGGAACAAGAGCTCCGGAAAGATCTCAGCTCCACTGCATTCAGCTATGCTCAGCCCTTTACTCTTGTCATGTAGTGAACACAGTGATGCTGGCAGTGGGCTGGGGATGAGGGGGACATTTTTCTGCAGCACTGACGCATCTAAGCCACTCAGAGGAGGAAGCAAAGATCAGCCCCTTGCCAGTGCTCCAGTGTGTTGCACCTTAACTATCTCACTGCATGAGAAAACAAAGTGAATGCAAAAAAGCAAAGGAAGTCACCCAAGTCCTCAGTAAGAACAAGGGGAGACCTCTACCTTCCTACAGAGTAATCAAAAGGAATGAAAACCTCTACACTGCTTCAAGGGGCTTCAGTGGGAATATCCATATGACTGGAAAATGTCAACATTAAGAAACTTAAGCACACTTAGAAAAGGTCTTCTTTCTTAACGAGAAATAATTTGTCAAGTGAGACGATTGATCAATTTGTCACAAGAGCACTTGATAAAGTAATTTGTGGGACAGCAGATAACCAGGAAAACAAATGATACTGTGAGAAATTAACTTGGCTTTTCATGCCACAGCAAATGCCTGCGGAGCTGGCAAAAAAAAACCTCCATTCCCCAGATGAAAGGGTTAGGAAGCTGTGAAACAACTGAATTGCATCTAATTAAAAACCACAAAGGGTAAGAGGAAATAAAGGCCTGAGGCCAGAACTGTTGACAATAAATACACCAAGAACTGGAGCACAGCATGTGTAAATATGCTCCGAGCATATTATTAGCAACCACTTTTCAAGAACACATCACTTTTGATCAAGTTTCGGGTAAACACAGGGGTGAAATTCCTTCTGAAGCAGCAAGCAACAGCATCATGCTGTGCCACTGGTGCAGCCATGAGGTTTCATTAGCAGGTCCCTTAACAAACCTTCAGACTGAAATGTGCCAATAGCCTGGGCTGTGTCTCTCGTTGTGCTGACACAGATTTCCACACCACCCCTCCTGCTGTGCACAAATGCACCCAGCACAAACACAGGTGTGCCACTGAGATGGCACCAGCACAGCCCAGCTGAGGTGCTAGAAGATAAATGCTAGGAGATCAATAACCCAGGTATTACCTATGCCTGAAACAGACAAGTGACAGCAAGAAGCACAGTCTTTCAAAATTATGACAGCTTCATTCTAGATGGAGAGAAGAAACACAGCTCAGCATGCTCCAATCATAAAAAAATCCACAGGGCAAAAGTGGCTGCATCTGATGGTATTCCAGAGGAGGTACAGCATGTCACAGCCCAGGCAGCATCAAGCTAAAACTCTGCAGCAGAGTTTCCTTCCCCTGCCCTTCAAGAATTTGGAATATTTCCTCCTCATTTAGCATCCAGGGATGCTGTGTGCATCTCCAATGCTACCTCTTCTTCCCACAGCCAACGTAAAGGAGATGGACCTGAAAACTCATCATTCACTGTCTACTTGTGGTGGTAGAAATAGCCTTTATAGTCAATGGATGTCATGGTAATTAGGAACAGGCTTCAGATTTAGAGTGGGTAATTTGGCCTTTCCTCTTATTTCTGATATGAAGGGCACAAGGGTGGCTTGAAGCTACTTTGAAGTACTTCCCTGCTTCAGAATCCCACCGTGTCCTCAGACAAAAGCAGTGATGAGGCCAATGCAGCTGAGAGCAAAATCCATAGCAACAGGGGAGCAGAATGCAATGAAATCCCCGCGTGCAGGCTCACTGCAAACAGCCCTACACATTCATTTAAATTACTTGTGAAAGATAAGATCAGCTGTGTAACAGGGAGGCAGTACCAGGGGCTTCTCAAAACTCCAAGCAGTTGTTTAACACACTGAGCAAAGGGCTTGTAAAGCTCTGCAAGGAACCAAGAAACAGATGGAAAACTGTTCAGAATAAAGAAAGGTTACAGTCGAAATGGACACATTTCCATTTTCAAGTGAAAGCATTGTGCTCTTTGTAATGTATAGTGGGGCTAACTAATTAATTCTTTCCACCTTAAAAAAGAGAAAATCAAAGATGATAAATGAGCAGTACAGAGGTAGATAAAGGGACTCTTTTCATTCTCTGTCAAGGCAAATGAACAAAAAGTCAACCAACCAGACTGAAAGGAAAAAGATGAAAACTCAAGGCACAACACATACGTGGTACACGGTGCCACAAGGGGTTATAGCAGCCAAGCTCAATAAGTTTAATTTTAGTGCAGGTTCCTATCTCTATCCTTACCAGCCAGAGGAGGAACCAAATTCACACTGAGAAGATCCTGGTTCAGGGCTAACTCCTACAACCAGCTGGGTGTTACACAAGTGTTTCTGTGGTCTAGGACTGCCTACCAGCAAGTACAGAGCTAGTAACACACTTCTTCACAAATGTATTTGAATTTGGCTGGTGAAAAACGCTGCATAAAACAGAGATAAATTAAGATTGTGAAAGGATGCCTGCTCTCCTTTCTGGCCACAAAGTCTCTGGCTGCCTGGATGAACAGACTCTTGGTTACACACACACACACACACACACACACACACACACATTTGCATTGAGTTGGCCCTTTTAAAAGTCTCCATGCTGTCCTGTGAAGTGTGGGGCCTGACCTGAGCTACAGATCACCAATTGCTGGGGTGCTCAGCCTCTGATTTGGTCATGTTCAGCTTAGTCCTCATGTAATTATTGCTCCTGGTCTGCCTAGTGCACGTTGTTACATGGGTGGTGAGAGGAGCTCTGCATCCCCTGAGCCAGCAGAATGTGTTACAGCAAATAAATGTCTTTCTGTTTTTCTGCCAGGTTTTTTTTTCTTTCTTTTGCTGTCTCTAAGCTGAGGGGATCCCTACACAGCAGAGAGAGCTGCCTGAAGGCCAAGAAACTGAACAAGCAACACAAGCTCACCTGGAAAGCCATGGAGTTAGCTGCAGCCAGGAAGATCCTTAGAGGCAGCTTGGCTTTGTAGGAGCGGTGGCTCCACAGGCGATGCGCGCCAGCTGTCACACCCAGAGCCGTCATCAGGAAACAGAAATACGCTGAAAGACACAAGAACAAAACACAGCGTGTGCCGCGGGGCCAGCTGACATTATCCGTGCTCGCCTTGGTGTAAAGATGCTCGTTGCCCTGCCTGCCAACACCTGCAGGGTCACTCAGGAGATGAGGCTGGGCAGACAGGAGGTGAGGTGCTCAGCCCACCTCTGCCTCACAGACTCTTTGCCTAAGGAGGACAGGCTTATTTTGCAAGTGTAAAATTAAAACTAGAGCAGATTCAAGCATTAAAGATCTTACAGGACAACTTCAATTTACACCATCTGCAGCAATGTGTTATTTAGCCAGGGCTCCCTGCCACCCTATGCACACAGACCCGTTTTGGTTAAAACAGCCTATTTCATATACCTAAATAGAGATACCAGAACTAATAAGGAAAACGAGATCCCCAAAAAGGGGATTTGTACTTGTGTCTGCACAGGAGTCTGTCCTGTTAGACAGGCAGTGGTTTGACGGGAATTCACAGTCTGTTTTTTTCAGTATGTAATGTAAAACATTTGTCTTTGCAAAAAGAAAACAAGTGTATATGTAGGTGTGTGTCTACTGTGTCCCTCTATCAACTCCCAGCTCACAGTGCTTGAAATTGCAGCATCTGAGAGAAAATAGAATGGAAAGATATTTGGGAAAATAACAGCAACCATATTTCAAGTTGATTGTCACTCTTGCAGACTGAAGAAGCAAATGGACTTTTCCACTCCGCTGGTGGATCCATCAAAAACAGATTTACCCAAACTGCTTGTCATCATGTCCACGGCCAAAATCCTTGTCATCCCCTGTACAGCAAACCAAAGCCTTTCTCACAAGATGCAGTGGACAGCTGGAGTCAGAATAGTCCCAGTAAAGATGATGCCTCTCTAAAACCTGCTTTGGGTGCCATCATTGAAGAGACAATTCTGATTTTCAGCAGGCTGAGTGCTCATGGTATTCCTAAAAAGGCTCATTTGTCCCGTTTTGCCCAGTGCACTGAAGTCTATCATGAAATTAAAATTTCTACTAACCTGAAGAGAGCTACAGAAAGGAACTAAAATCATGCATTTTTCTCGGCACATTATCTACAGATTTTGCTGAATTTAGAGATTACTCTAAAATCAATAAAAAAGCTGACACCACAATTCTTCACACTCCACTCTCTACTACAGAGTTCCAGTTCTTGCATATGCCTTGTTAGAGCAAGGATTTGGACTTCTATGAAATTAGGGAAAACCTATCCCACCATTTGCTGTGTGTGATGTTGAGCTGTGCAGAAACATCACTAAATAAAGCCCTCCAAATCACTCAAATGACTGTAATTGTGGGAACAGATCTGTGACACACAGAATACTGACATTATCCAGCTAACATAAAAATATTAAGGTTAGAGTCCTGAATCATTACAGCAACATATTTTCTGTGGGCTTTATGACTGATTAACCTCCTGCTAGTCATGGGCTGGAATCTCCCAGCTTCAGCAGTTTCTTTGCTTCCTTAAAGCACAAGGGGGCTTTTCTCCCACTTCAAAGCAACAAATCATTTAATTGACCAAATGCTTCTCAAGGGCACCCATCTATCTTAATCAGGAATGATTGCTTAAAACGAGAGTGAAAGATAAATGGGTAAAGTGAGAGATATGTGACGTTAGGGTTGATTTCACTTCCCTTCTCTGTCCAGTGTAAGGAGGAGGCTGCGTGGTAGGTAACAGACCATATGGAATATCTGCACTAAACACAATCAGAGACAAAACTCTCTGGCCCTTTCCAGCCCCACGGGGACTTGCCAGCCCCAGCCCACCCCTGCAGTGCTCAAGTGATCAAGGAAACAGCTGGGGCTTATACCCACGCACCATGCCTATTTTTTGGCTTTGCAGAGGAGGAATCATAAGAGCAGGAATCTTCCTAATATAAATCCCGAGGGTTGGAACATCCCCAGAAACAAACAAACAAAATTACTCAGGAGGTTCAGCATCAGAGCAGAAACAAATCCTGTCAGACAAATGCACTGTTTAGTGATAGCAAGTTTTGTGATTCTTACAGCAATTAAGGTGCCCGAAAATATTTGACCACTAATTCCCAATGTATAAATAGCCAAGATAATAAATATTTGCTATGTAAAGGACAGGTCCCAAGCTCTCCTTTGCAGAATAAATTAGGATCTCAAATAAAAAAATCAGACTACCAACCACTTGATTATATATTAGTCATGCACATTGTAACTGTATGAGAAGAAAGCCACTGCTTGCTTACTTGTCCCATTTTCAGGGATAGGACTGTGCGTAGGGGGTCAACATGTCAGTGAAACACAAAAGGATTGCAATGTGGAGCAAAGCAGACAGTTAATAGTAATTCCTCCTTATACTGAAAACACCCTCTTAAAAATGTAGCTAAACAGGTTTCCTAAGTAATAATGAGTAAATAATATTTATTGCAGAGAAAAAGGGGGAGAAATAAAGCCACAAGAAAAGTACCAATTAACAACCTACAATTCAAACAATTAATGTTGTATTTCTTTTTAATTTAGTGGGGGAGCTAATGTACAAAGAGGAAATTGGTAAAACAGCTGGATGTGTTCTCTGTGTGTTCTGCTAAGGTCTGACAGGAGCATTTCCAACCAGCTCACTCGACAGAGCACAGCATAAGAGCAAAATTATTCAGAACTGGAGCAGGGGGAGAACCACTTAAAAGAGGGAACAAAGAGGAAAGGGGGGAAGAGAAAACAGCAAGTAAACCTGTGCAAAAGGACAAGAGAGACAAGACATACGAGGTTAAAGTGATGTGCAGGCAGGGAGCTGGCGGGTTGCTAGGCTTCCAATACACGGTGCCTGTGCACAAATGCTATTTATGGGAACATGCCAGAATCAATAGGCAGAAGATTTTTATTCAACATCCTTATTAATGACCTGAAACAAAGGCAAACAGCATGCTAATTAGAACAGTGGATGATGCTATTTTTGGAGCAGCAGTGAGAGAGCTAAGAAAACATGGAAGGATCCAGGCAGAAACCGGGAAGGAAAGGCTCAAAGTAAAGACAAGCAAAGTAATGTAGTTTGGAGAGCAGTAATTGGAGACAGGGATATGTAATGAGGATGAGAAGCTTGGGGAAGCAGGAGCCTGAAAGGAGGATCAGCAACAGTCCATAAAATATTCCCAGTGGGCCATATGATAAGGCAGCAAGACATGAGTGTGATTTTGAACAGCACAGAGGTACATCTCACTGTCAGACAGAAGCAATGAAAACTACACCAAGCAAATAGTTAAAAAATGGATGGGAAATCAACAACATCAAACATTTGAAGCACCTTTTTCAGAACAACTCATTATGCCCATAGCTGGATTTCCAGAAAAGCTTTACTAAGCCCAGTGCCAAACTCTTCCAAAAATCTCAGTATCCAGGGAACTGGCTTCTTATGAAGACATGGAGAGATGTTGCCACAGTCTGTATTTACTTCACAGGCATCAGGAAATAATCCTCTGATCTTAGTGACTGGTTAAATTGAAGCAGATCTCACCCCCCGAAAATTTCAATTCTGTTTTAAGCTAAATATCAAAATTAGAACTTCTGTTTCTGAAAGCTGGGACCACATTAGAAAGGCATGTATTTATTGTTTGTGAACCCAGCACATTGCAGATTGATTTTGACTTTTAGCTCGTTATTTAAAAAAATAAATCAACCAAAAGAAGATGCTCAACAAAGTCTGGGTTCACTCTGCATATCTGAACAGACAATTCTAGCTCCTGAAAGCCAGAAGATGACTGGACATCCTTGTTCAGCACAGATGACAAGGAGACACTGTGGGATAGCAACTATCCACACGTTACCAATGTCAAACATAACCCAGTTAGATGGAGCAAATCACAATTATCTCAGAGGGACGATACATCAGACAGGAAAATAGGAGCAGTGACACAAAATCAACTGCACGTTCACAACAGCATTACTGTCAGCACACAAATCATCTTTAAAATACAGAATAATGTCACACAGCTGTTCCCATGGGGTGGCAGCACACGGAGCCTGGCACCAGTTCACACCCAGTGGCTCTGATCTCTGATCCCTGTGCATAGATGGCACGGACAGGAGGGACAGCAGGGCTGGGAGCAGGGAAGGGAATCAGCCCTTGCCAGTCTCACTGCCAGCATCTCTCTCCCATGTGGTTCCCAGTCCCTTCACAGGGACTTGAACACTGCATTCAACCACAGCAAGGTGACTTCTCTGCACCTGGCACTTGCCTGGAGAACCACTATCCTCACAGTTTACTCTCTGTGAGTTGTTCCAAACACAGATCCCACCACAGCCCTATTTCCCAAACACACTTTGGGACTGGGCAACTTCTGTGAACCTTTGAGCTTTTTGCATGTTACAGCAAGTAAGAAACTTTTTTCTGGTCCTGGAGCAGACTTGATTTTAAGTCAAGTGATGACACATCTTACACCAGCCAGGATTGGGGTGTATTACATCAGTGCCAGCAAGCAGGGCAGAAACTCTCAGTCTCTCCAGAACCAACAATGGGGAAAAACATGTGGGGGAAAGTACTCACCCCTTCAAACAAGACAGAGGGCAGGCCTTGTGAGATCACAGCAGTGGCTCACCTGGCCCCATACTTTCTTCTAACAGGGCTAAGGGGAGTTTGTATGCAGAGGAGACTGAATTTTTAAAAAAATTTAAAAAAATAAAAAAGACAACACAGGACAGCTATTGTTGCACTAGCACTACCTGCACACTTCAAGTGGTCTGGACTTTAAGTTGTGACATTTTGCACAGAGAGTATGTGAAAAGTAATTACCAAGGCAAGCAATTACTGTAGGCTGTCCCAGAGTTGTTATCACTTGCTCTGACCAGGAGGGTGACAGACCTTGGGTCAGGATAGCCACCAAGGGTCAGGGCCTTGGTTTTGTGTCTTGTTCTGAGGCCATCAGCTCCATTTAGTCCTGTGCTGGCTGCTGTCCCCTCCTGCCAACACTCTGATGCAAAGACCTGCTCACAAGCAACCCCAGCACTATTTTGTACGTGCTCAGGAAGCTCCTCCTTCAGTGGTGTCTTGGCCCTTTAGTTGCTATTTTGGAAAAACCTTAGCTCTTCTACTGCCATCTCTTTGGGGACAGCTTCAGAAGCACACAGCACTCTGTTCTGATGGACATGACATTCCCAATATTGCTTAGCCTACAAGGCCTGACACATTCCTAGGCCTAGCCTGAAGTTACATTCAGAAAAGGCTTATATATTTTTGCAAACACACACTGTGTCTCCAGCAGTTCAAGGATCAGGAGGTGAGATCCCATGGATACAGGAGGGAGAAACTTCCTCAGACGTGAATTCAAATCACACTAATGGCAAAGAAAGCACATCTTTTGCTTGGGGAATTAAATGTAACAAATGCAAGGGCTGTGCTTCACCTGTAGACATCTGCTACCTCTTCAACAAGAAGAGGCAACCTATTTAACAGGTTACCTCTTTAACAGGAGTTGAAGTTACCTCTTCAACAAGAGGATAGCTGGAGACAGCTGACCTTAAAATGCTGTTCATGATGACAACAACTCGTGACATGACACCGTTTGTTGGAAATTTTCTCTCCACAGTAGCCAGCAAAGTCTCAAGCAAGCTGCCGAGAAATTTTCATCTTAGCACAAGCCATTTTTTCTCCCCGTGTATAAAATGATATCACAACTTGACTCATTTGTATTAAAAAAAAAAACAAAACTATTTGAGGATTAAAAATTACAGGAATGGACATGAAACTTTTGTCTGCTTACACACCAGCATCCCGTGCTTACCCAATCAGATAAAAATTGCTTGTTTGGGAATTTTTACTAACCAAATTAGTCAAACCCAAAGTTTTCCATTGTGCTGCAAGAACTGCGTGAGACATACAAACAGCAAGTTGCTCAAGCACAAACATGCAAAGCTGTCTGACTGCTATAAATATGTAACACTCCTGGAAATTTTCCTTTCTAAAAATTAAATTACATCTGCATATCCTGTATCTGCCTTCTCCTCCTCACTTGTGGGGTCTTGCTGTTATTCAGTGGCAGATTTAGGACTAACATGACCAAACCAGGGAACGTGCTTCCAGTAGTGCCAAGTGGTACCAAACTTCATTCCCACTGAAATTCGGGGCAGCACTGCCACCCATTTCAGTAGCTGCACCATGCCTGGTCTCTTCTGAACTCCTAAAAGATCCTCCACTTCACTGTACACACAGACAGAGGTAGAAGATTGTCTTTGGATTCAACATCAGGGCTCAGACCAGAAATGCAGCTGGTAATCTTGTGGTGCCTCCTGTGCTCTTTTATGCTTTCATTCGATAATGTCAAGTTTGGGGATACATTTTCTTAAAATGCCATGTCTGCCCTCAGAAAGGAAAGTTTTCCTACCCCAAATCAGGCCAGCAATCTTTCCAAACACCTCAGTTCAAAATGCTGGCTGATGTCATGCACTGCACCAGTGGAAGGGCCAGGGTCAACATGCAGCATTCTTAGATGCAGATTAGATATCAAGTCCCCAGTACACATCTCTACTGCTAAACTCCAGGGAAACCTTGGACGTCTCTTCCTCCACAGCAAAGAGACACCAGGGAGCAGTAACATACCATTTAACTTGCAGTATCCTACTAAAAAGGTCTTATTTCCTGACCTGGAACTACATTTATTAAGGAAGAAGAAATTTTCACCTTAGTCCTTAAATTGCTGCCAAGAAGTGATGTTGAATTAGTGTTCTGGCCCTGGGCTCTTTGGGAAGGAAACACTGCTCTGCTAGCCAACCCTCTGCTCACTGAGCCCTGCTAACTATCAAAGGCTGGCATCAAAAGCTCCTTGGGCTGGATTCAAGCGAGCAAATGAGAATTAAAAAGCACTGGCGTGCAGCAGCAGCAATTCCCTGGGCCGCCCACCATACAGGTCATGCCAGCTCTCACAGGGAGCCGTGCTTTCCTGTGGAGACCAAGCATGTGAAAGCTCAAGCCAGAAAGTTTCATCTAAAATTAGATCTACACATCCTCTGAGCTACTCTAAATTGAGCCAAGAGAGACAGAGATAAGAGGAAGCACATCAAAGGCAAAGGGGAAGTGGATTTTCAGAGCTGCAGAGAAGATGATTTCTGATGATGCCCTGATCCTGCCCCTCTGTACCATGGTGGAGCTCCAGGAGAAGCCATCTATCACATCCCCTTGGCTCTGCCATCACCAGCTCATGAAATCCAGGCTGCCTCTGCCTGGATGCATATGCCTGCATCTGCATTTTCAGGAACATTCCCCAGAGCCAGCACTTTTGGCTGAGTATACAAAAGACTTTATTCCGGTTGGAATAGCAGAAATGTGCATATTGACAACTGCAGCCAATCAAGACAATAGAGCAACAGAAATCGTGGCTGACAGCAATTATTCCAGCCAATGCTAGAACTCCCCTAGGAAGGAAATACAGATTCCCTGAACTCACCAGCAACTGAAGATTGCCTTAAGATGCCGAACAGCTTACATATATTTTTAGATCAAAAGAGAAGGCTGGAAGATGTTTTGGCTTCTCTGAAATTTTTGGTGCTTACGTGTAGCCTGTCTCAGTTCAGCTGGGTCCTGCAGCATCACAAAACCACGGGTAGATTTCACTTCTTTCCCAGTGACCTCACTGCTGTCCTCAATCCGCACACTGACTCCAGCTCTGGTGGGTTTTAAGTGCTCTATAAATGCTAAGACAGAATAAATGCCAATTTTACCTCTTTTTTTCAGGGACAGAGTAAAGAAATAGCATGGTTAAGCCATTAGCACAGCACCCCAGAGCCTTGCATTCAGCAGGCAGCTCTGCCCTGAGGAAGAAGATTTAGTTATTGTTTAGTTATTGTTTAGCATCCCTGTCCAAAAAGGGAAAGCCAAAGCTCACCCTGTGCAGAACCAGGTACATGACAGGGGAATGCCCTGCTCTGACCCAGTGCCCTCCCCATGACCACCGAAGCAGAGATCTCATGGGTTTGACTTTCCAGGATTTCACAGTCCAGATGATGTTTCCTCCTGTATCACTGCACCTTGCCTACGTGCTTTGTGTCTGCTCCACTTGTATGCCACCAGCTGCTGCACCTTTTCCTCCCCCTTCCAAAACCAAACACAGCTCAGAGCAAAACCTGTTGCAAAAAATGACATCTTCCAACTTTCTCTCTTGGCAGTTTCAGCCTCAGATCTGGGCTGCAAGTGCTAAACCTCATTAAAATTAGAAGGCACATGCCCCCTGCACCCAACAGGTCAGTTAGCCAGAGCTGTCAGGCTGGAGGACAATGCCAGGACAGAGGAGGAGACCTTGTGTGTGTGTGGGCAAGCTGATGCTCCCCGGGGGCACTCACCAGATGATTGCTCCCCACACTCCCCCAATGACTCCTCACTGTGTCCCTCCAGCACAAATAGCCCTGCCCCAGCCCAGCTCTGCTCCTCCAGCAAGCTCTAGCACTCAGAATATTATCTGAGATGCCCTTGTCCAAAAGTGTCTTGAGGAAAATCCTCCTGCTGCTGAGGCCCCTGCACAAGAGGGATGGCAGGCACATAATTCCCCATCACAAACAGCCTTCCTTTCTGTTTCACATCAGCTTTGCTTTACTTAGCACAGTAATTGGTAATGTTTCACTCTCCAGTGGGGCAGCACATTTTATTGTCAGCCTACGTGGTAAAAATAAAATCTGATTACAAGAAATTGCTTGGCTTCAATTATAACATCAGTGTTAGCTACAAGTTAGTTACAACTGTGACTGCAGGGAGGGTAGGTGGAGTGACAGAGATGAGGAACCACACTAAATTCAATGCAGTAAGCCCCTTGAGACTTCTCCTGCAGAAAAGTTCATCCTGACTCATCCACTGAAACTCCTCAGAGCCTGTATTCTGCCATTCCCACCTGCACAAGTAACCAAAGATAAAAAGCTATAGCCAGAAATCCCTGATGACTCCCCAGAGCCGCCTGCAATAGCTCAGGGACTGGTGGACTGCCTAAAGAAGGCACTTCATGCTTTTGTGGCCTTTGGCTGGGCTTTTGTTTGTTTGCTACAGCCAGCTCTGGGGGTGCCAAGAAACCTTCCCTTCACAGAGCTGCTTCACAGGGATGCCTCTCCCAAACCCACAGTGTCAGGGGGCAGCCCAAATGCCAACAGTCCTGCCAAATTCAGACAGGGATTTCTACCTTTGCTAGATCCAGCTGTCATCTCTGTCCTCATCACACAGATCAAAGGGAAGGAATGCTTGCTGTTCTTGTGGCTTGGCTGGAGCACGTCTCAGAGCAGCCCCGCAGTGCTTTGTGCTGGGTGAACACCCCGAAGCCAAGCACACACAGCTTCACTGCTCACTCACCCATTGCCACTGCAGAAACTCTTCAGGAGTGCCTGGAGCCCACTCCTGAGAGCAACAGGACCAAAGGACCATCACATACATCCAGAGCTCAGCACACACATGGAATGGAATTTTTTCCCATTCCTTTGCCATGCTCGCAGTGATCACATGTGCAGCACACAGAACACAGGGAAACAACACAGGAGCACCACCAATGCACTGGGAATTAAATCAGGATAAGGAACAAAAACACATACTTAGAGCTGAACATTGTGACAGACAAGACCTTAAGGAACCATCTCCGGCAACAAGTAAAAACAAGAGAGGAGTCAACATCGGGGAAGGGAAAACATCCAACAGGCAGGAGTGCTCTCAACAGGAGACCACCTCGGAGCAGGATTCTGAAACAGACCCAGGAACACCTGAGGGACTGCATCCATCCATACCTCTTTCATGAACAAGCTGCCCAGGGAAGTGGTGGAGTCTCCATCCCTGGGTGGATTTAAAAGATGTGCAGTTGTGCTGCTTAGGGACATGGTTTAGTGGTGGACTTGGCAGTGTAGGCTAATGGTTGGTTTTGATCATCTTAGAGGTCTTTTCCAACCTGCATTACATGCATTATGTGAGGGTGTGTTCCCAGTTTTACCACGGACATGAAGCTCAGACCATTCCCAGATGTGTTACAACAATCCCTAGATCCAGGGCTCATGCCATTTTTAAGGAGAGAAACACTGTTTGAGAAAAGACTTTGTTCTTGTCAGAGATGATGGGAGTTCAGCTCTTGATGCCAGGACAGAAGGAACAAGCTAAGAATTTGGCTATTAAGAGTGACAGCAATATAACTATGCTTTCAAATGGGCCAGGAGAGGAAAATGTGGTCCAAAACTTCTCTGGAGACAAGCAGGGCTGCCCAACTGTGCAGATGTGCACCTCAGAGATGCAATTAACATTCGGATGCTCCACCTCTTCTCCACTCATCATCTAGTGGACCAGCTGCAGTCTTGAGCTGCTGAAAGCATGGTGGAGCTGGGGGCTGATGGACAACAAGGCCAGCCTCCTGTATTCCACAGAAACCTCCCAGAGCTGCTCTCTGCTCATGGCTGGGACTGTTCTGGGAGCCAGCAAACAGGAGATCACTGCAGGGAGTAAGGTGGGGAAAAGTCCTTCTGTTCATTAAGCCCTTCCTACTAAGTATCCAAGATAAATTCATTTGTTCCCTATTTCTGACCCAAAACCTCACCTACAGAAATCATCTGAGCATAACCACTTCAGGCCACAGAAGAGTGCCACTCTCCAGAGTGGCAGCAGAACTGACAGAGAAGTTTCCATCAAATGTCTCCATTTCACTGGATGTGAAACAGAGACAATATTTCCACTCTCCATCCACAGAGGTACCAAGGGGATCTTCCCTGGAGCTAGGATTTTATTTACAGCTGTCTGCGCAGAGTTTCCAACGCTGTGCATAGAAATGGTTTGGGACTAAAACCAGTTAATAACCAGGAAGCCAGCAGGTGGCACTCAAGAATATCCAAGACTCTGGAATCATGCAGGACCAGTAAAACTTGCATCTGCAGTGCACAACAACAACCTGT
Organism: Sturnus vulgaris; assembly: GCF_052056855.1. NCBI lineage: Eukaryota > Metazoa > Chordata > Aves > Passeriformes > Sturnidae > Sturnus > Sturnus vulgaris. The sequence continues at coordinate 59,421,864 of NC_142246.1, forward strand.
GCCTCATTACATAGGCGTGCTGCCTATCAGCAGCCTGAGAAAGAGGCGATAACCCAGAGTGCTAAGACCGCAATTGCTTTAATCTCTTTTATTGAAGGGATCCAGATATCCCAGGCGGGATCCAGGCATCCCAGGTGCTTGCAAAAGTTTTTAAAGTTGTTTCAGCAGCCTGAAATAAAAGTTTCTAAAGCAGGTAAACAGCCTAATCTCTTTTGTGGCGGCTCCATTTCCTAAAATTAATTTGGGTACTTCAAGTGTTTCCTCACGAGCCCTCTGCAGAGACTAAAAAGCACCTTTTTCCAAACAAAATGTGAGACAATCACGTGATCCCCCAGACGGAGTCTTTAAGAAGTTATCATGAGCCCACCAAAAGAAACTGTGAGCAGCTGTTAGCATCGGGCCCTGCAGTGAAACATGCTGGTACTTCCCTCTGCACAAGGATTTTAGAGTTCTTTAATTTGCTTTCCTAAATCGAACAGATAAACCTCACCGGGACTGTCACAGGGTGGACCTGGCTGGAGCAAGGAGGCTCCTGGCTAAGAAGCATCATTTAATGGCACATTACTGTTGTAGGGGATGAGCCTTGCACAGGTTCCTCCCAAGTGACCTCTGGAAGGTGGGGCAGCATGTCCAGCCCAAAAGAGGACATCAGTGAGCCACAGCCCCAGCTGGCCACAAGCACCCCTTTGAACAAGTCCACTCCTGGAAAACCTGCATGCTTGGCCCAGCCAGCCCCATTAGCAGTGAGCTGTTCCCACTCTGTCTCAGCTCCTCTTGGGAGCCTGGAGAGAATGGTGCTGCCTCCCCTTCAAACCTCCGGGGTGCTGAGCACCAGGGGGAAGGCAGCAGGGTCTTCTCCACCCACCCCTGCACCAAACCACAAGTCAGGCCGGCAAAGAGAAAGACAAGAGAGCTCCCAGTGAGCCCGGGCTGCTGCAGCAGGGGACATTCCAAATCTGCTGAGCCGGTTCCACGGCTGTCCCATGGGCACAGCCCGGGGCTGCTCCATGCCTCACACACACCGTCTGCTGCCTCTCGGGTCAAGGCAGCTCCCAGCTCATGGAAAATTTTGACATGAGCAATTTCATTGTTTTTGTTCGTTTTGGACTGAAACCAAATTCCACAGAGACACTGGGATGGCCCTGAAAGCCTGTGTTTTAACCAGCTTATCTGTACACCCACTGAGAGATAACTGAATTCCCAGTTCTGCACCAATTCACATCCCCAACTCTGCAGCACCCAGAGTGCTGCTTGGGATCCCTTGTGCAGCCCCAGCTCCACGTGGGGTGTGGGAAGTGCAGCACGGGTCTCAAGGTGCTGGTGCGGGAGGCAGAGGGAACAGAGGAGCACAGATAATCCTGAGTAAACAACCAGCTGAGCCTTCCTTGGCAGCGCTTCCCCATTGTCTATTATGTACAGCTGGACAAATGTCAATACATTACCAATGGAAATGAGCCTGCCGAGCAGGCAGCTTGGCCTGAGCAGATGTTTTCTAGGTGGCACAGTGGCATTCCAGCTCCACTTTGCAATCGGTGCTGCATCAGCTGCCACCGGGGGTCGGGAGGGAAGGAGGAAAGCAAGCCCTGCACACAGGGAGGGTTTGTACCTGGCCTCCCCCAGGGGAGAACTCAACAAGAGGTGGATATCTTGGGGGAGGAGAAGGTAAAAAGCTAAGCAGGCAGTGGTGAGTCACGGGAAGCTGTCGGCTTCCTGCCAGACACCATGGAGGTCACAGCCAGCACTGGCATCCCACTCCCGGCACACTTGTTCCTGCAGCTTATCCATGGGGGAGCAGTGGTGGAGAACACAGAGTGGAGCAGTGCAAGGGCTTGCACAGGATCACTGGGAAGCTTCCTTGGGAAGAGAAAGAAAAAGAGGGATGCATGGAAGGCTGCAGCTCCTCCATCTGCACCCTTCATCATACACACACCCATCCCTGCACTACCTGACACTACTCTGATACCATCCCAGTTTGCCAGCGTGCCAGCCCTGCTCCCAAGACTGGCTGGCAGCCAGCACCCACAGAAAGGCAGTCTCACAGCTGATCTGCACAGGGAAGGAGATGTGGAGAGCTGAGGAAGGCAAAGGACACCGCCGATTGACACTTATTCCTTCCAACATGACTTCACTGGTTGGCTCCTTCCACACTGAACCGAGGTGGATTTGTCAACTTAAGGAACAGCCACCCTTTTTTATCTACCCTGAGTCGCTCAGAAACAGGTCACCAGCGTGACAGCAAGCCGATTTGTCTGACATATTTTGCAGGAGAATGTGTTTTCACATTGCTAAGCACCTCTAAGGGGAGCAGAGCTGACAGCAGCCAGATGCAAGAGTAGCATGCAGTGTCCAGGACAGCTGGAGCCAGAGCACTCACTCCCTGCTGCGGAGCCCCTGTAAAAACCACCCACCAAACTCCTGTAAAAACTCTGTGGTCTGTTCTCAGGTGGCTGTTAAAATTAACAATGTCAAGAAATGAGAGGCTCTCACTGTCAGAAGGAAGGCATTAAGCTGTAAAGTCATTGAGAACTGCTTATTATCTAGCCTCTGTTTAATCTCCACCAGGAAAAAAATATCTCGGAGGATGGAGGGCTGAATTGGTAATTCCGTCCTTTTTTCTCCAGCCTTAGGGATTTTTGTAATTAAGCACAGTGAAATTAGAGATGATTTCAAATTGTCTTCTTGGAAAGGCAAAACAGAAAAAGAAAGCCCACCTGCCTGCACACAACAGGACCTAAAAGGGTTGAAAGCAGACCACAGGCTGTGCATTCCAGCCACACAGCTCCCACAGGCTCTCCTGGTCTCCCTGATCTCCAAGCTGTGGCCAAGATAAACTATGAAATCAGCCTGAACACAACCAAGAATAGGGAGGCGAGAGGAGCAGTGCTTACAGAAGGAAACTATGCAAAACACAACCACCCCACAAACCTCTCCTGGTCATGTGCAAGCCAGGTGAGGGACTGTGCAAATCAGGTTGCCAGTCAAATGCAGGTACCCCCCAGGAACCCAGAAACTGAGGATGGGAACTGATGGAAAGATTCATTTCCCAGCTGCAAGCAGCAAGGTGGAGACTTCTAGGGGTTTAAGACAGATTGAATATCAAAAGCTGAACCTGTGAAAAGAGATTTAAGACTTCTCCAAACAGAAGGAATAAGCCTGACTTCTAAAGCATTTAGCTGGGGCTTCTGAAGAGTCACCTCGACAGTAATGATGGCAGCCTAACAACCCAAATTTCACGTCTGTGAGTTCCTGCAGCAGAGACTCTTCTTTCCTCTATATAAAAGAATCCCGGGCTGTTATATTCTCCACTCACCTCAAAGCAGGTTATTTATCCAAGAAATTACATCAGCTGTAAGCAGCACTCAAGTTTTTACCCTCTTGGCCACTGAGATTTACATGAATCAATATACAGTTCTGCCTGCTGAATAGTGATGCTGACATTCACCATCTATTTGGTCTCACAAACCCTGACAAGCCTTGCACAATACTGCAGTGCTTATATGTTGCATTTTCTCCCAGCACCATTCTTCTGTGGAGAAAAGAGGACCTCAGCACTGTGGGATGGAAGAAAAGCCGCTGTATTTCATATTCTCTTCCCCAAACTGAATCCTTGTCTTTTCACGGCTGGCAGGACAGACGCTGCAAGCCATCTCCCCTCAGAGAGCACAGCCCGGCTTATCCTCTCTGTGCCAGCACCTTACAGTTCTTATTCGACTTTCACATCTTCCCTAATGAAAATCCGTATCACCTTCCTCAAGAAACCAACGACGAGGTGATTTTCTACTCCAGACCGGAGCAGAGCACCGTGAGTGTTCAGAAAGTGACACGGTGAAACAGCAAAGGGACGGCCAGCGCGTCCTCCCTCAGACCTTCAAACCGAGACACCAACGCTCGACTGGGCTTTTTTAACTAAAAAACCTGATAAATGTCACCGCGGGGAGAGCGCCTCCTGTTTCTACAGCAACCGAGGGCCCGGCGCCGGCATCCCGGGAGCTGCCGGGGGGGGAATCGGGAACAAAAGCCACCGCGCCAGGGAAGAGGGGATGGACACGGGGAACCCGAGACGCTCCGGCCGCCCCCCGCCCCACCTGTAGCGCATCCCCGGCACTCACCCCAGAGCAGGGTGAGGATGTGCGCCCGCGGCACCAGGCTCAGCGCGTACACAGCGCCCAGGTGCAGCAGCCCCATGAGCACCACGTTGCGCCAGACGATGGCCTGCCCTCCGCCCGCCGAGCCCTCCGAGCCCGCCGAGCCCTCCGAGCCCTCCGAGCCCGCCGAGCCCGCCTCGCCGCCGGCCGCCCTCCGGGCCGCGGCCATGGCTCCGGCCGGGCGCTGGGGAGGGGCGGCCCCCGCGCAGCGCGGCCCCGCAGCGGCTACGGGCGGCCGGGACGCGCCGCCGCCGCATCTGTTGCTGCCGCCGCCGCTGCCGCCGCCGCCTCCATGGAGCCGCCGAGCCGCCGGCTGCGCCCCGCACCGCGGCGGGGACGGGCGGGGGGCGGCCGCGGGCACCGCATAGCGACAGCCAATGGTGGCCCCGGGCCGCCCGCTCCGCCCCGGTCCTGGCTCCAGCAGCGGCTCCGGCTCCGCCCGCGGCCGCCCCCCGGCGCGCCCCCGCGGCAGCGCGGCCCCGGTGTCTGGCCCGCACCGCTCCCCCGGCCCCGCTCCCCCGGCCCTCACCGCTCCCCCGGCCCAGCTTCCCCGGCCCAGCTCCCCCGGCCCCGCTCCCCGGCCCGCACCGCTCCCCCGGCTCTCTGGCTCCCTGCAGACAGAGGTTTCAGTGGCCCGTGTTTAATTCTGGAAGCCCGTGCCATGGAAGTAAAAGATGCCGCTGGCGCTAGGGAAGAGGAGCAGGTGTTGGAGAGGTGGTGGGTGAAGTTTCCTTCCCGGGAGGGACAAGGTGCGCACTGAAAACAAGTGCACAGACAAGCACCAAGCTATCGGCAGCGCTCCCCCGAACCAAGAGCTGCCACACTTGTTGTTTGCTCAGTCCCACCGCGGGTGGAGCGGCCTTGTTTTAGCGCTCAGCTGTGGCTTCGTGGGGCCGCCACTCTCCTGTGTCCGTGCCCCGTGCGGGAAAGGATCCCGGGGCACCGGGGATGCCAGCGGGGACTTTGTCAGTGGCGAGTTCGCCGGTGGCAGCTGGGTGGCCCGGAGGAGCTCACTGTCACTAGCCAGGTGCTTCACCTGCTGCGGAGCAGGAACATCCCACACGAGCAGCATACAGAGGGGTTTAAGCCATTAGGTGGGAACCAGACACTGGTTCCAGATAAAACGTTTGCCTGTGTTGCATTTTGTTTGGTATTGAATGCTCCTGAGAGGACTGGAGGGACGGAGGGAGTGGTCCAGGAGTGCCAGCTGCCCTCCGCCCTGGCTGGGACCAGATTTTCCATGATTTCCATGCCATGTCCTTCCAGTGCTGCACCAGGACAGCAGAAGAAGGTGATTTAACTTGCACTATGCTTTCCTGCCCTGACATCCACCAGGTGCCCAAAGTCAGGCTTATTTGAAGTGTACCTAATACTGATCTAATACTCATCTTCCTGTTTGGACTCTGCAATCTGATGTTGGGGGCAGGCAGGAAGAAGACTTAATGATTTTTAATGATTCCTTTAATGATTTTTCCATGTCTTGGTGCCTGAGAGCAGGAAGAAGCCCCCTCCCTTGGACACCAGGCAGGAGGAACTCACACAGCCCAAGCTCAGCTCTGAACACCAGGGATAGGATTCCCTGAGTGTTTAAGGCAGGAATGTCAGGGTTCAAGGTGAATGAAATGGGAATGCTACCAGGCAGCAAGGAAGTATGGAGACCCAGGGAGCATGTCTCTGAAAAGGCAGGATGTAACCATTCACCCTGACCTGTTTTTGCAGGCTGTTAAAGCATGGCACAGGATAGATGTCAGTCTTGTATGCTCATGCAGATGCAAGTGGCACTGAAGCCTCCCAGCTGCCTTCCACAGACAATTCCTGCCACCCTGGCAGGAGGCAAACACAAACAAATTGCTTTGCCACATTTCCAGCTAATTCGAGTCACTGATGAACACATCTGTGAAGGTTCCCTCTGTGAGTCTTTGAACACAATACTGTAAGTGGCATACTCCACATTTATCTCTAGCTCCCAGCAGTTTGCTTACAGAGTAGCCAATGCAGCAGGGAAAGCAGGTGAACAAAGATGACAAAAAATGCTCTGCTGTGGCCACCTCTGGGTGTAGGGAGTGGTGATACTTTAGGGTGACACTGTCGAGTAACTTCTGTGAAGGAGAAGTCCTCGTGTCCCTCTCCATGCAGAGAAAGCTTGGCAAGTGCAGCAGCAAAACTGTAAGGGGAATAGTATGTGGTACTCAGCCCAGATGGCTCCAGAGCAGTTCCTAATGCTCATGGAGCCGCTGGTCCTGATGGAGGAGCAGAGGAAGCCCCAAGTATCTCCTTTGAGAATGTCATTGCACAGTGTAATTTCTCATGTGTGGAGCCCATCACTGTTCCTCTGATCCCAGAAATCACTGCTTGGGCAGTAGCAACTCAGTGACAGCATCAGCATTTGTCCCAGGATCACTGCAGTGGCTATGGGAAGCAGCATATTTTCGGATATGTGAAAACATATACGGATATGTGAAAACATATACTCTCTTGAATAAAGGTACCTGGCTACATAGATCCTAATGTCAGGACTACATGTCACAGAGAAAGGTCTGGACTTTCAGATTAAGACCTTGCTAGTACCCAGAAATGCAAAGAAAAGATTTTGCAAATCTGAATCCTACTTCGCTTGGTAAAAAAATAGTATTGGAAAACATTCAGTGAGCCAGAATTGCCTAGAGAAAAAAAAAACCTGGGGAGCTGCAACCAAAACAGCAACAGAGTTAAAAGGAGATTTTCTCAATAAACATTCCTGGGTTCATATTTTTAAAAGCTGAGGATGTGCAAGTCCGGAAGGAAAAAAAAAGAAGAAAAAAGAGCTTGAGTGTAGTTCAGAGATCTAGAAGCAACTTGATTTTGTCTGCTGTATCCAATGGTGAACGTAGATGTGCTGAAAATGAGAACTCAAGGCAGTGTTTTGAGAGGAAGCATCCCTCTTGTCTGCACATCTTGCCTTTGCTGGCAATTCCAGCTGGACTTTCTGTTGTCATGCCTGTCCGTCTGCTCTCTGAGTTTGGCCTCAGCTGCTGCAGCAATGCCTGTTCTGCACAGGTAAAAGGGGCACCTGGCACTGAGCTGTGGTCCAGGGGCCCTGTCCACAGCTCTTGTTCCTGTCTTGTGCACTGACGTCAAATGATCTCACTGTGTGGTCTGCATCACACAGCTCCTGCTCAAATCTCACTGCTGGGCGAGAGGGCTGGACTAGAGACTCAAATCCACTTGCAGGAAGCAGGGCAAGAGTGTGATTCCCCTGGGACTGAGCCTGCCTTTCTGAACCTGAATGCTGAAATGCTGCACCAGGTCACTGAACACACTGGCATGGGCTCTGGGTAGTGCTCCAGTGCACCCCACAAATGATCACACATCCTCTCAGCCTCACCAGGGAGAGAGGGCTCATCCATCATCTGCACCGAGGTGTGAAATGCTGTCCTGGACACCAGCCTGGGAATACCTCACTGGCAGATTCCCACAGCTGATGGGGACAGCCGTCTCTGTGCCACAAAGAGGCTTCTGTGTTGCTGGGAGGAAGGGTTACTCTGCCAGCACAACTGAGTGTCAGACAACCAAAGGGCAAAGACCTCAATCTTGTGGAGCTTCCTATTCCAGCAGAAAACATCATGGACTTGAAGGAGTGCGGGGTTCAGCACTGCTGCTGGAGTTAGGTACTGCTCCTCAGACAAAGCCTGTTTTGTTTTCTCACTGTGCAGGGAGGAGCACGGGGGAATCCACTCACACCTGTGAATGGCCCTGCCTGTCGTGTTCTGTGTGTCAGTGCATGGGCAGCAGCAGCTTGTCAGGTTGATGCTGTGCTGTCAAAAATCCTCACTGCCAAGTAAAACAAGGCCTAGAGGCTCTCTGCCTTACTGGGGTGAGCCAGGCTAGGATGGTCCTCTGGAGCTGGGGCTGCAAAGGGCCTGAAAAATCTTTGTATCTTCAAAATTTTTTAATATCACAAAGGTTTGTAAAACACCAAAAAATGACCCCTAATGTTGCATAGGTCCAGAATTTAGTTGTCCTTTTCCAGTTATTTGACCTGACTATTTCCTGCTTTAGAAAGCCACCCAAAGGAGTTCAGAGGGAGGCTTTTGCCAGGATTTGAGAGTGGTGTGGCAGGGGGAGGCAGGCAGACACCAGCTCACCTCCATCCCAAGTGGGTCTCAGAACAGCACTGGCCTCGACTCCTGATGGGCCTGGACCCAGCAGAGCGTGGCTTAATGAGTGATATTGCTACAAAGCACATTAGTCTGCTGAGCTAATTAATTACTAACTACACCTCCTGAGGCTACTAAATCAGCAGAGAGCATATCATTAAACCCAAGATTGTTTTTGGTATATTTTGAACATTCTTCTAGAATTCTCTGCCCAGAAGAAAGAAAGAGGGCAGCAATGATGAAAAGCAGTGAATGATTCATGTGATCATTTAGTATAATTTTCATGGTATTTTGTCCTGCCTGCTACCATCACATTTCAGTGCATAGCTATTTAACATGCTGCCAACAATGGTTTTCTTTTTCTTTTTCTTTTCTTTTCTTTTCTTTTCTTTTCTTTTCTTTTCTTTTCTTTTCTTTTCTTTTCTTTTCTCTTTTCTTTTCTTTTCTTCTTTTTTCTTTTCTTTTCCCATGAAAAATAATGACCCCAAAACATTGTTCAAATAAACACTTCAAGTAAAGACGGAAACAAAGCCTTAAACATTAGAGGGACAAGGAATATGTGATCAGTTTTGTGGATTGAAATGCTTCTTGTGTACCTGGCAAAGAATTTGAGCAACAATTTCTCAAGAAACCGTCTGTGTGCTGTCCAGGCAAGCAGGGACTTACTGGGTGAGGTCAGCTGCAGCTTCTTTTTTAGAGTGCTTCATAATAAATCCCCTCTTAATTAGATGCTCTTCTGGATAATTTGCAGCTCTAAAGCTCAGAGGAATTTTAATCAGTTCAGCCTCTTTTGGGTGAGGATTGCATTAAGTGTATCCATACATCTATGCTGACTGACCATTTGGTGATGTATCTGTTTGATCTGCAGGATCCCCGGAGGAAACATGGGAATGCTAAACCCAGTGTATAGCATGTCAAGGCTGGGAGGTTACTCGTTTAAGACTGGATGTGCTGAAAGTGTTCCTGTTATCAGTGCAGTATTTATTACATTCCTCAGTGAAGCCTTGGCCCTTGTTCAAGGCTGAGAGACTCAGCTGAGCACCAGGCACCTCAGCAGGACACTCTGCATTCCCTGCAGGGAGGTGCTGTCAGCTGGTGGCAGATGTTTGGCTGGATTTCCCTTTAGCTTTGAGCCATGTCTCGCTCCATACCTGCTGCTCTGCCTTTGCAATGGATGCCTCGGAACAAGGGACACTTTGAGGCGTGGAGCCATGTGGGATGGCAGGTGTGGGGAGGGGAGGCAGGGAAGGGAAATACCTGACTCAGGATCTCCTTTGTTCCCCCTCTCAGGCATTAGGGGCTCCCCAGCTGGGATAATGGCACAGTGGGGTTGGTGCTGCTGAAGCCAAGGACCAGCATGGTGGGGAAGGTGAGGATGAAGCTGAAGGCAGCCTGCAGAACTCTGGGGAGTGGTGCCACTGCTCTGCATGCTGGCCCTGCCACGCTTCCCAAAACATGCCCCTCCTCTCCATAGCTTTTTGGGGAAACAGGTCTGGCAGCAAGACCCCTGTCCCTTGTCTCTCTTAGCCCAGTCAGCCTAGCACATGCTTCCTTCTGGACAGAGAAAACACAGTTACTATGCAGCAAATCCACATTCCCAGTCTTATGTTTGGGAGCTGTGTGATCCGAGAGGCACAACACAGGAAAAATCTGATACAAACTGCATAGGCTAGAAAGGCAGCAGCAATTAAAGACAATCTCCAGCATTCATGCCTAATGCTGACCTTGGACCTCTGCCAGCAAAACCAAGGCAAATCCATTACAGAGCTTTACAAGCACAGCAAGGTTTTCACTCAAGTGCTTATCCTGGATGTTCTGCATGCAGCCAGGCCTCTCTGCAGCACAGCCACTGTTACATCCCCACCTGTTTCCAGCAACTAGGACACAACTGCATTAACTCTGCCCTTTCCTGCTGGCCCTTTTGCTTGGATGGCGACTGCTGAGGTAGCAAGGTACCTCCTCAAGTCAGCTGCTGTCAGACAACACCCATGCTGCTTGGAATACACCCTTGAATTTCCTTCCATCCCTTCTTATAATTCTGCAGCCTTGGGTGGCTGCAAAGAGGAGCAGTTTCGTTGGTGTTATAAAGGTATAAATCTCTTCTCACTCACTCAGATCAAAATTAGGCTATTTGGGGCCAAATTATTTTACCAGCATAACTTGGCAGGGCTTCATTGCCTTCTGTAAATGAAGATGGCCATTTGCATTTATCCCATCAGATGGGTGGCTAATTGCTTGGCGCTCCTTGAAGATATGAACAGATGGAAGCATAACTGAGAATTCATCTCAGCTACTCTCAGGAGAGAAGTAGCAGATTTTTGCATCCACTCCTGTAATGCACTTGGGCAGTGCAGTTTTCCTGTCCTGAGCTCCTGACAATGGCTGAAGTGGAAGACAGCCTTCCTTTCAGCAAGGAGAGATGGCTCTATTGCTGACACTGTCCAGGACATGGTGCACCATCAGGGTACTCTTAGGATACTATCACCCCAAAACCCCTCCTCATTTCCCTCTTATCTGGTGGTCACATTTTTGACCACTTCAATTTCCAGACCAAACCTACACCTGCCTAACTCATACCACATTTGTTCTCATGCAACACTGCTCTCTAGGTCCAATCAACCTGATTCCCTTGTGCTCTTCACAAGGGGAACAAGAAAAATTTACTTAATTTCTTCCCATTAAATAAACTCTTCAGTCCTGTCCCTGGCATGTGTGCCTTGCCGAGTCCCTTCTCATTTGGCATCCTCTTTGACATGGATGCAAGTCTCATGAAGGTTTGTGTCACTAAACATTCACTGGCTTTTACAAAGCCTTATCTTACACAGGAGATATTCCCAGCTAATTACCCTCACATCCTGCCACTCTTGTTCCCAACTTATGAGCTTCCAGTTTACAGCAGTGCTCTTGCCCACAAGTGGAAGGCATGCTCTTCTGCCACCAACATCCATCTCCCCAGTTGTCACTGCCAGGAACAGCCAGCTTCCCAAAATATGACCCATACCTGTTCTTCACAAGTGCCAGTGCACACCACCAGTCCTGCTCCATGCCCAGAAGTCCTAAAAATACTCAGAGAGCATATGCAAGGCCAGCTCCTGAATTCCTCTAGCCTTACCTCCTATCTGCTGGTTTGGTCCTTAAGTATTGAGATTGCTTTTTGTTTTCCTTGCTGAGCAGTGCATCACAGAAAGCACAGGCCACCTCAGCACAGCTGCTTTTCACCCTGTTGAGGGGTGTTTTAAAATTTATTTTACTCCTGTTTACCTTTGAATGTGCTCTTTTAAAATTTCTTTTCTACCTTGAATCAAGACAGAGGTGCTGAACACACTGCTATAAGTACACTTATACAAGAATACTTCTAACACTTCTTAGAAAGTTATTACCTAGATCAAAAATTTCCTCCAAATTGTTGTTTAAACCCCTAAAATAAGGTAACTCCAAGCTGGAGCCTTGAGTTACCAATCTTAAAAGCTTATGAAGTAAGAAAATACTGGAAAGGAAATAAATCTGTTTTGCCTAACAAATCTGTTTGAAATCACGGAAATCAGCAGTGATTTACATTGTTATTATTTCTTGCAGTATGCATTGCCAAATCTACATTCCACAGCACTGATATTTTAGGTTGTTTTCATGTAAAACTGCTTCTTTTGTTTCCCAAACCCAGACAATTCTTCCAACTGCTGATCTTGGTGTTCTACACAGACCTTTTAGTGATAAAAAGAAAAACAAAATTATTCTCATGCTCAAGACACAACAGAAAGCAGTCCCACTGTACTCCAGTTCAAAAATCTCTCCACTGCACTTCATAAAGGAAACTTTTAATAAATTGATTGAAAATATCATATTAGCTTTTATTTTGTTCATTTGCCCCAGTGCACAATTAAGCTATTTAACATGTAAATTGTAATAACATTACTGCAAGCAGCTTCATAAAATGAAAGACCGAATACACTTGTAACCTGATCAGACCGTTTTTAATCTGGTGGATAAGGAACAGTGGGGTGGGTGGAAGGGAATAATCTGTTTCAGGGTACAATACACCTATCTTGTTGTTTCAACACATACATCTGTTATTAAAAGCCACTGTTTAGCAGCGTAACATGCACCTAAAAATTGACAACGTGGGACATCATCCATTAAATATACTATTTGTAGATGAGAGTCGTTAGGGATGGGAAAAGGATTAAAATAAGAAGTAAAGCACCAGGGCTCCACAGCCCTTCTAGAACAAAGTACTTTGCAGGGAGAGTGTAATGCCATTGTCAGCTCTACTGCGCCATGCTGTGAGGACGAGCGTTTGGTCCATTTCCTGCATGTCTGCCGTAGAAATGCACTTCTTTGGGAAAGCAACCACCAGGGCTCTGCAAGGGCAGGGCTGCCTCACACCCCCAGCTTGTTGGCCTGGGTGAGGACAACCTTCAGGACTGGCATGAAGGCAGAGGTCTCGCTGAAGTTGCTGGTGCTGACGATGTGTGTGTGGATGTTCAGTCCCTCCTGGTAGTTGCGGGTTTCGATGCTCTTCACGATGTTGTGCAGGCCACTAATGATGGTTGGAGAGAGCTGCAAGGAAGGCAGGCAAGGCAGGTCAGCACAAAGGAAAAACTAAAAAAAGAGAAAATTCTGGGTGTGGTGCTCGGCCCTCAGGAAGGTGCAGCACTCAGTTCCTTTCTTTGGAGATGCACCACATAGGTAAGAGTCACTGGGAAGTCTAACAATAGACTTCATCCGGAATGGACCTTCTCTGCAGCATTGCTACACCTTGCAAGCCTTCCCTGCCAGCCCCTGGATGCAATTCCCTGGGGTGTTAGACTCTTGGCACCAGAAAAACCTACTGAGCTTTCATGCCTTTGGGTAAGGGTAATTGCTCAGCAAACATGGCCAGACAAGAAGAGGATTACATCACTCTAATCTTAAGGTACTAAGACATTTAAGCACAGTCCTTTATTCTGCCAAAGCCTCCTGGAAGCCTTTGGAAAAATTACCAGATCTTCAAAGTACTTGCACATCTGCCTTCCAGTGAAGTCAGTGAGCCTCCAACATCCAAATCCCCTGGGTTCTGTTTTGACCCCAGGCTGTGTGTCTCAGCTCCTGCCTGGAGCAGAGAAACGGTGCCTGCTGCAAGGAGCTCTGCTCTTTGCCTCAGCACAGCACCATAAAACTCATGACATGACCCCAAAACAACTGCAAAGTCTGCACAAGCATGTGGGGCCAAGCACAGTAACTGGCTGTTTTCTAAGAAATCCATGCAAACTTCCAATAAATGGATTTGGAGCACACTTCTGAAGAAAAAATGAGCACCTGCTACATACTGCAGAAGTAGTATTGCAGCAATGAATTCATTGGCCATACATGACTGAAGGGTGGGGGGAAGTAAAACAGAACTTACTGTCTGTTCCCTAAGTTTGTCATACAGAAACTCCAGGCGTTTATTTGCATCATCCAGTTTCCTCTTGGTTTGCTGCAAGACAAATAAACACATTAAAGCACAGCGATTTTAAGAACCCCATCTGGTATCATTGCAAGGAAGTCCATGCAGCACATCAAATTCCCTTCTCAACAACATTTTCCTAACACACATCATTTGGATTCTTTGTTCTGTATCCTCCTCCCCTGATTTTGCTGGAAAGACCACATGACTGTAGTTCTCCACATGTAAACACTTCAGTTGTCAACAGAAAACAGAAAACTGTACAGGTGCACCCCAAAAGCCACTGGTCATTTGCAAATCCCACTGGCATAGCTGATAAGAAAAGTGACAGAATTCTGAGTTGCAGCACAGTTTTTTTTCTTCTATGGTTCACTGAAAAAGCGTAACTGGATAAAATTCTTACTGGAATGAAGTATCCAGAAACATTAGTGAGAGCTTAAGGGCACATGCAGATTCTCCAGTTCTAAGTGTGTACAACTCACTCATCATTTTTGACAAATCCTAATTATATTTTTCCTCATGTGATTAGTAAAGCCAGCAGTTTGTCTGCAAGTTTTTAGTGTCAACAGAAAAACTAATAGCCTAACCCAATCTGTCCTTACAGACACTTTGTGCTTCCATGACTTTTATAAAGTAAACCACCCACTGATGTGCCTGGATTTATTTTGCCACCAAAGGCTCTTAAAATAACCCCACTCAGTACATTTAACCTGGAGCTGCAGCTGCTGGAGAAACGAATTTTTATCCACTTTTTTAAAAAATAACATCTGAAATTTTAGGTTTTGCTCCAGAGTAATAAAACAGTAATAAAGCATCAAGATTACAATTGCAGGAGTACAAAAACGATGCTGTCAACAGAAATGGCATCAGTGCACAAGAGTAATGGAATTTCCTCCTAAATCAGTCTGTGCATTAATCCATCTTCACTTAGGATAATTGTCATTTTCCCTGGCAACTGGAAACATTTCTCTGGATTAAATAATTGCCTGGAGAAAATAAAGCCTGTGGGAATGCTCTAGCTCAAGGGTGAAGACCAACTGTTGGCTGCTTGCTGTGCTAGAAATTAGGGAAAGCTGTTCAGATGGCATAAAGGAGAACACAGCACATAGACCTTGGACCACATGCAGAAAACGCCTCAGCTGCAGTTATGTCATCAAGGAACTGATATATCTAAGGATAAAATACCCCAGGAGGAGCAGGTAAGAAACCTCCAGCTCTTTTGGATTGCCTAATTCTCACATGCATGACCACAGAACATTTGTTTCAAAACCCACGGAAAGCTGCACATGCTATTTTCATTTTACAGATGGTCAGCTAGGACAGAGAGGAATAAATTGCGTCTAGGAAACAGCAAGACATTTCTCCAGCCAAAGCAATTAGGTGGAAGTGCAAACTGGTTGTTCTCCTCACTCTTTAGTTCCCACTCCCATCTTCCCCTTTAGAATGTAATAGCTGAGCAGTGCCTGTATTTGCTCTGACAACAACTGATGTGTACAGTCAGGGTGGTGTCTCTTGTCTCTGTGGGCTGAAACACTTTCACTGCCTAAGAAAATCAGGGACACTTAACAAGAAGCAAGCAAAATGTGTTAGCAGAGCAGAAAAGCAATCCCCAGGTGCAGATATGAGTGGAATGCTTTTGCTTTCTTTGTCTGTCTGGAGGAAGAGGCACTTAGAGGAAGAAAAGGTCAAAGGGAATGAAGAATACACTATATATACATACCAACATACACACACACATATATATGCACTCTGCAGCCTTGAAATAAAGGTTTTTGAGCAATTGAGTGATACTGAACTGACAAGATCGAGCAAATTCAGTGCACAAATTCTGCACACCACCAGCACCACCTTTTAGCATGTGACAGGCACGAGCTGAACAATCAGGCTTTGTGGTGGCATGCTCTTTACTGGCTGTGAAAAATAAATGAGAAGCTTTGGGAGGGTTAGCTCATTTACAAGGTACTGGCTGTCATAGGAAATGTTTTTCCTATCCAGCTCCAGTGGTTGTGTTAAAGCTGTTACCTTCCCTTTCCCAGGTAACTGTTGTTTCCCTTTGAAATGAGTTTGTTATCAGAAATCCCAAGTCACAGAAATCACCTACCGGATCGGAGGCAGACAGCAGGCACCTCTGGATGAGAGCTTCAAACGTTGTCTTCAGAATAAGGTGCTCCTCAGGGATGGGCTTCTTGGTGATCTTCTCTGTTGGCAGTGCCTGCACGTGCTGAGCAACAGAGAACAGGGGAGGCTTTTCCAGGTCACTGTGCCCACATGTTGTTTTCAGCTAAAGCAAGTGGCATTATTACCTAGCTTGGCACAACTCCTATTTCTTCCCTGTGGGTGTGTGGAGGTGACTTTACCAGCACCTGCTGTTGCTCCCTCTAGGCAGCTGTGAAAGTTGTAGAAGGAAGCAGCTTGTTGGCCCCTACTGACTAGAGGATTAGTGGCATCTAGGGGGACTTTACAGTAACAAAATGCCAGCACGGTGCAAAGCCAGTGCCTAGAAACTCCACAGTATACTTTGTGGCTACAAGAAAAGCCTGGACAGCTCTACTGATGAACAAGCAAACCCACGCAGGGCTGGGGCTACGTTACCTGGATGGCATTTCCAATTGGGGCCCCCGGGGCCCCCTCCGTGCTGGGTTTGGAAACAGTGGGTGGCATGATGGATGGCCCCAGGGGCTGGGAAGCAGGCTGGAAGCCACCCTGCAGCACCATCTGCCCTGCAGGGAGGTGTGGAGGCTGGAAGCTGGGAGCACTGCTGGGTGGTGCTGGAGCCTGGGGCTGCTGCAGCTGAGACTGTGGATCTGCCAGTGGGTTCATGATGGGGGAGGTGATGGGGACTGGAGGCAGGAAGTTGTCAGGGACCTGGGGAAAAAAGGAAAAAAGCAGGGCATTTATGTTGGTGTGACTGCTGCAGGCATAGCACAACACCCAGCTCTTACAGACTTCCCAAACCACAGTAATTGGGAGCGCTGGATACAGAAATAGAGGCAGACAACACAATTTCACTCTGGATAACCAAGCCCATCCCTCTGTCTGCACAGTAAGAAGTGCCTTGGGGCAGCCCTGCCTGCCCCTGGCCACAAGAGCTGAGTGCAGCCACCTCGAATCAAATCCACCCTCCCTCCAACCCAGAGGCTTGGCAGACCAGCACTATTAGAAAACTAACCCACACCTACATCTATTCTTACTATTGGGTCATTATATTTAGACTTTTGTGTCTCACTTTCAAGGGTGTATTTTTGTCCATGCAGTACGTAGGTCACAGCCAGCAACATGCCCCAGTAAAGCTTCTGAAAGCCTTTCAAGCTTCTGGCACACAGGTCTGCACTAAGGCTAAGATTACTAGGGCATTTCAGATTCATCCTTGAGCATCTGCAAGTCTTTACACAGGGTGTTTCACAAACATTCGTTAGAGGGAAGAAACAAAGTGAACTACTGCTACACATCATGCAGGAATCAAAACAGAAAGGGCTTCCATGGAAATACACACATGTCTTTGGGTGTGCATGGGGAAAAAAAAGGGAAGATTACAGAACTCTGAATGAATGATGCTAGAATTAAGCTAGTGGTTTGGGACAGCAGAAAAAAAAAATCCCAATCCAGCAACAAAGTCAATTATAAAAGAAATGAATGACAGCAATAAACTTTTGAGCGGTGAATAAATTCCTAGTTAGGACAAAAACAGCTGAAAATTATGGCTTGAAATGCCAGACATTTCTTCTATTTTATAATAGTCCATGTGGTGAGTCATTTTATAATATCCTAAACCAGTCCTCAGACAGTGGACAGAAGGGAAACAAACATAGAAACACAACTGACAGATTTGTTAAATACCCAACAGGGAATGCAACAAACACATTCGCCATTTAGAAGGAACCAACCCGCAAGCTTGGCTGTGGCAGAAATTTTGGCTGTAACACACACAGAAGTAGCAAAAACCCTATGTGCAGGAGGCTGCTTCTTGAGCTCTCTGCTCCAGCAGTTACTCTGACACTAAGAGCTCTCTACTCAGCCTCCAAAAGCTTCTTCACCTTGAACTGCAGAGACCAGAACCCAAAGGGCAAGGAAGACTTCTGCCTTTACCCAGACTTTATCTTGGCTGTTCTAATATTTTGTTCCCCCCACACTTTACATGCTCCAGACTAACTCTTGCTTCCCAGGGTCAGAGTGGTGGGTAATACTCACTGCTGTGGAGGTACTACAGGCTACAAGCAGCACCAGGGGATGAAAAGGCTCACTCTGCTCTTTGCCAAGTGTTCCCAATTATCCTGCCCTGCTGCAATTTAAATCCATTTTGCAAAACTACATTATCTCCATCATGGAAATTGTCTTATTCTCAACAGATCTCTCAGGGTCAGACCCTTAATCAGGATAAATTGCTTTCAGCTCCAGCAACGTCAATAATCTATAACAGTTTGCACAGCCTCTTCATTTTGCCCAAGTATCATCTCCTGCAAAACTCTGCTACTTTACTGCAGATGGAAACAGTCAGAAGCATTTGCTTCAAACCATGAACAATGTTGTTATAAACAACCACAACTTCAGCAAAACCCCACCATCTCTTTTAGAGGCTTAGATATTTTGAGAGGGATAACACATATTAGAGAGACATAAAGGCCATTTCGGCTCATGAGATGCAGCTTTTGTTTGCTGCTATCCCTTCTCTTTCCTTATCCTGCCAACACGTTTCCCAGGAGCAGCTTCAACTCTTGTTTTTCAAGTGACCAGCACTCAGATGTGTTGAGGTAACCTAGAGTACCTTCTTCTTCTTGGCAGCTCTGTTCAGGGTGGGAGGATCATTCCAGCCGTTCTGAGGCCCTGGGACAGAAAGAAAACAGAGACTCTAAGTACCTGGGAGGAGGGCAGTGATGCCTTCTTAAGCTGAACTGGACCACATCCATGTCATGGCTCTACTGGCAGAGCCTGCCCTGACCTGCCTGCTCTTCTGCCCTTGCCTGAGGGCCAGAACATCTCCTGTACCAGCCAGAGCCTCCCAACATCCCTGCCATCAGACCCTTTGGGCTCCGCACCCACTGGGCAAGGTTTGGGATCTTGACCAACTGTTCTCAAGTTAATAACTTAATAATTAACTTTTTCTTCTCTTGCAGGAAAAAAGAGCTTTGAGCAGACATGCCCTTAAAGAGGGCCTACCATGTCCAAAAACGCTCTGCTACACACACTGTGTATGTGAAGAGAGCTTTTCCAGGACATTTGTACAGTTCCCCAGCAACACCACACAAAACACCACACAAAAAGAAGAGGCATAAGAGGCCTTGAGCATTTCAGGTTCACCCAGTCACCTTGGAAACATAGAATAAACCCAGCTTTCCCCTGCCAGCTACAGCATGGTTTTGCATGCTTTGTACCCCAAATCAGAGCAGAGCTGCTTGAGCAAGGTGGAAAAATCTGGCTTTCTGTACCAGGGACGGTTTGAAACTGGAAGCACAGAGGATGCCTGAGCAGATTGACTCCAAGTCTAGGGTGTTGCTCTGCACCAAACCTTCTGCTCTCCCAAGAAAGCAAGCCCCCTGCAGCTGTGAGATTTGCACCCCAAAGCTCCCACTAGTGCATTAGAAAGCTGCCCATCTCCTCATGGAGCACATGGAATTAAGCCCACAGCATTACATCCAGGCATTACCACCACCTCCCCGAGTAATAAGGATTTGTTGCACAAAGCCACAAAAAGCCAACAAAACCAAATCCCTACTCAATGGACTTTTTCACCACAGTGTTTTTCACTTAGCAGATGACAAATTTACCTTAACACATGTTAACATTAGTGCAGAATTTGCTCAATTTATCTGAAATTTCATTTGCTCCCAGGCTTTTGTTAAAGGGGTAAATTAAAAACTATTTAAAACCCCTTTCACATCTGCTTTCTCTTTAACCAAAGCAGTGCCATCTCCTGGTAGCCTCCTCTATTCCTCTCTATCCGGAAAATCCCAGAGTATTTCAGATACATGGAATCTAACTGACAGGAGTAGCACGTTAAGAAAATCTCCCAGACTCTTACTGCTGTTAAGTTCCTGGAATAATTTGCACAAGAAAAAGGAAAATATTTAAAAGTACTTTGATTCTGTGGTTAAAAACTCCAAATATATTGTTATTGGTTTCAATTAAGGAATTAAAAATCAATTTGATTAAAGTCTAATTGGCAAACAGCATCACACTTAATGTTTGCTGAAGAACATTTGCATAATTGATGTTTGTTCAATAAATTTCATGTAGTGGCTGTAATTATTTTCAGGTTAGGTGGTACCTAGTTCACCTGCGAAGGGAGAGGCCTGGTCTTGAGATGGTAGACTTTCTGCAGACAAAATGCAAAGGTAACTAAAAAAAAAATTTTCTTCAAAAATAATAAAGCAGTCGGTCTTTAATTTTTGACCAGCAATTTAGTTTCACAACATGCATCAGCAGAAAAAAAACCACCTAACCTAATTACAATGCCAGCTTGGAGACAAGTCATTTGTTCAAACCCCTTATGGAATTGCTTATGTCCACCTTCCCCCAAAACAAGCCTGTTGCTCTTTCCATGCAGCAAATCAGTGTTTCTAGTTGTTTATAACAAATATTGCAGCGATCTGGCCCTTTTTCTTATCTCTTTTGGTGTTATTTTCTAGTCCAGTGCAGCTGACAGACCATTACTCCTAGCCACAATCTCCTCAATACTATTTTATCATTCCAGAAAGCTTTTCAAGAGATGCTTTAAGTACTTCACCTCAAGGTGGATTTCCCAAGTATTTTCTCAAACCAAGGCACACTCTCAAATCTGCACGCAGCCCAGCAACACGAGTATGTTTGCACATCAACTTTACACTCACACAAAAAGACACACTGCCTGCTCAGACTGAGCAACAACCCAAATGGCAAAATGTAGCCAATAAAGCCCTCTCCATTCCAAAGAAGAAAGGAGCTTTGGGGATAACTCTTGTCCCTGGGGTTGGCCTGCTCATACTTCTGGTGCAAATCCTTCCTTCAGGTCAGTATTGCTCTACTGCATTTTCAAATAAGATTCAATACGCTGAAAATTAGAACTCCCTTGAAAGTGGGTTCTAAGATCTATCACAAAACAAAGTGAGAGGGGTTGAAAATAAAATTAAATGTGGGCTTTTCTTGCTTACAGAAGCTTCAAGCATAGCTTAACTCACATCACATACTGATGTTATGTGCCTTTGCAGAAAAACAGAAAATATTTACAGAACTCTTCCTTTTTACATGCATCTTTACAGGTGCTTGTCAAGACTTCAGATTTGAGATATTTTTTCCTTCCTCCCTTACTCCTGCCTTTAAATGAGTCACAACTGCAAAGTGAAGCATGATGTTGCCAGATTAGATCATCACCATACACAACAGCATACCACTTCATTGCCAGGATCAGCACCACTGCACCAGAACACTCAGAGTTACAGGTGAGATCTACTTCTGGCTGTGGATCTGTGTGGTTCTACAGGATTTCATGCCAAGGCATCCCCCACTAGGCAGTGCAGCTGCTCAGAAAATGTGTTGGTGGTTAAGCATATAAAGCATGCACACTGTCATTACTGCACTTAGAAAACAAGGGTTTTTTCATTCCTGTTGGTATGCTTTCTGAAAGGTGTAATCTAAACACTGGAAGAGAACAGAGTGTGCTCTTCAGACACACTTTGTCTTTTTTCCAGTTCTCCAGCTGCAATCATCACTTGTGTGTGTGCATGAGCCATCCTGGGCTCAGCACTTCACCAAATCCTGCAGTCCACCTCTGCATTTCAGCCTAAGGCTGCAGAAATCAGAGGCAATGCCCAAGTCTGGGTTCCTGAAGGTCTGACACTTTGTACTGGCTACCCTGCTCACCATAGATGCTGAGAAAAACAGAAGTAGTATTGATAGTTCTCAAAGTTTGATTAAAAGCCTAGTATGAACAACTTTTAACTCTGAAAAGAGCTTCACCCACTCTGAGCATGCCATGTGGACTATGTCACATCACTGCAAGAAACTAGGCAAGTGGCAGAGCCAAAGTGCCTGCCAGTGATGCAAGCTGAGTAGTAAAATGGGTAAGAAAGAACCATTTTCTTGTTCCTTGCATTTATTTGGAAGTGCAGAAGCTATGCTGTCTGCATTATAATGTGCTGCTTGACATCCCAGGCCTAGAACTCTATCCAACATCTCTCCCTCCATCCAATTTAATAATTCCTCTGGCTTAGAGATTCAAGTTTGACATGACCTATAACACGGGGTCAGGAGAAGCCACAATACAGCTCCTCCAAAACCAGAAAGGAGGCCAAATCTGGCTGTGTGGTGGATGCAACTCTGGTAGTCCTACACCAGCAAAACACATAGCAAAAGCATTCACTTTTCCCCCAAACACAAGGGGGTTTGTGAGCTGCCAGCCTCAAGGACACCAACAGGAGCACCTACTTAAAGAATTCATGCTGCCAAAGGCAAAATGCCTTTTCTGCATAGCATCATCCCTAACAGACTTTTAAAATAAGACAGTGGGCACATTAGGGCCTGTCAGCAGAGCAGACATCCCCAAAACATGCCTCAAATCTTGCCAAGTATTCCCTGCACCCTCTGCTTCCCAGATCTGCTCCTTGACTCTTCAGCTGGACCATCTGGATGTGAAGGATTTTCAGGAGCAGGTTTAGAAAAGGACTGCTGATTCTTCCTGCACTGTCTGACATGCAAAGCTGCTGTTTCACAGGCTGCTAAGTGAAGGGACAGGTTTGTTATGGCAGGCGAGGTCACTGTCCCACAGCAGTGACACCCAGGCAGTCACAAGCAGACATAGAACCCCACCTCAGCTCTCTCACCAAGCATGCTCCAACATGCTCCTAAGTGTCAGCCACACACACATGCTTTTAATTGACATTCAGGGAAGAGACATGTAAAAGCATTTCTAAATCACTTCTGATTATCTTTTAAGGCATTTGCAGCCACAATAAATCCCATTGCAGTAAGAGGTTAGGGACAAAATAATGAAAGAGAGATAGGAAATGCTGTTTGAATTAAATATTCTGCCAATCCCAGGCTTAAAAGGCTGCTCAAGAGCCAGGGACACAGACAAATCACATCTGCAAAATCATTCAGCGATGAGAATTGTGATCATCTTGTCTACAGCGATTAGGAAAACTTGCTCATTTTTGTACTTTGCTCTCCAGTCACAATGCAGGCTCTGACACCAATGTTAAAATTAAGCCATGATCCATTCATGGTATACAAGAGCATCATGCCAAGCCTGTTGTAGCATTCTGTCTTGGGTAAGACAAAAGCTCTGTGACTGTGGCAAGGTCTGGCTCACCAGGGAAAGGTGACTGCTCATGTTGCTCAGTGCAGCAACACAGTCCTATTACAGATACACAGGGCTGATGACATGGTTTAGAAATGCTTTGAACTGATGTCTAAGCAAAAGCCA
Organism: Sturnus vulgaris; assembly: GCF_052056855.1. Classification (NCBI taxonomy): domain Eukaryota; kingdom Metazoa; phylum Chordata; class Aves; order Passeriformes; family Sturnidae; genus Sturnus; species Sturnus vulgaris. Next base: position 59,444,964 of record NC_142246.1, read on the forward strand.
ACTTTTTACAGAGCATTCACAAGGAAAAAAGTGTATATTTAACTGAGTGGGTGAAGACCAAACCCCTCCCTCCTCCCTGCCTGCCCCCCTGTCCAAGCGCAGACCTGTTCTCTGGGATGCAGGAAGGTCACTGGTTGCAGGCAGAGTACCTGTTGGTCCAGTAGGTAATGCATAAGCCACAGAAGTTGCTGGAGGTCCTGGCCTGCCATGCTGAAAGGATGTGCCAGAAGGAGGAACAGGGAAGGAAGAGACGGGATTCAGGCTCGTTGGGGAGGGCTGAGGCTGCCCGGGGTACAGCGGGGAGGGCATGGAGGGGGCAGAGGGCAGGTAGGAAGGGGTGGTGTTAGGGGCAGGGCTGGGGTAAGAGGCTGAAGCAGGGGCAGCAATAGGCTGCTGAGGCTGATAGAGAGCTGGTCCCCCTGTTCCAGAGGAGTACTGCTGTGTGGCCTGATACGCTACAAACAGGGAGAAAAAACAGTCGGTCAGTGAGTTCATAACAGAGCAGCAGGCTCCATCTGCCTCTGCTTCCTTCTGCACTTGACTCTCCTCTCTTCATGCCCCTACCTCCCAAAACCACTTACCTGCCCAGCCAAATCCTGGCTCCCACAACTCTGCCTGCACTTGTAGGAGTGCTCAAATGCCCAGCCTGTCACTGGGAGCAGAGAGGCACAGAGAATATGGCCTTGGCTCAAAGAACTGCTGCTCTCCCCACACCTCCAGCCCAGAGCCACCGTGCTGCTTGGGACACAAGGACACTGCTGTTTTCTGGACCACTGCAATCCTCACAGGGGCTCTCAAAGAAAGGAAACCCCTGTCTGAGGTTTTCATAAAGGGAAAACTTAGGTCAAGGAAATGAATACAGATTCTGGAAGGGAATGTAAGCTCACAGCCTTTATTTCACTGTGGGCCCTGCAGTCTAATTTCACTGCCTCTGCCCATCTATGGCCATTTTTCCTCCCTCATGCCAGTACTTTCAGTCCCTGCTTTAAGTGAGTCAGGGCTCTGCCCCCTTCTTCACTCTCCTCTACTACTGCCCTCATTTCTTCATCCTGTCTCCCATTTCCATGGAGCCACAAAGAGAAATGGATGGCCTGGCTGCACACAGATGACCTGTGTCTCTCTTTACCAGGCCTGTGCTGCTTTCCCAGGACTCAGACTTTGGAGTTTCTGCCCCTAGCACAACCTTGGGCAAGGCCAGGTGAGGAGTGAGTCTGAGAGCTTAGGGGGAACGTTTGACAGAGAATGTCTGATGCCTGGACCCCACCAAGAAACGACAACCCTCAGATGACACCTCACCTTTTTCCCCACCCTGCAAGAACTGTGGGACTGCTGTGGTCTAAACACTCCCAGCCACAAGGAGGGGACTGGTTATCCCTGAGTTAATGCTGGCCCACCTGGGCAGGAGGGAGAAGGGGAAGCTGCTGTCACTCACTCTGTGGGTACGCTGGCCGTGCTCCTGCTTGTGAGTACATGCTGTAGTTGGAAGATGTGGCTTGCTGTGGTGGCATGCTGGGGCCAACAGCACCTGGCATGATAAATCCTGGAGGAGGTGGGTTGTCCCCCTGTCAAAAAAAAAAATTACAGGAAAAATGGTTGGGAGAGACAGGATTTAATCAGCAATGGTAATGCAGTGCTGAAGTAGGACTGCAGCAAAATGATGAATTCATGTTTCAAGGCCTGAAATCACATTCCCTGGAAGAAGGGAATCATCAGCACAGGGGAAAATGCCTCCAACCACCCAAGTACCTTAGGGTGCCTAGCACAGCACCGAAAGCACAGCTGGATGTGCAGTGACTTCAGCAGCAAGCAGAGCAGCACACACCTGCCTGCACAAGGAAGAGCTCCCTGCCAGTGCCGCCTGATGTTCAGGCAGCCCAAGAGCACTCTGCCATCTTTCAACTAAACTTAAATGGTAACTCCGAAGCTTCTAATCTCCACGGAAAAGGGGGAAAGGAAAAATTATACTTCAAATATTCCAGCGTAGGGCAAAGGTTGGGGAGACTCAGGTCACACTGAGCTCCCACTCAAGACTTTTCAGTACCACTCATCTGGGCGTTGGTGAAAAAAAAAGTAAGGAGATGCAGAGGAGTAAAACCAGAGCCCACATGGGAGCTGCTCCTTCCATCTATCTGTATCAGACTGTGCCAAGCACACAGACTACACCAGGGGACATACTGGGGTGGAGCAGAGGCTCAGAGAGGAATAATGAAGGTTATACCTGTGTGTCAGAGGGACAGCCTGCAGGAGGATGGCTGGGAAGGGCAGTAGGAGTTTTGTTACTCCAGGTAGTGACAGTAGGGGCAATTCTAACCTGAATTGAACAAAGAAATACCAATCATGGAAAACAAAACAATAAAAAAGTCTAAAGGGTTTCACAAAACAAGATGCAAAGAACTGAATGCAAGAAGGTTTGCATGCTGGCACTTGTAACAGCCATAAAATGTCAGAGGAAGAAGGGAATTGCATTCAAGACAGACAAAAATCACTGTGCACTGGAGCCAAAGTGAATTGCAAAGTGAGGAAGAAGCACAGTGGAGTTGCAGCTGCAATAGGCTGTGGAGCAAGTGCAGTGTTATGAGTGCCAGTCAGCCAGGTCTCCATCTTTCATCACACTTTCCCACTGCAGAAGCCCCCCCAACACTGGTCCATGACAGCGAGCATCACTAACCACAGCTGCAAGCCCCAGGTTCCCTGTTAAATTGAAACATATGCCTCACACAAAAGGAGCCTGTTTAAACTGAGCTTCAAATGAATTTAAAAAGGTTAAAATATAATTTTAAAAGGTTAAAAACTGATATTCAGCTCTTGCACATGCACAAATAGATATCATAATGGTAATTGCTTCCCAGCCAGTCTCCCATAGCTCCTTTCCTCCATCTTCCTTCTTTGCTACTCCAAACGGCTTCAATTCCATACAACCACTCCTACCTTTCTGATGGGACAGGAATCAAGAACTTCCTCTGCCTGTGACATTCCTGAGCAAGGAGTGGGCATGCTGCCCAACAGCAGGACACGTGGCTGGGGTTCAAGGATATATGCAGAGGGAAAGTTGTGACCCTAGAGCCCTGGCTGGCTCAGCTGGCTTCAGTCTATCTGTCTCTAACCCCATGCAGTGCTAAGCTAATGGTGCAGTCAGCTGCACAACAGCCACTGCTAATGCCTGCATAACTCATCACTGCAGTATCTAAAAAGACTTGTTCATCCCCCTTCACGCCTGGTTTATTCAGATGAAAAAGAAGGTTCAACAAAACCATGCTGAAAGGAATCCAAGTGTTAAGAACGTGTTCCTATTTGGGACAGCAGTTAAACAAAGGCTGCCTCAAGCTTGAACAAGTCCTACACACATGCTTTCTTAAAAGGAAGTCAAACAAAGCAAGTACCCTAAGACTCAAACATGTCATGTCTCTACATTCTGGTTCATCAGCTGGGAACCTGACTGACACCTATCCCCTTCAAGCCCTTCCTGCCGAGGATGAGCTCCCTGAAAAGCCAGCAACATAGGGAGTTGTAACTCCCAGTGAACTCATGGGGTTGTGATACACCTAGCCTTTAATTAACGAGCAGGCCTTGCTGAAATAATTGCTTGAGGCATTCTGGAAACAGAAGGCGAAAGAGGGAACTCTGGTTTAAAAAAAGCATTGCTCATGTCTCAATATCTAGAGGTGAGCTGTTATTCTCCAGAGCCAAACAGGAAACATACAGCTTTGCTTCTCAAGGCAACTCATTGGTTACAAGGAGGAAGGCCAAAGACACAGACAGCAGAGCAGACTTGATTATTAAAGATGATACATTTAAAATCATATGCAATGGGGTTGGCAAGGTAAATCCTGAATGAAGGCTTTGTCCCTTCTGAAATATACCTTGCTAACACCCTGGAGAGAAGGCAGAGGCACACACTACTGCTGATATCAAGAATGCCCAACTCCTCCCCAACCTTTCAACCCTTCTTTCTTCCCAGCCTGAGTTTTCTGGCAGGCAGTGCTTGGAGGCATCACAGACAAGAGATCTCTGTTTGTGCCAATCTCTGCATAAAGAGAATGCTCACAGCCCTAACACAGCTCTGCTCTCAGAAAAGCCCAGCCCAGAGTACCTAGAGGGGGTTAGATGAGCTGCAGTGCTGTGCTGGGAGATTAGAGACCTGGCAGTGCTCTCTAAGCACACACAGAGCCAAGGGCTGCCCAACACACCACATCACCCTGATGGCCAGGGTGTTCTGTTGCAGTGTCATCCTCAGTTTAGAGCTAAACCAGAGAATTTTCCTCCCCCATTTCTCCTCTTCCTCCCTGCACAGCTCCCTTATTAGTCTCATACTCACCAGGTTTTTCTTTCAGCACAGCTCATTCTCAGCCTCCCCACCAGCCCAGGTTCCCTTACACCTGGCTGGGAAGGTGTTTTCACAGCAGGCTGTACCCACAGCTGCAGAAAAGTGCCCTCAGTTTGCTATAGCCACTGCTCAGCAGCTTCTGCAGCCAAAATCGGAGCCAGGGGTGGGAATAATCCACCCTAGAAGAGGCTGGTGAGCAGCATGAGCAAGCCCCAAGGCCCGCAGGGATGGGACAACATCAGGGACTGTGAGAGGAAACACAGAACTCCTGCAGTGCTCTCCCACACAGCTGTCCTTGGCACTGAAGCACATTGCCAAACAAAGGGGGGAAACGCCTAATCTTCAGAAGCAGGCTACTTGACAAGGTGTTTAAAGGATGTTTCCATTCCAGATGAGGAGTAAAGGAGGCATCTATGCTGACTGAAAGGAAGCACCAGTGACCTTCCACACAAGGCTCTCAGTAGAGGTTTGTCACACAGCCTCAGACCAAGAGAAAGGAAAAAAATTATTACATCCATCACTCTGCAAAACTCAAGCAGCACGCCCCTCCCTTATTGCCAAAGCCCATTTACCTGCTGGTAATACTGCTGGGCTGGTGCCTGGGGCGCCTGCATCCGTCCAGCCACAGGGCCAGCTCGCCCTTTGGGCATGGGCTCTCTCTCATATGGTCCCTTGAGGCCGTCCTGTCCCGCTGGGAGCTCCCCTTGGGCTCTGCAAAGCCTGTCCCGTAGCTGCACGATGTTTGGCTGCAATCAGAAAAGGACAGCGAAGGCAGCTGAAATGCACTGCCTGACACACAGTGCATCACACCAAGAGGCTGAGTGGCCACTCACTGATGAGCTCCCTCAGAAGCCTGCTCTGCTTTATTCCATTGGAAAAAGTCTTTTCTGCATGAGACATGAGGCCATTGGAACTGCCTTACAACTGCCTGCGTCATTCCCAAACCAGCCTGTCCATAAGAACCAGCTGATGGAAGATGGGAAGTCAGAAGAGAACAACCAAATGTTAATGTCATTTCATTTGCCATGTTTGGCTTACAAGAGGGACGCCCTTTGGCAGTCACTGCCTGCAGGCACAAGGGTGTGAAACCAAGAGGGAGCAGAAGTCTGTGCATGTCTGCCAGCTCAGCAGGGCCAGTGCAGGGTGAGGGGAACAGCCTGACTGTCACATTCCAAGGTGCATGTCAAGTGGCAGTCCTAATGCCGAACTGCACCGTGCAGAGACCTCTGCTTGAGGCACACCTGTTCACAGACAGAGAGGGAGCAAAGAGCCCGAAGGCCCATACCTGGTTGGTGTTGGCAGGGAGGAAGGTCAGTGCTGCAGCCAGGCTTCCCTGAGCAGCCAGGAGGTTGGCATACTGGCTCATCTTCTCAGCCAAAAGGGCACCCATGGCATTCGGGTCCACAGCCTGCGTGAGCTGCACGGCTTTGCGCAGGATCACGACCTTCTCTATTAAATCCTGAAAGATCAGGAGGGGAAAAACCCACCCACAAGTGAGAACAACGAAGTGAAATAGGTCCTGGCTAAAGACTGTCCCTGGCAGGACCCTTCTCACTCAGTGGGGAGCCCAAGCCAAGTGCAGGTTTCCCAAAAAGCCACAGCTGCACCAAAGGCACGGCTGTTCCCAAAGGACAGAACAGCAACCACCTACCAAGCAGCTTCTAACAGCAGAGCTAAAAACCCCTGCTTTTATTAAACAAGATTTCAGGGCCCCAACAGCACCGAACATGTCCACCAAGTGGATGCTTTCATAAAATTATCTGGTGACAGCCTCAGAGCAAACAGACAACATCACGCCTGTCACCACTACTAGTGCCACACTGCTGCATGTCTATTTACAAGATTTAATAAGTCAGTTCTTATCCATCTTAAAAGGATCTAAAAACTCCCTTGGAAGAGCTGTCCATAGTTTTCTGGTTGTTACAGCAATATGGTTTTCCTGATATTCACCAGAAATACTCTCTATCTTGCCTTCCTTGCACATCTCCCAACACCAGAACTGGTCTTGGTTGGGCTTCCTTCTAGTCCTAAATGCTTGGTTTTCTCATGTTTTTCTTAGTGTATTTATGCTGAAGGATACTACAAATATTCATTTGCCAAAATTAAAGCCCTTTTTAAAATCTTACAGGAGATTTAATGAGAGTGTAGCACACAAAAGATTTCAACCATACATTACTAATAAAGATTGTATTCTAACAGTTCGTTTTTCCCTACAAATCATCACTTCAAAAAAGGCAAGTGAATAAAACCCCACTATGATAGGAAACAAGCCACCTGATTAGGACTTGAACAATATTTTCCAGTTTTATTGCCTGAGAGACCGAAGCCCTGCAATCATAATGCAAATTCAAACTGAAGGTAAATCTGTAACTAAAGCCCTCAAAATCAAATTATTTTAATAATTCAGAGAGTTAATGACATGAAGCAAACTCAGATACATATCAGTTCCTTCAATTAACTAAAGAGTCTCACAGCATCGTCAAGTAAATACTTACTAGAACTGGTTCTTCAAAGGCCTTAAACAGATGGAAGAAACTAATACTGTATTATAAAATATTCTATTATTGCTTCATTCCACTCATCAACCCTATGCCCTCAAGATATCTGCTAGAAGGAATGTACTTCACTGCTGGAAACCAAGCTTTGTATGGGCAAACCCCTAGAGAAAACTCTCATGAGAACCTTCCTACAGCTGTCTCTCCAGATTTAAATCTAATTCCATTGGATTTCTTCTCCTGAACTTCCAGAAGTAGAAAAGTCCAAGTATTTCCTAACCACAAAAGATGCAAGCACTCAAAGACCCTTCTTTATCAAAACACTAAGTACTAGAATTATTTTACACAAGAAGTGTAAAACACCCAAAGACCAAGGCAAGCACAAGAGCCACATTTTCCAGTATCATATTTATGTGTTATTTTTCCAGAAAGAAAGGCTTGCATCCTGATGTACATCAGAAAGCAAAGCTCTACACTAGATAATTTAAGAGCCAAATGATTGCAGTCTATTATTTCCAACATCTTTTTTAAAAGAATTACCAACCTGAAGGGACAAGGGGCTGTTTCCATCCTGAACTTTGGTCCAACAAGCAACAAGTTTATCCACGTTTCCAGCACAAATGTAACAGAGGCAAGCTTGTGTCTGCAGAATGCTGTCCCCCTCATTCTCCAGCCTGCTACCCAGGAGATCTAGATAAAATAAGAACAAAAGATGCTGGTAAATCACTCTGGGTATCCCTCCCCATCACTGCTGAAGTTGGGGAAGCAACTGGCCAAGGAACTGTGCACAAAGCCATGATCCTGCTCTGGAATTATCCTGTCCATGAAGTGTCCTTACCGCAAAGGGCAGTAAACTCGTCTGGCCTGGCATAAGTGAGCACAGCAGCCAAAGCCTCTCTCCAATTCTGCAAGTCACAAGACTCCACAATCTCTTTCCAGTTCTTTGTTACAACTGCAGTGATGAGCTAGAGCAGGAGAGAGACCACAGTTAGGATCTTCTTAGGATTTCCTCTGTATTATACACAGGATAATCTGGATCTGTTCCAGTGTACTCATTCCCAGTGTATCCACAATCATGACAGGTACTGCATTGCAGTTAAACAGCTGCACAAGAGCATCCTACTTAAAAAGGAAAAAAATCACAAAACAAGCTCAGAGAACACACAGAGGCAAATTATTCTTGCTACAAAATAGCAAGAATATCTTTGTACAACATGTACAAGAATAGACAAATTTTCACAAGCTGTTGCAAATGGTTTTCAGCACTATTTTTGCAGACATAGATAACCTAACGAGTATTTAGCTTGTATACAATGCCCAAGGAGATGTATGAATTTTGTTTGTTAAACTGTTTCATTCAGCTTTAAGCTCTTGGTCTCAAGCTGACCAGTGAAGGGTAGTTGAAAAGGCTGCATAAAGCAGCAAGTTGGCAGCAATATCAACCTGAGCTGGCTGTAGTAATCCTACCCTCCACCCACCCACACATGCTGCCTCTGCACAGCCCTCAGAATTAAATTCCAGTTTGTTACTTCTAAAACTCTGCCTCCCGTTATTTTGCTTTGGACAAAAGACAGACTTGGCAGCTGTGCTGCTCTTTAGTGAACAAAGCTCTTCTCATGCCAAGACTACAAACTCAGAAACAGCTGAACAAGCAGTATGTGTGCAGTTTGGGATCAGAAAAGAAAAAACACACCTGAACAACAAATGCAACATCCTAACTACAAGGTCAATGTTTGCCTGTCAGCATAGGCACAGATAACGGGTCAGCTCTTCATAAAAACACCTTTCCCCAAAGGATGAGCTACAGTGAAGACATTTCTCTAAAAGCTGCCACCCTTGCTAAACCAACTATCCTCTTAAAGCCACTTCTCCTGTTTCAACCTCCTGTCACTACTTTTTCATATTGGTAGTAAAAAAAGAAATATTTGCACAAGCAGCATCAGTAACCCCTAGCACTGCAAAAAGCTGAAAATAACAATAACCAGCTGGCCATAACATGCTGTCTCCTAGACAAAAGGTGATTAATCTACCCTGGGTATACTTTCCTCTCTCTTCTGTGCATGCAGTGAAACAAAGCATCAGCAAAATCCGTGAACACTGATCAGGGGCAGAAATCAATGTAATGCTGTTGGCCCTGAGCGTGGGTCACATGTGAAAAATGTGACAGAACAGCAGACCGAAATATCCTGCTTAAGAGATTTGTCTTTATTGTTGAGAATTCATAATTGTATATGCAACTCAGAGACACTGGAGATGGGATAAAGAGCACTCTTGTGCACTGATATTCAGGTAGTGTGCCTCTTCTCCCCTTATCAAGGCATTAAAAAAGTAATAGAAATCCTTCTGCTCCGAGATCTTATCAACTTGAACACTTATTAACATCTGCCAGAAATAAACCTGTAAAATGGCAAGAAAACTTTTTAAGGTGAAAAAGGGAGTTGCCAAAGGCATATGAGCATGTTACTCCTGACCTGAAAACACATACCCTGGTAATTTTGCTCCTCATCTTGGCAAAGTACTTCTCCTGTGTCCGGGAGAGCAGTTCCTGCCCGCCAGCAATGGCCAAGATGATGGCGTCAGCCATGCGGTTGTCGTGCAGGCACAGATCCACTGCACTTTCAAAGTTCCCTGTCAGCAGAGCCTGTGTGATCAGCCCATCCACATCTGCAACGAGACAGGGGTGCACTTCCAAACGCTGCCACAAAAGCCACTGAGAGATGCAGCAGCAGATGACACTGTCCAGCTGTACAATGCTGGCACAGCTGTCCACACACCAGCCTGCTCCCAGCCAGGTGCTTACAGGGGTGCTCACCTTCACCTCCAGCCTCAAACACACATGGGCACAGCCATGCCACAGGGGCACTGTCAAGCACTACTTACCTTGTGACAGAGCAAGTTCCTAGAGGTCTAAAGCGCCCCTTAAACAACTACCTGAACAGTGCTATAAAAAGTCAAACCTCGACAGGGGTCAGTGGCTTCTGTGTTACTCAAGATCCCCTGGGAGTTTGTGTATAAGCAGCACTTCATGCCCGACCAAGCGTGTCGTCTTTTATATCAGAAATCACTCAGAGCAGCTGCATGTCAGCAACGGGGTACACAAGTGCTGTATGACTTCCTTCCTTCCTTAAAAAAAAGTTGTATTTTCAAGTGCCTTGAGATTGCACGAGAATGCAGTTAGCAGCAAGTAATTACAATTCTTCACAGTCTGTGTAGAATTTGCCTTCTCACTGGAACACCAGCATCAACATCAGTGCTTATAAATAACAGTACATACAAAGAAATCAATATCAAAACTTTTCTGTACCTCCACTAACAGAAATGTTAAATGTTGTCTTTGCAGATCCCAAATCTTCAGTTTCTTTTTTAGGGTCCTTCAGCATCTAAAAGAAAGGAAAAGCATCACTTCTGAGATCATGTAAACACTTCGAAAACACACACATTTTAAAACCATATGGCTCTTGCACTGCAAATTAAATTTAAAATTTCAGACTATCAGTCAACTCAGAGACTATTAACTTAGGGAAGGTTATCCCTGTGTGCCAGTTTGGGCAGAGGTAAAGTTACTTTTCTTCACAGTAGCCAGTATGGGTTTGTGTGATTTGTCCTGGAAACAGTGTTGATAATACAGAGATGTTGCTTTTGCTGAGCAGCACTTGCACAGCACCAAGGCCTTTTCTACTACTTCTCCTACCTCCAGTGAGGAGGTGGGGAGTGCATGGGAAGTTGGGATGAGACACAATCAGGACAGCTGACCCCAAACTGACCCAAGGGATATTCCAGGCCATATAACATCATGCTCAGCATAATACAAAGCCGGAGGAAGAAAAAAAGAGGGTGATGTTTGCAGTGATGGTGTTTCTCTTCCCAAGTCACTTTTACATGTGATAGAGCTCAGCTTTCTTAGGGACAAAAGCCTGCCTGCTCATGGGAAGCAGTGAATTAATTCCTTGTTTTTCTTTGCTTTACCAATTAAACTTCCTTTATCTCACAAGCAGCCAGACACCTGGATCCTGGGTACCAACTAGCATCTGTAACCATATACACACAAGCCCCTCCAAGCAAAGCTACAGCTACAATGAGAAAATCAGAATCCTTTTTCTTCCTCCTCTTTCAGCTTTAACCCCTACCAAGAACAGTTTACCATTAATGCTACTTAGGTTCCACTCTGCTCCACTGGGAATTTCAGCTCATCCTTGAAGCCCTCTGCACTAGATATACATCTCAGTTTAATTAAGCAAATTACACATGAACACAAGCTTAATTTGCAACACAGAAATCCAATGTAGCATTCAGTACAGCAGTGCTCAGTAGAGAGAGGCTGTTTTTTTAATAAGACTCCCTCAGAATTAAGACAGGGACCACTTTGTGTGAATACTTGGATTTTGGGATTTCAAACAAAACACGTCAATAATAAAAAATAGTATCAAAAGGGAAGCCTCTCTCCACCATCAATTTTCACAGCACAGGCTAAGCAGAGTGCAGAACCTGACCCACAAACCACCTCTTCACAAGCCATGGCTCCAGTATATGAAGGGAACTGAGGAATACCCTGCTTGTTCTGCTAAACTGAAGGACACAGGAGACCAAAGTCATTCATTTGGAAGGGGAAGCAACTCTGAAACAAGCTTTTTGTTTGACTTGTGAAAAGGACACAGCATCTGGAAAATGATTTTGTTGTCAGCTAACACCAGATGTGTTTGGTATTGGTTGAGAGCATGTTGTGACTACCACAGGAACAATGTGCCCATCCAGTTACTTTATGTATGTGACAGCATGCCCTTGATGCATCACCAGTGGCTTCAGGCCAGGTTCACAAATATTTAGGTAGGCTAAGGTCATGTTTGACTGTGAATTCTCTCCTGGAAGAGACATCTGTTATGAGACATCCAGTACCTTCATGGCTGCATACAGCAAAACCCTTACAGTGTCAAACCACCACAGAGCCTAAAGAATTAACAAGCAATCAAGCACCTAACCCAAGGAGAGCATTCTGATTTTAGTGCCTTTAACAGACTGTTTGTTATGTGGAGTTAAGTGCATCACCCCAACATGCATGAGCCTAAAATCACTGTCCCCATCTCCACAGACAGCTGCAGAAAGGCACCAAGCACAGGAAGCACAGCTACCAGCTCAAATACCAATCCAAAAGGCAGAATGAGGGAATGGGGAAGAATGAAGCTGGCCTGTTCACACAGCAATGTACTACTTTTAGTGTTAGTAACACCACACAAGGCAGAGGTTGGGTCCTTAGTGCTAATTAAAGACATGTTTGCATATGCAAAGTACAGAACTGAAAACAATGCTGTTCAAATGGTGTAGGATCCCAAATGCTGACATGGTTGAGCACAAACTGCCTGCAATAATCCTGAACATACTGCCTGAAGCAGATGAAAAGAATCTCAACAAGACTCCAGTTTTAACATTATAATTTTTTTTTCATATTTCTGTATATCCTCAGCAGCAGGAGAAAGCAACAAAATGAAATGCTGTTAAAAGGAACAAGGTATATAGAGGGGAGGTCAGCAGGATTAGTCTAGAGGGCAACAGATACCTCTCCCAAGAACTGTTCTTCTGTAGTCTGGCCTTCATCCCCCTCGTTTTGCACAGATCCATCAGATTCTGCAGGAGCCTTCAGCAGAGAGAAGATGCCATAAAAATCCACCAGCAAAAGAGGCAGAAATACTTTGCACTGCAGAGTACAGTCACCTTCTACCAACCAACAGTTAGAACCAGACTGAAAATCACAGAAATGCATTGGCAATATACACTTGAGCATCATAAACAGGGTAGAGGCCTTATTTCCTTGCTCTCTGTCATTACAAAGTACCTTCTGCTGTTTTCATCTCAGCTGCCTCAAAATATGCAACGAAAGCTTTCTTCCCCATGAGGCAGCTACAGATGACTGAATTGTCTGTGGCACAAAAGCACTGGAGTCCTGCTGTAGACACAGGCCACTGCAGTTAGTGGGCAGTGCCTGAACTCTCCCAGGAAAAGGACCACAGTCCCAGTGCTGCTTCCTTTAAAGCTTGATGAAGGTGCTGCTCTTGAAATCAGGTGCCAGGCAGCAAGACTCTTCCCTACCTCATAGGCACAGCACAAAGTGCCACAGTGGGTAAGGCATGGGCAGCAGCAAGGAAAGGTGGAGGGACATCAATGAGAAACCACATTAAACTCTGTGACTGAGAGCCCTTCATTGGAAAAGGAGGGGAACATCTGAGTGGAAAAGAGCTGTGGTTTTGTTTGTTTTTTTTTTAATAATACCTTCATTCTGCTCAATGTAGGAACTTGCCACATGCTGGATTATTTGTGACTTACTTTAGGAGAGCTATCATGTGGAAAGAAAAATTATTCTTACTTAACAAATTACCACGGCATTATAAAACTAACCACAGAGTTACATGTCTTTGCTTACCTCTCCCAAGACACCATCTGCAAGACCTTCTTTATTCAGAGCAGATGTGATCTAGAAAACAGCAGATTTAAGTACCCTTTTAAAGAGGCACCAAATTGTCAGATTGCAAAACTGGCACATGTAGCTACTACGTTGCTTGCACAACAATTAACATACAATTAAACATTTTAACATAAAACTAAATCCATTTCCTTTTCCAGCCTTTACTGCTAAAATCCCTGCACCTCAGGCTCTGATGGAAACAACAGCTGCCCTATGCCTTTAAACCTTTAATTGTTAACTCAAGGGCCTCAAACCTCACTAGAGCTGCCGGAAATTACATGAATAAAAGCATTATCAGAACATGAAGGACAAAACCCTCTGTCTGCTCTGGTCAGGGAAAATAAAGCAGTGACAATCCTGGTGGAACAGAGAGCCTGTCAGGAAGCTGTGGGTTCAAGTACATCAGGCACTTGGCTGCAAGCTAGGATTTTCCAGGGGGGAAAAAAAAAAAAAAAAAGAGTTAAAGTGCCCAGCTTTTACTGCTTTGCAAACCAAATCATGACTCCAGCTTCAATTATCATGACTCCAGCTTCAATTAGGGCTCTCGAAACCTGCAATTTTATGTATAGAGTTTCTATATTATTTCAGCAGCAGGGAGCCTGGGCTTCACATTGCTCCTAAAATTATCTACTGCTTTTTGTATTGTAGGCTTTCTTTTACCCTTGTAGGTTGGTTTGTGTAAAGACCTGAGCTCAAATGGCTGGAGACAGTTTTCTCTTTCTTTTTTAATCACTAGTTTACAATAAAAATGAGAAATCCAGGACTTGGCTTGCATGAGAATCACAGGTTTTAAGACTAACCCACCCTTCCCACGTTCTTAGCAGCTTATTACAAGAAGCTGAAATGTGTGATCCCTGTTTTTACTTTCCTAATGCTACCAATAATAGGAAAACCAAGTTGTGATTTAGTGAGCTCTCCACCTGGGTATCACAAACTTTCAGATGAGCTGTACCGTGCTGCTTCATGACACTGATAAAACATGGACTCAACTTCTGTGTGGAATGTTTTCAGAAAACAGCTACATAAAAACAGGACCTTGTAGCTCCTCTCATCTGTTTCCTAAATACTGAAATAATAGGATAGGTCCAGCATTCCAGACCACTTAAGTTCAGCTGTGCCCATTTTCCCAGCTTCTCCCCATGCACAGGGCCTATAAAACCCAGAGCAAAAGCAAGCAGTCGGCTTTAATCCCGTGAGGCCACTCTGCAGAATCACTACTAAATTTCAACTGGATTTTCTAATTGAGATCTGCTTTTCAAAAACAGGATTACCCTTGCTGTGCTTGCCTTTGCACAAATATTTAGAAGTTGAGGACAAACTGTTATCAAAACCATTTTTTTTTTCCATAATCATATTAATTTTGCCTTGAAGGACATTTAATACATGAGCACAATGACACTTTAATGGAGCCAATCTTAGAAAATAAAACATTAGTTTGATATAATGAAAAATGAGTCAAATGTTAAAATCCACTGAAACAGAAGTGAAGAAATACTAGATAGTTCCTGGGTAGACAACTGAAAATCACAGAGCCAAAAAGCACAGCAGGTAACCCTGTAACCCTGAGTAAAAATCTTCCAACTGGGAAGAAAGGTCTATAACGATGTGCAAATTGCTTCCTGGTAATATAAATTTTGCTTTTCCTAATGTAACCACGTTTGACCTTTGGGCTTGTTTTTTTCTTTTTTTCAAAAATAAATGATTTCTCCCACAAACAAAAAAGACTATCCCAGGTTTTCCTAGCTAATAAAAACTGCTTACATGTTCTTCAACCAGAAAGCCTAAAAGCAAATCCCATTCCACGATGCTCGAGTAGAAGGATGTCAAATAGCAAAGTTACATGAATAGCCTGAGTCAATAAATATCAAAGCTTCTCGATGAGTGAGAATTTCACATCAGCAATGGACAGTCAGATGCAGACACATCTCTTAAATCTGCTGTCTGCTCTGACATTTCCACTGAACATCCATATTGCAAGAAGACACAACTAATGAAAAAACCCCACAGAGTAAACTGTTTTCTGTAAGAATTCTGAAATTACTCGAAAGTTATTTATCTCACATATCAGACATTTACCTTCTTCCTCAGATCATCCTTCCTGTATCCTAAGAGCTCGAGGTATTTAGCACGTGAATCTTCTTCGAAGTTCACCTTTAAAAAGTTAAAGACTTGATTGCAATTCACAATTTTTCATTTTCTCCCTCACTGTCACAAATGACCCAGTGAGATTTAGTGACTGAGTAGACTGAATGTAATAGACAAATGTGAAAATCTTCAGTGACTCAGGCACCTGAGCAGGTGGGCAAGGCTTCCATCTGGTTATTGTAGGTGAACAATCCGTTTATCTGCTTCACTCTGAAATCTCTAAATGCTTAGAGTGAGCAGTGAAAAGCCCATCTAAAGCTATCCCAAAGCTTTAATCCCTCTCACCAGCTCCCTGTACAAATATATGCCGACAGGGACAATCAAAAACCTCACCCACACCTTTGCTTTGCCATAACTCCTCACAAACCCCACAAATACCCCTGGTCCTGAGGACCCTCCCTCTTCTGGTGGGCCCCCTCCAGTGACATGGTTTATGGGAACTATTTCCAGAGCCTGCAGCTTTTGGTTCCCAGCACCTCTTCAGCTAAATGTGCAGAAGGAACCACATCCTGGCTTTCCCAGTCCGTGGGGAACTCCTGAAGGGCTGTCGCCCTGTTACCTTTAAGAAGGCCCACACGTTTCTCTCGAAGTCAGCCAGGGCCATGTCGATTTTCTTCTGGCAGTAGCTGACAAAGCCCTCGGACTGCACAGCCTCCTGCAGCTGGTTTGAGCGGGCCAGGAACTCCTTTTCTGTGACAACCTGGCTCACATAGACATGGGGATGCTGCTGCTGCTGCTCCATGCCCGGCTGCTGCGGAGACTTGGAATTCTCAAACGTCACCAGCTTGCCTCCAAACTGGAATTGAAGCACACATGCAGCAGGTGAAAATACACGTATACAGCAGGGGAGCATGTGTGAAACTGTATAAGACATATATATGATTACTGTCCAATAATTGAACACTCCTGACATCTACTCATTTGTTTCCCACGCACCCTATATTTCTATGCATGTAAGGAGCTTGTTGGATAAGTAGGTTCACATTTAATAGGATTTATAAGCACAGCCATTCCTGTGCCTGTTTTTTTCTCATACAAAAGACAGATCAGAAACTGAGAGCTAGAACTGTGGGTCTATATAGTACCCAGCATCAGTGGGGTATCTCACGATATTGCAATGCAATTGCCAAAGAAACCTATACAACATTAAGTAAACGCTCAAGTATGATGTCTGCCCTGTTCTTGCCAGGCTGTTTAGCAGTTGAAACATTACTAAAAGATATGCAGTAAGCTGTGACAACATTCGAAGAGGTAAAATCAACGCAAAAAAATAATTAGGAGGAGGCTTATGATATTATTTCATTCTATAGCTCAAAGTTAATTTACACAGGCCAGTCCAGTAAAAGCTGCATTAGAAAAAAGCAAATGCCTAGCCAGGGAAAAGACTGACACCTGACTCCTAGGAAACCAGGACAAATAAGGGAATAAACAACATAAAATGACACATCAGCCAGTGGCTAGGCAACATCACTTCTCTTTGACGGGAGAAAATTGCATTTAATTTGCACATCAGATCACGAATAAGCAGACATACCATGCTGAAAAATGAGAAGTACTGCAGCAGAGAAATGGAATTCAAATGGACAGGCTAAAATCTACAGAAGTTCCCAAATATATGGGTTTAGAAAATAAGCCAAAAGTAGAGTCAAAGAGCAGGTGACTTCAAAAAGCAGACCTTGCCATCCCCTCAGCTGGCTCTTCTGCAAATCAACCAGCATGAAGGAACTCAGCCCTGTGCTGCTACAGCAACTCCTGCTACCTTGATCAAAGCTAACCTGAGTATTCTCCACCACAGTGACTCACATAAGTGCAGTTTGAAGCTATGAAGTCTCAGATACTTGCCCAGTTTCGTCTCGTTCCCCTCTCCCATTCCCCCCAATGTTTATTTATTTACTCTAAAGCAAGCACTGCACAAGAACAAAAGCAAAGCCCTAATGCCAAAACACAAACAAATGTCTCTCAGCAACCTTTCTTCCCAAGCATTTTGGTCAGGCTTTGGACAGGTCCTCAATGCCCTGTCTGGAAGCTGCCCCAAGCATCTTCCACTATGATGACAAACAGGAAGACTTCCCAAGGTGGAGCACCACACTGAACTCCCCCCTTCCCAAGGTGTTTCTCAGGTGCCAGCACTATCTCCCTGCCTGCCTGGCCAACCCTGTCCACCCCTGTCTCCTTACCGAGAAGGACGCTCCCATGGGTCGCCGGATCCACTTGGGTGGTTTCTTCAGAGGCAGCACCACACTCTGTGGGGCAGTCTGCTGGGGAAGCTGCAGGGGAGGCAGGGGCTGGCCTGTGCCAAATGGATCGAGGTTCCCAAAAGACGAGGAGAGCTTTGATAACACAAGGGGAAAAAAATAGAAGTGACATATCTCTAATAAGCTGAACATTTATTTGTGCTGAAGTGGTACTCCTGCAAGCAGGGTTGCAGACAGCTACTAAAGACTTCCCATATTTTGTTCCCCCCCCCCACTTTCTGTCCCTATTGTTAACTGAACAATTTTCAACACCTGGTCAACTTGCTTCTGCCTCAAGCCGTCGGTGCTGCCGCCCATGATGGAGTAGACACTGATGCGCCCGTCGAAGGAGGCTGCAGACAGCACCGCAGGGTTCCTGGGGCACCACTGGATATCAAAGCACCACTGGGTGTTCGTGGGCAGCTCATACAGCACCTGAGGAGCAAAACCAAGCCAACAAATCAGAGCTTTCATGGAGAACCCCGCCTGATAGCAACAATCCTCCCGTGTGCCCTGAGACTGGTCTGCTCTTCCTGCTCCCCAACAGCCTCCACAGCCCCATACACATTAACAATGGGCAAACCCTGATGATTTCCCAACAGTAGATGATCACACACCACTGCTTCATCTCCTTCTCCTCCCACTAAATCTTCTGTTTAATCCACACAGGACAAATGATGCAGGTGGGCTATGTCTGTGCTGTCCCACTCAGACCTGTGAGCTGTTGACATTCACACTAGCTTATTCAGAGCTGATTTACATATCCCCACACACTACATGGAAGAAGTCTGTTTTCACAGGAAAACTGAAAAGGGTAAAACCTGCACCCTGGGCAGACAGCCTCTTGTGCCCTGGAACAGACAAGCCCCCCACCTTACAGCAGACATTTGACTGTAAACCAGGACAAATTCAAAGAACAAAATGCTAGCTGTCAGCAAATGGTGTCTCCCAAGGAACTGGTTTTTATTTTTAATAAAAACACGCAGCATGATTCAACCACATGTAAAAATTTCATAACGGCTCAGATAACTCATCTACCACTGCACAGCTTTTGCACTTTTGGGCCAATGTTTGAATTTCAGAAACACTTCCCGCTCCACAATTATTGTCCACTGGAGGCAAAGAGCCCGCCAGCATGTCTGGGGCCTTTCTCCTGGTCTAGGCACAAACATTGTCTGAAAAATAGATCTGCTTTCTCTTTGAAAGGTATCCCCAAGCCCAAAAGGGTGGGGTGGGAACACATTTGAGTGGCTCTCACTGATCTGCCACTACTATGGCAACCTACAAAAACGCTCCTGTCTGGATAAAGTTCTTACAGAAGGAAAAAGTCAATTGCAACAATGATCCAGCCACACTGGACCCAAAACAAAAAGTAGAAAGCATACATTCAGTTTAAGTTAATCCATTTCCATCTCTTATAATGAAGAGGAACATCACTACTCAGTAAGAGAGAAGCTTCAAGGACAAATGTGTAATATTGACAATACGAGAAAGGCATCCTGCATAACCAGAACAAGCTCAGAAGACACATATAGCAAACAGGATAGGGACCATCATCCCACAGAAGCATCATTCCTAGGAATGCAAGCACAGGAATATGTGCTTTGCATGTGCCACCTCTGGACAGATATTCTTGGGATTTTTAAAATGGTATGCATACAATACCTCGCCTGTGTTAGGGTTGGAGCAGAGAATTTTAGCATCCTTCCCACAGCTAAGTAGCAGCTCTGGATCTGCCATACTCCAAGCAATGGCCAATATACCCCTGCATGAAAAGTCACAACAAAAAAAAAAGCTTAATGTAAATGCAAAATAGTGATAAAGTGCATTTTGAAGTTCAGCAACCCACGTGAAAATGCTCTCTCCACCCCTTTCTCTTACAGGAGGAGAAATTTTTCAATGTTGTCAGGCCTTGTTTTGTTGAAATAATGTTTTATATTTTCTGCATGAAAAAGTATAAAGATGCAGCCACTGTATCTGAAAATTAAATGCAACAGTCATATGGGAGAACCTGGGAATCAGTAACAATATGGTTTGTTTGCCTGCAGTGTCACTAATATCCAGTGTGCAAACCCACAAGTAAGGTCAGTGACTAAGAAGCTTTTCAGCTTTTTATTAGCAACACATTCAAGTCAGCAGAACCCACTGGCAGCAGTTTTGGTAGAAGTCACAAGAGTGTTCTCCCTTCTTAAATCAAGCATTGGATTTGAGCAATAAGAGAAGTTTCACCAACAATGGGGGACGGACAAGAATTGAACAAAATCACCCACTATACCCAAAATTAAGGCATTTAGGGGACTGAGGGGCACAGAAACCGTGCAATCCACACATGTGCCTGGGTGCACCTTTAGTACATGATTCAGCCAGAATCAACTACTACTAATTCTTTTTCCCTTAGCTTCCTCTTCTTAAAAAAAGTAGAAACAAACTAATAGTTTCACTGTTTCAGCAGCCTGGTGGTTTTATTTATTTAATTTTGGGGCCTGTTTCCTTCAGAGTTGCAAGCTCCAAAAAGGCATGTCTTTCACGGCACAGGGCTGGCTGGTCAGCAAGCCAGCATACAGCACTGCCTGCTGCTGAAATTGCCACCACCACCAGAGCCTTCCTTCACGGGGAACAGCAGAAGTGAGATGTACAAATCAGGACAGTCACCAACAGCACGAACACCACAGAGCACACCACGCTATGTAAGACTCATACCTGGTGTGACTTTCTAGAACACGAAGTGGTGAGGAGGCAAATCTTAGGTCCCACATCTGAATAACAGGCAGCCTGTCGTCCTCTGAGGCCAAAACCATCTGGGTGGCAACTTCAGGGTGCCATGCCAAGCCTGAGCAGTGCATCTGAGGGGCAACATTGGGCCAAAGCATCACATACCTGAGCAGCACTCAAGGGAAAAAGAGAACTAGACCAAATATGTCTGTGTGCATGGTAAAACACTGCTGCAAGGGAATTTGCAGCTGTGTTTCCAGACATTATTTCTGACTGTATTCAGACTGGAATATTCTCCTTATTCCTGTGAATGAGGAGATCTGCACTTAAGTTTCCCAAGGTCCTCCCAGAGAGATTACACTGTGGTGACTTTCACAGTCCTATGTTTTAATGTGAGAAAATACTAAAGCTCACCATATAAACCTTTTCCTCTACTTTCTTCTAAATTTTTATCGCTATTTTAATAAAAGCCAACATTAGGCAGAGTTATTGTCATGACAGCACTGCATCACAGGATACCATCCCATGATGAAGACAACCTACTGTGCTGCTGTTATGTCAGGCAACAAACACAGACAACACTGGAAGTTACACAGTTTGTCAAAATAATACAGGAAAGAAGAAAGAGCTACTTCACAACCATCCATTTCTAAGTTTCATTTTTAACTCCTGCTGTATCTTTGGAATCTGTTATAGTAACATTCTATTTAAAATAATACAAAATCATACAAATATGTCACTCTCCACGAGTTGAACAGGCTCTTTTTTACATTTACACTGCCTAAAGGGGGATTATAACTATAGGAGGCAATGTAACCTGGTCAATGCCACATCTTTCTGTCACAAAATCAATTAAAATCGTTCTGTGATAGCCCCAAACAGATCAGTAAGTGTTTTCCCAAAATTAAATCACCACTCTGACTGCCTTGCTTCAGTGTGCATCTGGCTATTTTAATTTATAATGCTGATAATTCCTCTTGCATAAATGTCCTCTCAAGAGCAAACTGGGCCAGGCCTCAGTATCTCTGTCACATAAGAAGAGGTGCCACGACCCATCCCTACACGTCTTTGCAAGCAGCCCAGCAGCTGCAGGAGAAAACTCACCCTGTTGTTGTGGTCACTGACTTTGATGATGGGCTCGTTCTTCCTGAGATCCCACACGGTGGCTCGGCCACTGGGGCTGGCGGATGCCAGGATGTGCTGGACTTGCCTGTTCCATGCAATGCAGCTGATGTCCTCCAGAGGCTGCCACACACACAACAGCCTGTCACAACCCCGCCACACGGGAGACTCAAACCCTGCTATTTTCAGCACTTGCCAAGTGAGAAATCTGCAAAGAGACTGCCCTGTGTACTGGGGGTGTTCTGGCTTCCTTTCTACACGTGCTGTAGTGTATAACGCCTGAAAACACTGATTTACAAGCTGTTAGAATTTCTCTGTGAAGTTATTGCCTGCTTTACAGGAGTACACATTGGTTATTAAAACAAGATTAAGCAAAACTGTCTTCAAGAACAGAAAACTAGTCCATGAAAGTATATCCAGATATATGAACTATTCTTTGTCTTGGACTATTAGGTTTTTTTTGGAAAAAAAAAAAAGTTTGCCTGGAGAAATTCCATGGGTTTTTTTATTCCCCCTCCCCACTTATTTTTAGACCAAAAACTGAACGTAGTATTAACCCAGATCTTGTTGCCCTATTATTTCTAGCTGTCATTACGCAGATGGCCTAAAAGATATCCCAGCCTAAAAATCGCTATTAGACATACAAAGTCTTCTACAGGGATCTCTAAGATGAGCATCCTCTCAAATGCCTACATGTTAATAAACGACTTGTTGAAGTAAACAAAGTAACCAAACCCCACAGAGTTTAAACTAAAAATCTTTACATGGAAAATGACATCTCATCCCATTTGCACACATTTTTGTCTCCAAATTTTCATGCAGTAATAAATCCATTTTCCAGTAATCATGAACTTCTGTGGAATTTTGTAACATCAACAGAAGCGTATCTGCATTGAAACAACTTCCTCCCATTCTTCCATTTCCTCCACAAGACAAAATGCACAAGAGACTATTGCTTTTCCCCATAGATCATCTTTAAGAGACACAGGCTAAACACTGGACCTTGAGTACAGCAATTAAATCACTCCCCGAAACCCACCAAGGTAACTGCAAAACCTACTGTCTCATCATCTGACTTCTCAGTAGCTGCTTTTTATCTTTCTCCTATTTTTCTCTGTGTGCCTTCACCATCTTCAGATTTGTGCATGCAGTGAAACATGCAGAGGAAGACTAAAAGACATGCAATGGTTATGGTATTTGGAAAGGAGTGTAACCTGAGAAACTCTGCTTGTTGCTTGATAATATGCAACGTTTCTCAAAGATTAAGGGAACGCTACAGCCTTCCCTGGCCAACTTCTTAACAAAAAACTGCCACATGAAGACATGGCTGGCTTGTGCACCAAGCCAAAACTGCAGGTGTGTTGTGGATAAAGAAGACAGCACACCCAGGGTTGCTGCAGGGGAAGCAGAGCACACCACTCATTGCATGGACCCGTGCACACCTGCACTTACAGGCACAGTCAGGACACTGCTCTCCAGGGGTTACAAAAGCAGGAGCATCCAGTCACCCTTGTATGCAGCTACTACCCAAGTTAGACTTCAAGAGGCTTCCCCCACTCCATGCTCTTGAGACTGCTTTAAAACTACAAATTTTGATCAGCTCTCACTTAACTGCCATTCATCTTTTTCCATGAGTCTGCTCTGGAGAATTTAATAAAAACAAATCTGGTACCTGTGTCTTCACTCCTGGTGTCATTGGTGTGGCAAAGTTGTTCAAGTCCCAGATATAGATTTCAGATTCATTAGCACCAGAGGCCACCAGATTAGTCTGTAAGAAACATTAATAGACATTAAGAGTATTTTCAGCATCAGCTTTCCCAGTCTTAGCTGCTGGAAAGCATCAGATCTGCAGGACTCTGCAAATGTCCCCTGTCAGCTCAGGACACAGGGCAAAGAGTGACAGGGCAGAGGAAGCAGTGCTGCAGTTACAGCCACCACAGAGCTTTGCTGTGGACAGTGTGGCATTCCTGCCCTGCCCACAGTGAGTGCAGCCATCCAGAGCCCTCCTGCACCTGGCATGCCAAAGTCCAGGCAGGGCAACATGAGCCAAGGGCACCAAGTGCCCTTTGGTCACATTTTGTGGCTGATGACAGGCAAGTCCTGAGTCCGTAACAGGCGGAAAGGGACAGGAAGCAATTCAGAGAGGACACAACGAACACAGCACAGCCTTGCTGGAGGCAAGTGTGCAGGGACAGAACTGTTATTTAGGAAACAAATCCAACTGAATTCTCACACAGCTGGTGGCAACAAGGAAAAACCAATGCACTGTATCTAGAAGGAAGTAAGTGCTCACTGGTGATATGGGAAGGACTGTAAGCTTTGAGAGCCCTTCTGCTAAAGAGGCCACATGGCTGTGTTTCCTTGATGTCTCCTGTTTCCAACCAACCATACTTAGAGGCCTTGAAGGTGGATCCTACCCAATCCCCAAAGGAGATAGCTGAAAATTGATCTCACCAAAAATATGAATGAAAGCACATAATTCCTTCCTGTGTGACTGGCACAATACACAGAAGCTAAAGAGAAGAGACTGATTAAAAGCACCCTGAGGAGCATCTCTACTTCACACATAAGCAGAGCTAAAAAGATGGATTAAATTAACAAGGTAAACTGATGAGGGGAAGGAACGAAGCAGACATCTCAGGCACATTCATTCCCCATCCTGAAATGTCAGTAATGGGACAGGTCTTGCCTACTAAACACAAACAGACACTCAAACACCAAATATAGTCCATGCTTTTCAGGGGAGGGGAAGCAGTAGAAACATCTGAGGTTACAAGTTAAGACAGACCACTCCTCTATCGATGGTATGTTAAGAGGAAAACAGAAACACCAACCTGGAACATGTTGACATCGAGCGCTCTCACTGGTCCTGTGTGCTTGTCTTTCTGGGCTATTATTACCTCAGCCTCTCCATCGAGGATTTTGGCTGTGTCATATAGAATGACATTTCCATTTTCACCCCCAGCAATCAGGACTCCAGACACTCTGTCCCCTGAGGTCATGCTGTGAGGGCCCCAGATCAGCTTGTGGTACCTGTAAGACACGGGAGGCCCCATAGCCTTAGAACCATCCACCACCAGCTCCCTATAGGTTGATACATCCCATTTTTGCTCACTCCAGCTAAAGTCAGAGAAAAGCATTGCCTCCATTTCTCCCTAAGGAGTCTCTGTACAACCCTTTCCATCAGGAAGACATGCCCCAATTCTGCTCATTAACAAGATGCACAACCAATAACCCACAAACTGATAACATCTCCAATCTCCTGGTTGCAAAACCAGGTAAGTGCTCCCAACCACATCAGGAATAATCAAAGTAATCAAAGCCCATGCAGCTAAAGTCTGGAGAAAAACCTCTGCTATCTGCGAGCAGCTTCGTACAGGAGAAGAAACAGGTGAAACAAGAAAAATTCCATATCTTTTTCCACAGCTGTGGTTTTGGATGTGTAAGTGCTTTGTCTGCCATACCAGGAACTCAGCAAGTTTAATCAACATCACAGACATCTCTTAGACCACGGCCTGTTTTCAGGCTAACTCAAGAGGAATCAAACACACTTCCAGAAATTAAGAACACTGTTGTGTCCATCTATGAATACCCACATTCCCTTCAACTCAATTAACTTCCTGCATAAGCAAAACAGCATTCCTGTGCACTTAGCCATGCAAAGAATGAATATGCTCCACATAAAATGACACAGCCACCTATGAGCTCTTATGCAAGCAGAAAGCAAACCCACATTGACTGGAAGGTGGCAAGGAGATACCTTAGCATTCACTTTAATACTGATCATCTCTCCGTTACCTCCGTGAAATCTTCAAGTAATTTCTTTAAATCACAGCAACTTTAGCATGGTAAGATAGATACTGCAGAAAGCAACCCAAAGAGCATATACTGGGTGAGAAATGCCATAACAGCCAAGTGTTCAGGCTCCCAGTGCTGAGATTACAGCAGGGGTTCACCAAAGAATGATGCTACAAATGGAAATTGGTCTGTGATATCAGACAGACCCATTCCTGGGTATGATTTTTATGCTTCTGCATCTAACTATGCAAGTTTACAAGAAATGAAGTGACTGACAGGGTTGTCCAGGCATCACCAGCAAGACTGAATAGGAATGAAGGTAGGAAACAGTGAGGAAGAAAACCCAAAAATTAACTATGCAATTACTTTTGTCTTGCCCTTTACTCTTTCCAAGATAAAGCATGGTTCTATAAAAGCAGTGTAAAGCTTTCTTTGAAGGGCAATTAAGGATTTATCTTTTGTGAGTCTAATTACCTGGACGTTTTCATTTGCCACAAACCAAAATACAGCCTGACGTATACACTGCTATCTAATCTTTAGTTAAAAACAAAAAAACAAACAACCCTCAACCTCCTTTTTAATCATTTTCTGGGGCAAAGTCAAATTCTCGTGCTGCTGGTCAAGGGAGGTACTTTCTAAGGAGCACTGCATCCTGGCTAAGGAGTGCTTCTAGAAACTCAGTAAGCAAATGGCAAGTCTTGAAGAATCTCAGTCACAGTTAAAACAAGGTAGAACAATTAAACTCAAAGATCCAACACTGCCTCCTGCTCTGAGCAGGTCAGTAGGACACATTGACACCAGTTCCGCTCACAGAGCAGGGCATTTAAAAAGGGACTGCGGTTGTTTCAGCTCTGCCAGAGAGCAGCTACGAGTGTTGCTGAGACGGAAACTGGATGCTCTCATGCTAACAATATTTGTCTGGATAAGCACATGGTAAGAAACTAACAGCTAAGTGGAGCTGTGCAGCCAGGAATTCGGTTTCCCAGCTGTACGAACACACACAACATAACCCGAGTTAGTTATGTTACAGGAGTCCCCCTGAAATGGCTAAATACAAACAGGATAGTGCAATATGAAAAACTGCCACCATATTTTCACAATTTCACATTTTCTTCTGTTCTCTTGTGAATCCCAGAGGCTTCCTGAGTTAAAGGACCCACACATATATTCAAAAATTTTCTGTTTATGTCAAAGCATGAGCTGCCTGATTGGAGTTCAAGCTCAGTGCCCCACAATATCAACTGCACGCACTTGGCTTCATCTTTCAGTGCTGAACTTCTGCTTCTCTCCTCAACAAGCACAGGCAAAGCACATGAAGTGACATTTCCACACACACCATATGTAACAGTCCCACACTCTACTTTTCTCTAACAACACTGCCTACCTGTGTGCGGACGAGAACGTGGCACAGCTCTTCATATCCAGTGAAGGGTCTGCTAAGTCCAACTCAAATATTTCTAAAGAAGCACTTGTACTGAAGGTTGCATCCAGCTGCTGAGCTGATGTACCTGTGAGGAAGCATGTCTGGCAGTGAGAAAGCCACGATACACAGAGCAGTAACTGCAAATGCAGCACAAGGGGAAAAAACAATCATCCTTTCAAAAAGGATCCCGAGATGGGGTCAGACTTCTGTTTCTGTTACTTAGATATAGTCCCACACAACTTTCCTCCCCATGGGCTTCCCTTTGGGTTTTTCTTAATGAGTATGAGCAGAAAAAGCTTTGGGCAAGTACTTCTCCCTGATGATGCACAGCATATAATTTAAGTTACAAAGGTGCCACAAGTGACTAGTGCTTAGGATTGGTGTCACATTTCCCTGGCAGAAAGAGGAGGATGCTTGCTGTCACTTGTAGAATGCAAAGCACGGTCATTACAATGCAAGAACTTCACTCAAAGCCACACAAAGTACACCCCACTCCAGCCCTCAAGACACAGCTTTCAATAATGGGCCCTTCATGGCAGCCACCACACACAGCCCGGGGTCTGCTAGTATGTGCTTCCCAAAAAACTCACCTGTGGCCAGGTATATGGGGTGCTGCTGGGCAGGGCTCCATGCCTGCATGGCAGTACGGTCTATTTCCTTCAGCTTCATTTTGCTGAAAAGTAAGACCAAGAAAGGCGGTGCTGAAATGGTGCATGGTGAGACTGCACTGCCACGGATTCAGGAGCCGCATTAGGACTTGGCAGAAGCAGCCGGAGGGACTGTTTTCCTAAAGATATCCCACATACAGACACCCAAGCCATCCTCTCCAGAAGACCCAGGGGGGAGGGGAGGAAAAACTCTCCATTGGCAGAGTAACATTGACACGTAGAGGAAACTGACGGGTGCCGAACACAACACAGGAAAACGTGGGCAAAGCTTCGACAGCTGTGAAAACCCTCTTCTCACAGCACCAAGGCATCGAGTACCCTACAGCAGCTTTCTGCCTTAACCCACGAAACTAACCCGGTCCGGGAAGTCTCTCCCTAGACCCTGCCGCCGAACACCCTCAGCGGCTCCTTTCTGGGTCCTATTGCAGCCCCTCAGGGCTCCCCCGCCCCGGGCGCGCCCCGCGCGGCCAGCGGCGCCGCCAGCAGCGCCCCGTTCCTGACAGGAACCGGAGGAAAACAGCCGCAAACCAGAGGATTCCGCCGTCCCTGCCCTCACCTCGGCGTCCCCGGCGCTCACCCGTCCCCAGACCGCTCCAACGTGGCAGCCCCGGCACCGCCTCCCGGCCGCCACCGCCTTCCGGGCGCGCCCCGCGGCTTCCGGGCGGCGGCAGCGGGGCCGCGCCTGCCCGGCACGGGGAGCAGCGGGAAGCGGCGGGGGGTGGTGGTGGAGGTGGTGGGAGGGTGTGTGTGGGGGGGATGTGCAGCCGCCTCCTTCCGCGCGTATTCTCCGTGTCCCTCGGGGCGGGAGCAGCCATCGGCCCTGGGGAAGAGGGAGACTGGTTAGGGGCACCGGGACCGAGGGGAGCCGAGGCGCAGCGCTGGCAGCGCGGGGGCCGCGGTGCCGCCTGTCCTCAGCTCAAGGGCAGTAATCATGGTGTGCTCATGATGTGAACAGCAGTGAGGCTCATCACGGGACAGGAGCTACTCCAGGGCGGGGAACAGCCCGAGGGAGCTCAGCCAGCTTCCATAGCCGGGGGAGGCAGCCCCGGACCCACCTCCTCACGGCAGCCGGGGCACAGCTCCGCTGTCGCCTCCCGCCGCCGGGCTCCGCGGCCGCTCGGCGGGCAGACGCCGTGCACGGGGCAGGCGCTGCCCGGGCCGCATGGCGCGGCTCAGCGGGAGCACAGCGGGAGAGAGGCGGCGGGCGCTGCCGGCCCCTCTATAAATAGGGGCTGGAGGCGCGGCTCCCAT
Source organism: Sturnus vulgaris (assembly GCF_052056855.1). Classification (NCBI taxonomy): domain Eukaryota; kingdom Metazoa; phylum Chordata; class Aves; order Passeriformes; family Sturnidae; genus Sturnus; species Sturnus vulgaris. The sequence goes on from NC_142246.1 coordinate 59,473,590, forward strand.
TGGCGCTGAGGATCGCCCCTCGCCACTGGCTGCGCCCGCCGCCGCTCCCGGTTGGCTCGGTCCGCTCCCGGTCCCGCCGCCGCGCCCAATGGGGCCGCTGTCCGACGGGCCCTCCGGCCAATGGCAAGGCGGCGGGCGGGCGCGCGGGCGGTGGCGGCGGCCAATGGGCGGGCCCGCTGCGGCGCGCGCGCGGCGGCAGTGGCGCGGCGGAGGTGGCGCGCGCGGGGCCGCCATGACGCGGAGCTGCTCCGCGCTGGGCTGCACCGCGCGCGACACCGGGCGGAGCCGCGAGCGCGGCATCTCCTTCCACCAGTGAGTGCGCCCGCCCCGCGCCGCCCGCCCTTCATCCCTCCATCCCTCCGTCCCTTCATCCCGCCGTCTCCCTCTGTCCCAGGTTCCCAGTGGACGCCGCGCAGCGCCGCGAGTGGATCCGCGCCGTGAACCGCGTGGACCCGCGGAGCCGCCGGGCGTGGCGGCCCGGCCCCGGCGCCATCCTCTGCTCCCGACACTTTTCCGAAGGGGACTTCGAGCGCTACGGGCTGCGGCGGAAGCTGCGGCGGGGGGCCGTGCCCTCCCGCTTCCTCCCCTCGGTGCGGGCGGGTACCGGGCGCGCTCCCCGCTCCCCCCGGCGGGTTCCGCCGTGCGCCGTGACCTCCCCTTTCCTTCCCCCGCCAGGAGCCGCCGGGCGCCGGCCGCAGGAGGAGCAAGACCCCCGGGCGGGCGCTGAAGCAGCCGCTGCCCAGCCCTCCCGCCGGGGACCACAACTACAGCCTGCAGGAACAGCGGGCGGCCGAGCCGCGGCCCCCGCCGGCCGCCCCGCCGCACCAGCAGCAGCCGCCGGCCGCCGGGAGATGCGGCCCCGCGCACCGCCGCAGGACCGTGCGCAGCATCCTCAGGGAGCTGGCGGAGAAGCGGCAGCTCTCTGAGGAAATCGTGAGTTTGCTGCAGGCGCAGTTTTCAGGTACTGCTGGGGACGCTTGCTGAGGCAGAGTGCACTCCCTCGCCCTGGTGTCATGTCTTTGCTTAACCCGTGCCAAGGAAGAGGCGAGGCACTGTGGTGTCATTGCTGAGCCCTATGCTTCACGCCAGACTTCAGGATTGAGTTGTTCCAGAGGCCACGCTGTTGCCTTGTATTCTGCAGTGCATTTGTGTCGTGCATCCCAATGTTTCTAGCCATTTATTTGTTTCACTAAAGTTGATCTTTTGTGATTTCTTAAGCAGATTTGCCTCGAGAGTTGGACAGCTGGAAGCAGATGGCAGACTACTCACCAGAAATGAGGCAATTTGCTTGTCTTCTCCACCTCTACCATATTAAGGCCTATGACTACCTACGGAAGATTGTTCCCCTCCCTCATCCTTACAGCCTGACAAAGCAAGTTTTTATTTATTCATTCATTCAAAATGTATTTTCAGGTAATTGTGTAGAAATAGGTGTAACAGATCTGTCCTGAAGCTGCCTTGTTACTTCCCTTGCATGGCCAGTACTTTCCTTGGCTTCTCACCTCTAGGATGAGAGGAAAGAAACTTGGATTATGCATGAAGGAAAGCAGGGCTGCGTTCTTTGCCCTGCATGTCTCAGCCTGCTCTGCAGCTCTGGGCATGGCTGACCACGTCCTAAGTGGTAAAAAGTGCTGCTTATTGCTTCAACTTTTCCGGAACCACTTTTCCTACTCACATTCTCCCTCTTTTTTTCCAGCTGGCTGTCTAACAGGGAGGCTGCTGCAGGCTTCAGCAGTGACGTTTTTCTCCGGCTTCAGGAAAAGGTGGAGAGAGGGGATCAGGCCTACCGCTACTGCGCCCTGCTGGTGCAGGACATGTCCCTGCAGAAGCAGCAGGAGTGGGACCCACAGACCAAGCAGCTGACGGGCTTTGTTGATTTGGGAGCAGGCATCCTTGATGCTGATGAAGCTCCGCTGGCGTCAGAAGCGATAATCCTCATGGCAGTTGGCATATCCAGCTCTTGGACAGCTCCCCTTGGCTATTTCTTGGTGAACAGCACATCCGGCCAGTTCCTTGCCCAGCTCCTTCGTCAGGCCATCAATAAGCTGAACAACATTGGAATCGTGGTCCTGGCTGTGACATCGGGTGCCTCTGCTCGTGGTGCTGAGACTGCCAGAGCTTTGGGGATCAGGATAGATCCCAAAAGGATTCAGTGCACTTTCCAGCATCCACCCGGTTCTGCTCACAGCATTGCATACTTCTTTGACGTTTGCCACACCCTCCTGCTGATAAGGAATGCTCTGCAGTGCTTCCAGAAGGTAGAGTGGCTCGGTGACACCGTGTGGTGGCAGCATGTGGTGGAGCTGGCAGCTTTGCAGGAGCAGAGCGTGTTGGAGCTGTGCAGTGCCGAGTCAGGCAGGGCTGGCAGTAAAGGGAGTTTCCACCTGAAGGTCAACTTTGCTACCCTGCTGTTCAGCGAGGGTGTTGCTGAGGCACTGGAGCACCTCCAGAAGCTGGGCCTGGCCTCGTTTCAGAACTGCAGCGGGACTGTCAAGTTTGTGCGTCTGATGAGCTCTCTGTGCGATGTGTTTTATGGCAGAGGTCCCTATGGAAAGGAGCCTTTGCTAGCTGGAAATTACACCAAAATAAGCAACCTCTTCGATGAGGCCAAGAGCTGCTTTATCAACTTAACAGACTCTGTGGGGAGATACATTATTAAGAGCAAACGCAAACTGGGATTTCTGAGCTTCTTGCTCAATGCTGAAAGTCTCAAGTGGCTTTTCTCCAACTACACATGTCCAGAAGCCACTCCTTCCCACCACCTCCACACACATGCCTTCAGCCTGGACCCTCTCGAGCAGTTTCTCAGGGCCCTCCAGCAAGCCTGTGGCAGCAGTGGCAGCCCCACCTGCACTGTGTTCCAGGCTGCTTACCACAAACTGCTGGCCAGCTGCAGCCTGGCACCTGGCTCACCACACAGCAGTGGCAATGCCAGCCCCCAGGACGTATCTCTGTCTCAGAGGAGAGCTCTGACTCTGGGCAGCATTCGTGCTCAGTATCACCCAGCTCCTGGGAGGACTCTGGCCCCAGAGTACCCCTACAGTGCAGGCCTGCTTCTGCCCAGCTGTGCCTTGAGCAATGCACTGACAGATCTGTCTCTGTACACACAGAGCCTCACCTGCACTGCTGGCTGGGTGGCTGAGCAGCTAGCCTTGGACTTGCAATGTGAGGCTTGTCTTGCCTCTCTGTTTGAGGCAGATGAGAGCAGGCCAAGATGCAGGTCAGTGCTGTACATAAAGAAGTTAGGTGGCGTAAGTCTGCCCTCAGCCAGTGTGCACCACATAACAAGCATTTCAGAACAAGCCCTAAACCGATACGGCAGAATAGGAGGTGCCAACAAAAATACTCAGCTGTGGCATGTGCCTCTAGAACAAAAGGTCTTCCAGGAGCTTTTGGGAGAAAGCCCCCTCTTTCCCACCCTCACAAACCATTTATTTGAGGGGGAGCTGAGCATCAACAACCACTACACAGTCTTAGTAAAGGAAATAACACGGTGTTACTTAAACATAAGAACAAACCCCGCCCAACACCTGAATTTGAAATATCCTTGCAGAAAACACAAGTTGAAGAGACTGAAGGGAGAGCATTTGTTTCCATCACCACTGGGTAGCTGTCAGTCAAACTAAACCTACACATGGTCTAACTGAGTACTCTGTGGTTCCAAGGATGGCTGTTCCTTGCTTATGCTCAGTGCTGGACAGATCTGGGCAACACAGATGAGGAAATAATGCTGGCAAAACTAGTGTTGATAAGCAGTGATGTTTTGGGCCACTGCAAACCCCCTAACCAGAGTTTAACTGAGCAAAGCAAGGAAGTTGGTCTGACCCCCTGTTCCTTCTAGCAATCCTGCAAAGCAGCCACGTAGTGGCAGATGAGGATGAGCAGCAGTTGCTCAAGGTGCCTGGGGCAGTGGTAGGAGACTGCAGTGTCCCTGGAAATGCTGGGTGGTTTCAGTGCTGTGAGTGCTCTTGCCAGAAGAAAACTGATAGTTGATGGGGTTGCAGGGGAATCACATGCACTGGGACTTTGATTTCAGCAAAACAATGTGCTTTATAAAAGCTGGGAGCTAGAAAGCTTGCAGAGCTACGTAAATAGGAAAATAAAGATGTGAAAAGAACATGCCAGCTTTCCCACATGTCTCATCAATCAGCTAAAGATGCTGGTCAAGTCTAGATGCTCTGGCTCAGTGCTGAGCCTGTGACCAGACTGTTGTATCCAGTGGCATTCAGGAGCACTAATACCCTCCTCCAGGGGCAGGAATACATGGGTGTGCTGCAGCAGGGCAAGCATTTCAGTTCCCATTCCATGGCCCCATCCTCCCAGGGCTGGCCTGTGTCCTGCAGCCCAGGCACAAGTGCCACCAAGTATGACAGGCCTCTTCAGTTAGTTCATTTCCATGGCAAGGAAGCTGCCTCCAGTGCTTTTCCTGGAATAGCAAAATTGGACAGAACTGCTGCTAAGGGCTTTCCCTTTGCCATGCAGAACAGGAGTTGCATCCTTAGAGAGGGAAAGCAACTAATTCCCACAAAACCTGCTGTTCAGTCACTTTCAAGATCCAGAATGGAGCTGGAATGAAAAATGCCACATCCTAGGGCAATAATAATATTAAAAATACTATTCTGCCTATCAGTGACTTGACAAAACTGTCCCTGGTTGGTTTGGGTTGCTCTTTCTTCCCTTAGTTCTGCTGCACTCAATCCCTCAAGCTCTGCTTTGAGAGCAGCAGCACCACAGAAATACATACAATCACTGCTGAGAGGAACAAACCAGAACCTCTGGGCTTTTTTCCCCCCTTCCAATCCAAATATCTATGCAAAAAAAACACGTTGAAGCCATCACTGTCACAGAGCCATTCCAGCTACAAGAGACTTTGCAAGAAACTATTCCCTCCCCTCTATATGTGATTTTTGGGACAACTGGCAAAATGCTGATGAAATCCCAGTGACAGATTGGTTGCAATCATGTAATGTTGGAACACTTGCATTGCCTCCACCTCCAGCTCTAAGATGGACAGTTATGAACAGTGCCATGGATTGCTGTGCATGACAGCACACCAATAACCAAGGCATATTTATTTATCTCTGGTAGCATTTGGTCTCACACTGAAAATCCAAGTCAGTACTTGCATCAGAAATGGACCTAGTGTTAACAATTTATTTTGATATTTCAGTGACAAACCTTCTGTGTATATCTGTCAGTGCTGAAGCAAAGGAGTGCAAAAAATCATGTTTACAGAATAGTATAAATGTTTATTTTTTGTGATTTATCTGACTGTTTTATTTGTACAATATAGAAAAGTGTATTCTTTGAATAGGTCTTGTAAATATAAATCTAATTTTCTACTTTTGGATGTAAACAGAACTATAAAATGAACCCTTGCCCCATTCTCAATTATTTTTTATGTAACTGGATGAACTTGACTGTTAATCTTGTCCAGCAGTTTGATGCAAATGGCTAAGGAAGTACAAAAACCAATTAATACACTCTACACCAGGGAGAAGGGAGAGAGGAATCCAAGCTTAATATTTGAGGAAGCTTGTTCAAAACAAAATAGAAGAACTAAGAGCATTTGATTGCACCTTCAAAGTCTTTACAAGCAAAATATTCTCCAGCAATGCCATCATACATAATTACAACTGTAATCTAAATTTCACAAGTGCTTTTGCACACTGTATATAAATACACATCACAAAAGGTGCAATTTAGAGTAAGACACTGAATATATACAAAATTAACACAGATTGAAGTCTAAACAAAAGGCATATTGCAATCTGTTGGAAAAATAACGTAAGTAGGTATTACTTTATTCACTTACACTAATTTACATTTATACAAATCTTACTGGACAGACTATATTAGGTCACTAGAAGGGAACAGAATATCTGCACTATCTACAGGTAAAGTTACTGCACTGATTTTTTTTAGTAAATCCATGTCCTAATCATGAAAAAAGTGGCATTTACTTACACAAGAGGTGGATTCCCTTTTCAGAGATTTGCACAAACAGTGCCATTTATGCTCAGGGAGATATCCTTGCCAGACAGAGCCCTTCAGACAGTGACTGGCAGGTCAAACCTGCTCTGTGAGCCCACCACTGCTGCTGGCTGCCCGCCAGGCATTTCAAAGAGGCACCAGAGAAAGGTCAAGGGTCTTCTGCTCAGTGCACAGGGCTGGGAGGTGAAGCATCCTCCCACCCTATTGCCTACACACACAGGCACATATCTCTGCTGCTGGTGTGCCTAGCCCCTACCTCTCCTCAGTCTGGCCCTGCTAGGAAACCTGGAGAAAGAGCTCTGCTGCATTTCTCTGTATTTACAGTTTTATAGAAGGAATACAAATTCCCTTTTGGAAAAAACATAGCTAATTCAGGCTGCAGTGAGACAGGTAATAAAAATGCCTGTGATTAAACATGGTTAATGGATGTTCATGATAGCTAAGTAACCCACCAGGTTAATTCTGCAAATGTGTTCCACTATCAAAAATGTGATCTGAGATTGCCTGTAACAAATACTGAAAAAAATCCCCTGCCTTAGTCTATGCCCAGCTATAACTGATTGCCCCCCATTTAGTGTAAAAGGATCTGTGTCTGTTTTTGTAGCAATCCTGATTCTGTACTAGTACTTTCTCTGATCACAGCTCTCACAATTATTCTAAACAACACTAAAAAGAGTCCTTATGCCAAGTAAATTGCCAACATGGAAAGAAGCAGCATCCTGAATACCAACAGCCAGGCTGAACATGATCCCTAGCTGCATTTGCAAGTCGATTCAGACGCAGATTGTCATCTCCCATGACTTCAGCTTTTCAGGCCTAAACACTTTTCCAGGATTACAGCTTGATCCTAGAAAACACAACGGACTACACAGCCCTACCTCCCGTGAGAGATTGGGCTGCTGCAGACCTCTGAAAAACCAAGCTTCACCTAAACAACAGCATCAATCTGCTACACACTTAGGTACCACCATGCTGGGCAGACAGTTTGGCATTGTGATGTGGCTGCTCTTCCTCACTTCCGAGGACAGGCCACTGTCTTAGCCTTCAAGTTCCAGCTTAAGAAACACCTGAGCACTCTGCTCCATTCCTATAAAAAATTCCCCATAATGCCATTCACCTCTGTACTCCTTGGGCCCTGCTCTGGAAACATTCTCCATTACTTGCTCAGTGCTACATCTGCAAGCAACCCCTCTGTACTATTGCCTATGTATCTCAGTGCTCTGTGCACTAAAGGGACATGCTGTGTCAGGTCCTACATACAAGTACTACTTTCCATTTAGATGCTTATTTCTACATATTTCCTTTCAGAATTATCTTGGATACACTGGTACCTCCATATTACAGGCCTGTCAGCAAAAGCGTGACCTGGCTGTTGACATCACCTGTGTTTTCCTGTATGCACAGTGATGCAAATCCATACATTGTAAATATATATATTATAATAATTTATATATGCCCTTCAGACAATTATTCTGGGGGAAAGGGGAGAACACATCTAATTTTTAAGAAACCCAGGGTAAAAGCTGTACATTGGGTAGAAGAACTGACCTTTAGGTATTGTCTTATGTAGAAGAGGATCTAGCTAAGATTTAAAAGGCTCTACATCCTGTTATAAAAGAATTTCTTGTTTCAATCTTACATGGGTCAATTTACAACAAGCACCAAATTAACAAATATTATTAAATCCTTTATGCTAAACCAAAGTGTCCCTGTGCCTTAAGTGTTCTGTTCAGTCCGCTTCATTGTGGCTCATGTGCATGAGTCAGCAGTTCATGGCACAAGGGTCACATTTGGACTTCCCTGCAGAGCTGATAACCCTCATCAGACAGCGTCCAAACTCCTCCAGGATCATGCGCTCCGCTGCAGCTTTGGACTTGCCCGTCTTCTCTGCTTGCTCTGCCTGTGCCAGGAGACATTCACAGGTTGCATCGGCCACTTCCTTGGTGACAAATGTAAAGGGCAGCCTGAAACAAAGAAACATCCGCTTAGTATCTGCAAAAACACACAAGGCACCTAACTCCAGGGCTGGCAACCTTTTCGTCTGAGGACTGATGAGATTTCATGTGTCCCATTGCTTCCAAGAGCCTTCAGATAGTGAATAAGCCTCAGTTAACAGCCAAATGAACCGGTGGGTCAGAATCCCTACTGTTACAGGAACAAAATGTTCCATTCATCTGACAGCTCCCACCTCTACAGCTTACACAGACAAAGCTCCGAGATGACAGGGACATACCGGTCAGACACATCAAAAACCGGCATTAGAAAGAACTCGAAGGTGCGGCATTAACTTACTTCCCACCACCACTGCTGAGTGCTGGTGTTGGCCTTGTCAGCAAGTCTGAGATCTGGGAAGATAACTTGGTCTTTGCAGCAGTCTGCTGCTGGACCCTGACCTCTGCAGCATCTGCTAAATGCATCAATGTCTTTCGCTCCGGGCTTTCTTCAAAATTTTTACAGCCAATGCATTTGCATATGGAAGAACACATGATTTTTGCCTGAAAGAAACAAACAAAACAAAACAAACCTGTTGCAATTTTGACTCCCCTTACGAGAAACCACAACAAAAAGGAGACCTTATTTGAATTTCTTACCAATTAACCACTAAAACAAACTCCCAAGTAGTAGTCTCCTCTCTGATTTCTTACCTTAAGTTGAGATGTCTTCCTAGAATATATACTTGAATCGAATCATAGAGCATAGAATATAAATTACTGGTCTCCCACTCATTATTTTCTTCATCAACCTCCAGCTTCCAGTGGAATTTAGACAGCTGAGTTTTGAGAAAGGTCAGTCTACACTGCCTCTACATCCACAGACTGATCAGTTAGCAGATGAAGTAAAAACAACTTCTGCTTTTGAATTCCACAGACACATTCTATCCCACAGCATCTGTGGGATGCTGCTTCAACTCCTCCTAGGGATTTGGTGCAGCAGATTTCTTTAGGAAATGGTGCTATTCAGTAAAGAACAAATCCAAGCCTAAGTGAAAAGTTGCTAAATTGTTTAAAATTAAAATTACAGAACAGTAGAGACCAGTTTTTCCATGTACATGGCTTTCTATGTGAAAACTGCTGGGAGAAGAGGTAACATTATAAGAATCGAAATAATCAGAAGAGAAAACATTATAGCAAAACAAGGAAGAGACAAAACAAATGAGAGAAGTCACTACACTAAAGGGAAAAAGCTACTATTTTTCAAATGAGATAATGCTTCATACCTCATAACACTCGCAGTAGTTTTTGAGACATCCCGAGCGTTTACAGTTACATCCTTTGCTGTGCCTCCGATCCGATTCTCCCTCCTTTCCTTTCCCTATTTTGGGCTTGAAGGCTTCAGGGTTTCTGTCGAGGCAGGCCTGTCAATGCAGACCCAAAGGGTCAGTCATGGCATGCAGGGAACAGAATTTAGAGGTGCAATAAAATAACTTAAGCCTTGCACATGTGGGAGGAGATCAGGGCATTATACACCCACTCTGCCCTGCTCTGGAGCTTCAGAAAAAAGGAGCTAAATGACTTTGATCCCAGGGGGCATGGGAAGAGGCCCCTCACCTTTATTGCTTTTTGCCTATCGTTTTCATGGTCCAGGTTGTTATAGCAATTTGTACAGTTGCAGTTATTGCAGAATTCACCGTTTGCAAAGCAGTCACAATACCTGAAACAGAAGATGCAGAAGGCATTTGCAAACACGACCATTACAGTGGTGTGTGAGAACTGACTCACACACTGCAGTAGAAGTTCCTACTCTGGCACCAATATGGGTAACGCTCAACTCCACACATACAAGTGGTACCAGCCTCACTGCAGAGCCTAAATCCTCTAGTGCAGGTCTAGCTGCTGTCTAAAGACACAGGTGGAGCTCAAGGGTGTCCACCTGAGCTTATCACATAGCACAGGTCCCCCAAGCAGCAAGAGAAGCTAATTTTCCAAGAGTGACTCTCGGGTCACCCACATTTGGAGGGCCATTCTGCTGCAGCCATCTCACAGCCAGCTCCTGACCCAGTCAGTCCAAGTCAGCCCTCAGGTGCCCTCATACAGCCAAAACAAAAGGCAAGCAATTGGAGTGACAGTTAACAGGCAAACCAAGCCAGCAAGGAGCTTTTTTATCGTTAATTTTGCCCTTAAGCTGGGATGAAAGAATAGGAAAGGAATAACAATTGGTACATCTGGGAGGCTTTGAAGCACAGTTAACCAGGGGAAGGATCTGAATGAGGATAAAGCTGACTTTAAAAAGGAACAAATATATGAACAAAAAGCAGCAAAACATGGACAGGGAAAGCCAATCACATTGCCATGCTTCTTATGTACCTTTGGTGCCTCCCATCAAAAACAACATCTCAGCATTCCATAGATTCACAGATCTGATACATTGAAATACCACATTCATCCCCAGCTCAAACATGGCTTTAGGCCACGACAAACTCTGACATGTTTCAAGGCTGTCAGGACCACCTCCAGCTAATAGCTAAAAACTGCTGATCCTCTTCACTTGCTTTTCAAATCCTGCTCAGAGTGTATGGTCATTTTCTGGAGCCTAAACCCATTTCTAAACTGGCTTTCTGTGGCTTTCCCAGCCTAGCACTACATAAAACAGATTAGGGTTGCCCTGGAGCCCACTGCAACCCTTCATCAGGTTGAATTCGATTTTGGAGATTTTTAGCATCTTGAATGGTCCCAGGGACAAACTAAATCAAAAGCTTTTACAACCTCTAATACCTCTCCTTACTTTTTTAAAATTCGGTGGTAGAACACTCCTGGTTTCAAAAAAAAAAAAAAACCAGTGCCAGCATCAATCCAGAATGTAAGTGAGCAAATAATTTAACTGAGTAGATTTCTTAGTAGAATAGGCTATGTGCCTGCCTTTCACAAGCATTTGGGAAAAAATAAGATCCCCTCCGGAAAGAAAAAGATGTTTTACTAGTGAGAAAGCACCTGTGCCAGAGTCAATTAACCATTTGCTCTGCACCAATGCCCAGAACACATAACAGTCGTGATTTACAAGAACAGTTTGTATCCTAACAGCATTCTGAAGGCACAAAGTATTCCCAATGATGCCATTACTCTCCCAGGATTTATAGGGCACATTCAGGCAACCAAACCTAAACCCCTACACATCTAACATGCATTGGGAACTGTGAGGTCAGTCATGTATGTAAAATATCTGAAAAACAGCTACACATCTTCCTGCTATGCAACAGTCTGAGACTAGGAAACACAGAGAACACCTCCCCATACAGAGGTGGGGTGCACTACATAAAAAGACATCCAAGCTTAAGAGTTTAAACACACTTCTTAATTTGGGTTCAGATGCCATTGCATCACTTCCCCTTTGAGTACCACACCCCTGATTTCCTCTTCATTGTCTAGGATTCAGGGAACCATAGATTAATTTCAGTATCTCCTCCCATTCCTGTCCCAATAATATCAGTAAACTGACTTTACCTCAAGGTGAAGAAACTCCCCTCAGCTCCAAATGCTTTTGTGTCAAATTCTTACAAATACATGGAATGGAACAGCAAAATATCTCATGGATAAGCAAGAGGCAGACCTATCAGTGAAGAATCACTTGTCTATTCAATCCTTTAATAAAATATACACAGCCTAATTTTTCTAAAGTATTTGATTCAGCATGGTATTACTGATGCACTTCACCCAAGTATTGTAAATGCCCACGAATGATACCATGAGATACCATTTCACTCACGGTACCAGCAGGCAACCAGAGCTGCTGAGTGGAATTTCCTCCACTGTGCAATAAGGTACATGATGCAAAATTAGACATTTATAATTGTTATGGTCCATATAGCTCACAGGAGTTGCAAAATAATACAGGCTCTGCAACATCTCCACCAATATCCACCTTAAATCAGCATCTAGACATAAAATTTCTGACATACCTGAAACCATTATATTCTGATATTTGGTGCACATTTGTGATGTTAAAAATAAGGCTTAAAATATAAAAACTGTACCAAGCTGTACTTACAATTTCAAACACAGAGACTTAGTACAATTGCAAGGCTTCCTGGGGCGGTTTGCAGACTCAGAAGAAATTATTCTGTGGGGGGGAAAAGTGCATTTATATACACACAGTTTTATCAGTTTCTTCCTATTTTAAATTCATATAAACAGCTCATAGGGAAAACATAGAGAAAATCTTCACATTCCCCTTGCATTAGGCTTTTGGCTGACTGTGTTTAAGTAACTATTATAAATAGTGTCTCTCCAACCCAGAAAGAGATTTTCTGCAAATTTGGATGCATGCCTGAAGTAGAAATTAGGCTTTAAAACTAGAGGAAACATAACTAAAAAACTTGAGCCAGGGAAACCTTCCCCGGAATCCCTTCAAGTGCAGTGAGACCAGATCCAACCAAAAATCACACATGATTTGTTCTATGTGGAATTAAAAAAATCCCAGAAAACAAAAAGTATCCTCTTTTGAATTATGGGAAAACAAGCCAAACCACAGTATTCAGTTTTCAGATAAATTTTGTAGTAGACACAGTCTTTAACTGCTCCTAAAACCTGGATTTTGTGACACTAATCACTTCTGATGAGATTTGTTCCATCCCTATCCAGCAATTTCTGCACGTAATACCAGGGAGATTAAATCAAACCCATTCATTTGAATAGCTGCATCTGGATTTGGGATTAGTTTGCATCAGTTGAGGTTGCAGCAACAAAAAGCACTTTCATGTTCACAATTTTCAGCAAACAGTAACACAAAAGGACTCTGCAGAACAGCTAAGCCTGCTTGCTGGATTGGTAAAGGGAAAATAATGTACATTAGCTGTTATTTTCATCCTTAAAGGAAAAATGCAAGACTGAAAAAAGCCAAAGCTTCCTATCAAGATCCATTTTGCCATTTGGCTGAATTTCTGCATGTGTTAAGTATCTAGCCTATATGTTGTCCAGAACCTCTTTGCAGCAATTTTGAGAAATAGTTGAGGCCTGTAGCTCACAGGTACTGTTGCAAATAAAAAACGAGCAACAGGGAGCTTTCAAGTCAACCTCCTGCTACATGAGCTCAAAAAACAGAAAGGAAAACACAGCTTTGATCAATAGACTGGCTCAAATGTCAGAGAGATCCACACCCTTCAGTCAGAGGTAATAATCACACCACAGCACACTTGAGTGTCTTTGAGAATTCAGGTTTTGGGATTTTTTTTTTTTTTTCAAGACTCTTACCCGTTAAATGGCAGCCGTGCCTGGGACTGGACACTGGATGTCCCTGTGAAGCCAGTGTTGCTCGCTATAGATACATAGGATGACTGTTGTAGCTAACAAAACAAAAAGGTTAATGCCTGACATGAGAGAAATTATACACAAGAGGATGTGTTGCTAGTCTTTAAATTAGCTTTCCAGATATTGCTATAAAAATAACTTGCCTCTAAGACATGGACCAGGTGGCAACTTCCTGCCTCCATACTTGGCACAAAAATACTATTTTAGATTCTATTTTTTGTTGTCTATGTGTGTCTAGATCCATATAGACGACAGGGATAACAAACAAAAATGTTCAGACCACAAACAGTTCCTGCTCCTAAAAACATGTTCATTTTCTCCTTAACAGAACAGAATCACTTCCTGCACAAATTAGTAGCTTCCTTTATATACAAGCCACTTACTATGAAACTAAGCAAAATGGTTTGCATTCTAACTCCTTTGTATACATCACTTTGAACACATCACTTATTTTTCACATTAAAAAAAATAATTTCATAAGAACCTGCCAAGCAACACTGCTCTGGGCTACCTTCTTTAGCATTACCTACAAGCAGCTGTTTGCTCCTGCTGGGACAGGTTCTGGGGACATACTGGCACATTGCAAGATACTGACCTGCTGGGGCCAGGCAAATGGGGACAGGTTGTGACTGGAACACAAACCTGAGAGGGGAGGTCCAACAGATTCTAATTTAAAGTAAAATTTGCACAACTAGACTGGAAGGACACAGTAACAATCTTCAGGGTCAAACTGCAACTGTGGCAAAACCAAAAGGCAACCAGAAACCAGTCTAGTACCAGTAATGCCAGGAGCTATCAGAGTCTTTGTTTCTACAAAGACTCTGCCTTCAGCAGAACATTTAATTTATTCTTTTCATCCTCATCTTGGTAAAGAGCAAAAAACTAATCCCTAGGCCTCAGTTTGGGTAACTGGTACCAGCTGCTTCTGACCCCTGGCAATGTGCTTAGCATTAACTAACAATTTTATAATGAAGACAGCCATACTCTGTGACCAAGCAGATCACATATATGCTCCCTTTTTCCTCATCATCAGGCTCTGAAGGTCCTGTGAAGCAAGCAGACAAACCAATAATATTTATTCTTCCCCTCACTACAGGTCTCAGGACTCCTGGGCACCAGGCCAATTACTCTGTTCCTTACTGGCCATGGAGGTCTCAGACACCCAGACAAACAGGTGGTGGTGACTGGCATGGAACAGGGAAGTGTTACAGCACACAGCAGTTCTAAAGGCAAGCTGTTGCAAGTCCTAAGTGATAAACCTAGACTGGAACTGCTGCTAGACACTGAGCCCACTGTGACCACCAGTGGCCGGGGTCACCTCCACTGACATCTGCATCCTCTGAGGACCAAATGACTTGTACTCTTTCATATGATTTTCAAGCCTAGAAAAAGTGATGAAGCAAACTGTGCATCAAGATCTGACCCAGCATGCAGAGGGTCTGGGTGATTAGAAATTCCAGGCTGAGATCTAGGTGATTTGAGTAAGTTGGCATAATAAATTCTGTACTATGCTATTCAAAACTGTACTACACTGATTTTGCTTATAGAAATGCTGTGCTATTATGCTAATAAAAACTTCTGTTGAGAAAACAAAGCTTCAATTGCAACTATGATTGCACTTAAAGTGCCATGTTCATTCTGTCAAGGGCCCTTAAAAGAAACTGTTGCCTCAGTGTCAGGTGACAGTCACAGAGCAGGAACCTTTAAGACAAAGGCAGAATGTTCCACAAGAGCAGAATTTGCTTAGCCGTCTCTGGGAAAGCCATACCTGTGTGACATACTGAGCTGGAAGGACTGCATAGCCAACATTTCCTGTGCCAGGGGCTGGTGCCAGCACAGTGCCTGGAGGAAGGTTGGTGAGGTTGGGCTGGATCTGTGGCAGTGGAGTGGCTGGCATGATAAGTCTTTGTTGGGGCTGACTAGTAGTGACTATTTGCGAAGTTGAGTTGATTGGTTTGGGCACCACCTGGAGAGAAAAGAACTCTTTATAAAAACAGTGTTTCAGTCATTCAGAACACACTTTCATTAGTAGAATTTTTTTTTTAGAGAACTGGATGCAGACTTTTTTTCTGTCCAGCCAAAACAAGTGAGGAACATAACATGACAAACTTACCTGTTTCACAGTCTGTGCTGGTACTATGGGAACTGACATACGCACTGGGGTCGCGTTCACCACCACAGGCTTGGCTGGTGTCAAGAAACAACATCATATGAATGAGTGTTAGTCACTCCAAGCCCACAGCTCAGCCCTTCAGACTTCCACATGCGCATAACACAGAGGTACTTCACACTGTAACTCATGGCATGCAACACTTGAGTCTAGACAGCACCTTTGTAAACAGGCAGTATTTGGCTCAAGAGCATGTGCACACATTTCACAGCAATGGCTTAAAAAAACCAGCCAGGGTGTAGACCTCCTCTGGACACTGGATTTCCCTTACATCCCTTTTTCCTTTGAAATCTTTTATTCCATCACTGCTCTGGAAAGCATGGACAGAACACAGCAAAAACATCTGGCACTTCTAAAGCAATTTACATGGAAAGATCTTCATATTACAGGAGTTTTGGCAATATGCTTGTGAGTTGTCCTGTCTTCACACTATAGAGGAGATGGGAGAGACCATGAACCACCCACAAATCTGGTAAACTAGGGAAAAGCAACCTAAAATACTCCTGAGATTCAGGCCCAACTACAGAGCAATTTGACACAAAGAAGCATTTTCACATACAAATCAGAGGTAGTAATAGAATATGGAATTTATGGAAGTCGTACCACAAAACCAAATACATCTGGCAGTCTTCACAGATCTGTTATGTATTCATTTTAATCGTTACAGAACAAACATGAAAGAAAAACCCAACAGAGACCTCAGACAATATGTTACCAGCAGCACTTACCCTGTTGCAGAGGCTGAGTATTCGTACTGGGATTCTGACTGGCAGATTGGGTTGAGCTACTGGCTGTTGTGGCAGTAACGAGTCTGACATAATGGAACTTGCTTCCAGGTACCTGAATCTGCTGAACATTGGGTGCAGTTGCCAAGGGAATAATTGTCTTAAATTGAGATGTACCCACTCCTCCTACAGTAATGGTCTGCACTGCTGATTTCACAGCCTGTTAAGCCAACACAGACAGCACGAAGTTATTTGTACAAAGGCAGAAAGAATATCAGCATTTTTATTTCTCAGTTTGTTAGTTGGCAACTCTAGCATACCATTTGTACCCTCGAGAGAGAAGACAGTTACCCCGTTTTTGCTTTCAAAAGTAGAACAGATGCAAAGGAATTAAATGCCTCTCAACAGCTCAGAGTAAACTCAGTTCCATCTTCAATACTCTACAACAAACACCAGAGTAAACTAGTATTTACATGAGTAGGGTGGCTCAGTCCACTTCATAAGATACAACATCTGCCAAAACTATTTCAGGTGACTGCAGTTTTGTTTTCCAATCAAACAACCAAATATAGAAATATTTCTACTATTAAAAGCACATGGTAAGAATTTGCAGAACAGTTTGTGCTGGACTGCATTATAATTTATCTGTATGTGTACAGATATGTACTGTTAAGATAGTTTGTGATTAATCCACAGAAATCAGTGTGCAACCCTTGAGAGGAAAAAGGAACAGAATCCATAAACTGATGGACATCAGAAAGAGTACAAGCTGAGAAATGAAAGAAGCAAGAACAATGAGGAGTAGCAAAACAAATTCATTAAGAAAAAAGGCAAAATGCTGAAAAAAGGGAGCTTAGCAGACCTTTGCTACCTTATAGCTGGAGTATCAGTATACCTGGAATTTGCAAAAGTTCATCTTTCCAACTTTTCTCATACTACAAACTAATAACAATAAAGTTTTATTTTATTTCTATGCATTCATCAGTCTACTGGTTTGATAACAGCATCTTTTTCCAGACTTGCTCAAACCTTGATTTCATCCCTTTTCTCCTTCCATTTAACTTTTTTTAGAGCTCAACTTTTTATTCTCAGTATGTTTTACTATTGGTATTAAGAACATTGTCCTTGACATCAAGTTTAAGTATTACATTTGGTTGACAATATGATGTGAATTCTTATGAGAACATTTTCCCAGCTTCCAGCAACTACATGAATGAAATCTCAATTTGCACACATTTTACTAGGAAAAAAAACCTTGTCTTCTAAAAGGTGTTTTCTTGGGACTTTTAATTTTTCTTAAGACATTGAAACCTTAACAAGCCAGAGCATCAAATAAACACTATGTGCAAGCATAGTCACAGACATTATTAAAGGGAAATCAGTACTCTCTAGCACGCAAGTGAGCAGCTGCTATCCAAGGACAACTGGGAAAATTGTAAAATTGAAGGGACAGTTCTTCTAAGGGCATGTTCTTGAGCCCAGTGAAGAAAGGTGAAGCCCCTGTGTTGTGTCAGATAGCTTTGCATCAGAACTCCCATAGACATTTCCCTTTTTTCACTTGGGGTGCTTGCATTAGAGAGACTTAACCTTTAAACAACTATTTCAAAAGATAGTTTTCCCTAGGGAAAAAAAAAGTTCAAATTTCTATAGTGTCCATATTCCCATATCAGCATTCCAACTATCTACTGTATCAGTAAGATAAGACTGGGAAAATCTCAATCTCATCCTGTTCATGTATGTCCACTCCCAGCTATATCCATACTCCGGATATATTTACAGCCGTATACATCCCTTCATGTTTACCACAACAAGACTACAGATATTATGATAGAAAGCCTAAGATCACAAAAGGGGAAAACAGCAGAAACTGTCATTTGTAAGAAAGGTCAGTTTTGTCTTGTGATTAATTAATGCAAAACTATTTATAAAAGCTATTACAGAAAACCCTGTTTTTCTAGAAGTGAGAAATAGGAAATAATTTCTGGTTCTGTAGGTTTCAGCCCAGTCCTCTACAGCAGGAATATGAACTCCACTGCTGCAAACCTCAGAAACACCTGGAAAGCAGCCCTAGGCAGTGGCATGGAAACATTGGCAGAAGAGAGAACCACCCGAAGAACTCCTCCTCGTGTCACAGAGTTCTTCAAGTGACTTGGGAGATTCAGTACACAGAAACAAGAATTTGCACCAAGTGGGGCTTTCCAGGTTGGAAAGCTACTCTCTAACAGCATGCCCTCGTATGGGCTTGCAATGATTTGCACCCCTCAATTGAAGAAGTACACGCTCCTTGGGGCAGTACTTCTGCCGTTCCTAAGCAAACACCATTCCAAGAACACGGTGGGGTCAGACGGACAGCTGCCAACCCGTGCTCCAACACTCCGGTTTCCAGCAAGCAATGACACAGACACACCAGAAGACAAAGGAAAGTCAGTCTGTACCTGGGTGGTTGTGTGGTTGACTATAGCCTTCCCAGGGGAGGAGGGTGCTGACTGCTGCACTGTGAGGATCTGCTGTCCTAACGCTACATTCAGTGGGACGCCCACCGTCTTCTGGGGGGAGTTGGGAGGCTGGGAGGCCACTGACACCACTGTTAGCTGCTTGGCAAAACAAAAAGCAGTTTAAACCTCTGTGCAGGATACAGGACCCTGTACATATACATTCCCCTCCTCAGGACAGTACAGCTCTCCACCAGAACAGAGCTCCTTCTGTGAATAAAGGTGCTGCATTTAACCACAACTCACACAGGTCCAGCTGTAACAACAGCAGACAGAGCCCTTAAGAACTTGAAGGCATCACTGGTTTCCAGCAGCAAAAGGCTCCTGCAGAAACCTAGCACTGCATCCGGATGGGAGTGAGGAGTTGTCTTTCATTTGTTTTGTTGGGGTTTTTTAAAGGAAATTATCCCATTGAAGCCTCAGCATTGTCTAGGAGGATCTTCTAAATGCAAGTGTCACAATTGGTACAATGACTATTTCATCATGAATAGGAATTTTAAAGAAAAGCTGTTCAAAAGAAAATAAAATTCTCAGCTCACACTACTGATTCAGTCCAAGTATAAGAACATCATACTTTGAAATCTACACTGCAGTTTCCCACAGAGATCCAGTCTTCTGACCACATTTCTGCAGAGTGCAGTGTTTGAACACTCTTTATAACCATACCCCTTCCAAGGCTGGTTTGCTACTTTTTGTTCTAAACTTCCTTATATTTTAAGAAAAAGCAGATACTCAGAATTACTTATCTACAGTGAATTCAAGATGTAACCCTAAAGAGTCTTTTCACACTCACTCCTAGTTAAAAAGGTAACTTTAGAATAAAAATTAACTTCTTTATGTTGCTTCTCTTAGTGATAACTGTCAAACACAAGTCTTTTACTCCATTTGTATAACATTACATCACTAAAGCACAGTCAAGCTAAAATAATTCTTTATTGTTAGCTTGCCTTTACTGTGCATCTTGTCCCCCTACCTCCATTTCTCCAGCAATATTCCTCTTCTCAAGACAACTATCAAACCTAAAACAAGTGTCACCTTGACCTGTGCCAATCTCCAGCTCTGTGTTTGTGAAGGACCACTGCAAATCTCATTTACTTCAGAAGTGATCAGGGAAGACTAAATTTGCCTGTGCAGTAACAGGCAATGGTTAATAAGCACAGACCTATTAATATTATTGAGGTCTCCTCTCAAACAGTCTGTTGACGTTTCATGAAGGCATTAAAAATAGTCTAAGTGCTTGGCTAAGAGGGAACAGCTGCTCTCAGAATCAATGCTTAGAGAATGGCAAGAAATGGCAGGAATGGGAAACTATGCAGTAATGCATATCTACTTAAGACCATAGTAAGAGAGCCAGTTGAAAAAAATCTAAATTAGGGCATTACCACAGAGCATTGTGATGCAAAATGGAGACTCTGGAGATATTTTTATAGACTCGGGAGATATGTTTCTCTTGAGAGATAATAAACAGCTTGTAGCAAAGACACAGAGAGCTCCATTCAGACCACTGTGCAGGAGGGATAGAAGGTCCTTACCTTATTGGGGGATTTGAGTGGTGAGATAGCTATTTTATTCGGTGTCTGTTGTGTTGTTGTACTCAAAGATGATCCAATGACTCCGCTCTCAGAGATCGTTATTGTCTTTGGTGGTGTCCCTGGAGCAGACTGTGAAAAAACCCTACCTATAAACAATGAAGATACCATCAGCTCCAGTTATCTCTGGTCACAGTAACTTTTAAAGCAAAGTTTTCCCTGCTATTTGTGCAATTTATCCCTGCTTCTGAGAGTGTATGGCCTGACAGGTAGGACACTGGCATTCTTTAAGTTAGATTTAGCAACAAAGAAGAAAATAATTGCTATTATTACAAATTTAAAAAAAACCAAAACTGTTTGCTCTGGCTTTAAAAAAGAGCCAAAATGCACATTGAGCTTTCCATGCCATTCAGCTGATAATTCTTGACAGCCAGGATAGCATCCTGAGGAGCAGAGCCCTCCAATACACCTGTACCACACAAGCATGCAGCCAGCTGGCAGTTTCCTGGGAAAGCCCTGGGCTGCTGCCAATGTACAGAGAAACTGAGCATCTGTGGGGGACTACTTGCTTTGAAACCTCAGCCATCAAAAACGAGCTGTGTTACAGTGACAAAGAAGGTGTTTGGTCTGTCTACAATCAGCTCTGGACTTTTTGGGTTTTTTCTTTTCCCTATTGATGTTTGTTTCTTTCACTGTCTAACAGTTTTTAATCACACTACCACCCATGTTTTCATGTGTGTGTCATATATTCTCTCCCTTTTTACAATGCCAAAGAAGATTAAACATCAAAAATAGCAGCTCCAAGTCATGACATCAGTTTCAGGAATATTGCAAACTCCCAGAATGGAAAACAGATATTTTTTTTTCCATACTTTCTAAGTTTCTTTCCAAAGAGTGCTTGACCACTGAGCTTTCCTCTGCTCCACTTTGGTTCAGACTCATTTCTGTCATAGCTTCTGTCACTCATTCTCTTGTACTACATTTATAAAAATAAGAAACAAACAAACAAATACCAGCATAACTTTTCCATCCAAAACCAACTAGTGGCATAACAGTTAAAGTCAACTGGAACTAACAAGGAAAAGCACTACCCTCATGGAAAACCAATTTCCTCTGAAGTCTATGTGCTCTAAAATAACCACTTTTGTGTCTAAAAGCAGAGATAGTTGCCAGCAGCTGCTAAAGAAGCTGCAACCTGAAGAATGTCAGTCTGTGGGGAATTTCAACATCTAGAGGTTCCAATTCTTCGAGTTATTTTCTTGGTGAAGAAGCTTTCCCCTTCTCACTACATCTTCTCTGTACCCCTTGGCATTACCTTCCTAAACAGAATCTGGTTGCTTATATTGACAAGCCTTTCAAATGTACAACTTCCACCTCAGCTTGCAGCAATTTCCAGGCAATTAAAAATATTTATCAGATTCATGGAAACATGCATACAAAATCAAAATACAAACGACAAATGTTACACCTTCCCTAAAGTGATGCCAGCCTCTCAAAGCTGGCAAGCTGTGCTGGCTGTTTGTAATGGTGAGGGAAAAAACAGTCTTTAAAGATTTCCCTCTCAATTAGGGAAGCAACTTTACCTCCTAGTGATGCTTCTCTCACAGGCTCAGGCACAGGTGATTTTTCAAAATACTGATTTAAAAACTGCAGGTTATTGCTAATGTTTTTGGGCTGGGTTTTGTTGTTTGTTTGGATTTTGTTTTTTTAAACACAATTCAAATATTTATAAGCATAACAATCTTCTTACAGGTTGATATATCTGGTAAGGAATTTGAGAAAGGGAACAAACTGGGCAGTGGGGTGGGGAATTCCTCTCTCACCTGAAACACATGTCAGGCTGCAGGCAGCCTGACAATTCAAGAAAAATATTATATTCCAGCTTTGGGCCATTCATTGACATCTATCAGGGTTTTGAACACGGGAGACAGTTGCATCCTTTTTAAAACCACTCAAGTCCCAGTGCTGTAAAGACTTCAAATTTGTTTAAATATGTGGAAAAGATTTTAGGCCTACTTAGGCTGATCGATCTGTAAGCAGTTAAAGACATCCTTCAAAGCTCTGAAGATGACTCCAGCTTCCTACATTTGTCTTTTTCAGAAAAATTAGATGTCTAAGATGTTTAGGAATAGATACACTGCCATTATAAACAAGGCATTAACTCTGTTTTTTTCTTTAATTTTGTTGGCGTTTTTGCTGTTGTTCTGTGGTTGGCTGGCCTTTTTTTTTTTTCAATAAGAATCTATAGAGTTGTTTTCTAAAGAGAAAGACCAGTTGTTATTTGCCTTAATTACTTTCTTAGACACTTCTGTGATAGTTATTTTTAAAGTAGGTGAGCAATTTAACAAAAACACAGCTTTATTCACTTTTTTCATTCAAACATTTTTTTCTGTTACTCGCACATATTACATTTAAGTCCAACCATAAGCAGATTAAAGCAATACAAAAGCATGTGTCTCCCTTTCCCCTCTGTATTTATATAATGTTTCTGCAAATACTTTCTTACAGAAAAGTAATCTTTTCTGTGGTCCTGGGTTTTTTTTTCTCCTCCCAAAAATCCATGAAGAAAAAGTACCTTGCAGTAAAAGCAACTCTGCAATTACCAAGATTATTCTAAATGAGCTAAGTATAAAGGAACCAACAACTGCATTTACCTGCTCTACCCAAAAAGTTTTCTGATTTTTTTTTTCAATTGCTTGAGGTACTTTGACAGAAACTACAGTAAAATTGTTGAGACAGAACTTCTACAATTACCATTTCTTTGAAAAGCCTTTTAAAAAATGGTAAAGCAAAACAAGTCAAAGTAGTACAACCTGCAATGACTGGTGACACTTGAGTGGTCTGCCCTGTAACAGCTTTGCTATTGATTGGTTTTGCAAATATCAGCTTGGTGATCACCGGGCCAGAAGTTGGGGTTCGAGTCTTCTTCGCAATCTAAAAGATGGAGGAAAAAAGATCTAAAGTAACTTGAGCATTTTGGATCTAAATTATTGTATTGTTAAGTACATAAAAAATAAAAAGGGCAATACTTGCACACATAATTAGAAGAATAACTGTGTATCTTGCATTTCATCTCCATTTCTCCTTATGGAAAGAACTAGGAGATTATCCTTGACACTTCAGAATGCCAGCTACCAAAGTAGGATAGCCAAATCCCTCTCAGCTTGTTCAGAAGATAGCTCTCTGTGCAAACATCTCATCTTCAAAATGCTGAAATTATTTCTTATGGTTGATCTACATAAAAATGTTAAAATTAAATGCACAACTCTCCGTATTTGAAGCTTTAAATTAAGTCATTTCTTTTTCAGCCAACCAGGACAAAACTTGTCCCCTGGTGATTCAAATATGACCACTACTGCTCTGAAACATCTCTTGACCATTTTGACACCTGTTTTGCACAGCAGCACACTTGTTTTGCAAATGGGGAAAATTCCTTCTGCAACAGTTCCCCAAAAGTACATGGATCATCAGTGCCTGAAAGTTTTGAGTACTCACTGGCCAAGAACAATCAGCTGGCTACCTCCAAGTACAAGGGGATCTATTTTCATTTTGTAATCCAGTCTCCTGAAACACAGCTGGACCAAGAACATGTACAGCCATTCAATGACAGATCACTTCAGCATGAAATCTTTGTAAGCAGGAGTATATAGTCTTTAAAGTTTTAAAGACTTTTTTCCCTTTTCCACACTGAGAGAAGTTAACTACCAGATGCATTTATTCCAACAGTTTTGATACACTGGCACCCAGCTAGTGAATAGTTCGATTTAGAGGCTGACTTTTTAAAAGACTGTTAACCTGCTGACTGCAGAGGCTGCCTGTGGATGTGGCCTGAGTCTGTGTGAGCACACTGGAAGGTATTACTGAAGCCCTTACACCTGCCCACCCCACAGGTCAGGCACATCCAGCCTTTCCTCCACCACACACCCTCAGGCACATCCCATGGGCACCAGCCATCAATGCCAGCAATATCAGAGAGGCACAACATTAACATCCACGTGGGGAGCCAGCTCTCAAGGGCACAGAGCCACCTTTATTACTCAAGCAGCTAAATCAGAAATCTGCCTGATGTACCAAGACACAGACCTGACAGTTACAAATGCTCAAATGAAGCAGTTGAGTAGGCTGGAAGTTATGGTTTCCTACACAAAACCCTATCTAGAGAATTTGTTGCCTGAAAACACGTTTTTTACAAACACATGAGGCAAAAACATTGACAGTATTCAGCAGCACATAACAAATTCCTCAGCTGCTCCACAAAAAGCACACATGAGGCTGCCCCAGCTCCCAGCAGCAGTCATGGCACAGCCAGGGAAGCTGGAGCTCCCCTCTGCTATGGCACTGGAGCCCTCCAGGCTGCTGTGGAAAGCCAAGGGCACCTCTGTGTGCCCGAGTTACACCCAGCAGGGAAGCCAGCAAGGAGCAACTCTGACACCAGGCACTACCAGAGAACGGATCTCATTTAAAGGAAGCCATGTGCTGCTCCACAGTTACACTGCTCCTCAGAGGAAAGATCCATCTCAGAACAAATATGCTGCTTTATGGGTGATATACAATTGTCAAGGCTTTAAAATGAAAACAGAGGAGAAATAAATTTGTTCTTTTTGGAGATATATTAACTAAAACTTTGAAACATAAGTTGTTTGGAGAAGGAAGCTTCAATTCACAGCCCTGTTCACAAATTCAACTCAAAGCCATTTTTAAATTTCAAGGATTCAATTATCTTAGGACATAATACAGCTGATAGATGAGCAGGCATTTTACCATTTTTTTCAGCTTGGACACACTTTAATTCCTGATCGATTCTACATATTTCATCTGCTTGATCTGAGATTTCTGTTTTGTTTAATCTTACCTTGCCATAAGGTATTATTGCAACTCAACCACTATCGCTTTTTCTCTGAAGTGAGAGCAAAGTCTGGCTCAGAAGATGATGAATGCTCAGCAGGAACAGCCAGCTCTGGATAACAGCAGTTGTTTCCCAGTAACAGTCAATAAATGCGCTTAAATGACTTGCATAAATGTGTGTAAAATACTAACGACCATTAACACAAAGTATTTCAGAAAAAAAACTTTAAAATCCCTAATAACAGGTCAACACAATTAGCCCTGCTTCCCTCGTACTAGACCTGCAGTATCCTCTTCAAATAAATTTCCCTCTGCTTTTTAGATAAACTGTTTGTCTACAAAGAGGGAGGTCAAATAAACAAGTGAATCCCCTCAGGGCTTAGGAAACAGCAAGACAAATGTGGTTGCTAATAAATCAGGAAAAGCACTTCTGCCCCTACCCGCTGCCAAGCGAGCCTTTCTGAGGTTTATGGCACTGGATAACCCCAGCCACCAGGGAAAAGCTTCTTGGCACCACTGGGAAACTCACTGCCCATCTCAGTAAAGACTGCAGAAGCCAGAGGAAATAATCAGGATGCCCCTTTGATACTTCAGAACAGGCAAGTTCTCTGGAGCACTCTGCCATCGCCTGTACTGATCACAATGAGCTTAACATTATCCCCCTGCCTATGTAAGCTAAGCATGCCCTCTGCAAGTTACTTTGAGTTAGACTGCAAATATATTCCCTGGAGCAACAAGCTCTTCCGTGAGAATGTTACTACATTTAGGAGCACACACAAACCTTCTTTACCTTACAGAAGTCAAGAGATTTACCTGCAGGCAACTTGACTTCAAGAGTCAAGTTATGTCTTCCTAAAAACTCCCCACTAAAGATGAACTAGCAAGTGCATAAGCTGGACTTTGTTTTCAGACTCTGTTCTATTCATACAGAAATAGGCACACTCATACCTCACATTTACTGCTGGATATCCACATAGTCAGCTACCACACAGGAGCTAATACACTATAAACCCACTCCCTAGATGGCCTCATGGGAGCCTGTCCATGTACCCACTCTCTGTATAATTTATATTTGGCATAGTATGAAAAATCAGGGACTCTAGAAATAGAAAAGAACACCTTAACTTCAGAGATGAAGAAACTGAGCTAGGAATGGGAGTTTGAGGTTAGGGAGTGCACAAGGTCCCTTTTCAATAATGAAATAAAGCCACAACGATGGCTTAGCACCTGCCTTGCCATGGTAGCAACAATGCTATGGACACTGTTAAAACCACAGCCAGTTACCACACAAAACAAGCATAAGTCAGACTTAATGGCAGCCACGGTGATGTGTCTGGACACCTAGTTCAGAGTCACGTGCCAGGCCAAACCCCTGCTTAATGAACCTGGACTAAAGTAGTAGAGCAGCAGGCACGCCACCATTTCTAAGGCTGTAAGCAGGCAGGAATCAGAGGCTGAAAGCAGATGTACTTGCCCAACAGTTTTCTTCTACACATCCATGGCACTAGTTTCAACTAAATCAGGACAAGATGCTAAGGATAGTAATTAACCTCTGGATATAGATGAGGCCAAAGGCCCCCGCCACACTTAACACCTCACAGTCTCATACATCTACAACTGTAACCAGAAAAGGAATCAAATTCCAAGAAACATTTTGCTGAACTCTACCAATTATGCCTCAGGTGCTGAGACTTCAACTATCACAATTAGATTACAAGATTAGATTAGATGTCAAGACAATAGTTTCTCTAATGATATGCAAAGCCCCTATACTAGCGACCACAAGAACTGATAAGAGCTCTTTGTCATCTAATTTGTACCAGTTCACTTTTCAGCACCGAGTCAAAGTCTTGCGCTGCCTTCCATTTGAAATACCTGATTCACAAAGTCACAAGAGATAAATTACACAGCACCCACGGGGAGTCGGAGAGGCATTCACAGCCTCCTTTTCCACTCACTGAAAGCTTAAGGGGCTCCTTCAGGGTGATGGGGTAAATGAATCACTTCATTTTCTAAGACAGGCTCAAGGTGTGAGTTGCCTCCCCTGTCATTCAGGGTAGAGTAGAGCCAGAATCTCTTATCCAGCCTCATATCACTCTGATACCTTAGAAATTTTCTACAGGGAAAAGCACTGTCTGTGAAATGCTAACGCAATCATTCCCTCTGTAATACAGGGTGCTAACCTTGTTTTGCTTTTCATTTCTACTCCCCCCTCTCCTTGTGGGAAAAAAGAAATAAAGTGTTAACAATTCAAACTGTCTTGCAAAGGGGACCAATGGCTTAACAAAAAGAAACCGCAACAAAACAAATTTACTCAAACTGCAATTAACTAGATTTAGAAATGGATGCAAGTCCATTAGTAAGAGTTTCTCCTAAGGAACGTGTAGAATTCCCCGTGGCAAATCATAGAGGTCGATGGCCAAGTCGTTGATTTGAGTCACTGACAGCACAAATCATCTCATGCAAGGAAAAACCACATCACAGCTAAGTCGTTCTCAGTTTCCTGTATCTGCCGCTTGGCAGTGAATAATGAAGCCAAGTAACAGGAACTGATCCCCTCTTAAACGTTCCTATGATGACCAAAGAGCAGACACTTTCTTGAAAACTGTAGTGACAATCATTTATGTTTCAAATGGCCATTATTAAATAAGTTTCCAGGAATGATGTAGCAGCAAAAAAGGAGAAAGTAGAAATTGGTGCAGGAATCATCTCTAACTTCAAAGGAAGTATTCAGAATTGATCTTATTCACCTGCCATGAAAAACTACTCAAGGAGCATTTGGCTAATAAAATTCTTTAAACTTTTTCATTTTTATGTGCAGCTGACTATTTTAATAGCATACTTAAGAATGTAGTTTTGCATTTCATTTAGACAGTAAAATAAATATTTTTCTATCATAACCTGCATTGTTTTACTTGTCCTTCACTTTAAGAGGTCTTATTTCTGCCTCACTGCCAATAGAACAAAGCTACTCACGTTTAGTTCTGCCACATAGTAGATGAGAATCAGACCCTTTGGGTCATAACCCAAGTCTTTCAGCACATTTTCAGATCCAAGCAAATTCTCTGTGGTTTCAAATACCTTAAGATCCATGCCAGAGATTGGGAACAAATCCTTGAATGTTCAGTTTATGACAGTGTCTAGTTCACCACAGTCTATCAACAAGCTTAACTAGATTTGAGGCAGATAAAATGCACCTTTCTCTTCTCTTTCAGATGCTAGAAGTTTTTTCAAAGAGTTTATTTAAACAAACTGAATGTAATAGGCAGAAGCTACTCTTCCATAAATGAGTATATACTTTGAATAAAGAACAACAGGCATATAGAGTTGAATTCAGTCTTCCTGAAAGTATGTAGAGTTTATTTTCATAAAATGAAAATAATGAGAAAATTATCTTCAATTTACTGAATAGTTCACTTTCTCTGAGGCAAATCCTAGGTGCTAGGTTTCTAGACAGTAGCTAGAGGCAAACAGCATAAAATGGCAAACGCATCCACAGATGAAAGCATGGGCTAAGAGCAGCATTGTATTTTTCAATACAAAGAATAAATGCAAAGGCTGAAAGCAACAGTGTGTCAATCAGGGCAGGAAACAGACAACAACTGCAGCAACAGAACTGGTTTTAAGATGTTTCATCAGCATAACTCATTTTACCTGTACTGTTTTTACTTGCTGGGACTGCAAGACAGAGGGCTGGGCCGCAGTGTTTATGAGCTGACTTCCCTGCGTCAAAGCTGAGACACCCACAACAGGCTTCACTTCCGACCGACCTCCAATGACAACTTTGATCTGCTGGCCTTGTACCTTGGAGTCTCCACCCTGGGCTTGGGACACGGCCTTCTGCGACTGCGGGAGCTGGCTGTGGGGTAATGCTAAAACAATAGGCTGGCCAGACTTGCCCAAAGTTGTTACAATCAGCTTTTGCCCGTCCGGTTTAATACTCTGACTGCCTATTTTAATATCAGTGGCCTTGTTCAGAATAATCTGATTAGCTGAGATAGTGACAGGGGTCTGAGCACCAAGTTTATGGAGGCCACTTGGAAAGGCAGGCTTTACAGCTGCATTCACATCAGAGCTGGGGGCTGTGGTGGTCAGTGCTGCATCTCCTGAGTGGCTGCTGGGCGCAGGAACCGATTCCGTGGTGACTGTGGCTGTAGTCGTGGCTGAGGAGTCGCTGGTGGAGTTTATGTTCACTATTTCTTCCAGTTCTGTTTCCATGGGAATGGAGTCTCCCATCGGTGAAGATACGATAACAGCCTCGATGCTGTCATCTTCCACCAGAGTTATGCCGGTGTCCATGATTTCCTCAGGGAGCAAGCTGTTGACTTCTGCTGAAACCACCTCCATTTTAGTAGCTGTGGCAGTGATGGCCGGAGCAGGTACTGCAATATTTTAAAAAGTTATTGGCTTCCAGAAAACACATATTTTCAAAGCTTTATGAATAACATTACCAAAGAAGAAAATACAGTAGACTTTTTTCAGACTGAAAAATTATTGTGCATGCACAAGAGAGAGATATCATGGAAAAAAAACTTTATCAAAATGTAACACACTAAGCTGAATTTACTCTCAGTAATAACTTACACCAAACGTTTACAATATCGTTCTGTGAAGTCAAATGAAGGCATTACCAGTCACAACACAGTACACAAAGAAGCAGTGTTTCCCCCCTGAAGATATGGGCACAGACATTTAAAGCCACTGAACTATAAAGGAAGAGTTAAACAGCTTTAAAAAAATCTAATAGATGATGATGTCTTCTCATACATGACAACGGTGATTAGCAGGTTATCTTGCTCACGAGACTCCTTATCCATACCCGACATAACATTCTTGCCAAATTTTAGTTTTGGAAATGTGAGAAAAACAAATGATTGCTTAGTGATGGACTTGAACAACCCCAAAAGCTCAATCAACAGCCACAGGATCAAGTCAAAGCCCTGCCACTCACAAGATGAAGAGATAATCCCTTGATGAAAAGAAGAGTTCAGTAATTTTTTTTCCTCTCAATACTGACCAGAAAATATAACACACAAATTCATTATTAATTTGAAAGGTGTTCTAAACACAAAACAAATAGCACCATATGAAAAACAAAAAAGGATTTTTTAAAGAGTACTCAAATTATGAATTAAACAAACCCCTGCAGTGAGATTCAAAGCCAGAGTCACTTCCACTTGAGAAACCTTACAGACCCTGCTGGAAATGGTCACATCATACCATTCCCCTAAAGCTGTATCACTGTCAAGAGTCTGAAAACAGATCAGTTTAATAAGGCATTTTCCACACTTGCTGACCCCATGAGCACACTTGGGCACCGGATGGGTGAGCACACCACATGGCTCTGCCAGCATGCTCATGAGTACTAATTATAAGCTCAAGGGGACAAAATCCTTTCAAATTCTGTTTTCTACTTGCTAGGAAAAGCAGAGCTGAGTTTTAATACTAATTCATGAGGAACCGTGCCAGTAAAAACACTGCCCAAATGCCGAGGTGACATGGCTTCCTCTGGAGTCATTGTGGGCCCATTTTGTACAGCAGCTAACTACAGAACAGCTGCATTTCACCCACAAGATGGAAGGATTGGGGGGAAAAAGCCCTGCTAGAATTACACAGTTTCCATGCCGAGCTCCAGAGGCTATGCTGGAGCAGTCCTGGCCTCCCTGATTGCCAAGGGTGCCACTCTGACCCCCCTCACCTCAGAGTGCCAGCCAGATCAAACTGCCCTGACACTCAAGAAGCCTGAGCTCAAAAAGAACTCCAATGACAGTCAAACTCACAGCTCACTTGTTGGCAGGCATTTAAAGATACAAAGTTATCTGATGTCACTGCCAGAAATAAAAAAAGGCATTGGAAAGCATTTCTCTCCCAGTAATGCCTGCACAGTGATGCCAGCCCTTGTAAGCAGCCCTAGACAAAACAGCCAGCTCCTAGGGACACATTAGTAATAGTATCACATTGCTGCCTTAAAGTCAAATAGGTTAACTGCACAGATGATTACTCAAAAAGGAGACTCTTATTGAAGACAGCATATATTAAGGCCACTAGATCGTCTTCTGAGCAGTGTCACTCGACTGTCACCTCAGCAACTTGCAAAAGCTTGCAGCTCAGATAGTACAACTTCAAACTATTTCAGACACAAAAAAACCTAAGCCATTATCTTGTTCTATACCAATATGCATGCAGGGCTTGGATCCAGAAGTTAGACTCCTAATGTCAAGCACAACCCATGTAACAATTGCCTCCAAGTCTGAAAAGGAGAGAATCATCTAAGTCAGGCAGTGGGAAAGCCACCTCACTCTGTAATTATAAATAGATTTTAATAACTTGCTTTTGGTTTGCATTTGTACATGTTTTTCCCAAGAAGAAAGGCCACTCTTTGTATCGTTTAACAGTATGACCATAAAATACTTAAATATATCAAAGTACTTTTATAGTTCAGTTATTTGCATTCTTTATCCTTGCCATTTGGTTATGTTACAAAGCAGTAAGTGGTTATTAAATACCTATATCTAGTTGAAAGTATATTTATATTAAAATATGTGGAGTCAGGATTTTAAACAGCATTTTGAATCCAAACTAACCACTGCAAGTCAGAATGCAGAAGGAAAAGAAATACATCACATCAAGTCTGGAATCAGAAAGCGAGAGGTGAAAAAGAAAGAAATATTACTCAGTTACTGGATTAACAGCTCATGGCAATCACGTTGGAAGATTTTGCAGTTATCAGGTCATTTTAAACTTAGCTTCTATTAATGTATTCAGGCTAGTGTGCTCAATAACAGCAAAAAAGAACCATAACACAACCCACTTGTTCTATTTCTTCACTGCATATTGGACATGACTGAAATAGATATATGAAGGGCAACAATGAAAATCTCATCCTGGATATATCAGAGGCTGCTGTCAAAGGCAACTTCAATATCCCTGCAGATTTTTACTTCTTGGAATCTAGCCAGGATTTCTCAACAGTTCAGCTGTTTATTTTTTACTAATGCTTTTATACAGTTTCCATTTTCCCAGCTTCTCTACTAAAGCGATTACCAACAGAAAAACTATGCCAACCTCTTTTAAGATCGTAACAGCCTTGAGATCATCATGAAAGGGGAGAGAATAGCTTTAACTATTTAAACCCTTGAAAGTTTCCTTCACTTCAGCAGTTATGCTTTGAGTACTGAATAATGCACAAGCTCTAACTACAACCCCTTGAAAAGATGCATCACTAAGTGTTTACTCAAAACCTGAAGGAAGAAATCCATCTAGACCAAGCAATTGTTTAAACTTCAGACTAAAGAAGACCAAGATTGTTAGCAAAAATACAGAATGGTGTCTGACAGGTATCTGTGAATTTTGATATTTTTTTTCTCTGTCATTAGCATATGACTGCAAAATCTAATAATCTCTGTTAAAAGTATTGAGATCAATCATATCAACATCTTGGTTGATAAAATACTAAAACAGCCCCATCAACAGGAAAATTAAAAAAAAAAAATCAGTATAATTAATAAAAGCACAGGGATCTACAAAGAAGTAAACAAAATGCAAGACCTAACAATGTTTGTACTTCACAGTAACTGCATTTTATTACATGCAGAAACGTCTCCATTTCACTAAGAATAGCCAACCTTCCAGCCTGCAACCATGAACAGCTCCAGTCGGGTGACATTACAGAACCATCAGCAAGGCTACGCACTGCAAGCAAAACACGTTTAGGTATTCAGATTATACAGAAACAAGGCTGCTGAGGCCAGCTTTACACAAACTCCTGGGAAGGTGATGCACGTTAGCAAGGCCATGACAACGAAGCAGAGGGCCAAGGCACTCCTCACCATTTGTGGCTGCTGGTCTGGTGGTGCTCAGCCATGGGAACACTCTATTACAACCTGACAGATCTAGGAACACTGGCCAAACCTGCCTTGAGTCATTGGCAATGCTCATTTTTTAACCAAATTCTCAAGTGTCACTTTCACCAGAAAATAAGGAAATCAAATCAGTAACAGTTTTTGTATGAGCACCTCTTGAAGTACAAAACAAACCCACACCATCCAAAATCAAAAGCCTCATAAATGAAATACATCTAATGCACCCCTGAAGCAGCAGGGATTCTCTTGGGACCAGTGAGAAAATGCTAAGCAAAACTAAGTATCACTGCCAGATACTGCTGTATCTGTTAGCAGTTCTTTAAAGCTGGGACAGATACACTTAAGAACAGCACTCTTAAGAGCCAGAAAGTGCAAATACTTTAAACTTCTGAGCCAAAATTGTGCAAAAGCCCTTAAAAAGAAGTATGAATAACAATGAAGCCTGCCCTCAAGAAAGGTGATAATGAAAACCTGAGTCAGATGAATGGCAGAAAACTAAGAGTGGATAACCTAACAAGTAATTGTTCACTGCAAGTGCAGTGGACTCTAATGAAAATTAATACAAAAGAATGCACGATCAACAGTTAGTCAGTACAAAAGAGGTAACAGTTGGAATTTCCATTGCTCAGACAAAAATCCATCACTATCTCTTTCCAATAAAGGTGCAGCAGAGGACCACCAGCAGGCTATGGCTCACATATCAGGATTTTAAAACTCAAAAATCCCACATTACATGGTTACATTCATAAAATTGCCATATTTAAACCTGAACTAGCAAAGGATCAAAACCACAATATATTTCATTCCTAAATCCATTCATTAGAACATAGGCAAGAGCAGGAGGAAAAAGGGGAAATACAGACTGGATCCTTGATGATTTAAGTGAAAAGCATGAGATGCTTTCAACCACATTTTAGTTACTTAAAGGCTTTTCAAATTTTTCAGCTTCTGTTTATCTGCTCTCTCTAAAACTGGCAGATACGTAACCTCCTGAAGGCTGCTGAGCTGAAGAAATCCGATTTTTTAGGGCCTTAATACGTAGAGATTAAGCAACTTGAAATGCCCGAACACAAAAACATGTAGCCTGCCCTAGGTTAAGTTGGACTAGATCTCCAGAGGTCCCTTCCAAACCCAACCATTCTGTGACTCTGTGAGCAGCTGGAAGCTGCAACAATTTCAGTACAATCCATTGGAAATGCTGTATTGCAGTAACAATTCATTCATCCACTCTGATTCCTTTTCCTAATCTTCCAGCTCTTGGGATGTAAGAGAATAAAAGCATATTATAATTATTCCACCATGAAACAGTTACTAAGCTCTCCAGGAAGCCCTTCATGCTGCTATAATTAACAAATAATAGTACAAAATACTGACAGGTACACTTAAAACATAATGAGTGCTCCCTCCTGCCCAAAAAACCCAATACACAGAAGAAGAAATAGATGATGCTCTCTGCAGACATGCTGCAAAGAAAAAAAATTTTAAAGTTTCCAAAAATATTTATGTCTTGCTGTCTTCAAAATAGAAATGTTTTAGACAAATGCATCTTCTTCCTTCACCACAACAGCTGTTACAAATATACTTCAAGACTCAGCTATCCTGTGACCTGTAGCTGTTTTCTTCACATCAAGACTATTTCTCACATAGAAGGAATCTCAGCAGGCTACCATAGAAATTTGATTACACACACCAAGTACAAAAGCAATTTTTACAATTAAACTAACAAGGACCTTAGAAAGAGGTCCGAAAATAATAGTAACCAAAAATCCCCATGAGTCAGAGCCTTTCAGGCAAAATGGAAGGTGGACAGAAAAAGCAAAAACGCTATAACTAAATTTTGGATAAAAGCAGCATGTCATACAAATTGCAAATGTTTGAATTATGTTACATGTATAAGTGAGTGCATTGTTTCCTAGAAAACCAGCATTTCAAAACACTGGGATATCTAGCTCTGGAATTGACAACCCCCTTTCCACCACAAGAAAATATTACACTGCCCAAAGGCACCACCTATTACAAAAGAAGATTATTAAGGAAGAACATTCCAGCTGTTGAGAGGTACAGAGCAGTATTACTAAACAAAACACAACAAAACTCCAAGCATTCACTCACAGAGTCATTAGTTAAAGTCTTAAACACTGCTTGTTTACCACACACTGAACTTGCAGCAACTTCCAGGAAAGTACTGGAAATAACATTCTGTGCAGCAGAATACTTCAAAGCAGTTCAGATTGCCTTCTGTAATGGGAAGCAATGTTCTACTTTCAAGCAGACCTTTAGGCAAACTAAAAATAAAATAGAAACTAAAAATAAGAACATTCCCCTTCACCCTTCCGTTGGTTTGCATGCCAGTTTCAGTCATTTTCAAAACATACCATAGCACAAAAGTTGAAACACAGAACTGCACAGATGCTACAACCACAACAAATATTCTGAAGGTGTTCACTACAGTGAACAATTCCAAATGTTGGGTTTGTAGATTCAAGGGCCTTTACATTTAATCCAGTGCTTCTAACCTTATGTTCCATACAAACTTTGGGGTGAGACCAAAAGAAAAAACCCTAAAAATAACTTCAAGTAATTTAATTTTCTGCAGTGTTTGGTAGGCCGATAAAAAGGCATTACGAATCTAAAGTTACATTGAATAAACATGTAGTGAACTTAGCTTGACTGATAAAAAAACAAAAACCAAACAAACCTGAAATGCATAGAGTACTTATCACTAGGCCCCAAAAAAATGCAGATTTTTGTCTTCTATATATAGCTTGAAATAAAGGTCTTGCCTTCCAAACTCCAGACACCTCTTGAATGTGAGGCTACAGAAGAATTCGGAAGACAGAGCAATATCACACCAAGAACACTCTAAAAAACTGTGAAAACTACCACCAGAGGCTTGATACCAAGTTCCTCACAGACTTTTAGCAGGTGTTATCATATTGCACACCTTTAAGATCAGGCTTACTGCCAGCAATTTCAGCAAGAGTACATTTTATAGCTGTATTTATGGGCAAGAGTTCATCACAACAGAACTGTAACCTACCAGTTTTACTCACACTTTGCCAACTGGGCAGCACAATGATGATCCAAATGCATCTCATCTATACTAGACAAGCACTGCCCAGTTGGGAGGTACAATACATGAAGTTCATTCTAACTGAAACAAACCCTCCCCCACACGACACTGATTTCAGTGAAGCATTTAATTTCAAAAAAATATGCTAAAATGGCACAGAAAATTTTGCCCTAAAAGCTTGATTCCTTATGTGTCTTATGCAATCACGATCCTTTTCAAAGTTAGAACACCACAGAGATGAAAACCAGAGAAAAACCTTAAGATGATAAAGCAGAATGCTTTAAAGGTAGTGCTGTCAAGATTTGAACAGCAGTGAAAGCTGCAATGGCCACTACCACTTTTTAAAATTATCTAAGTTGGCTTTCTTCATTTTTTACTCAAGTGGAGCATTAAAACAAAAATAAAGATAGCCCGAACAGTTACTTTGCAGTGATTTGCAGGAAAACATGCTTCTAGCTGCAGATCTTAGCAGTTCTACCAGCTTTAAACATGACAACACTCCACAAGTACAGAATATATTTACTTGCAGATGTGCTGAGCTGAAGATAAATAGCTCACCTGCAGGCAAACCAGGACTTCATTCAGATTCTTTCATTCACACAAAACACTATTAACACCTTCTTCCCACTTCAATCTCTAGATAAAGCACCTCTGTATTCCTTCTGGGAAAACTTACTTAAACAACTAGGACTGTGCAATAACTGACTGACCTTTGTGGAATGAAATTCCACATTAAGATTTTGAGTTGAGATCAATTCAACAGGAGAAATAGGAATTTTTGTGGAATCTTCATCCCTGCTCCAGTACCATGTGGGTCACTTCAAATGCAGGCTGCTCAGATCTCTGAAGTCTCATGTGTTATAACAAGTTGAAGAGCTGCTGAAACACAAACTCGTAAATTTCATTAGCTGTAGGTAAGAAAACCAACAGCTTTGGATAAACACTTCAAAAAGCCCCCAAAAGACAGGACTAGCCAGAAAGAAGCATGGCAGTGACGAGGACTACACTGTATCTTTTACAACCTTTGTTTTCAATAACCTGAAGGTGATACAGCAAGATATCGACACTGTATCTTATTCTATCCCTGGAGAAGCTTTACTCCACGCAA
This sequence comes from Sturnus vulgaris, assembly GCF_052056855.1. NCBI lineage: Eukaryota > Metazoa > Chordata > Aves > Passeriformes > Sturnidae > Sturnus > Sturnus vulgaris. The sequence continues at coordinate 59,510,629 of NC_142246.1, forward strand.
TATGCCAGTTTAGGAAGAAGAGCTCTCTGCATGCGTCCTCCATCCTGTTCACTGGGAAGTCTATTCCAGTGTCCAATCACTCTCTGGGGGAAGAACCCTTTCCTAACAACCAACTTAAAAAAGCAGCAGGCTTCAAGAAAAGCCCCAAATCTGTTCTTACAGGATACCCTTCCAAATTTGATTTTCATGGCAAACATGCTCAACCACCAGTTGGACAAGTCACCACTACACTATCCGAATTGATACAGATACAGAACGTTCATCTCCTTCTCAGAATTACTAAGTGAAGAAACAATAGTATGCAAAGCCTTAACTGCATTTTTCCATGGAAAAACGTTGCTTGGCTTTTTTTTTATGTAGCAAGATCTAGCTCTTTACTACATCTAAAACCAATTTGTATATACAAAAGAAGCTTTTGCCAACTGTCAGTTCATAATTTTGAGGATTGGAGATTGACAGTGATTAACATATGACAGGGCACTGGAGCTGACCTGCAGCTTGGCAGGTTCTCTGTGTGACTCAGCTGCCCTACTTCATCACTACACAGTGAACAGCACCCCATACCACAAAGAGCTGGACACACCTGAACCAGAGGCTGTCACTCTGTAAATTCTCTCACAATCCAGCTCAGGACACACACCCAAATAGCTCTGTGTCAAACTGCACAGTCTACTGAAACCAACCCAGCAATGGAACTTGAAAATAACTGTGGAATGTCTTTCTGCAAAATTCTATAGCATCTGCATTTATCTATGTCATTGAGAATTTTTGTTAAGAATTCAGGACATCTAACTTGTCAAAACATTTTATTCAACCTATTTCTTTTTGCTGGCGTAACACCAAAACTCACCTTCCTGTTCAACAAAGAATGAGCTCTTATTTTCCCCAGTCATTCCAGTAGTGATGGTAGAAATCCTCAAGTAGCCTCCCTCTTGTCTACTTTCTGCTTCTCTCCTGGGGAAATCCAGATTTTTTTGTCCGCAAGAAACTGGAGTGACAAACTGCCAATATCATTGAGTGCAAAACTGACTAGAGCCTTTCTGGTCATTCCAGTGTAGCCACTTCATAGCACTGGCACCAAAACTAATCTCTGCAAATGGAAAAACACCCACTGGTCATTTAATGGTCCAGGCATTCTCCCAGAAAAGAGAAAATTTATTTTAGGAAAAGATCAATGCATAGCAGCACAAGGTTCATAGTTCCCAGAGACTTTTGACTGCTTGTAGTGCAAGGGATTTATAACACCTACCTATGCAAAGTAGAATCAAGTTACAGTTTAGAAAGTGAAGGTCACTTGTTTGCCTAAGTTGATTTCAAGGGGAAAACAAATCTTAAAGAAACAAATCCTTTTATTGGGTCATTTTATAAGCAAAACAAACTAAAGAACAGGCTGAGTAATCTCCTTGTTTGCTGTTTTCTCTCATCTCTTTTTGACAAATACAAACAAGCACATCAACTATTCCAGGCAACTGAAATTCACAAAGAATGGAAAAAAAATGCAGTTCTTAAGAAACTATTGACACCAGACATACTTTCATTCATTTGTTAGAAAAGTCTCTACAAAAGTACATGTATAATTAAGACTCACCTTGGTCTGCTGGCATATTGTCAAATGAAATAGCACAACTGCACGTAGGTGATCTTGCTGTACTATTCTCCCAATTAAGTGCCATTCTTCAACGTTGCTATTTTTTTCAATAATGGGTAAAAGTGTAATTCATTTTAGGCATTCCCCATTTCCTTACTCTCTCTGACACTCTATGTTTTGTCTCTAAAATTGAAAAATTTGTTTTGTCATAAAGCAAAGAATTACAAAATCACTCAGCACTGTTTTTTCAACAGAGAGGCTTTTGTTTAAGCTTACTGAGCTAGAGATGCTTTAACAAAAGGCATGTCATGAAACCAGAAAAAGATGAATCCATGAGGAAGCTATGATTAACAAGGGTAAGTGGAAAAATTAATCATCTAAGACTGCAAACTCACCATGTTTGCATATGTAATAGGAGAGTGAAAGCAAATAGCTTTAACACGGTAACAAAATATGTATGTGGAACACAGACAAAATAATTTCCATTCTCTTTCCCAATCCCCACATAAGACCAGTCATGGAGGCAGTTTGTCTGCATGCTTCCCAGTTGATCATGGCTCTAGGTTTATCAAATACAATACCAATAGCAAACCATAGCAAGGAAAAAACCCAACCCAACCTTATCAAATGCTGAATACATAACCAGTGTAAGTATCCAGTCTTTTTTCCAACTGTTACAAGCAACACTTAAGAAAATACCAGGTGTTCTTCTACCACAAATTAACCATCTACAGTCACAATATAGTTCCCAAGGCAACCATAATTCCCTCAACCAACGCACACCATTCCCTTCCCATTACTCTACGTTCTGCTCAGTGAGTGCTTGCTGCCTGAGACACCACACAAACAACTGTGTGCAGCAGATGAGAAGAACGGGCAAAGTACACAAATTAGCAACTCCTGTGTGTTTAAACTGACACTGTCAAGTGATATGTACATGAGGGTTTTGGGTTTATTTTGGCTTTTTTCCATCGGAAGGTGGCTTAAGCTCATGTTTCCACTGCCATGTTTATAACAGAGGCGCTACCTGGTTTCTTTTTAAGACTGGACAGAGAAAAAAAACAACAAACCAACTAACCTCTCGTCCACATACCAGTTATGAGGAGATCCTTCTTCCCTCAGCAAGTTCTGAGCAATTTATGCTTCCGTTATAATTTTAAAAGGAAAAGCAAAAAGTAAAAATCTTATATGTCAACAAACCGGTAATTATACACTAATAAAACAAGCATCTGCTACAATTTTATAGGATTTACTGTGAGCAATATCCTAGCAATATCTTTATTGCACTGTTATTTCAAATAGCATAATTTGCTACTTTGTGTGTACACGAGCAGCAGGATTATCTCCCCTATATTTCAATTCCCTGGATGTATTAATCCAGCACTACTACTATAGGTCTCCTGTCCACCTTTGGCATCTGCCTTTTTTTTTCCCTACATTTTCCCTCCTTGTGCTAGCAAACATCTGTATAACTGCAAGGGCAGCCCAGACAAAGGAGCCAGGCAGGAGCAAAGCCATCCAAAATCAACTGTAGGTTGTCAAAAACCCATTTTCTCCATGCCACTGACACTGGTGTTCAACCCAGGAAGAAAACTACTCCACAAAGCAATAAGCAAACTCTGGTGAGTCAGTGTGCTGAGATAACTCTGTTCAAAGTATATGAGCACCAGAGCAGCACCAAGGGATCACACCTGAGAGACTTTCCACAGAAACAATCGTTTCACCCAAGGAAGACAGACTTCTTCAGTCTATAACAGAAATTGCTGTTACGCCAAAGGAATTAAAACCCCCAAACAGTCAGTCCCTAAATATGGGGATTCAGCGTGTACCTAGAACTCATACAAGAGATCAAAACAGACTCAACACTAAGGGCATAACCCTCATGTAGGCAACAACATGCACAATGGCAGAAGGATGGCTTCTGAAAGGGGAGTGATGCACAAATTAAGCAGCTACCAATCTACTTCCAGATCTAGAACACAGGAATCTCTCACATCTTTGTGCCCCATGACTAATGAAGGGATTATTCTGTTAGTTTCCTTCTTTCTTGTGCAAGAACATTCTTTTCCAGACTTCTAATGTTGCCAGGTGAGCAAGCCCAGTCACAGGCTGTACTGAAAGCCACATGCTGCTTATCAGCTGTCTGAGAACTGAGGAAACCAAGGTATTCAAATAAAAGGCCTGGCAAAATACAAACCTTTGAAACAAGAATGCAACAAACATTTTCCACTTCTCTTTGTGAGCTCCTGAAACTAAGAAGAATAATAAAAAACCCAAAGAATCCTGAGTTCATCTCCTAGGTACTTGCTATGAAGGGTCCCACCACACCCTCACACTGCTGTAGTGTACAACCTCTGTAGGACATCAGGATGTGCCACTCACAGCATGTAAAATATATTGCAGTGTATGAGATAAATACATCTCTAAGGTTGAATTCTGACAGTACTCTTCATCATCACCCTTCTTATTCACCTGTAGTTAGCAGATACTCCTCCTGAAAGCATTTAAAACTTCTCAACAATTCTGACTGAACTTTTCAGAGCATTCAGTTACAAAGGATCTGAGTGTGGACATCACTGGAGTATAAGCAAACCAAACATCAGCAGATAGTTCTTGATACATAAGCTGAACAAGCAACCTTGCATAACAAACTGCTGAAGCAACCCCATCACAGCAAGCATGAAGTACTTTTTTAACCCATTAGGGAAGCTGGGTTATGTTTTCAAACACATTCTCCAAGCCAGCCTGTAAGGCTGTTTGGCCTACAGAGCAATACGGCCACACATCTCTCTCTGGGTTGGTGCAACTCTGTACAAGACATGTAACTAACATGTAACTCAGTGACAGATATGTAAACTGGATTTCTTGACAAATAATAATTGAATAAAAAACAAGTCTAATGCATTTTATTTAAAAAAAACCACTGACAGAACAAAGATATTCAGCTGATAACCCACTATTCCTCTTGCCTCCAATAAGCCAAAAGCCCAAGCTCAAGGATTGAGTAACCTGCCTGTTATTGCAAGCTTCATGTAAACATTGCAAAGAGTACTTCAAATTATTCCTCTATATTCAATATTTCCTACAGTAATCGCAATATATTTCAAAGAACTGTTCAGAAGAATGAAACTAAGGAAAGGTGATTTAAATATCTGTTCTTTCCTCACCTGACATCTTAAGTCTGAGAGCTTTCCTCCTGATTACAGTATATTCCAGTGGACAGTTTCATCTTCTCTCAATGCTACAGGGCTTTCCAGAACCCAAATCCTCAATACCAAGCATTACATAATTAGTACATGACATGCTTCAAAGTAAAGGCCACAGATAATTAAAACCACATTCTCAATACTGATATACCTCATAACAAGTAAGATGGTGACAAGCAAAGCTGAGACTATCCCAAAAGATGGTCCGGCTACATTCACAGAACCACAGAATTGTTAAGTTTGAAAGGCACCTCTGGAGATGAAACAGACGAGACAGGACCACTTAGAGCAGGTGACAGAGGACCATGGTGAGGTGGGTTTGTAATGGCTTCAGAGAGGGAGACTCCACAACCTCCTTGGGCAGCCTGTTCCACTGCTCTGCCAACCTCAGCATAAAGCTCTTCATCATGTTGACGTGAAACTTCTTGTATTTTTGCTTACGGCCATTTATCCCTATCCTGTTGCTGAGCACCACCAAGAACTCCGCCACTATCTCCTCGTCACCCGCTTTTGAGATATTTACGTGCATTAATGACATCAATCTTGTCTTCTCTAGACTAAACAAGCCCAGCTCCCACTATACGAGAGCTGCTCCAGACCCCTCGTCATCTTCATGGCCTCTCCAATAGTTCCTTGTTTTTCTGTACTGAGGAGGCCAGAACCGGAGGGATTCCCTTGGAGCTGAGGGCTATCCAGAGCCGGGAAGCACACGCTCAGGGCACAGGAGCGCCCTGGCACCGGGGCGAGCGGAGGAAGCACCGCACCCGCTCCGCGGGGCAGAGCCGGAGCGAGCATCCCGCTGACACAGCCGGGACGTCCTCACCCACCCGCGGCCGTGCCCGGCGCGGCCCCGGCGGCTCCCCGGGCTTCTCGAACGGCGCATGCCGGCGAGTAACCCGGGCCCCGGAGCCGCCCGACGCGCTGTCCCCGGGCCGGAGCAGCCGGGCCCCGCCGGTCCCGGGCCCTGTGCGGCAAGTCCCGGCGGCAGCCGGCCCCGCGCGGTGCCGCCAGCGCGGCCGCTCTCCCCGCGCCCCCCGGGCCGGGTCTCACCTCGCGGGGGCGGCCCGGGCCCGTCAGCGCCGGCGGCCGCCACCGTATTTCGAAAGATCCGCCATTTTCAGCCCGTCACCGCCGCTCCCGCCCCCGCCGCACCTGCCCCCGCCGCCCCGCCCCGGCGCCGCCCCCGAGCCGCGAACCCCAACCCCTTCCGCACCGGCGGGTCCCGCGCAGACCCCGCTCCGAGGGGGAACCTCGCCGTGGCCGTGACCCCGCCGCGGCTCCGGGCGCAGCTGACCCCGGCGAGCGACGGGGAGGGGACGCGCCGGGCAGGCATCCCCGCGCTGGAGAGGCGGCCGGGACCGACTGTCCGCGCCATCCTGGGGAGGCCGGCGGGGCCACTCGGGAGCCTGGACCGCCGCGGGGAGAGCGCCCAGCGAGGCCGGGCCTGTTATTTCCCAGTGGGAGGCGGCTGTCAGCCGTGCCCGCACCCCCTTCCCCGTCCTCCCGCCGCTGCTTTCCCGCCCCTCGCACTCACCGGGCGGGCGGGCGCTCTTCTTCTTCCTGCGCTAGCGATGCCTCTCGCCAGTGCCAGCGGCCCCCGGTGCCGCTCCCGGCGGCCGCGGCGGCGGCGGCCGCGCCCGCGCCGATCCCGCCGCCGCGTTTGTTCAAAATCACGCGCCCCGCGCCATTCCCCCGCCGCATCCCATAATACCGCGCCGCCCTGGCAACCGCCGGCGCAGCGCCCCGCGCTTCCGGGACCGCCCCGCCCCGCCGTCCGCTTCCGGGCCTAGGCGCGGGCACCACCCGTGGAGGAGGAGGCGGAGGAGGCGGTGTGGCCTGATCCCACTCGCGGTGTAAATCCCGTGGGATATCTCCGTGGGATATCCGCCCCCAAACCGCGCGCGCGGGGCCGCCCCCCCCAACCCGCGGCCCGCGCGCGCTCCCCCGTCACGTGACACGCACCCCCTTCCCCCTCCTCCCCTCCCGCCAGCGCGCGCGGCTCCATGGTGGGAGGAGGCGGCTCCCAAGATGGCGGCGGGCGCGGTGAGGCAGGACCTGGCGCAGCTGATGAACTCCAGCGGCTCCCACAAGGACCTGGCGGGAAAGTGAGTTGCCGGCCTCGTCCCCGCGCTGGGGCGAGGGGTGCGAGCCGCCCGCGGGGTGCGGGGTGAAGGGGCGCCCTGAGCTGGGAGGGTGGGGTCGTCCCCAGCGGCCGCGTTCCCTCGAATAAAAAGGAGACACAAAGGTTTCGCTTCACGGTTGTGTGTAGGTTTTTCGTTCACGGGCTCCCTCAGGGCTCGGCTGCTGCCCCCGGGCTGTGGCACAGCGAGAGGCCGTGGAGTTTGTTTTCCTCTGCTGCCGTGGGAATATCAGCGACTCTTTGGTTATTATTAATAATTTTTGCCCTTTTCATTAGGTGGGTGTTTTGGACGGCAGCTCTTGGGGGTTGAGCTTCTCGTGGCGCGATGTGTTACACGGGTTTTCACTTCGAGAGTCCAGTCAGGTGCAGATCTGTCACCTGGAATTCTTTGATTCCCTGTCCAGTTGCTTGTGTTCTAGGGGGGCTTGTCACTTTCAGTATTTCCGTGAAAAACCTTGGAAAATTTCCCCTAAAAATGTAGTTTCCACGCGGATGTAGTACTTCATCGGTATCACACACACTGAGGCAAAGTTTCATCAGCTTGCTGAAACAAGAATAGAAAACTTTATATTTTTTTCAGGAATAAACACTTGAGAATACATAGAGTGCACCTGTTTTCATGTCAAGTGGCTGTAACGTAATATTTATCACAACACTATTTCTCAGTCACATTGAATGTGGCATTTTGAATGTTTGACTACCTTGATTAATCTGAATCTATGAGCAATACAGTTTTCATTGCTTTTTCTATGCACCATCCTGGGCATTTGATTATTGTTATTGTTTTCAACTTCCAAAATTACACATATATTCTTAGATAACAAAATGGTGAGTTCTGTTATCTGAGAATCTAGTCCTGGGATTTGAGAAGACCCAGGTACCAATTCCAGATGAATGGAAATGAATGGGAAAAAACTGGGGAATTCTCACCTCAAGGTATAGAAAATATGAGCAAAAATAGGGCTTTGACATAGAAAGTAAGCAGAGAGGCAGAAGTTCTTAGTGAAAAAATGTGTGATTTTTAACCTTTTAAAAATTTATTTATGGACAGGTACCGTCAAATATTGGAAAAAGCCATTCAGCTGTCGGGTGCGGAACAGCTTGAAGCTCTGAAAGCTTTTGTAGAAGCAAGTAAGTGTGTCTGGTATAAGTGGTTGTGCACTGAGTGAAGGCCAGAGGTCTGTGGGGTTGTGTATTTGTCAGCTCTAGTGAGGCTGTGCAAATGCAATATATTTGTATCCTGTTGGAACTCAGACACAACAGTAAGAGGAACCATCATCACCACATTCAGAAATGAAGAGGGAATGGATTTGTAAGCTTTGTGGTTATTACGGCTTTCCCACCTGTCAGCACTGGAAGGTGAAAACAAAGCAGTCTCTGCCGAGTCCTGAAGTTGTTACTGGATGCCAAGTGGTATTTAAACTGACAGCCTCCTTCTTCACCCATTTGTTAAGGTGCCAAGAAGTTGTTAGGGTTTTTTTTGTGTGTTGTACTGGGTATTTGGCTTATTGGACATCTCTGTAAATTATATCTGCTATAATGTTTTTCAAGCTGAGAATATGCTTAGTGAGATTTAGCCTGAACAGGTACTTTGTCCAAGGTATTTTAGCAACTGAGAACTATAAATCAAGGTGAAAAATTAATTTGTTATCTGTTAGGGGTTAGAACTCTGGTGACCTCTAGTGTAAAAGGTTTCTGAAAGAAAAGAAAACCCCACCTTTATAAAAGAAGAAAACAAGATCCCTTTCACTTGCACACAGTTTGAAAAATTGATATATTAAAATTTAATGTAAATTATCAGCTATAGTGAAGGCACTGAAAAATATTGCATCCATTCTGTGTTTTTCTTCTGTGCATCTCTGAACCAGTGGTGAATGAGAATGTCAGTCTGGTGATCTCACGGCAGCTGCTGACAGATTTCTGTACACATCTTCCAAGTCTCCCTGACAGCACAGCCAAAGAAATCTACCACTTCACCTTGGAAAAGATACAGCCCAGAGTTATTTCATTTGAAGAACAGGTGAGAGATCAGTGATGAGAGGTGTTTTGGCTTGTGGGTTTGGGTTTAGTTTTCCCCCTCCTTGTCTGCTGATTATTTCAAGCCTTTCAAAAAGCTGTTCAAAACAGAGATTCCTACTTAGAGTCCAGTTTTACAGTTCTGTACACAGAAAACCTGAGCTAAATGCAGAGAGCGCTTAGGACTGTGCAAAGTTTACAGACTGTCACTTCATCATGATGATGGACCTGTAATTCCTCTGCCACCAGTAATTGGCTTGTTACAATGAAACAATCCTTGAGCTGCTGGAGGTATCTAGAGAGACAGACTGCTACTCCTTGTATTGCCTTTTACCTCAGCAGCAGAGCAGACAGGTGAAGAGCATGCATCTTGAAAAATAGCTTCTATTTCAAAATAAATAATTTTCTCTGTGTGTTTATTTTAGCCCTAATCATTTTACCAGGAAAAAATATTTTCTTGAAATCAAATTCTGCTTAACTACTGAATATGCTGCTCTGCTTTTTCAGTTCAATTCTGTGTTTTGTTGTATGAATGTGCAGTATCATCTGAGAATTCTTAGAGAAGTTGTTTATATAAAAAGCCCTTAGGATCTAGTATTGAAATAGAAAGTCAAGGCAGTTTCTGCCATGATTTTTATTTGCTTCTCTTTCTTTTGTCTTTTTAAGCAGCTTTTATTCTGAGCTTAACATGCTTGCATGTATGTCATCATGATTACTCATAAATTAAATACAATACATCAGATGATTTTTTTTTTATCCACACTTCCAGTTAAAAACCCAGGTTGTAAGCACTAATACTTTACCTGCTGACAGCCACTCTCCAAAGCAGAAGTTTCTTCATTAGGATCTAATCACAGTTCACCTCATTCCTACCTCACAGGCATGATATGAGGTGTAACTACAAGAAATGGCTTGTGGCCCTTGATGCTCCAGTTCTTGAAAGATTTTTTTTATCTTTTTAAGGGCTTTATAAATGGTGGCTACTTCTGATTTTGATTTTATTGTTCTTCAGGTGGCTTCAATAAGGCAACATCTTGCATCAATCTATGAGAAAGAAGAAGACTGGAGAAATGCAGCACAAGTGCTGGTGGGGATTCCTTTGGAAACAGGGCAAAAGTATGTTACACCCAGTTCTGTGGTCTTATCTGTACCTGCTCTCTCTGTACTGAACTAGACCAGGAAGTGAGAATTTTGGGGTTTGCTGCACCAGAAGTTACCCACTATTAATTATTCTTGTTGATAAACAAGTCTTCTTAATAGTATTTTGCAGAAATGTTTCTCAGGTTATTGAAAGGTCCTTGAAAGGTGGCAGTTTTTCAATGTTCACCTTCTCAGTTCAAAATGAAGACATAGTTTGAAACAGGATATTAACAAATGCAGTTGGGGATCCTTTTGTTGTTTTTAGTTTGTTGCTGTATTTTTTCACTGCTCCCTAGCCTTACACTGACATTAGTTTGGTTGGTTTGTTTGGGTTTTTTAGGTGTAGAACCCTTGCTGTCACTTTTCTCTGGCAGTACTTTCCCCTTTCTCAGTTTGCACATAGAATGAATTGCTGTAGGTTTTTCCTATTTAGCACCTATTTGTTGATTCTTAATCAGGGTTGATTCTTAATTCAAGTGGCTTACCACTGGTGGCAAACTTCCAAACCACAAAAAACAGATTATGAGAGTGCACATTTGTGTCTTGGTGGACAGTATTATTTCTACTGGTATTTGCAGGAGCCAGTTCTGTATTGGCATTCATCTCAAATTTCCTTACTCTGTACAGAAAGCACTAATTTGGTAGCAGGGAAGAAGAAAGGAGTGTAAAGTAAATGTTGCCAAGTGCTTAAGAACCATAACAAATGTTTAGAGCAGCTAAGAGCAAAGGCAGTTCTGGAGCAACTCTGAGCAACTCTTGCTTTTTTCTTTCCCCACAGGCAGTACAATGTAGATTATAAACTGGAGACCTACCTGAAAATTGCCAGACTGTATCTGGAGGATGATGACCCAGTTCAAGCAGAAGCTTACATTAATCGAGCTTCCCTGCTTCAGAATGAATCAACTAATGAACAGCTGCAAATCCATTATAAGGTTGTCTAACCTGCTTTATTGCTTTCTCTTTCTAAAGGGAGATGATTCTCCATTGAGATGTTTTAATGCACTGCCTCTAAAACTTTTCATCATGAGAAAAGAGGCAAAGGGAAAAGCTATATGGTTTTGGGAGCTTGAAAGACACATCTTAGCAATAATTAAACAACTCATTCCTTACCATTTGGAATTAAGTCTGTAATGGTTCCTTAAATGCCAGCTTTACTAATAGAAAATAAAAGCTAGGCTAAAAACCGTCTGAAATACTGTTGAAAATATTGCCTCCACCTTTTTCTATAAATCTAAGAGGGGGGAAAAATTCTATCTAATCTAGCTATCTAATATTAGAGACAGTAGAAGTCCTCCCACCCCCCAGAAGTTAAATAATAAGTATCATACATAAAAGTAGCTTAAAGTCTTAAGTAGTAAATTAACTGCTGACATTGCTGCTTTTTTGTGGATTTACTGTGTACACAGTTCATACACAAATTTCTCAAACCAGTTTAGTAACTGATGAGCAGTGATGACTACAGTGTAATAAAACTGGTCAAGTGTGGTGATGCTTAAAATTCTGTGACACAAAGCAGATGTGCCATGAGCAGTAACTCAGCATCTGGTGGTTTTTGTTTGTTGGTTTTCCCTTTCCTTTTTTTCTTCTTATCCCGTGTTACGTTTTGAAGTGTGCACTCAGTTGAAAGTGTAAATATTTTCTGTGCATCCAAGAAAAGCACGAAGGAAGGAAGAAATATCAGGTGGTGTTCCTGTGCTGAAAGGGGAAAGCAAATACTTGAAACATAAATTGCTAAGTGGTAGCTGTCAGTGTCAGTAGTGAAGAGGAAACTTGCACAAGTAACAGTATCAGCTGCACAAGATCTCAATTACTTAGGCTCAATACTTGGCTTTTAGACATTTGCAGTGCTTAACACATGAACAGTGGTGGGAAATGCCCTTTCAATTGATTTCCCTGATACTTTAGCAAGGACTTGTCAAGTCAAGCTATTTCTTTGAAAGCACACATTTCCCTGGGAAGCAGAAGAGCAATATTTATGGGACCTATCACTTGTAGTGTGCAATTTTTACATACCTGTATTATGCAGCCATCTCTGCTGCTTTTGTTTTTCTGAGATACCCTTCCTTTCTAGGTTTGCTATGCTCGAGTACTTGACTACAGAAGAAAATTCATTGAGGCTGCCCAAAGGTACAACGAGCTGTCCTACAAGAGCATAGTCCATGAGACTGAGCGGCTGGAGGCATTGAAACATGCATTGCATTGTACTATTTTGGCATCAGCAGGTAAAAATGCACCTCACGTTTTTGTGTAAAAGGTATTTCCCCTGAAGCAAGTCAGCTTGTGTATTACTTGTATTACTAAGGTTTGGTGAGGAATCCAAAGTTGTGAACACGATGTCAGAATTACATGTTGGCAAACTGTTAGCTCAGAGTTGGATTAGTTCAGTGTTTTTGCCTTTGAACTGAACACAACCAAATTCCTTCTTCAGTAGAGCTTTGTTGGCTGTTATTTACATGCATTGGGGAAAAAAGCTTTTCCGTCCTGCTGTTTACCTCTTAAGTACTCGGTGTTTTGGTGGTTAGTTATGAGAATTACTCTTGACTTTCCTAGGACAGCAGCGTTCCCGCATGCTTGCTACTCTCTTCAAGGATGAGAGATGCCAGCAGCTTGCAGCCTATGGGATCTTGGAGAAAATGTACCTCGACAGAATTATCCGTGGAAATCAACTGCAGGAGTTTGCAGCTATGCTAATGCCTCACCAGAAAGCGACTACAGCTGATGGTACACGCTTCTCTAAAACCTTGTAATGCTAGGTGTTCTTCCATGGGAGTTAGACTTCCCAAATCAGTCAAGAAGTACCATGGAAAAGAATTGATTATTGCTTTTATCATTATTTAAGAAATATTTTTCAGCATGTATAGTTAGATCGTAAATCTTCTTAGTTATAGTTCTGATCTGGCAGATCTTTCTGATTTGCCATTAAGATTTTGAAATACTCTTCTGGAAGATAACTTGTTAACATTTTTTTTTTCCCTGTCCATATACAGTCCTCTCACTGACAGCTTCCCAGTGTTTCTAACAGAGTCTCTGTCCTTGTGAGCTTCTCAGGCACTGTAGGTGCAGAGTAGGGTGCCTAGAAATCCGTGACATGCATGTAGGCCATAAATGGTCTGTACTGATGATACATTTATTGGAGCTGCTTCCTGACTTGACTTGACAGGAAGGTGACATAGTGAGGGGATGGTTTGGACCTGACACACGTCTCCCCTGACATGACACTAAGTCCTGAACCTCTGAACAGTCGCAAAAAATGTCAAGCAATGACTTTACTTTTATCCTAAACACGCTGGTCTCAGTTTTCTAGATTGGAAGAATAGACAAGTGGAAAAATACATGAGCATGAAATACTTCTGAATCGGGACAACCTTCCTAGTGAAAAATATTTGTTGGTTAAGGAAAAATAAGTAACCATGTACTTGTAGAAGTGAAAACGGGGTTAAAGGTACTTGCTAGAAGTATGCTATCTTCCTTCCCTTGGTCAGTTTGTTGTTTATTTATAACCTGTACTGTTTGTCCTTAAAAAATGCAGGTTAGCTGGTGTTTAATAATGTGCTTATCTTCAGCTAAAGGTTAAGGGGCAAATGAGTTATACTGTTGAAAACTGTTCAGTCAAGAAGAGAGACATCAGATAAGGGTTTATCATAAGCAGAGTAAGAGAGACGTTAATTGTACCCCTAAGAGCCATAATGAATAATAAGAAAACCCCCAATGGTCTTTCCGTTTGTCACACTAAGGTCACAGGAGGTCAAACCCTCTAAATTCAGACAGTAAATCTTGTAGCAAGGGCTCCACTTGCTTACTCTATAAATTAAATTAAATTAAAGGGTTTATCTGTTTTAAAGTCAGCCATGTGCCATCCATTTGTTTTTGTCCACTGTCTCTGTGCAGCTTAACAGAGATGTAAGGCAGATGCATCTGGACCGTCTGCACATGTAACAATTCTGAAAAAAAAAAAAAAAAAAAAAAAGAGAAGTGTCTTTTCTGTTGCTCTACTATATAAAGCAATATTTCAATCTTACTGTAATGTTTTGTTTTTGTTTTTTTCTCATCTAACCCTAAGGTTCCAGTATTCTGGACAGAGCTGTTATTGAACACAACTTACTGTCTGCAAGCAAACTTTACAATAACATTACCTTTGAAGAGCTTGGAGCATTACTAGAGATCCCTGCAGCCAAGGTATCCATTTCCTACCTGTTTTTTTTTTTAAACAAGGATCACGAATGTCATTAGAAAATATCTGTGGTAAGTGTTAAGAAAATAATATAAATATTAGGGAATAATTAAATATTCCATATTATGAGGAAGGTTAAATATCTAGCACATCTTACGATAATGGGAGCGGCACAATGTGGAATGAAGAGCAGTGGAGTTAGAGGCCACTGATTGTTTGTCTAATCATTTAATGAGTGCTGTCTGTAGATTCCTTCCCTCCTGTGTGTGGACCTGGTTAAAAACCTGTAAGACTGTTCAGTCTGAATAATGTCTAACTTCTTTGAGAATGGGCTAAGGTTCTGACATCCTTCCTTGTTATTCCAGGCAGAGAAGATCGCTTCTCAGATGATAACTGAGGGTCGCATGAACGGATTTATTGATCAGATTGATGGAATTGTTCACTTTGAGAGTAAGTGCAACCACAACATAATTTATTTTTTTAGCACCTTGCAGAGTGAGCTTTTCGAGGTGGTGCCTGCCAGGGCAAGGAAATAAGTTTATTAATAATCCCTTCTGCCTGAAGTGAGCGTGCTCGTCCTGCTGTGGCCAGAAGATGGCAGAGTTGACCACAAGGGCCAACCTTTAACACTTCACACACTCCCTGCTCTGCATCCTCTTACCCACAGGAAAGTGTGAATTTGTTCCATCCGTCTCCTTCTTAGGAACAGGTTCATCAGGAAGATCTCTATTCAAATCTGCTTTGGTGCAGGAGTTGGGCTTGTAACAGGCAGCCAGAATAATTATAGCTTTTGAGTACAGAAGTGATCCTGATGTCACTTGCAAGGAAGGCTTCCTCTGTGAGTTAGGTGAGGGTAGTAGCAAAAGGAGAGGTTGTTGCAGTTGACAAGGCAAGGGAATTGCTAAGACTTAGTTTGTTTAGTATGGGTTGTTTTTTCTTGTCTTTCCAGCTCGTGAAGCCCTGCCAACTTGGGACAAGCAGATTCAGTCGCTGTGTTTCCAGGTGAACAACCTGCTGGAGAAGATCAGTCAGACAGCCCCGGAGTGGACAGCACAGGCTATGGAGGCCCAGATGGCTCAGTGACCGTGTCCTGCTGTCCCAGTGGAGGCAGGAGGAGCTGAGCAGGACTAGGAAACAAACGGAAAACATCTTCACTTCCCCATCTTCTGCTTCCACTATGGCTTAGGACACAATTAGCTGATACCATGTTTGGTGTGACAGGCTCCCAGTTCTCTGAGCTTGGATTGATGCTCTTGCTGCCTCTGCGTTGCACTCTGCTTGCCCTGAAAACTATGTTTTCCATTTAAAATAAGCTGTAATGTCTGCAGCAAGCTTTGGGTTTGGTTTATTTAATTTTATTTTTTTCCCCACTGTATTGCTCTGGCTTTGTAGCCCATTACTTTCTGTGATGCACATCCTGCTGTGAAAATAAAAGCACCATGTTTCTTTTAGTTGTAATTATTCTAATAAAGGCTGAGATAAGCCACTTGGTTTAAGTGTTGTAAGGACCTGTGGTTTTGGTTTTTTTGGTTTTGGTTTCATTTTTTTTCTTAAACAGAAACTTGAAATAAATCAGATTTTTGTAATTGTATTTTCAGCCCCTGAAAATGTTGAACGAAAACCATTTTTTTCCTCCTTTGCTTATAAAATGCAAGTCAAGTGTCACGTGATAAGCAAGACTAACTTGAAATGCTTATGCACAGCAGTGAAGTACAAAAATGGTCCTTCTGATGTTTATCAGTCTGGAGCTGGGCACTCTTTACCCATCCTTGTGCTTTTCCAGATACACACATTTAAAAAATATGACAAATATTTGGATCTTCAGAGGCTTCTATGCGTGGTTATTTCCAGTCTTGGGCACTCCATCTACTCAGTTAACCACTTGATTGCATAGCTGGCTGCATACCTTGGATCCATCATATTTTTTGGTTCTTTAATGGCTTAGAGAAATAAAACCAAGCTGGCTGATCAGGCAAACATCCCCAAAGAAAGGAATTAATAAGTTTCAGGATGTCAAGCACAGTAGAAACTAATTGCTATTAAATCCAAATCTAAACAGGAACGAGCAGCATGCATACTTGCTGTACTTACACTTGACATTGTTTGTAAAGAAGTGCCTTGTTTCAAGCTATATTGACACTACTACTCAGTAATAAACTGTCAGGTGAGTATAAACCCAATTATAATGTTCTTTGCTGTGCAAGTACTGCACATCTTAGTACAACAGCATCATAAAAGCTAAGCAAAGTGATGACAAATGGTGAGAGTAGGCTGAAGGGTGTTTTGACCACCTAGTTCCAAGGGAAATTACTTGTAACTTGTTTGAAGTGGTACTGGCTGAGAATTTTCTCTCCCTTCAAGAGAAATGCTGACATAGTCACTATTAGTTTGGAGCCTGTTGTTTTTCTTTTTGCTTGTATTCTGACTTCTGCACAGAGCTCTTCTCTTGGAGCATGCCCTTTGCAGATGGAGGTGTGCCATTCTTACACACTTACATTTAGGTTATTTGCTGCTTCAATCTGGTATTTAAAGCACAATCCAGTCCTAAAAAGCCATACCAGTGTGTGTTCACAGCTGTTTTGAGGACCTTTTCTCCCTGTAGGCCAGGACTGACTTCTGGAAAGCATTGAACAGTTCTACTGAACCATTTCTGAAAGGACAGACCTGAAGTGGCCAACTCAAGCCTCAAAACCAAGATGACCTTTGGTGATGCATATGTCAAGCCACACACTGACTGATCTGATGGCCCCTGACATAACCCAGACCTAGCCTGGGAATGCTGTGGTGAGCCAGGGATAGGTGAGGGAAGCAGAGCCACTTCCCATCAAGGATGAACACACAAGGGACAGAACTTGTAGCCTTGACACATGCAGTATTTGGGGTATGTCATGCAACAGGAATGCTATGGAAAGAGAGTGTAATTTTCACATCAGCAGGCATTATCTAATTTATTAGAGTAAGTACAGTTACCTGCAGAAATTGCTGTAATCCATTGCCCAGCCCACACTAGAGGCATTACAGAAACTGGTGAAGGGAATGGCTCAGAACAGCTGCTCCAATATATTATATATATGTGCAAAGAATTTGAAGAGTGAAGAAAGTGTGCTCAGTGGAATCAGCCCAGCCCACTGGAGATAAAGGTACATGATATACAACCTGGACATGGAAGTGTTAATGAACATTTTCTCACAAAAATCCAAATAAGAACGTAAATGGCAGGGGCTGTACACTGCCTTACTTTGTTCTATTCTGAAGTTAACAGTTTTAGGTAAGGAAAACTGGATCCACCATTCTCACATTAGCTGAGTAGTTAAATGACCTACCAGTTGATCAACAAGATACTTTAGAGAATCCTTCATGATTTTATGTTGATAATCATGGATGGAGCTCCCCACTAGATGGAGAGCTAAGCACACATATCCTGCATGGAGCCCTCAGTGCCTGTGGGAGACCAGCGCATTCCCACTTCTGTCCTGTGATTCAGCTCTGAGCACAGAAGGACAAATTAATCAGTCTCTGGGCTCTGTAGATTCGTGAGCCTTTAGCTGCACTCAGAGCAGGCTACAAAGCTTGTTTCCCACATGCAGGGCTTAGGCTGAACTCGACTTCAACTCACAGTCCTCTGGTAGCAGAAAGTTTTCCCTTCACCCAAGGTAAAAATGACAAAAAGAGAACTTTGGTCAGAGTAAGAGAGTAAAAATTACCACAGGACCTCACAGGATTGTTCAAAACAATATATAATATGTTTTTAAGTATAATGTGGGACTGAACTTGGGATTAATGAGGTCTTGGTAGCTTAACAATGTTTTTTTTAAGAAAAATCTTAGTACAATGAGTACATTTGTCTAGAAAAAAGGATTTCTATGAAGAAACCTGAAAACAATGTAAGTAATCTGTTAGGGGGACAACACCCATGCAAATCCATTTCCTTTTTTCTTGTTTAAGGCTTAGGGACTTTGCTTTACACATGATAAATGAGTTCTCTATAAATGATGGTTTTATTCTTTGTGGTAGTCACTATTCTAACTTTGTTATTCATTGCAAAAGATAATCCGAAAGCAAAGTAAAAAAGTTTACCAGACTAAGAACATTAGACTGAAAAATAGGGGGTCAGCCTAGGTTCATAGTGAGTGCACAGCATTCATTTTGTTACAATAGTGTAAACTTGAATTATAACTTTTGAGGGAAGGGATGTCACCCAGGGACACCTTGACAGGCTTCAGAGGTGGGGCTGTGTGAACCACCAGCCTCAAGTTCAACAAGACACAGTGTAGCCGTGGAAAGGGGTTTTAACCTTTTAAGTGAGGTGGAAATAAGATGCACAGCTACATGGTTGTTTTTTATGACACGAAGAAAGAGAGAAGTTTATTTAGAAACACACTTGATTTTATAGTATGACTTGCAATTTTAAGAGTAGAGAAAAGGTGATTGGTTTAGAGAGAAGACACTTTATTCCTAGGGCTTGGTTACGTACTACAACAGGTGTTCTATCTTTGTTATTAATTCCTTTTTATTTTGACCACATTATCACTCTGGGAGAAATTCTCCCTAGCCTTGAGCTGGCCCAGCTTATCGGCTGGGAACAGAGCTGAGAAACTCCAGCCTGGAATATTTTTCAGGCTGTAATTTTCTTACTTTCTCAATATGTGTCCCACAACACAGTGTAAAATCCTGCATAGGGCATTAGGCAATCCCAAACAAATATACAGGCTGGGCATAGAATGCACTGAGAGCAGCCCTGAGGAGAAGGAATTGGGGGTGTCCATGGGTAAGTGTTGGAACCCTGGAAACTGGGAGTTTTGAACTTTCTGTGCTGTCAGGCACTGACCCCCAAAAGAACACTGCTTTTGACCTGAGGCCCCGGAGAAGGCTTCCAAAATTGAATGATAGGACTAGAATCACTGGTGTGCAGTTTGAATACAAGTGTGGAATATCCACATGGTGAAGGATGTGGGGTTTTAGAATATAGTAATAGGTATGAGACAAGATGGAGGTTTTAGGGCAGAGGTTTCTTTTCTTCTTCACCTTCCTCTTCATGGGTTTAGGTGGTACTTCTTTAACTGGATAGAAAATGCTGCACTGTGGGTCACAGGTGTTTGGGCATTGGGTCAAAAGTAAAATAATTCAGGTGTTAGTTTTTAATTGGACAATTAGGCCTAAAAAGACTGCAACAAGAAAGATACACCACCATTTCTTCATTTTTAGCTTGTTAGCTAGAAGTGCTGTAGCCCTCACCGTACTAAAGATAAGAATTAATAAACATCTGAGTCCGAACGTGAAATTCCATCTCGTAATTTCAATCCTGACTCTGACTGAAGAGAAAAAAGAAGATAAAAAGCAATAAACAAGCAGCTCAATATGACCTGGCAACATGTGCCCACAGCCCAGAAAGCCAAGTGTGTCCTGGGCTACATCCAAAGCAGCCTGGCCAGCAGGGGAGGGAGGAGATTCTGCCCCTCTGCTCTGGTCAGACCCCACTTTGAATACTGTGTGTGTCCAGTCCTGGGGTACCCCAGGGGTAATGGCTTTAAATTGAAAGAGAGCAGGCTTAGATTAGATATTAGGAAGAAATTCCTTACTGTGAGGGTGGTGAGACACTGGCACAGGTTGCCCAGAGAGGTTGTGGATGTTCCATCCCTAGAAGTGTTCAAGGCCGGCTTAGAAGGTCTGGGGGCAGGTGTTCCTGCCATTGGCAGGGGGCTTGGAACTCGATCAGTTACCGTGCTGTAAATGAAGCAATTGGTACATTTTCATAGCACAGCCTGTGTGGATTGTTTGGGGCAAGGATTGAGGAAAACGTGTGTTATCAGTTACCTCACAGCTTTGGGTGAGTCTCAGCACGATTAATTTTTGTCGGCTTTCAAATGCTGCAATCATCGTTGTAACTTCTATATTTCGGGGGTATATAATGCTTCCATTATTACCTGTATGATGCTTTATTTCTGGGTACAAAACACTTCTCAGTTGCTGTGACTTTGCTTTCCAAACATGCACTTTTGTTACACACCTGATTAGCATTAAAGCCTCACGTAACAACTGGTGCTGATTGTTTCAGAGGCTTTTTAAGAACCAGGGAGGGTAGAAACTGCTTTTTCCAGCATGGTCTGTCTAGCTGGTCTCCATGAGGTATGAAGAGTCCCAAGGTACCGCACTGACTATAAAATTAGAGGAAAATGGTAAGGTGTGTGTAGTATTTTGTAATTATTTCGCATGGTTAAAGTCTATGACTAGCCATAATATTCTTCTCTGAAGAACAGGGAATAGCCACTTGCTGTAGTTTCTACTGCCTTGCCTTGTACATTTGTGTTGGATGTGGCATTTTGTTGTGGCTCCACATAGCTTCTGATGCTATAGGCAGCAGTGTGACCAGGTTTTTGTCCTTTGAATTAGCATGTTTATTATCTGAACACGGATAATTGTCATGCTGTATTTCTGCTTTTCAGTACTGGATGAAACCAGAGAGGAATAGTTAGAGATTCTTTTAAATTCTCACAGTCTTTGTAAGATGTCTTGTTACTTGAATGTGCTCCCAGTCTGTGATATTTCCATTGTTGTCATCTTTTTGAAGGGCTGGAAATCCTTATCTGCCTTTATAAAGCCTCCTTTATCAGCAGCTTGTCAATAGCTTTGATCTGTGGGGTTTTTTGCTAATGGAGCTCAATACCTGTTCCCCTAACCTGAGGGCATCTTCTCTGATCAGATGCTTTTTCCTTCCATGCAGAATAAAGGTTAGCAGCCACGGAAGGATTAAGAGAGAGGGTGAGATTATGAATTCCCTGGAGGCTGTTGAGGATTCAGGATGCACACTCAGCTAGAGGGGCTAATAGAGTATGCATGACCTAAGAAGGTGTATTTGTACTGTAGAGGTAACTGAAGACCCAATACAGGATCAGAAGGATTTTTTGTTGTTGCTGGCAAAAGTTGCTGCAACTATCACAGTGAAAAAACCTGAATCCTTAATATCTACTCCAGATTTATACGGATTTTTTTTGTGTGTGTGTTTTTTAACTGGAATTTGCCTTTGTGTTGTAAGTACTGTTTCTCCTCTTTATGGCAGATGTGAAGTGATAAACAGATGGGAGTTGATCACTGGACTAGGAGCTCACATTAGTTTAGGGCTCATCCATAGGCTCACTATTCTGTCAGTAGTCCCAGGGAAAATATGTCAAAACTGAAATGAGATTCACTCAATAAAGAATTACAGGATGGGAATGTATTAGTGCAAGTCAATATGGCTTAAAGGGAAACAGGTGCTGGCAAACAAGATAAGTAGGGTTATGAAAAAGGTAATTGTGCAGGGGACAAGAGGTACCCAACTTCACAGATGCTTGTTATTTGTAAGAATTAACCATTCAGAGCTGATAGGATGAGAGTTAACAAACTAATGTCATTCTAACTGTTCCTTAAGGAATCCTTTTCAGCTGGGGGTTTTTGTTAGAGACAGCCTCAACTCAACGTTTCTGTTTGCAGTCTGTGAGTAAATAGCTAATACAATAATATTTATGGGTGCTGTGTTACAGTGAAGACAGACTGGTAAGGCAAGACAGTCTGGGCGGAGGGGAGTCATTAATGCAAAATAGAGCTTGAATGGCTGCATGTAAATGAGACACGGGTATGTCAGTATTTCATTGCTTTTTGTGTTGCATGTTGGTACTGGATTAAGCCATTAAGAGAAATAAGCCTGAAATATTCATATGTGTTTTTAAAGCTGCTTTAAAACATATGGACAATACACTAAAGCATGGTCAGACTGATTTTAAAAAGGTAAATACTGTTTAGGGAGGACCTGAAGAATTTAGGCTGTTCTCTCGAAGTCCCTGGAGTGGCTAACTACCCATTTTCTTCCATGTGAAGCATATTTACTGAACTAAGGTGAGAGATGCACTAACAAGTGGGTAAAAATTGAAAATATGCAGCTGTAATGAGAAAACAAAGCAGCAGTTCCTCAGAGCTAAAATTAAGCTCTGGAACTAACTATCAAAGGGTAGGTTTCCAATGTTCTGCTGTCTTGAAATCCAGAATAGCTGCCTTGCTGGAAAGTGGCTGAATTTAGTCCAATGGCAACAGAGCAATTTAAGGGTCTGACCTACAGGAGGTCACCATGACCTAATAGTCTGTTCAAGCCTTAGGCTTTTTCAATCTATGAAGTGATTTGAAGGTGAAAAGACTTGTACCTTACCCAGCTCTGCACAGCTGCCATGCTGTAGCCTGTAATTGTTTGTATTCTGTGATGCTTGTATTTGAAGCAGAACCGCATCAGAAATTTATGGCCAGACAACAAAGCAATCAAATGCATCTAATAATAATTACACCAACTTCTGGGTCTGAGTAGAAGGTTACATTCTATTTTCCAATATGGTAATCACATTTCATCTGGCAGTTATGACTTTAACTAATGAAATACATATTTAAATTCCTTGATCAGAAAGTGTGCTGCTAGAGGATATATTGCTACATGTGAAGCACACTCCTGCTGTTGCTTGCCTTAGTCAAGTCAGGAGAACATTTTCCAGGGAGTTATCAAACATGGGTGAAAAGCTAATACCAGTTGTGCCTTGCCTTTTAGTGGGAGACATTGGCATGCATTAGTGCTGCTGAGCAGGCAGGTGGATATTGGGGAGAATCCAAGGGCAGGTGCGTGACTTTCAAATCAGTCTGCCCTACCTTGCAGGAGTGTGGGCTGTTCTCAGCAGAGTGGTGGGGCTGTTCCCGTGCCTCCTGCTGTCAGCTAGAGCCTGTGGCATTTGGCTCGTTCTGAATATGATTTACAGACCGATGCTGCTCATGAAATCCCATCAGCACGCTGCCTCCTGGCATCAATGTGGATAGCCTTTGGGAGACAGATGGGTAAGAGACCTCTAAAGGACACAGATTGGATTATCAGTTGTAATACTTCATCACACACTGGACTCTTGCATAATTTTTAATTGAAAAAAGATAACTGACAATTCAATTACATGTCCTGTTGTGCAGGCATTCAATTTCATAGCCAGTTGTTCCTCTCCTCTCTGCCCATCTGGTTTTACCCTGATCTCAGTTCTGTGGCCTTGTGACCATTAATCTCATTGCCAAGCTGTTGCATGCACCAGCCTCTGCAGAGGAATCCTACTGGAAGCTGCAGCTGGTAGAAAGAGGAGGTATGGCAGAGAACTCTTGTGTCAAAGGATTTCTCACAAACCCACCTGTGCTGACAGCAGGCATTGGGGATGTTTAGGTGTGTTTATGCATGCTGTGGGAGCTGGGAACAAAGCAATGTGCTCATTACTGCTGACGTATTTTTGCTCAAGTGTCTGACTATGAGACAGATAGCAGCCAGCTGCTACCTGCTCCTGAGGGTCTAAAACAATCCTGGTCGGTAAGAGAGAAGATGGTTAAAGATGTTCCATGTGCTCCTCCAAGCTTGTTGTTTCCCACACCTGTGGAGCTGTCAGGCATTTTCTTCCATTGTTGACGTTGTACAATTGCTTCTGGCTGCTATCAGCATTGATTGTGGTATTAGCTTGTACTAAAACAGGAGAGAATCCATGCAAATGGTTGGCTTGTCTTCCTCACCAGTACCTGGCAATCAATTCTTAAGCTGCTGGGCCTAGAACAAATCATTGCATTCTCACAAAATGAAATAAATTCTATCTTGGTAGGAAGCCCTTTGTACTTAGCTGATTGATTTTCCCAAGAGCACCATGGAGCCAGCTTAGGATTTCTGCAAGTTAGATGCAGTACATGGGAAGGGAATCTGTTGCCTTCACATTTTAAGGGCTTCAGAAATGAAACACTGATTCTGTCTCACAGCAAATGTAACTAAGTGTTCACCAGATGTTCTGTGTGCTAGGGGTGCTGTTATAAACCTGTCCTGTGTCTTTCATGTGGCTGGGATTTGGCCCTGCATGGATTAGAGTCACAACCCTGGAGCCCAGTGTACCTCATTTTCCTGTGTAACAGCTGTAAGGATGTCCCAAAGTGCTACAGATGTGCAAGATTAAAAATGATTTTCTCGTGGGGAGTCCCTGAGAAGGAGACACCAGCTTGAGTTAGCAGAACTTGTACTTCTGAAAGCTGGTGTTTCATGAAAAAGGGGCACATTTTGACAAGACTTCTACAGAAATATGCTGATGTGGGCCTGATTCTGAGCAATCAGAGAAATCTCTGAATGAGATTGGGTCACAAGGCTAAAGCATGTGCAGCAGAAGTGAGTTAGGAAACCCAAGTGAAAATATCCTGTCAGGATACCTGATAGTACAAATGGTCACTGTAAAAATGGCAGTTTTAATACCTAAAATATTATCTGAGCTATACCCCATTAAAAAGTTACCCTTTAAACTGTGTAGTTGTTTCCGGGGCATGTCTTGAAGAATCAGTTGTGTGGTATTGTTTCAGCTCGTGATAAGGGCTTTTCTTTATTGCCTTGCACGGGGTATGTTTTATTCATGTTTTCCACACAGTTGGTTTTTTGCTTCCTGGAAATGGCTGCTGTGCATGGTGACCTGGAGAGCCACTGCACCCACACCTGTGAGGCTGATACGGCTGGGTACTTTCCCTCAATGAGCAGCTGAGTCCCACAGTGGAAGTTTCCACTGCAAGGACCCAGCAAGCTGCTCTGGCACCTTGCTCAGTCCATCAGGCAGAGGCTCCTGTGGGACCTGGGAGTGGGAGACAAGAGAGGAAACTGTGCCAATCCTCCCTGCAGGGCACGCACTTGGGGTTTTGCCTTGTGACAGCCAGGTGGAAAAATGCAGGTTTCTGTTTCACACTGATGTTTTCCCACAGTGTCTGATTTTTGTTGTGCCATAGACATATCCAAGCCACGTAAAACAGGCTGTGCTGAATTCTGGGGTTTTGTGCCTAACCTGTTATAGGCTTTTGGCTCACCTCAATTAAGCTTTGCTTCCATATCTCTTAACTGTTCTGTGTCATAATTAGTTTTTGTGCATGGCTAATTAGGGGCTCTAGTTTCTTTGAAATGTACAAGCTGCTTTCTCCTTCTGTGTGCTGGTTTTGGCTGGGGTAGAGTTAATTTTCTCCACAGTAGCAGGTATGGGGGGCAGTGTTTTGGATTTGTGCTGAACACGCTGTTAATAATACAGGGATGTTTTAGTTACTGCAGGGCTTGGACAACATCAAGGCCTTTTCTGCCAGTAAGAATGCTGGGGGTGCAACAAGGATTTGGGAGGGGACACAGCCAGGAAAACTGACCCAAGGGATATTCCAGACCATATGGCATCATGCTTAGCACATAAATCTGGGGGAAGATGAAGGAAACAAGGGGAATATATTCTCCTGGGCATTCCTCCCCTTGAACTATCTTTTTGTGTTCTACAATACTGAACGACCAATTTGCTGCCATGAAACCTGAGTGCTAACCACAGAACATTTCATAGAACATTCTCAGACACTTGCTGCTTTGTCACATGGATCATTCTTGATGTGCTCTGCAACTGGTCTCCTTTGCTGCTCCTAATCTGTGCTGAACCATTTTAAGCTCCTAAGGACACTCAGTGGTTCAAAGTGATGTCATAGTTTATTTCCAGTATTAACACAGAGAAAGCATCATTTCACTGAACACAAGAGCCTCCTGTCTAGTGCATTAGGGACTATTATTACAATAAAAGCCTAGGGGCTGTTGAGCTGAGACTACAAGATCTTCTCTTAAACATAGTAATGAAGAATTTTTCTTGAAAAACCTGATTTCTCCTCTATCAGAGGTCTCTTGGTGCTGGTTTGTGTGAAAAAAAAAAAAGTTAACTCACCTGAATTAGAGTTCCCAAGTACCAGAGAGGAAAGCCAAGCATGAGGTGTCCCAAAGGAGCTTAGTGTGGCCTGCAGTGTGGTCAGGGAGCAAGGATGCTTCTCACAGAGCATTGCCTGTTGCTGTGTGTGCATAACTAATCATCTGGTCTCCTGAAGTTGAGAAACGCATAACAGGTTAGCCAGGGGTTATTTTTGTTAGATCAAAAACGCCCTGCAGGGATTTCTCCACCATTGGAAGGCAAACTGTTGGTTTAAAATGCCTCAGAGGAAGGCTTGAGAGAAGGCTCAACCTGAGTGGTTTTGTTCCAATACCTGGAGGTGGAAATTAGTCTTTGCTCTTCCACAGATTTCCCTTTAGGAAAGAATAAGCAGCATTATGTTTCTAAGATCTGCTTAGACAAGAGGAATTACAAAATGCAGCCAAGATTATGTAAAAACTAAGGATCCCTTGGGGGGGTTGAATTTTTCAGGTTCACTAGGTTTGGAAACAATGCTTGGGAGCAGTAGCCTGAAGCTGTGATGGGAGCCCACACAAAGCCTTTGCCTGTGCAGGTGGAGGAGTCCAAGATTATTTCTCAAGGGGAAAATGCAACCTGATCCAACAGTCCCTTAATAGCAGTGGTTCAGATAAGGGAGGACATGGACCACTGCCCTGTGCCTTCAATTTACAAATGTGCTGATAGGAGCCCACCTGAATCAGGGTTTCTGAGAAGCAGAGAGGACAGTCAAATAAGAATTGTCCCAGACCTCCTTAGCATGGCCTGCAGGATGGTCAGGGAGCAAGGATGCTTCTCACACAGCATCACCCATTGCACTGCATGGATAATTAAGCATCCACTCTCCTGAAGCTGAACCACAGAAGAGTGGTTCACCTTTTAAGATGTGTGGGACCCCAGGAGAGTGTTGGTTATCCTGCTTGCCTATGAAGGGAGCCATCGTGCCTGGGATGTTGTGTGCTTACACCCCCTTTAGACAGCATTCATTGGACAGGGGAAATCATATTCAGAGCCCTGTCCCTCATGCCACCACAGCCACATGACCCCAGGGGTTAACCCTTCCTCTGACAGTGATTCAGACCATGCCAGTGGGATAACCTCTTGTCTGGAGATTAAAATGAGCCACAGATTACTCACATGAATGGAAAATGTGGTGTTGATGGTAACAGATCCAGTGTAACTAACATGTGACTGTACAAAAGGGCAAAAATTATAGTTTATACTTGTCAAGACAGGGCTAATGGGACAAAAAAAGTTATTTCTTCTTGTATATGTTTCTGGGTATGATTTTCTGGGATTGTCCTTGTCTCCTGTCTACAGTAAACACTTTATTGGTACTCAACGATTTCCAAGACTGTGATTTAATGCAAGTAAGTTTTGCTAAGGACTATTGGTCTTTCCATATTATTTAAATTTCCTCCCCTTCCATTTTAGGTGGTGTAATTTGTCAGCAGCACTGACAGTGTCAGAATTCCTGTGAAGTCCTGGTTTGCAAGGACATCTTTGAGGTAGCAATACAGAAAATCTACAAAACTTAGCCTGAAGCAATTGTTTGTTTTCAGCTGAAACCTTTCCAGCAGCTCCTTGTCAAAGGCAAGGTGGAAGATATATAACAGGCTCTGATGCCTGGCTGTGAACTGAGTTGCCTTGGGATTGTGGCACAGCATTAGTACAAATATTGTCACACAGTAACAATAGGAAATTATCTTCTCTATCTACTGTAATACAGATTTTCCTGCAGCCATGGAGTAGCAAGAAATAAACAGTGCTGAGGGCTGTCATAAAGAACATGGTGATTGCTTATCTTGGGATTTAGGTTTGTTTTCCTTGCAGAAACTATCTCAAAGATTGTAGCTGAAGAAACTGTTGTGTTACTTCTTCAAAATATGCCACAATTAACATTGCTTATGACTGAGGAAACCAGGATGCAGTTATTCTGTCTATGATGGAGTGGGAGCCACAAAAAAGGGACAAGAATGTGCAGAGACTATTCCCTTTTCTCTTGCATCTTCCATTAAGTGTACAGGCTTAATTATGTAGCTATTGGAAAATGTATGGAATTGGCATTCCAGCTAAGGATGTACGGAATTATTCAGTGCACTTTCAACATCTATGCTGTGTAAATGGGATGGCTGGAGCAGGGAAATGAACTGAGGAGAGCAGGAAATGAGCCAGGTATTAGGGGTTTATCAGAAATTCTGTGAGTTTGAGGGTAGAATTTGTGTTGGCAGGGTGCATCCTTGAGACACACATCAGTGACTTTGCCTGGATATCCCACCCAGTACAAACCACTGTGTTTGCAGAGGTCGGTGGGGTTGGGCTTGTCATTGGGATGCTAACTGTGAATTTTGTGCTGTCAATACCTCACTGGTTCTGAGCACAGGGGTCCTGCAGACACAGGTTGGAATCCAAACAAGGTAAAGGCTATTTCTCAATGTCATGGTACTGATGGAGTGTCCTGCTGGTCTCTACTGGTTCTTCTCTTTACCCAAATGCCATTTATTACCGTGTTTTCCCAACTTGCCTGTGTGAAAACTGAGTAGGGACTGTCTCTGCCCCTTAAAACTGCTACAAATCTGTTAGACTGTACACATCATGGATCTAAATATACATTTAGGTAAAATATATAACACAGCTGCTAGGCAGTTTATTTTCACCAGTGGAAAGACTATATTTCAAGAGAGTGGTGAAATGTCAAGTGAATTATGGGGTTTGTCTTCTTACTTGTAAAAATAAATTGTATATTCTATAATCTGAACCAGACTAGGTTTTAATTATGCACTGTTTTGCTTTGATTTACTAGGCAGGTTATCTAGAGGCCAAAACACTAGCAGATATATTGTAGTAAGTCTGGAATGACTTAAAGGGCAAACATTAGACTGCGTAATTCATTTTCAACAAGCTACCATAGTTTTCTTTTGCTAGGCTTTCTTTCATCTTTTGCCTCTAAGTTTAACTCTTTCATGGATTACTGTAACTTTATTTCTGCTTTATATTTTGATTGTTGGTTGTGCATATGGTTTATCCCCATAGGGTTCTGGAGAAATAGATGTAATTGAACTTGTCTCTGCAGGACTTTTAGCTAATTGAGTGCTTTTTCTTGTGGAAAGATAAGCCACAGGCACTGGTGTTTCAGTGAAACATGTGCAGCACACAATGGGAGATGCTCACTGAAGTCTCACGTTACTGGTAGCAGCACTGATGTTTAATCTTCCTAGATATATGATACTCCAGTCAAACTCCAGAGATTTTTATCCTCTGATTTTTGTACCATGCTTGAATTTTGCATTCAAATAAAATGCCAGAAGTTTCTGCGGAGTGGGATGGATTTTTGAGTCGGACAAGCGTTTCTTACCAGTGGATTGAGTGCTTGTGGTCAGTGATGAACAATTGAGTTTGACATTATCCTGCATGCTGGCCATGGATTCTGACAGCACACTGAGAGATGCTGTCAGTAGGATTTCAATGTTACAGTAACGTGACAGCCTTTTAAATGGCAATGGTTCCCTTGGATTAGTAAAGATAAGAGCTGAGAAATTTTGAATGTAAAAATCACCTGTTTGCATCCCCAATCTGGACATCAAATCTAGTAGATTTGACGATTAGATTAAACACAAGGGCTGAAAAACTGATATTAGACCAGAATCTAAAGAATCCAGTAAGCTTACCTAGTGTAAGGTAAAACAACAGCAACAAGGGGGTGGTCTGGGCTCATGTCTTGGAAGGTTTTTTTGATGGCAGATGTTTCAAACAAAAGCAAGGAGATGCTAACCTTCACTAAAAGGCATTTTAGAGAAAATGCTACATCAATAACTGGGCAGCAGTGGTTCAAACTGCAGACAGACCAGCTGTCCAAAGTTAGTGAGCACTGATACTGTGCTGGAAGAATGACTACTGTTTTCATATCGAGTGATGTTCCAGCCTGACCCTGCTTCCTTCTGAGATCTTAAGTATTTTTAGCCTGTTTGATGCCTCAGATAACTCAGCTGTAAAATGGACATGTGGGCATTCAACTTGTCTACTGGAAAGTGGTTTCTTGACATGTGAGCAGATGCTGCAAAGCAAGCTGTATTTGTCAGTGAGCAGTGGGATTGGGTTTGTTCACTTGGATTTGTAATTTTACGTACCTAAGTTAGATTTTTTTTTTGAGTTGCTTTTTCACTTAGATCAGTACAAAGTTTATTAAAAGGCATCAGATCTATCTGCAGAATTATGTAAATAGAAAGCCAATTACTCAGGAGTAGTGCTCTGCAGTACTGGAACAGAACAGCATCTGCCTCACACCAGACCCATGACTGTGGTTTCTAAATTAAGTCAGGGAAGAAAATTTGGCCCTACTTCTTAAATAGCCTTTTTCTATTTCACAGTCAAATATCCCCATTTTAAAGAAACTCCATAACCAGCAAATCTGGGTGGAACTCTTAATTCACCCACTTTGCCTAACAGTAAGTGACCCTGTTATAAACATTACCAGAGCCTACTCTGGCCAGCCCAAAGCAAAGGCCATGCTTTTTTCATTTATTCCTGTAGTTAGCATGCACTGGCTAGGTTGTGGAGAGCTAGATGAATCATCAGAATTTAGCAGAGCTAGAGCTGAGCTTGGTTATTTTTTGGCAGTAAGTTTTTTATTACCTTGTCACTTACACCAAATTTGCTGACAGGCTTCAGTGAGTCTATGCATTGCAGTATAGCTACTGAATGTAGCACAGCATGGTTGGTGTGCTTTATCTTGTAGATCTGTCAGAGGGGTTTTTATTCTTTGGATTAATATCAAATTATTGTATATGGAACCTCAGAAGCATGCATTGTATAATTTTTTCTCTAGTTGAAAAGTAATCTATTAGAGAGAAAATTCTGCCAGTTGAGAAACACCTTTTGCCATCAAGAAGCAATGCTGTATTCACTGCCTTTTAATATCACAGGAGCTTCCTAGATTTTTTTTTTTTATTTTTAAGTTTTTTTCTGTTGTGGTGGATACTTGCTATTAGAACCACATGATCAACTGCTGCTTAGGCAAATTATAGACAGGTACAGAAAGAAAAGTTGCACTTCTCAGAAAAGGAGGATAACAACAGGGTAGCTAGTTCAAGTGATGTTAAGTTAAAAGGAGGGCTGATGAAAGATCCTGAAAACTGAAATGTTGAGAAATATTTATGGAAAATAGGAGGAGAGGAATACAGCCTTGTGCTGCATTTGGCCTCTGCATGATGACTAAAAAATTAGCTGCAGTTGTCTGTGTAATACTACCCTGGCTGTGGCCTGACAATCACCATTTGTTACTTGGCAATCTGTATCTCTCACAGAATTTCTTCTCCTGAAGTAAAACTGAGCAAATATTTATATCTGTCTGCATCATACATTAATTTTCTTGCCATAAACAAGTATCTAAGTCAAACCTGTAACCTGTGTCCAAGCACAACAATTAAACAGGAAGAACAAGGAAGTCACTCTGTAGAGAGCCATCTTGGAAAGAAGCAGAGGGTTTTTAACTTGGAAATGCTTCAGCAGTACATAGGAGGCTGCAATTTGCACTTCCTTTATGGCTTCACATGACTGTACCCACTCTCTTTTCCTGGGCATAATTGTATCCAATAAAGAAATGGCATAAGGTTTTCACAGCAAATGGCATTACTTGACTGAGGTTTTGCACTTGCTTAACTTTAAAGGTCAGTGAAGTTTCTCTGGGTCTCAGCAGAACCAGATGCTCCACAGTACCAGCCTGGTTTGCTCTTTGCTTGACACTAAACATGAGAGAGTAAACCAGTGAGCACAAGGGGTAATTCTGTGCTTCTTGGAGGAACTCTGAGTATTGCTGCCATTTGCGAGGTCAGGTGGCATGATCACATCTGTTTCTTTTAGATTTGAAATTAAGGCGTCCATAAGTTGGAGGAAATCAAAGTATTTTGCCTGCTCATCAAGAAGGATATTTCAAATTTGCATATTCAAATGTAGCCATTGAACTTCTCTGTTTTGTGGTCATGGTTTCAGAGACTGAAATATTTACCATCTGTTAATACGAATGCAGTTTAAGCATTTGCACAGCTGGGGATCATGCCATACATGAAACTTGGGTGTAACCTTGAAGAAACGAAAGCTGGTAATTTCCACTTAGCCGCATTAAAAAGAAGTCCTGTTTTCAAGACTTGCAGTGTTTTTCTAAATTAATGTTACTGGATTATTGGATGTGTGGCTGCTCTTTGTATCCTTTTATAAATGACTTATGTGCTACCAAATACACCTATTAACCTGCATTTGATGGAATAACCAAATAAAGTTTAAGAAGCTGTATAACAGAGATTGATATCAATGTAGGCTGGTTGATTCATGTTCTGGTTTACTTGAACACTGTTGGATAATAGAAATGTGGTGTTACTTGTGGCTTATCTGAATAGGATTATCAGGCTTTTCCAGCAATTACTTCCAGCTGTTTCAAAGATAAGTGTGAGAAATGGAAAGCTGTGGAGAAGGGCTGGATGCAGATGTGCAAACTCTTCAGACCCTGTATAATAAATACTAAGTGTGAATGTAAACAGTGCTGCTTTGAGGGTATGTAACCAGGATTTTGGGGATGGTGCTGTGTGGCAAGTATACTGCAGGCAGGGAGAAGACTAATTATATCTGTAAAAGTAGTAATTGCAGTATCAGGAAAAAAATAGTTCTAGCACTTCCTATTAATGACATTTCCTGACTATTTGGTAATGTATGGTAGAATGACACAAAATCCAATTTCTCATTTGCTGCTACAGTTCCTGAGGGTAGAAAACTTTTTTTTTTTGCAAGTAATACTTTCATATCTAAAGGAATATATTGAGCTGGATGCTTCAGTGTGGCCCTGTTTTGATCCCTGATAGATGGGAAACAAACCAGATACTACCAGAAATGATATTAAGTGAAAATGAGCACCACTTAAACAACCAGGCACTGCATCTTAAACTGTAGAGGGGAATCTAGGGATTGTGCAGTCTCCTGTGTCATGGTTTTTTGTTGTGCAAAGGTTAGAGGTGTGGAGTCCCAACTTGACTGCTGCTGGGGTCCCTGGAGGCAGGGAGCAGAGTTATTCTAGCTGAGCATCTGCTACATAGCTGGAAGAGTGAAGGAAAAGTGCTGTTCATGCATTTGCTGGTATTGATTATTATTGATTTAGCAGCATCCAGTGCCTCCATAACGCAGTAAATTAATGACACTTTATTTGCAGGCACATTATTCTATGCTGCCTTTGCCAGTGGCCAAATGCAAATTATCCCTGGTCTTTTAGTCCCTTCAAAAGCTGGGCAAGTAATTCTCTCAATCTCCTGATTATCTCAGGAAATTTTCCAGAGCTGTCCAAATTGCAGTAGAAGCTGTTTCCAATCACACTGGGAAGAAGGCAAGTGCAAGGACACGTAGTCCAAGATCAGCTGATGTTGAACAGGCTCATCTCACCTTCCACAGGCTTTATCTTGTGTATAACTGTATGTGAGTGTGCCTGTCAATATTCTAAATCCTAAGGATATAATTTCTTTGTATTGGCTGACAGGATAACATTGACCGAAGTTTTTACAAGAGAGGATAATGGTTTGGTCTTAAATCAGAAACTTAGCCCCCTTAGTTGGTGTTTTCAGCTCCTGGAAAGCTTTCTAGAACAGAACCAAAATGGTTGCAGTAGAAGTTGCAAATTTCTTTTGAAAGGGAATAACTGTTGTATAAAATTTTTTTTCAAAACAGATTAAAAAAAACCAAAACAACAAAACCCAAAAAGTTCAGAATAAATACATATTATTGATACACTAATAGCTAAGTTTTACCTCTTGTATGCTCATATGCTAAGTTACAAATACTGTCGCAAACAACTTAGCAGTAGAGACTTAAAATACCTCCTCTGCAGTCAGTCAAGTTCACAAAATGTGGTAAGCAGAGAAAGTTCTTAGTTCTTGGTTAAATTAAATGAAAAACATTTGATGTCTAACAGGGTCATGGCTGGAGTCTGTGCTTCAAATTATTTTTTTTAAACTTTTTTGTTCTGCTTGACTGAGATGCCTGAAGCACAATTATGGTCTCCCACATTAAAATGAAAGCTCTGAGCAGCCTTTCTAGTGGTGATTTTCTGTGGGATGCTATAGTATAACAAAAAGATGCACCAGTCTAATATCATCTGCAATTCTGATGCAACTTCAGCTGTAAGCTATGGATTATAACTTGCCAGGGCTTTAATGTTCATACTACTGATTCTAGGAAATGTTGATCACTCTTTTCCCCTTCCCTTCCTCAACAAGACACCCAAACAAATATTTGTGCATCCCTTTCTTCTCCTGGAACACAAGGTCATTTCTGAGGTTTAAATGTCTGTAAGGGCAGGTATGAATACATGGATTTTCTAACAGAATGATTTATCTGCTTCCACTGGAGTGGTCAGGTGATCTAATAAATGTTCATCTCTGTAAGGGGAGAATTAGAAAGCTACTACATTACTGCCTCCTGAAAAGCAGTTGAGGAAGAGCAAATAACACAGTTTCCATACTCTTCCATACAATGATTTGGGTTGTAAGGGACCATAATGATCTCATTTGTGCACATTTAGTGGTGGATGAAATGAATGCTAAAGCATTTGTATGATGGGCAGTCCTCAAGGATGTGTATGATTTCTTCTGCAGGGTCCATGGGTCCTGTGCTAGCACCTCAGCTGAACTGCAGTCAGAAGGGAAAGGACAAAGTGCTATTCATGAGAAGGGCTCATGGCCTGCTCACTGCTGGGGGCAGGTGAGTCAGATAATTTTGGCAATTCAAGGTGTTTGCAAAGAGAACAGATGAGAAAAGGAGTATATTTTAGAAGGGAACAGTCACAGAGTTCATGTTCCTGCTAGGACAAGTTTGTATTGTTCTGTTAATATAAATCATTCCTTAAGAAGTATTGGGAATGCAGGCAGGCAAAAATGTTGACACCTTAGGATATTTGCCCAGGGCTTTTTCCTCAGAGACTCTATCTTATGAGACTGATCCTGATAAGGAAAATGTTTCAAAGTAGAAAATGACCCTGTAGTCAAACCAATTCTAACTTTATTATTCACTCAACTCTGTGTTGCAAGGTTGAGTATTTTAGAAAGTTCTTTTGGAAAGATGAACTGTAATACTTATGTAAGCTTGCTTTTGTCCTGTTCAGCTGTTCCTTCTGCTTGGAGGAGCTTGTCATTTTCTCACTAAGTGTTGTCAGGAATACACTTCATTGTTCATAAAGGAGTTTAATCAGTTTGGAACAAGACATCTATGAGACATGATTATATCCAACAGGAAGAGTAGCAAAAGAAGTGTGTCTTCTGTGTATGTTCACAGCAATGCTCTGTGTGTGTCAGCTTTGCTGTTGGCATAATTATGTATGGGACAGGGCTCCAGAGATGTAAGTTAATTTGACACACTCTCATAGCTTAGGAGAGATTATTTTGCATGGAAATAGTGCTTCAAAGCTAAGGTTTTTCCTTGCAGCATGATCAGGAAAGGAAGTTTCTCAGGTGGTTGATACATATACATAAAGCATTTCTCTAAGATTGTGTGGTCTGGTGACAGTGCCAGCTCTGCTACTGTCCAGCCACATCACCCAAAGAAAGTTGTGGGCCAGGCCTGTCTCAGTTTTGCTACCTGGAAAACAGGGAGAGCCACTGACTGCTTTCTCCTAATCCTTTCAGCCCTGCTGGGAGGAGGAGAGGGCCTCCAACCCCTCTGGAAATTCCTGAGGAGTGAATGAGCAGCTGTGTTGTACTTAATTGACAGATTGGGTAAAACCACAACACTTCCACATCTGTGGGGGAGAACATGGCATAAATAGGAGCAAGAAATTATTTTTTTCTTCAGTCCCACAACTGCTGTTGTCACAATCCTCACTTGAGTGCCATCTGTGGAAATATGCAGATCTGCTCTCAGGTTAAAGGTCTTGCCTGTGCAAAGTAAAGGTTAGCACTAATCCTGTTTTGTCCTGGGGAGAAATTTTCTTCTGGAAACAGGCGAACACACATTTTTCTGTGCAGCAGGCTGCATTAACTTTTGGAGACAATGGACAATAAGGACATTTCTCTGGTGCTAAAGCAAATTTGAAGTTTCGAATTATTTCCTTTCAGAGTTGGTATCTATTATTCATCTGAGTGTAGCAGTTCTGAAATCAGAGATCTGCTCAGGGAGTGCCTGGCTTTGGCTCAAGAAATAATAAAAGAGAGGAAGAATAAAATGTTTTCTACAATATATGGAGCAACAGCACTTTGAGATGCTTCAGTAGACTTCTGTGTCTTGAGTGCAGCCTTTTATGTTACCTCTGGCTGCACTCACTTATCTCCAGCCTCTCCCTCTTTGTCCTGGTTTGCTATTCTTCTCTTTGAAAGGACTTACATTTTTTTTTTCCTGTATGAATTGAATCCACTTCAAGGGCTTATTGATCTTGATGGAGTTGACTTGCTTTGGAACAAGCCTCCGAAGAGGCATGATCTTAAGGTGCTTCCTACACTTTATGGTCTATAGATCATATTCTTTCATCTGCTTCCTCTGTAAACTTGCTGTGGCCAGGTGTTCCCCAGTCTCAGCTTGCTCCTACACCTCCAGTGAAGTGAGAGGGTGCAGTGAACCCCATCTCTGTCAAAGGTGACTGGAGAGCAAGGCTTGTTTTAAAAGGAGTTGTGCCAAGTTCCCCAAGATATGTGAGTTTTGGAAACAATGCAAAAATGCCTCTTGCCTCTTAGTACTGTGCCAGTAATAAGCTCAAATAAATTTAAGCTTTTTTTTTTTCTGCTGAGGAATATAGAAAGACAAGCTCCTTCTCATTTGTTGCTGCTTACTGAATTTTCCAGAGATTTCTCTAACTTCACAATTAGGAGTAAGCTCTCAAAGATTTAAAGAAATGTGACATGCAGTGGCAGATCACAAACTTGGAATCATGTGATTTCTTGTTAGAAGGAAAACAGGTTTTGCAGTAAATATTCAGAGGCCAATACATCCCAAATGGAAACCTCAGAGCTGCAATTGAAAATCATGCTCTGGCTGGGCTGTGGCAGGACTTTTGTGCCATGGGGTGGGCAGGCAGGGCTGAGGGCAATGGAGCAGCTGAAGAAAATTTCACAGCACAGAGCTGGATATGGACAGTGGGGCCCCTGTGGAAGAGTTCTGTGGCTGCTTTGCCTACAGTGAGCATGTATTTTATATGTTCAATGTTGGTATTAAACTTCTTTTGGAAGGTATAATCGAACAATATATGTGTATGATAAATAGTTTACAGGTAGTTAAGAGATAATATTATTCTGTGTCCTAATTTCAATTTTACAATAGAATAAGCAGCTACTTGGGATATTTTAATTAATCAGAATTTCCTTACACCAATACCTAAGATGCTACTGTATAGTAGTGAAGCACAGGTAAGCGTGGGCATGCTGACTAATCGTGCAGTGAGATCCTACTTAAACTCTTATTCTCTGGAAGTAACAAAATTTGCCTCTTCGAGGTGAAAATAATCAGTTCTTTGGTTGTGATTTGCAGTGGATGACTCATTTTGTGACGAGTGAAGAAGGCATGTGCAAATGTGTACTCTGCTGTGTTGCACTGCTGAGATCTTATCTGACATGTGATGTGCCCAAGTGGCACATGCTGGATGGAAAAATGTGGTGCTGTTAGAGATGAGATCATCCTTTTCTTGCCCTGGCTCACATCTTGTTGCTAAATAGAATATTCAGTGTTTTTCTCATCTACAGCTTTTCTTTCCTTCCATCACTTTAAAAATTGAAGAAGACTAGCAGATACCTGAAAAATCTCTTTTCCTGCTTCCTAAATACTTGAGTTTTTATTGTTTACTTTTTTCACTGGTGTTGAGCCTGTACAGTTGGAATTCAATAATTTCTATACTATTCTTAAAATTAAATTTCTCTGGTTGACTAGAACTGAGCTTTGAGGAGAAACTTTAATGTTAGTCTGCAACCCTCTGAAAAGAGGCTGTAGCAAGGAGGGAGTCAGTCATTTCTCCCAGGTAACAAGGGACAGGATGAGAGGAGTGGCCTCAAGCTGTACCACAGGGGGTTTAGATTGGATATTAGGAAAAATGTTTTTGCTGAAAGTGTGGTCAGGCATTGGAATAGGCTGCCCAGGAGAACAGTGGCGTTTTAGACATTTACTTAATGTTGTAGCTCGAAAGATGCATGTTATTAATTGTGCTTTTTACAATAAACAAACAGTTGACTTCATAGTTAAATTATAGATTATTTCATTGATGAAAAATGCAGCTATTGTCTAGTTCACAGAGCAAGGCAAGTGTTCAATGCCTTCTTGTTTTTCACACAGCAGAACATCAAGTTGCATGTAAGCTGGTCAGTGAGAGTCTGCAAGTCCCATTGAGCTCTGACAGGTTTCATGTGTGCCTTTCATGAATGGCAGTGAGAGATCAAGCAAAATCTACAATTACACATTTCTTGCAGTAGGCATGTTGATGGGGGGAGGACTGTTTTTTTTTTGCTGATAATCAGTTCTTAAATTTTTACAAATGTGTGAAGTATGAGAAAAGTGGGAATATTGTGTGGTGGGGATTTAGCTGCACTTAAATGTCCTTAGTGCCTGTGCATGGTCATAGCAGCAGGAGGAAATCCCAAGAAGCAGAACTCCATGATATCCAGAATGTCCTTAAAGCCCCTGCTTGGCCAGAGGGTCTCTGCTAAGTCTTTCACCTACATGGAAAATGAGTTACCATATCAGTCAGGTGTTACAAGTGCAGAATCATAACTGAGCTGTTTTCAGGGGAAGTGCAGTTGTTGTATGTCTAACAGAGTTCAGACTTCCCCAGTATCAATCTCTATTCATCCTCTAAAAGCATATATTCAGGTGGACATGAGGAATTTGAGGGACCTTTGTGCTAAGGCATCAGAACTGGATATTTGCTTTGCACAAAGCAGTACATTCATTTAACACAGCTTTAAATTCTCACTGTTTTTTTTTGCCACATGTTAACATGTCTATTCAATCCTCCTGTCAGAAAGTGACCAGTAGCTTTGGGGGGCCAGGAATTTTGTACTTAAACAGGGTCACATGGAAGAACAAAGGATGTAGATTGAGGAGTGAAAGATTTAGTTCTAGAAAACAGTAATATGAAATAGTATCTTTAAATACATATTTTAAGAGTGTGTGAGAAGCTAGAGTACCCATGGCTGTAGCAAATCCTCTGTAAGTGCTGGAAGTAAATGGAGCTGGCTACGACCTCCTGCTCTAATATTTGGATGGGTAAGAAAGCATTGTAAGCAAGTGAATACTTTTAGATTGAGAGTTTGAAGTACTTTTAGAATTGCAACAAATCTTTTAAATTGGAATCTTCACATGTTAACTGCAATATTTGATGGGTTTGGACTGTGAGGACTGCTGAAATGCAAGAGTGTCATAAAGTTCAAGTGTGGAATTTTTGTGAGGACAGAAGCCTTTCTCTTCATAGTTAGAAAACAGGTGAAAAAACCCTGCTCCAAACAGTTTAAAGACAAACATGAATTTGGAGCATACCTACAGCTAAAAAATGCAGTTTCACTCAGTACAGCATTTTATGAATTTATTAAGTGACAATTTTATTTCCCTTGATGTTTTGAAAATTATCTTAACGTTGTAATGTTGCTAGACTTGTTTGCTTGAAGAAATTAATTTTAATTGGAAAAGACCCAGCTGTATCCTGTGGGGCTTCTCCCTGGTGGAGACTCTGTGGATTGTTCTGTGTAGCTGCAGAGAGGTACATCAGTTATTAACCTCTGAGAAATAGAGGTTGTGATAAGGGAAAGGCTGGCACATCGTCTTTAGGGCCACAAGGAGTGCTGCTGCAATAACAAGGTCTTGTTTTGCTCTGAATATTTTGAAGAGAGACCTTCAGCTGCTCTGCTCCTTTTGAAAAACAAATTAAACTTAGTACGGGAGCGACTTTGGGATGGACAGCCCTTGAAGTGACATACTGGGTTTATTCATAGCAGACATTTGATGTGGACAATAGAGGTGTGGGTTTCTTAAAACATGAGTAAAAGCTGTGAATTTTTAAGGTTAGTTCCAGAGTATCACAGAACCACTTGGGCTGTGGAAGACTTTGTAAATCATAGCTCATGTCATTTTTATTAAAAGAAATATCTTGGTTTTAAACCAAAAATGTTCTATTTTCAATTTAGATGCAGTGCAACTTCTCACTAGAAATTATGCTTATGGTCTGGTGCTGCAAAATGTAAAGTGAAAAACAAAAGAGAAATTGATGACAAAATAAGGTTATGTAGCGTGAGGGAGGACTGCAAAAACAGAAGGGAGTGTGGTACACTAAAATGCAGCATAAACAAGTTTCGTTTCCATTTTTGCTGGTAATGTAACTTTCTTTTTTGGGGCATTATGAGTCTCCTTTAGGTATACTTATAATGAAAATTCTGTAATTGATTTTAATAGCACAAATTCATATGGATATATAAAAGTCTATTGGTACTACCAAGAAAACCTTTCCATTTAGCTTAACTCTGTTAAGTTTTTGTCATCACAGAGGAACAATAAATGCCTCCTGAACCTGAACAAAAGACTTTTGTCTTTTGCTCTGAACAAGGTTGGAGTGAGCATGTGCTGGCACTCCCTTTGAATTTCTCCTCTAAAAAAGAAGGGAGGGTGGAGTAGCTGTATTTATAAAAGTTCACTAGAAACAGTGTGTGAGTTAGTGTCACAAAACTGTCTTGTGATAGCTCTAGCTGAGATGTCTCTCCATGTTTTAAATTAGTAGACTTTCATGGAATGTTTCTGTGATAAATGCAGCTTTTCAGTGCATCTCGTTTTCCCACCACTTTTTTCCTACTGGATCAAAAGTAGATCAAAGGGGGAAACTTCTGGGGAGAAATAACATGGAAATTTAAGACAGTAGAACAAGGATCAGAAAAAAAGAGGAGGGCTGGGAACTGCCTTGGGGATGATGTCTGGACAGCAAGCTGTACCAAATGTTTTGGGTTTGGAAGTGAATGTGAAGAATGGGGACCGTGGTATTTTTGTCTTCCAGCTACTCCAGGCAGCAGAAGAGGAGACATTTAGGGTGCCCAGTACAGCAACCCCAAGCAGAAAAAGTGGCTTCAGGCAGAAACAGGATGGAGATGGAAATGCTCCCTCTGCATGGGCTCCCCTTGCTGCTTGGGGAGATCAGGCCTGGGAGAATACAGAAGGGCTTTTGGAGGGAAAGCAGTCTCTCCAGCAAAAAGGGGAAGGGAGCACTTCAACTTAATACCCTAAGAAACAGCCCAGGAGAACTTGGAGTAACTTGAGCCAGCCAGCTCCAGATCTCTGAGGTTTTGTGTATTTTCAGAAAATGGAGCTTTCTGCTGGACCAGAATATTGGAGCCCTGGATATTAAGCTGACGAAGTCAATTCCACAGCTAAAGCTTTAGCAAATTAGCAGTTTGAAATGTTTTTGTGCACCTAAAGGTGAAATATAATTTTCCTTATGGAAGTGGGCAACAGGAGTTAAAAAATAGGTTTGCAAGATTATCAGCAATGTGGTAATTGCTTCAGTTGTCTGCTTTGGGGGGGTGCAGGACACTGACAAGTGAGTTCAGACATCTCCTGAAGTGTTCAGATTCTGACTTAGATTAAAAGAGCTTATCACTTTAATAGTGTGTGCTCATCATTGTTATCAACAAAAATGGCATGAATTAATAAAAAAAATTAAAGATCTGATATTTAAATGAGAGTCTGGCCAAAGGAAGGTGGTTTTCTACGCATTTTTAAATAATATCTGAACATTTTTAGCAGAAATAAGGGTAAACTGCATTTCAGTCAAGTACATGCAGTTATTTTCATCTTGCTCTCTGATGTGCTGTTTTGCTGTTCAGCTGAGGGTCCAAACTATGAGATTCAATCTGGATTTTATATCCTGCATTTCTGGGGCACTGAAGTCTGAGACTTGGCTGCTCAGCAAATAGCAGACACCAACTTCTCCTTTAATCATTCTTGGAACAGAACTCATGTTTCTGTCCAGTTTAATGTTTTGGCCCTGACTTTTCCTTCACACTGATACTTTTGATGGCTCTGTTAACTCCAGAAAGTCATGTGAACCATCCAAGAGTGAGGACCAGGGGCACCGTGTTACAAGGCTGTCTGGACTGAATGGAAGTCTCTTAAAATCCCAGTGGGTACATGATCTCAGTTCAGTGGTTCCACCCAGTTGTTCACAAATGAAAGCTGGTCTGTCTTGCTTTCAAATGGAGGGACAGGGTAGAGAAGAAGGAAATAAACTTGTTAGCTAAAAAATAGCTTGACTTTTAATCTTCAAGCTGTACTGAGGAACAGGCAGCTTCTGCAGTAATTAATATTACAAGTACCTGAGTTCAATTAATCCTTCTGTCTTAGTTACATAATTGGCTTTTATTGACTTGTTTCCTGAGTCCTTGCTGGCTGCTGCTCTGAGATTTATGGAAATGTCCATTCTTTCCAAGTCAGATTCAGGGTAAAAGCTGAGGTAAAAGGCAGAGCTTTTAATGCAGGTAGGTCCTGTAGGCTGTATTTGCTCTGTATTCAAGCAAATGTACTGCTAAAATCCTAGATTTGCTGAAAGAAACATCCGGTTTTGGTATTGTAGGTACCAAATTAAAGAAATATGAAAAATATTAAAGGGTATGATCAAGGGAGTAATGTTTTCTTTGAAAATGTGAAAAAAAAAATGTTCTGTCCAGTAGGGATTGCTAATTATTTTAGAGGGAAGCAGAAACTACTCAGCTCAGCAGGGCAGGGAGAAGGAAGTTTGTTAGAAGTTACTAAGAATATCAAGCTTAAGCTTATTTAGATAGCTACCTGTCCTACACAGTTGTAACATCTGCAGGAAAACACTAACATAATTAGGTGATTTAATGGAGTTTGTCTAATCCTTTCATCCTATCATGTCCTTCCCTTTGCCAGACCAGAAATGAGTATTAGTCAATGTTTTCTTGAGCTTATTGAGTCTAGTGCTTAAAACTAGACTTTACTTTTAAAGGTGCAGGATTCTGTGTGAACTTACCTGCAGGTAGCATCTGGCGAGTGTATAAGAAAATTAAGTAATTTATTTTTTCTTTTAATTTTATTCAGTGGTATGGTAAAATAATTGTGCTTGCTGAACATAAGCACAGTTTAAACAGTTAGATTATGCCCATTTTCGTCTTTAAAAAAAAAAAAAACAAACAAACTTTTACCCTCTCTTTTGAGGGAAGAATTTGGATTTAGCAGTAGAGTAGGGAAGCTGCTAATTGAACACAACCATCTCAAGTTTATCCTGTCTCCAGATCAGAGTAGTGGTTAGTTTTATTAGTGTGTCTAAGTAAAGACTATTCAAGTTTATAGCACAAGAAAGTTTGAAAAAAAAAAAACTCACGCTATTTCTGAGTTGCCTGGATAGCCTGTGAGGCAGACTGCCCTCCCCTGTGAATTCACTAAGCTCATGTTTGTTTCAAGGCTAAATCAGAATTTTGGAGCTTCAGGCTGTTTTCATACCTGCTGCTCAGCCTGTGCAATTGTACATCCCTTCACCTTTGTATCAACTGAGTCAATTGTGCAGGTCTTGAAAAGAGGCTGGAATTGTTTCTTACTTGCCTGTGCAGGTTTGTGGGAGCTGAGACTTTCAGATGTTGAATCATCTCTTTTATTCTGATGGGTTTTTAATCTACAAGCTTCCTTACCAAGCTTGACTTCAAATTTAAGAGTAACTGGTTTTTATTTAGGTAATTCAACTTAGGTTTTATGGGATGTCTTCTGAGTAATAGGAAATGTCATCATTTACAGGCACTGAAGGTGACAGAGCTAAATTGCTCTGCCTTACACCAGTGGAAGGGCAAAAGGCAATAAATAAGAAGTCTTTCTCCTGTGAAAGTGGTCAGGAAGGATCAGAGGTTGCTCAAAGAGACTGTGAAATTTCCATTCTTGGGCTATACAAACCCCAGAAGAACCTGGTCTAGGATAGTCTGTTGTAGATGGCCTATGTTAAATTGGGGCATTGCACCAGGTTATCTCCAGAGGTCTCTTCCAGCTCAGTCCTCTGCTGTTTTGAGCAGGCTGTAACCATTCCCCCATAAGCATCTATGTGAGGTTGAAAGCTCATCT
The DNA here is from genome assembly GCF_052056855.1 of Sturnus vulgaris. NCBI lineage: Eukaryota > Metazoa > Chordata > Aves > Passeriformes > Sturnidae > Sturnus > Sturnus vulgaris. The sequence goes on from NC_142246.1 coordinate 59,554,679, forward strand.
TTTTCCAACAGTTGAAGAAAAGGATTTGTTGAGCTGTGTTCAGCCCCCATCACACTCAGAAATGCTGTCAGAAACTCACAATAATTAATTTCCTGTTCTGGGCTATAAAATGTGTTAAGGAATTCTAGGCTTTATAGTGTTACCTGTAAAAATAGGTTGATTTGGTAAGGTTCTATACCTGCATGAAAAAGCCTATTAAACACTTATGATTTGCCACAGCCTGATTCATGGCACATTTAACAGGTATCCAGTTTAAAACTTGTGTTTCCAGTATCTTCTTACACTGACAGTCCCGTTAAAATATGTGCATAAAAGCATATGCAACACTTGATTTGATAAAAATGGCTTTTTATATGTATTACTTTGAAATGGCAACCTCATCTAAAACCATACCAGCAAAGCTTGCTGTGGAGTTGATGCCCTTACCTGAAAATTCCTCTCATAGATTTAAAATTCCTTTAGTACTGACTTGCAGCCTGCTTAACTTGATCTATCACTAGGCTTTAACTCCAGAGTTGGAAATTAGGGATGGGTCTTTTGCTTCACTTGCAACATATGTAAGTATTAGAGATAGTTTAAATTGCTTCTTTTTGAGTGCTAGTAGGAGACTGTGTGGTATAACAATGACTTTTGTCCTGAAGAGGATGAGTTGAGGAGCATTAGTTTAGTTTAGCTTACAGAAGCATCAAGTAGACAAAAGTTCACTGTGGCATTGAATTTAAAATATATTGGAATTCCATTAACCTCAAAATAGAAGCTACTCTGTCTTCTGCTATGTGTCACTATTGTTGGATGAGTACAACTGTGATGCTCCCATATCCTATAGACAGTTTTCCTCCTGTTCTGCTGGGGTTTGAGAACAGTACAGGCAGAGAAATGAATGCTTTTAAGAGTTTGCAATTGTGTGCCTACTGCATGAAACAATAATATTGTCTGTGATGCTGAGTCCAAGTCAGGGGTCTGCATGTTTTTTTTAAATAACTGAGAAGGACAAGGTGATACTTTTACACCTCTAATGCTTCTCAAAGTGAGGTGGGGTGGAGGTTAAGGTCTGAATTTTTAACAGACTTGGTAAAATAATGCAATAAACAAGTGCAAATAATTATTTTAATATGCTTTCTGTTAAAGTGACCAAGCTCTATGAAACAATGTTAGTTGAGGGTTGAATTTGATTCTTAGCTTGGCAGAAGAAAGCACTTACCTTTACAGAACACAGTGCAGGGCTGTCCATTTCTACATCAATGCCTATGAGCTCTGTTTTGGCAGAGAACTTCTAATTTATAATGTTAATTTTAGTTAATGTAAGCAGTATCTGACTATGGCAGCATTCAGTTAAAGCTGCTCTGGCAACACTGGCATACAATTGTTTCTCTTAGTTTATTTTGTGGCTACATGGGAAAAGACCTCCAGGACCAAGCACAACCTTTGACCAAAATCCATCCCATTCCCATGTCCCCCGACTAAACCACAGCACTGAGTGCCATATTCAGCTGTTTCTCAACCACCTCCAGGGATGGTGACTCCACCACTTCCCTGGGCAGCCCATTCCAATGCCAATCACCCTCTCAGTGAAAAAATTCTTCCTGATTTCCAGCCTGAACCTCCCCTGGCTCAGCTTCAGACCATTTCCTCTCATCCTGTCACCGGTTCCCTTGGAGAAGACCTACCCCCACTTTTCTACAACCTCCTTTCAGACAGTTTTAGACAGTGATAAAGTGTCCCCTGAGCCTCCTCTTCTTCAGGCTAAACACCCCCAGACCCCTGAGCTTCCCCTCCCAGGACTTGCCCTTTAGACCCTTCTCCAGGTCCATTGCCCTTCTCTGGATTCACTCCATCGTGGTCCTTTCAAAATCTCTCTAGCTTGTTATTTTAAAGCTTGTTGCCTTTGGTATTAAATTGCTATGCTAAAGCTGAGTATTTGGGAACATTTTTTAGTAGCCAGCTGCAAGAGAAAATATGTCATCAAAAGCACTCTTCAGCTACTTAGTTTTTAGAAGTCAGTAGACAACTCTTTTTGGTAAATAGATGAGCTTTGCTTTTCTTAGGAAAGCAGCAGAAAGTTGTCACAAACCTTGTTATAAACAGTGAGAGAGGTATGTGTACACAGCCAAGTTATCATGAATTCCAAAGAAAAACCTTGTGGAATGATTTGTAAACAATTTTAAGAGAAACTCAGGACACATAGAATTTTATTTTGAAATAAACAAGAGTCAATTCAGAAAATTTTAATTCCTAATGGTGAGTAACTTCTGCATTGACTCCAAATTGTAAACACAAAGTATGCATGCAAGGAAGCTGACTATATGGCATGAGAGAGGTGGAACAAAATGCAAGTTAGGCAAGGGTAAGATGAGAAAGCTGGAACCAGCTGAGCATATTTACTGCTGTTTTGTTATAGCTACCTCATTGTGTTACTAATAGTCTTCAACGTATCTGGTCTGATGTTTGCAGTGCCATAGATGTTAGGAGGAAACATGCAGCTCATGAAGGCCTGGACTTGTGCAGCAGTTCCCCACAAAAGCAAACTGCAGAAAGCAGCATGCTGTGTTTCAAAGGATGTCATCTGGATTAATTTTCTGAAGGTCGACATTAAGTGTTTGTAGTTCCATAAGGTAAGACAGAAAGTGAAACTGGATCCCTGCTGTTGCAGCTGGTCCATGTATTCCTAGGGCCTGCATAACAAAACCCACAAGGACTGGCAGTGGAAGGAGCTGGAAGAATGGTTCAAATGAAATTTAGAATTATAAAATTCCCTAGTAAGCAGAACCATGACACTTTCTTCACTAAATGTAACAGTGACAGTTGTACTTAATGGGCTATAAAGGTATGTGCCTCTATACATAATTTCTGTTTTACTGCTCTTTTGCTTCAGTGATATTTGAGTTTTGTGATGGATACAGAAGTTCCTGGCATTGGCTGAAATGAATTATCCTTTTAGCTTTCTCAGTTACTTATTGACTTTGATACAGTCAGAAGATAAGGTGTCATTTGAGATGATTATTAAAAAAAGGGCACTGAGAAAATTGATAAATCCCTCTTTGTTTTTCTTAATCCATGATTACAGAGTTATTTACCATTATATTGCATCATTAGATAGAACATGGAATAATGCTAAAGTGGAAAGAAAATTTTGCAGGCTTTTTTAGATCTGATATTGCTCACAACGTTTTAGGTCAGTAATGAATGAGAAGCCTTTTATGTTATGAAGGCTTGTTTAGCAGCTTGTGCCAGGCACAGGTGAAGATGTCAGAGGAGGTGTCTTTGAACTTTTTGTGGGCAAAATAACAGAGCTTTCCTGAAGTGATACAACAAAGCAGACAGGACTTTGCTCCTTCTGTCAAGTAATTCTTCCCAGGCTGCTGTTGTGGAACATGTTTGTATTTCCATGCCTTCCTTTAGAAGATAAGGTTAGTACCTTGCACATCTGCCCTCTTCTGGGATTCAAGTGGGAGAGTTAAGGAAACAGTGAGCCAGGGTTCACTGGTGCAGAGTGTGTGAGCAGCTGCCTGCTTTGAGTGACAGAAAATAAACAGAGCTTGTGTTTACAAACCAAACACATGCAGGTGCTCCAGAATTCATGGTGCCACGGGTGATGGATTTCAAGGGGATGGAGAGGACTCTTAGGATTACAAGGAGACTATATATATTTTCTTTTAGTTAGTAAAAAAACCCAAAAACTTGAGAAATGAGACCTGTGTATTGCTTACTGTGATGTACTCTCCCAGGAACATATTTCTCATTTTAAGAGTTGGGCATCTGTAATTCTAGATGTGAATTTTACAGCATCAAAATCAAACTTAAAACACAACTTAATCTAGGTCTAGCTCTTAATCAGTTTCTGTTATTTTAAGTTCCTTGCATAAGATTCAGTCAATTGAACGCCCAGGAAAATCAGCAGTTCTGCAACTGAGTGTTCTACTCAGTGACGAGGGGTTTTTTGTCTGCTTTTTGGGCTGATATTTTAGCCCTGAGGGTACTGTAAGTAATTAAAAAAATAAGGCTCCAGTAGTTCTGGCAGAGGACTAGTAGCAAGACTTGCTTCATTCTGGGCTGCAGTACAGGTGTTACCATGGCAACTTCTTAAATATCAAAGCACCATCTGGGTGTGATGCCTATCGATTTTTTGCCTTTTTTTGTTTTATTTATTGTCTGCATTCTTTACACATATATTTGTGACTCTGTAGTCTGTGTGTGTGTATATATATATATTTTTTCCACTCCCCGAAATCCACCCAGGACCCTCTGACCTCCCTTCAATCCCCCCACAACTGCCCCAGGATGCTCCAACCACAAATTCCAAAATTTATAAAAAGCTCGGGAAAGTAACACTGGGAGGGAATCTTTGGGAATTCGGGGGGTTGCAAGGTGCAATTGGGGAATCTAAGTGGGGTTGGGGGAATGGGGGCCACATTTTTGCTCCCCTTGACCTTGAGAAACTTGGCTGTGCCAGAGAAATATTTCTGGTTGGCCTCAGCCACTTTTTCTTGGCCACCTGCAGGTTCACCATCTCCAGCCCCTGCAGGGGGATGGAGGCCACGCTGGAGGCCATGCCTGAGCTGTGGTCCCAGATCATGGATTTGCCCCCTAAATGACACTCTGCTTCTGCAGGGCTTGGCTGATCTGGGCCTTGGTGGCCTCATTGACTTGGGCCTTGCCCAGGCTGAACCTCCTTGTAGGCATCCTCCTGGATCTCCCAAAACTCATCCTGGTGCCTGTCTGGGGATATCCATCAGCCCCAAGAGTTCCTTCATCTTCCAGTACTGTCACCCCCCTCTTCTCCCTCAGCCCTTCCAGCAGTGCTGGCAGCAGTGGCTTCACGGGGATGGGCTCCTGCTGTTTGAACTTGCGCTCCATCTCCTCCTTCAGCTCATAGCCCTCCTTCCCCTCCTGGCTTTCGTGAAAGTTCTCCACCTTGGCTGCCATGAGCTGTGCCACTTTTCTCCTCAAATCCAGCAGCAGGGAGCAGATGATGTCTCTGTGGTAGATGAAGCTGATGTGGGGCAGGACAGAGGAGGAGGAGAATCCGGGCAGTGTCTGGGGCTGGGCCCCAGCAGGAGGAGGTTCTAGGCTGGCAGCTTGGATGGGTCAGGCCCCTGACACCCCTATGATCTTGGCAGCAGTGGAGGCCCCGAGGATGAGGGAGAGGCTGGGCAAGATGAGGGATGTGCAGGACTCTACAAACTCATAGATGCACAGCTTGGAGCCCCTCAGTGCCAGCGCCAGGTCACATGTGTCCTTGATCCTGCCCAGCTCCTCCTCTGACAGCTGCTGCCATGCTGACCACCACGATGGTGGCATTGGCCAGGATCTGCTGCACATTCTCGTTGTTCTTGCTTTTATCCAGGGAATTCCCCAATTCCTTGACATTCTGATGCAATCCAGGGTGTTGGGCACCAGCGACTCCAGCTCCAGGAACTGTTTGGAATATTTGTCCTGTATGAAGTTGTGGATGATGTTGAGCTCATTCTCAGTCTCCACCACGAGGTTGTTGGTGTCCAGGATCAGCTGGTACTCAGGGGCTGCCTCCACTGGCCCCAAACCTTTGGCTGCCCTGGGCTGTAGCCCGATGTATTCCTCAATCTTCTGTGTGATCTCGGCAGATGCCTGGGACCCCCAGAGCTTGGTGATGCTCTGCATGGACTTCGCAGCCTTAGGCAGCTCCAGCTCCTCCCTAACATCCTCAGTCAGGAGCTCCTCCTCTCCCTTGGAGCCTTCAGCCTCGTCCTCCTCCCCTGCCACCTCCTCCAGGTCTGCCAGCAACTCATCTGCCAGTGACATGGCTGAACTGAGAGTACTGGGAGCACTTCTGCTCCTGTTGTTCCTGTCACAGCAATGCTGGTGTCACTTCTGCAAGAAAAATCCACAAACACCTGAGGTTTATGTCCCAAAAGGCGACAGAGGAGTCTTGCAACTTGAATACAAATAAAAATAAAGGGAGAGAGTCTACCCGGATGGACACTGTGGGTTTCAGAGGGTGCAGCCTCCTTTTATCCTAAACTCCCAGCTGCATGTTGGCCTGTTCCTTTCCCCATTGGCTACTACATTGGCAACTACTGTTGGAGATAGTCCATTCTGTGAACATGTTGAATATCCTATATTGGAAAAGACTTTTGATGTCATCAAGTCCAACCATCAAGCCTTTACCCCAGGGGAAAGGAATTTGTTTCTTTCCAGGGCATTGTTCCACCAGGTGAAGTCCTGATGAGTTTAACAGTCCCAACAGGACTAGCACAGGAGATGCACCAAAGATAGAGCCCCTCAAGGGCCATTAATGAACCATCAGCTCCAAACAATAAACCTGCAACAGCTGGAGACACCTGGTCTGGAAAAGGAGAGATAAAAATGAGGATCTAATTAGAAGAGAACTGTAACCAACAGGAAACCAAATACTGAGAACTAAGTAACTTAGAACCAATGAACACTGAACCAATCAATTTCTATGGGTTTTGACTGTATGAAGTTTGTGAAAAATCAGGTAAAATTAATGTGTTGTGGAATGATTTTCTCAGCACATCTGGGCTATGTGTGGATGAAACGATTTCTGTTGCACATCCTAAAAAAGTAATACCGTGATTCTCTAATACTAAAAATATTGTTGGAGGGCTTTTGTTTTTCCAACAGTTTCAGTGACATTAGGAAGGTACAGCCTTCCCGAACTTCCTACCCCATATTCTTCCCCTTGAACCTATTTTACCCTCAAGTTTAGAAGTTCAGCCTGGTGCAGACCCTTGTGTTTCAGGAGCTGAGCTGTCTGGGCTCTGCAAGAAACCTGCTGCCAAAATTAGTAGAGACATTAAGACCCATTTCAAAGATCCACACCCACACCTTCACCCATCAAATTGTCAAGACATGAGCTTTCCTCTCACTTCTGACTGGATCACCCCTTGTGCTCCTAATTGGTGGGTTTTGACAATGATGCGAATTTACTAAACTTGTATAACTGTGTGCACCCCTGTGGGGGGTGGGTTTTTGTGGACATTTCTCCATAACTGCCTCTGGAGGCCTCCATCGAAGACCAGCTTTTATATTACCTCCTATGCTAATATTATGTTGAAAGTGTATGTTGTTTCATTTCTAGGTTGAAAAAGGCATCAGGTGCAGAAACTTTCCCGACAGACACCTGGGAGATACTTGGTTCTGTCCATTTGAGATACAGGCTCTGAGATTCATCACAGCTGGGCATCTTACTGAAACCAAGTGGAATTAGGAGCTAAATGAGCTTTTGAAATGTTAATTCATTAACAGCACCTTTTCTGAGTAGTTAATGCAAGTGGATTGAATAGTATGTGTAAGGGTGGTGTGAATGGCCCTTAACTAATATAGCAGTGGGGAAAGGAAGTATTTATAGCCATGATCTGAGGGTTTCATTGTCCAATTGCCTCTGTATTCCAAATTATTCCTTGAAGACCTTCTGAAGGCAGCTGTTGAGGGAAGGTTGAATGTTTCCAAACCTGTGCTATGCAAGAGATTCACAGGCTGCCTCAGCTGACTTCCAGTTAGTTGTCACCGTGGTCTCAGGCAGGCTTGGCACAGGTATGGGTGGCTGATGGGAAAAGGCAGCACATCTGTCTTCTGCTGACTTTAACCCTTGAAGCTGTTTATTTTTGGTGGAATATGAGACCCCTGGCACATCAAATCTGTGTTTGTTTTCCCAGAACACAGGAAAGCTGGCTCCCTGGTAACTGTTATGGTTTCATTAAGATCTGAGATTTTTATGGGGCAGAACATTTTGTGCCTGTTTTGCTGCCACTTGACACCCTGGTGCTTGGACCGAAAAAACCCTGATCTATTTGTGTGTACACATGTCCTGTCCTAAACGGAGATTGCAAGGATTATTTCCTTCATTATGGTAACTGGCTACTAAGAAACACCCACCAAAAGGAGAACTGTAAGTGTTCCCACACATCCTCTCGAATGCTCTACCTGGGCAGCTTTCTGAAGGTTCCCTTTAAAGCAGGCAGAGCTGGTGTTGGAATAACACCCAGGTTTTTCCCTGGTCCTTCAAGGGGATTTACTGTAGTCTCCCTCCTAAACAGGGCTCAGACCAAGTGAAATCCACAAAAGGATTATTAATGACACCTGCCAGGACAGAGCAGAAGACTAGAACAGAGACAAAAGGCCATAAAATCCCCTCACATGAACTTGTCAGGCTCATGAATGAAACAGCTCAGCCTCCTGACACTTCTCTGACCAAATGTAATGTTTTCAGATGTTCCAGCTTTCTGGAATAGCTGCAAGACACAGTGACCATAGAGATGACCTCTGTCTGGATACCCAGGGGGCCCAAAAAAATTATCCACAAATCAGAGGCTGTCTCTGTGGGCTTGGTGGGGAGATGGTTTATAGGACTTTTGGCTGGTGAGCTCATCAGGTGAAGAGCTGGAGGACTGGAGGTGGCTGCCACCCACTGTTTGCTGGTCATTCTCCAACCCTCCATCTTCCCCCTGAAGATTTCCACATCAGATGTCATGGGAGTGCTTTAAAGCTCAGAGCTATTTTTTTTTTTTGACTGTGCTAATGCAAAATTGTTTGACCATTGTATGTTGTGTATTCTATGTTGTGTACCTGTTCAGGGGCTTTATATTTTGCTTGGGTTCCAGATCCATTTGCTTGCAAGTGATACAAATTCTGAAACAAAGAATATGAAGTGATGCATAGTGCTCTTCAGGTACAGATACCTTTTTACTGTAGGTAAGACGAGGGTATACAGAAGGGAAGGAGATTTAAGTCTAGGATATTTCAGGTTATACAACCAACTCTAAATGAAGTGTTTTATGCATGTTTTGGCAAAAAATTCAAGCACTGCTGCTCCTTTATTAACTAGTATCTGAGTTCTCTGTACCAGTTATGTGGACATTATTTCAAGTGTCAGTTCACAGATAAGGTTTGTTTGCATTCATCCTCGTACTTGCTCTGTGTCATAATTTTCATACAGTTATAGGAATGAACTTGTTTGAACATTCCTAGTTGAGTGTAAAAAAATATTTTCCCATGAGTATCATCTTTTTGGCAAACACTTACGTGAAAAGGAGCTGCTGTGGAGTCTGTTCTGTGTGCTTGGGAAGATGTTACTTTGAAATCCCTTCCTAATGCAGAAAAAAAATTTCAGTATCAGTCATGACACAGAAATACAGACTTCACCCAGCTGTCTGGGGTATTGATATATAGCACTGTATTTTTCAAGGTTCTTGGGAGTGAGGCTGAAGTTAAGGGCCATCTTTATCCTCATATCTGAGGAAACCTTGTGACCTATTTGAACAACCAGAATATGCTCCTTGGTTTTGTATGGGCCAATCACATTTTGTGATGATTATGTAACTGGGAAAATTTGACGCTGGTTTATTGGGATGGAAAGAGTTCTGCCAAGTTAAGTTGTTATATGCTAATTTTATTGAGGTAAGCACTGTCTTAATGACACTGTCAGCTTGTGATACTGTGATTGTAGCTGAAAGCTGGTGTGCTTTTAGTTTTGGTTTGTCAGGTAACATCATACTGAGGGAAAGCTGCTTTTTAGCTGGGATCCTGAATGCAGTTTTCCCTGTTTTGTTTTTGATCTGAGGTCTGTAGGAGGTCAGTGGGGATGATGGCTGGGAACAAATGAAAGTGTGCCAGTACAGAAAGCTGCAGTGCCATAATTGAGCATCTGTTACTGTGATGTGTGAATGCCTGGCATTCTGGGAGCTGGGACACAGATTGTTGCTAGCTCCTTCCCAAGGTTATTTCGGAAGTGCACAGAGCAGCTGGCAAGGTCTGGGGCAGGTTTAACTCTCTCGTGGCTTCCAAGTGCACGCTGCATTAAAAGTTAAGTACACATCAAGAAGCAGTTGCTCTCAGCATAAGATTTTTTTTTTCTTCTGTAACTTATGTTTGACCTCAACACTAAATCCCTTGGTCACCATCTGAATGAATTACATAGTGTGAGACATGCAAAACCAGAAAACAGAGAACTGCAATAAGCTTTGATGGGGTTGGGTGATTGTTTCTGAAAGGGGATTGTTGAGCAGAACTGAGCAAAATAATGAGATGTTTATTGGGAGTTAAGATTAGAATATTCCCAGACATTAACTGCCCAAGTTGGAAACAACCTGTAGGATGCAAGGAAAAAAGCTTTCATCAGTCACCACTGTGCTATCCAACTAGATAAGTGAGGATACAGCTTGCCATTCTTCCTACAAAAGGCTTACCCCACAGCTGCACACTCTCTGCTAATAAAATGTGGACTGTAACATTTTTCCTTTACATTTGATCTGAGCTTTTTAGCTGTTTGGTAGATAGACTTGGTATAATGAAATATTAATGGGCAGGAGAAAGTATAATTCATATGGGAAATGAAGTGCCATTGCTACTTAATATGCTGTTAGACCTATCTTGTTCCTCTACAATTCAAATGTAGGTTTAATTTTTGAAAAGCTACAATGTGAAGTCATAGAGACAGATGAGTAAGTCAAGTGAAATACAAAAGTGAGTAGTGACAGCATTTTACATGGCCTCTTAAGACTTAGCACCTTTGAAACTTGAATTTTCCTTGAAAAATTTTAGTGCCATGTTTTTATTCAGGTAGAGAAAAATGGATGAGTGTGGTGAGTCACTGTGGATGTTTGCTATGCTTCAAGAAGTTGCTCATGGATGTCCCCACTTTGTTGCACTTTCAGATTACTTGAGATGATTGTCACAAAAAAAACCTAGAGATGAGCAAATCAAGGTGTATAGGTGGATGCAGAAGCTAAGAGTCACTGCATAAAAGAGATGAGGCTGTCTTTGAGCACTCATGTGCTGGGTGCCTTTTATTAGTTACTCATTACACAGCATCTTCTGCTGCCCAGTTTGCTTTGAGGCACAGCTGCAGTATGCTGTCTAATTCACAAAAGGCTATTCATGGTGTTCATCCTTTAATGTTGAATATGATCTTATTTGCAATGTGTTTTTTTTTTTTAAATTCTTAGGTATGTCTCCTGTCTTCTGACAGTGTCTGAAGTGTTGTTTGAGGCAAGGGAATGCATCTTGGCTTGTAATTGCTCTACAGTAATCAAAAGTGATTTTCTCTGTAGGTGTTACATAAACACAATGCTGGCCACAGCAGAGCTCAGTTTCCCCATGACCTGGTCCTGTAGGTGTTCCTGTATCTGGTGGAAGGCCTTACCATCCCACAGCTCTCCATTCCTTGGTGTCACCATTGACATCTGTGATGATTGATAAGAAGCATGAGAATAGTATGATGCTGCAAATACTTTTGCAGTAGAACTGTTTATTTTTCACTTTTTCTGTCTCTAGAAGAGAAAGTTCTTTTCAGTGCTGTATATAGAAACCTCACATATTCATTTTATGCCAAGGGCTTATTCTCTCCTAGGTATATCTCTCCTTGTGTTTGACTTGAGATGTGAGAACTGGATCCCTGCATGAGGAATAAGTTGAAAGTATAAACCAAATTGTTCAGTCAGTGTAGGTTGTGGTTTCTAAACCAAACTGCAACATGGTGGTGGGTCTCTGGTGGTTGATGGAGCTTTGTTTGCTGCACTTTTGTTTTTTTTCTGCTTTAGGCTCCATTTCTCCCTGTTCTCCCTGTTCTCAAACCTTACAGATTGCCTGCAAGTGTTTTTGTATGAATAAATTTTAGGTTTTGGAAAAAGAAAAAGATGAAACAGTTTATTTTTCATCCTGCCTTTGCTGTAAGGGAAGTGTAAGCGAAGTACACATTTTCAGATTAGTAATAGTAATTGTCAGCATATGTTGTCCAGAACCTCCTATAATGAGCAACTCTTTGTCCATTGATTTTTTTTTTTTTTTTTTTTTTTTTTCCCCTCAGGGAGCCTCAAGTCTACCTTGCCCATTAGGTACATGTGTGATGTGTAAACATTTTGTATTGATATTCTTTCATAAACTGGAACTAAAAGAAATGCTGAGGTATTGACAAGTCTCTGAAAAAAATCCTGTCTTGACTTAATGCCATGCTCAGTGATACAGAAACATTTCCAGTGTACTTTCCATGAAATTATGTACTGGATTTCTTTCTGTATGAGTATGACAGAAAAGAAGTTTTTTGTTTGCTAAAGGTCAGATTATATAAAAAAGATGCACTGTTTTGGGGGGATTCTTCTTGCACATGTGCGCTTTTACTGGGTCAGATGTGGGTGGCCTGCATCGATAAAATCAAATATCTGAGTAGGCTGCTTGTGGACTGCTCAGTAAACAGCTCAAGTACTGTGTCTAGAAGTGCCTTGAAACACAGTCATGTAATATTTTTGGCTCAGTATATTGCAAAATCTTTGGTAGTTTCTTTACAATAATCTGTTTGCCCTAACCATAGTGTTAGATCTCTATAGCATTATTGGAAAAAAAGTCTTTCTGGTAACACTGACAGTAATTTATTCTCTCTTGATCAACTTTTCCTTTCATCTTGTGTATCAAAACTCCTTAAAGGGCTATAATAGGCCAGATTATCAGCATATTAATGCAGTGCTCCCCTTCGTAACAGCATTCATGTTATTTGCTTCACTTATATTTTTTTTCCTCTCCCCTTTCCCTGCGTGTACACAGGATGTTGCAAACAGCAGGAAGCTCCATTTTCAGACACTGAAAAGTTTCACAGTTTACACATCTTGTTTTCATGATTGATGTGATGATAACTTGATGGTTTCAGGATAGGCCAAAATACAGGTAACTTGGTAAGCACTTTTTTTGTAAGGGAGGAAAGTACAAAGATGATGTTTGAGGAAACTGTGAGAACACCTGGAACTACTTTTATATGTATTGGGTGTGTCTCTTGTATTTTTTTCTTTTGGCTTTGTGGGTTGTTCTTTGTTTGGAGGGTTTTTGTGGTTTTTGTTGTTGTTGTTGGTTGTCTGATTTCAGACACATGGATTTTATAAAGCAGGCTGAAATTTGACTTCAAGCTCTGTATTTGATGAGCTGCTCCTCAGCAGTGGTATTAACATATTGGTGATGAAAGGAAGCATAAGTTTTCCTTCCTAGTACATGAGCCAAGTACACTGGGCTACCAAGTTAAATATTTTAAAAATTAACTCAACAGCTCACCTACTTTTACTCCTACCTACAGTTCAGATGTTTGATTACCAGCATCTGATTACCACAAGTAAAATATTCATATATAGTCAATTCCTCGCCACTGCTTTTTTTGGGGTGGATATTCTGTCTGGCACAGTGCTAGAAGCAGAAAGTCAAGACTGGAAACTAAGTTTGGTATTCCAGCAGTGTGAACCATGTGACAGGAGAAAACAGGCACACTTCGTGTCTGTTTAGTGGCAGCAGCTGGAATTTTGTTTTCAACTGATCCTAAGTGGATTTAGGCACACTGATCTTACGATCAAAACTCTTTGTCTCACAGTGGTAAAGCTGGAACCATTTATCTAGGTTCTTGCTTGTTTTGTCAGCATGGTGTTTGCAGCTGGTTATTGTATTTCTTCATTTTATAATAGAGCTCATATTCAGCTGTAACAAACTTGTTTCAGTGTGGTTGCTGTCTTTGAAATTTTCTTCCACTTGCACCCATTCTTAGGCTGCCTCAGAAGCCTGGGTTAGCTGGGGTTGTCTGCAAGGAAGGTACTGGGTGCTGTGAGCTTGAACGGGCAGGGGGAGCCTCCAAGAGGCAGGTGAAAAACAAAACTTGATTTTAAAAAGCTCACAGAAGGCAAAAGTTTGGGCTGAGCCAGTATAAACCTCTGTCTGGGCCAGGATCACAAGAGGTCTGAACACACTTTAGCTTGTAATTTAATGAAAACTCAAAGAGGAAAAGAAAGTTTTAAAAAAAAATCTTTATTAATAAAATAAAGTGTTTTGGAAGATGTACCGTGGATGTACCCTGCTGCCCTGGAGGTAGCAGCCACCAAGAATTAAAGATTTGAAAACCAACCAACCAAACAAAAATCAATTTACTGGTAGTTTTAGAATAAAAGCAATGAAATTAACCCAAAACTCATTCTCTTTGAGAATTATTTTAGGTATGACATGGCTTAGTGTCATCCGTGGAAGTAAATAGGAAGTATACCTGTTTTCATCATTTGGGAAATGGATGTTATCAGCTCTGATTTTTTTTTTTTTTTTTCCAGATTTCTGTTCCTCAAGCACTGAGGCAGGAGCCAGGATGAAAATCCAGCTTACTGGTTAAAGGAGCAATAACCTTCCCCATAGCTGTAATAATAAAGTCCTTTTCTGATTTAAAAGAACAGCGTGTTGAAGCATTAAATTTTCCAGATGAAAAGACATTAAAATAAATGAAACTAACTGAGAAGCTTCTGATTTATAGTATCAATGGATATAAAGCTTTAGAAGAATGTCTTGTTCAGAAGCTTAGAATTGGAGTATGAGTTTTATTGTGGGAAACTGTTTCTTTGTACAACCAAAAAGACAAATTCCTTACTAGTTTTATCATCTATTTATTTTTCCTGCTATGATTCAGACAAATCAAAGGTTAAAAAGTCAGCCTTTCATATTTGACAAGTTGTGACTCAGCTCAATTAAGAAAGAAATCATACATGTTGAAATAGCACTCGACTTTGTTACACAGAAGTCTTAAGAATTGCTGGTTCTCTTCATGCACACATGTGAAACTTTATCAGCTGGTATTTACTGTGCTTTCCTTTAGGGCTTACTGCCCTTCCTGTGGGTGCCAAACAAGAGGACTCGGATCAACTTTACCCACAAAAAAATAAAGTTGTGGAGCAGTAAGGTCAGCTGGACTGCTTGGAAGGAGGAGTGTCATCAGTCTTTCATGAAGTAAATGTGTCTTTAAACTTTACTGCCTTCACAAAGAGCTCCGTAGGAAATGTACAGCACCAATTAATGGTATTTAGCAACTATTGCTCTCCGAAGCAATGTCCTGATTTATTTTCCTCTGCAGTTTCTCCATTGTACATTTAGTAGCATGTCTGATTGCTTTGAATAAAACAGTTATCATGTTTTCTTCCATTTACTATGCAGAGTTGAGAGTGTTTTATGAGCATGTAACATATTATTTCCCTGTCCCTTTATTTATGTGTATGTGCTACAATAAGAAAACCTAACAGAAATGATTTATATGAAATTTAAATATATTTTGTGTGCTGGATTCCCTGGCATGCAAATTTCTGTGTAATGGAAATAGGGTTAAATATTTTCTTTAGTAAAGGACATATGTGTAGTTGCATGTGTTTTACAAGCAAACCTAATCAATTCCACTGATGTAGAGATTATACTGATGCAGCAGAATTCTCCAATGTTAAACATTGCTGGCATTTAGCCTGTAGAGGTTGTAGTGGGATTTCAGATTTAGAATGTCAAAATAATGTGGAATTTTAAAATCTAAAAGTGGTAGTTAGGACCCAAAATGCCAGTTTTCACTTCTAAAAAGATTTACGCCTCTGAGCTCTTTTGGTTATTTCTTATATTCCATTTGTGCAGGTAAAATGGCTACATTACACAACAAAAACTTAAAGGTTTTTTCATTAAAGGTGAAATGACTCCACTATTTGGAAAACAGAAAAGAAATATTCTAAATACCTAGTTTGTGATTAGTCCAAATGTACATCTTAACTGTTTAAAACTCAGTGTGACTTAATATTTGCTAAGTCTGCTTCCCTCTTAGAAATAATGTTGTAGTGTTCTTCATATCCTTTCTAAGTTGTTTCAGAAACTGAGAAGACACTGGGATCACAGTATAACTCAGGTTGCAGATTAGCATCTGGTCTACCTATAGTTCAAATGTTTCCCTGGATTAAGTAGAGCATTAATATTGCCCCATATCAGCATTCCCAGAGAATGTTCCTGAGCTGTGTGTTCCAGTTACCTGAGGGCTGCTTGGTTAGGAGGTGAAGAAGAAGCTTTTCAGGAGTAGAAATGCAAATTTTGGGCGTTTCCAGCTTTATTTGTGACCCTTTGTCTTCTGCACTCTTTGTTTTTATACCTGGAGAGTGTTCTGTCTGTGCTCAGCTGTATGTCTGATTTGGTGCAGGTGCTTCATGCCTGAAAGTTCAATTTTGTATAAGAGTTTAACTGAGAAAAGGGTAAGGAGAGGCTGCTTGAGTTTACACCTCATTTAGGTCAGCTGTCCCACATTTGGGAGCACAGGTACCAGCCAAGGGGAGCCTGTTGTGTGCAGTTCAAGTCTTTTTTTTGCTACCTTCCCTCTGTGATAAACTGAAGTAGCTCTGACTGAACTTAATTTTTGCATCTTGGTCATATGCCTCTGTAGTTTGGCTCAGTCAAGATGGCCCTTTTAAAAAGAGTTCATGATTTAAGCTCCAGATACTGCAGTAAAAAGAAAAACAACTGAACAAGCGAGTGATGGATCCTGAGATGAGATCATTGGGCAAGATAATGAACAACTCCTTTCAGAGATGAAATACTACTGTAATTCTGGCAATGTTCTGGCTATCACAGTTGAGTTACTATTGCCTTGGAGGTTTTGTAATCAGCCTGCTGGAGTGCAGCCTCTTGTCTGCTAAAACACTCCAGTTAAGTGACTATCTTGGTGCAGTTATGCTCCTTTATCAGATACTTATATTCACTGTAGGCAGAGACATGAGGGCAATGTTCTGTGAGGGGATAATCACAACTGGACAGGCAAGTCAGCATTCATAGAGAAGGCCAGCAAATGTGCAAGGGTGAAAAAGACTCCCATGAGTCTGGCTGAGTGACCAGTTTGTTGCCTGTCTCTGGACCTGCTCCAGAACCTCAGTTTTGTGGCCTCACCAGTGTTCAGGGGGACAATCCCTGCCCTGCTCCTGCTGGCTGCACGGTTTCTGAAACAGGCCAGGGTGCTGTTGCTCATCTTGGCTACCTGGGCACTGCTGGCTCATGTTTGGCTGGTGTCACCCAGCACCCCCAGGTCCTTTTCCACTGGACCATTTCCCAGCCATTCATCCCTCACACTGTGGTGCTGCCTGGAGTTGTTGTGACCCAGCTGAAACCTGGCACTTGGTCTCAGCCCATTGATCCAGCCTGTCCAGATCCCTCTGCAAAGCCTTCCTACCCTCCAGGAGATCAATACTCCCATCCAGCTTGGTGTCATCTGCAAATTTGCTAATGATAGACTCAATCCCCTCACCCAGATCATCATTAAAGATATTACACAAGATAAGAAACACTGGACACCTCTCTGGTCTCGTGTAGTCTGTTGAAGCTGCAGATCCATCAGTGAAATCTGTGCTTGAAATGTTCATTTTTCGTCACCCAAAGAACCAGTGCTTTACATACCTTATGCTTTGTGCTTGTACTTTGGTGCTGTGGGCTGCTGTAACTCTAGCCCTCATTAACTCTAAAGTAGCAAACACTTTCTGTGCATGTGGTGAACTAAGATTGACAAAGACTACTCATCTAGACAAGATTGAGGAAAAAAGGTTGTTCTCAAATAGTTCTAACTAGCGAAGCTGCTGCTTTTTGTCTGTATGCTTTGGATGAAGGACAAACAGTAGTTGGTGGGGCCAGACCAGTCCTGTAATAGTCATGGAATATCTCAGGTTGGAAGGGTCCCATAAGGATCATCAAGTCCAATTCCCTGCTCCTTGCAGGACTATATTTAAAACTAAACCATATGACTAAGAGCATTATCCTGACACTACTTGGAGTCTGTCAGGCTTGGTGCCATGATCACTTCTCTGGGGAGCCTGTTCTACTGACCACTCACTTTCTCACTGGGCCACTCAGAATCTTTTCCTGATGTCCAGTCTGAACTCCCAGGATGAAGATTCAGCAAATGTTTGAGCAAAACAATTGTTAAGACGTTCATTTAACCTAATTTAAAACCCTCCTGTGGGTAGCAGGCACACCTGCTGGGTCTCAAATTTGTCTAGCTATACTTGTTCATGTCTGTCTTGTCTTCACCCAGTATTGTCAGTTGCTGTATTTTCTTTTAAAACAAGCTTCTTGGTAAATATTTCCTCTCTGATGAAATAGTTTAGTGATGACTGGATGTTGCTTAGTTTTTCTTCTCTGTAGGCCTTACCAAATGTTTCAGCTCCATGTTGTTTCCATTGTATTCTACTGCTAATATACTTCTTGTGCAAGATGGTATTTTTTTCACTAGCAATTTGCTGACCCGTTTTCCAGTATCTCCTAATTTTTCTCATGGACCATACTTCAGAGACTGCAGGAAATTCCCAATTATGGTTAGACATAGCATTGAGTAGTTCGTTAGAAGCTTCCAGGGTCAGCTCAGATGATTTTTCGACCACGCTCTGAAACATTTTTTTATATTTTCAGGCTTCAATTTTTCAGCCAGTTACTTATGCTTGCTTTATTATGTAGATTTAATCTACAGGTTAGCATGAATGCAAGAGCACTGATGATTTCTGTAATAGGGATGGGACGAGTAATTTTGAAAATGAAGTGAGCATTTCAGGTATCCATGAGGCAGGTCTACCTAAAGCCATTTGCTTGTGTGAATACCAGTCTTAGTGTGGCACTTTGTAAAGGATAAATCAGAAGAAAACAATTCAGCATACTTCAGTAAATTCTAATATCTATGTTTTACTGCATCTTTTCAGAACTGTGGATGATCTCGCCTCCAGCTTGCTGAGGCACAAAGGTTCTACTAATTACTGAGGAAAATGAATGTCAGTGTGGTGTTGGGAGCTAGGGAGGATTTCAGCAGTCATGTTTGAACTGTAAATTCTGTAAATTTGGTTTACCCTTCTCTTTCTCTAAAGCTGAAGTAAACCTTTACCTCCTTGGAGACACTGATATGAAGCAGATTCAGGCTGTGGCTCAGATGTCGCTATTTTGTCAATTTTCTTACAGTGAAAATTGCAATAATAGTACAGATAAAAAGAGGATTTCCAAAATTTTACACAGACAATCATCGAATGCTGATTTGCAGAGCACAGCTTAAGATGTGCTTTGTAGTCTCTCTCTCTCTTCAAGTGAGTTTCCTGGTGTATCTGACCCTTCTGAAGTCACTCAGCTCAAAATGGCCAGCGGATGGATTCTGCTGGTAAAAGTCAAGCAGAGAAATGGCACTATTGCATTCATATGTGTGCCAGCAGCTCAGCTGAGCTACCAGACATCAGTATCACCACCTCTGGAGGTGCTCTGTGTGATGGTGCTGATGGAGGGAGCCTTTTGTGCTGTAGAAGAAGCGGATCATAAAAATTAAATGTGACAGCCAGTAGGGAAACTCAGCTATTGCAGAGGCCCCGTGCAAGGCTGAGTAATGCTGAATAACACTGGTGAAATATTGCTGCTGATACAAACAAGAGGCCTGGAGGCTGGTCTTGCAGATACTTGTCTGTATATTCTTTTTAATACAAAGAAGTAATTTATCTACAGGAGTAGCCTCAAATGTGGCTGGGAGAGATCTGCAACAAATGGCCCAGAATCCGTGTGTTGATGTGAATGTGTGCATGGAGTTTAGTCTAACTAACAAACATACTGTGTAGCATGTTAGGGCAACTATTGCCTGTGAAGGAAACCATGGCCACTGAATGATTTTTTTTTTTTTTTCACCATCTGAAAGGTGAGGACATAACTTGAGCTACTGTTTTGCTAATACCTGTGAAAGCTGTGAGAGCACATAATAAATGAAAAAGATTTTGTGGGAATCTTGCCAATGTTGTCTGTTTCTTGGAAAATGGTCAAGGAGCATGTTTACCTTTTTTTGGTAAGGGACTTTGGACTGGGAGAAAAATTAGCTGTAATTTTCCATTAAATGTTGCTTGAAGTTGGAAGAGGGAAGAAAATGGAGAGTCCCAATATCAAGGAATGCCCAGATCACATCATGCAGACTGCAAAGTTCTTAGGTTATTCTTAGGTCAAAAAGGGTTATTAAAGCTACATACAATTATGTTCTAGTTAAACCCCCTAAAATCAGCTATTGGAATAGGCTTACTGCTGTGTTACCACTGATAAGGCAATTTCCATTGTAGGAATCTGTGCTAATTAAAGGTTAAAGGTACTGAGCTTTTGGGGAGCTTAAATGTGATAGAGATCCCTTACAGAAGAACTTCAAATAAGATGGTAATGATGGATTTAGAAACATGGAGATGAAAAATAGGTGGAAACACTTTTGATAGATATCTGAAATATTAGATCATTGTTGTAAAGAAAAAAAGTGGGGAGGAGTGTCTGTGGGAGAAAGATTCTTCTGCATTTAACAAATAACAATTTGTATGGCACTCTGAGTATTAGACTTTCATCCTAGCTAAGGCCAACTTTTAAATTGCTGTCAATGCCACCAGAAATGTGAATTTTTGGCTCCTCAGTGAAAAGTTGTGTCAAATGTTCTTCCTGACCACTACAGCCATGCTTTGGTCCTCGGCAGAGCAGAGCTGGTGTACTGTTCAGTTGCACAGCAGCCCTGGACTCCAAGATCCTGTTTGCATTTTCTTCAAGCAGCACTGGATGTTCAGAGTGAACAGGACTCTGAACTCATTGTCATTGAGTAAATTGACAACCAAATTATGTCCAGAACATAATTACATTGCTGTAACATATGCCTTTATTTTATTTTAAGAATGGCCTTTTACCTGTGCTGCTCTTGTCATGACACAGGCAGAAGAGAACCTTATCTGAAAGTCTGCATGATGCACTGAACTGCTTAATCCATTTTAGAGTAGGGGCAGAACTGCTGTGCAGAGCAGTGCTTTAGCATGTGGCACAGAATGTATGTATTGTCTTTACAGCTTCTGTTGTAAGCGTTTTGCTTGTTTGTGCATGGCCCCAGGGTGGCATGTGCCTAAGAGAGCAATATACTTGTCTAGGAAATAACTGTTTCCTGTTTCCCAAAGCTCAAAAGCAGAAAAATGAAGTTTTTTTTCCTGAAGAATCATGGCTGCACTTGTACTGGCTTTTAAAGTTGACTTTTCTGTGTGTCTGTAGCAAAAGAATACACTGCCTGTGTTGACAGGGGGGCTATAGCATTCAGGAGGAATGCTGAGCTGTTAAGTTGTATAAATGAATAATGTCTTGCAACAGTTGGCCTTGACAGCCTTACACTTTCTTAAGAGGATTTACAATCATCTAATATTTGCACACCTCTTTTCAACACTTAAAGCATCAGCTTCTCTTTAGTCACCATAAATCTAGAGCTATTCTTTCAGGAGGAAGTTCTCCCCCAGTGATTTCAGTGACCTGAAATGCTAAGTGAGATGGCTGCACCTTTAATGAGAGGGATATTTCTTAGTTCATCACCAGCTCTGTCATAAGAGAACATTTGTGCTCTTATTTGGTCAACAAGAATCTCATAATAGCAATTCCAAATAGAAAAGAGCTGAATGCTGAAGCTCAGCTTTAATTAAGTGTGCTACATCTAGCTTAGCTTCTCTAACAGGCTTAGATGAAAAAATACCAAATAATTAAAGGGATAAAGTAGAGTAATGACTAGGAATTATAACAAAGAACCAAGTCTGGTTTCTTTTAATCATGAAATGGTTTTCTTTTTTTGTGTGTAGAACATTTCAGTCCTTGTGGCTCAGTTCACACAGCTGAAGAAAAAGAAATTGTTATAATGCTTCTGAAGAAGTGAAAAATAGTTGAGAGAAACCTTAAAAGACCTTTTATTTTTTATGTTGCCACAGAGGAAAGGATGATATGTTGATGGGTATGGATGACTTTTTGAAAGCTTAGCACTTAGATGGTTGCTGCAAGGACTATTACAGTTGCTGTGGGTTTGATCACAAAGAAATCTGGAAATTTGTTATGGTTCTGTGACAATGCAAATTGTGATAATTTGTTACCAGAACTCTCTCACACTGTAGTTTTCACATTCATTCCTTCATAGTGCAGCTGAAAATTGCAAAAAATATGTCAAACAGAAAACCTCCAAATCAATATCAGTTGTAGCTAAAAGCATCATTGAAATACTACAACTCCCAAGAATTTAGAGAGCATGGAGCAACACCATGATTTGATTCAGACATCTCCAGACTCTGGACAGTGGACTGCTTCCAATCTTTCCTCTTTGTTATCCAAACTTTAATTTCATGCTTTGTAAAGTTGCTGTGAGATGCTAATTATTACCTCATGATCAACTTTGGACCAGCTCCGATAGTGCTGTGGTCCCAATAATTTGTAGGAGCATAAAATGTACTCTAGTGCTTTTTCCCCATCAAACTAAGCTCTTGCAAAGAACACATCTTCATGCTAGTGCCCCCACTGTATTACTGTATTCTAAGCAAAAAGTATTCCCAAAGGAAAGGCACACATCAAAGAAGCTGAACAAGGGGTAATGAAACACAGATGCTATTGTAGGGCAAGATTCCATTTAAAAAAAAGAACACCACCATCAAGAGAAGCTCAGCAGCATGGATTTAGCCTTTTTCTTATTTTTCCATTCTCCTGGTAGTCAGATAATTGCAGTAGCTATTTAAATATGTACTATGTCTTTCTATTATGTCCTGAGGAAATTGGAGAGGGCTAAGAAACAGAGGGATAGTCCAGAGGAAAATGAACAATGGAATAGCACAGGGGGAAGTCACTGTCTACTTAATTTCACTCTGCTGCAAACTGTTGAGGGCTTAATAGTTTGACAACAATGACAGAGCTGTCATCAGTCTCCACTGCCGAACCTTTGACTTGTGCTTTAAATTAGTTCACCAGTGGCAAAGTAAACAGGAGGTTGTGATCAAGTAATGTGTTATGTCTTGTGACAAAGCTGAGGTACACAGAACACTCTGCAGTTGTACAAAGAATCATGAAAATATAAAGAAAAGGATCCCAGATGAAACTGAGGACGTGTTTTTTATTTGCTTAGGAGTTAATTGTAGTTTTTTTACTTTTTTTGCCTTGTGTGTGGCTGAATTTAAATGCCCTTATGCACCAGCAGTTTGCTCAATTTATGGAGCTGAAAAGCTTAGTTATGTGTGGAGCTTGGTGTGGCCTATTTCTAGTGATAAAAGGGAAACTCTAGTGTGAGGTTTTTCAGCACCTCGGGCTGTAATTGTCACCGGTGTGTGTTCTCATTTAATGAGGCATTCAGTACTTTATCACAGAAATGGGAGACTTGTGCACAGTTTGTACCATTGAAATAATTGTCAGACGTGTTCATGCTTGGCAGCTGAGTGTTAACTAGTGGCGACCTGTCCTGATGAAGCAAACAGCTGTCTTTGCTTGACATGCTGGAAAAGAGTATGGTTTATTTTTGTTACAGGTTCAGAAATATCAATTAAGTGTTGGAAATGTGCTCGAGGCTATGAAACGGCCACTTTCATCTTGTTGTTTGGACTTGTTCAAGCGGTGAAGTTTGGTACGGCCCCTTGTGGGGATAGCCTGAATAGAAATAACTGTATTTTAGACAACAATTACTGTTTTCATCAATACACGTGATCATTGAGGCATAGGTTTCACTTAGGTCCATTTCACTGTTCTTGTCCTTTTTGCTTTGTCAGTGGATTTATTTCACAAGGCAGAAATGATAAAATACTTATGGAAGTGATGTTACACACTGGAGGTATGAGTTGTGTGGAAAGAGGGAGGAACCAACTGCCCTGAACAGCTCAGATTGGCCTGGGAATCTTGGGTTTGGTCAAAGGAGAGTGAAAAAAGTTGGGAAATCTTGGGTCTTAGAAAAAATGGTGTGTGATTAAGATTTTGAGAGACCATAGGTATATAAGTTGTATCAGTGACTTATGTGGTTTCCTGGGATTGCTGCTTTAATGCAGCAGTTCTAAATTTTAGGAAAGAAAATTGGGATCTACAGAGAAAAGACTGAAGAGGGGTGTGAAGGAAAAAAACATTGAAAGGGTCCAGGTGACATTGTAAACCACCAGGCCATGCCTAAGTGCTTTATCATGTCACTAAAAATTCCCCTTTCTAGTTTAGTTTATATGCTTCATGGAAATTGAAAATCTGGCCTTGAAATATATTTAGAAATCTCTCAGGATTTATGGTCTGATATTACAGTAATACTTTTTTCCCTGGGCTTGACAAACACCTCCCAAAAAACTCCTCAACTGCCTCAAACCACTGGAGTCTTTCCATCCTATTCTTGCCAGTGAAATAAAAATCTTTTTATTTGATAGGAAAGCTGCTAAGTAAAAGTAACCAAAGCAAATCAATCCTTCCTAAAAAATCTGGAAACAAAATGGAATTGGATATTGAATTGTGGCCATCCTGCCCATATTAGGAAATCAATTGCAGCTTTTCAGAAGCCAATCTATTTAAAAGTCAATTAAATTGTTTACTTTTCTATCCACTGCATCTCTTTCCTGTCTATTGCATTCTATCACAGTTATCACTGGTTGCATCTAACCCCATGTTCATAACAAAATGTATCATACATCATCTCATACACAAAATGTTTGGATTTTCCATTAAAAGTGAACAGCCAATATAAAATAAATGCTCACTTTCAGCCTGGAAATAATATAAACAGTTATTATTTGACAAAAATATTCATAAAAGCAACTCAGCAAATTACTGACATCACAGCCTGTACCATCAAATATTTTACATTTTCCAAGTATTTACAAAATACTTGTAAAATAAGATTTCAGACTAAAATTCTGTAACAGTATATTACAAGGTAAAAACCAGGTGAGTTTGCCTTACCATCTGTAAAGTTTTCCTGTGGACTGCTCCTGGTAATGTCAATGCTAATGGCTGTCTTTTCAGCTTTGAGTGATGAAGGTTAAGCAAGGACAAAAAGCTCTTCATTCTCCTAAAAAGGTTTTCATGCTCTGTGATGTCACTGTAGTTTAGTTTGCTTTTTCTTCCCCAGGAAATGTCCAACTGATTAACGTAATTACATTTTATTAAATTCACTGTGATTCACTAATATTAGATTTTTGCTTTGCTACTTCATCTTATGAAGCCAAAGCTTATAATTCACCCTCCCAGTTCTTCCCTTTACCTGTCCTGTGTTTCTTATCCTGATGATGACACATGTTCAGTGTAATTAATAGAAACGTTTCCTGGTACAGAGAAAGGTCTGCAGGTGGTGTGCAAGAGCGTTTAACCTTTGAGTTTATTGGAGACAGAGTGATGGATAAAGTGATTCAAAATACTTGTAAAGTATTATTAAAGCAGCAACAGTGCAGTGCATTTTGGCAGGAGATACCAGGCCTATCTAGCAGTACATATCTGACTGAGCAAATATGATTCTGCTCAGTCAATGATTCTGCTTTCTTCTCTAAACACTGATCTGTGTTCTGGATATCCATTTCCTCTTTGGGAGCCTCTTCCTATATGTCCCTTTTCATGCCAGTATCATTTTAATAATCAGGGAGTTGCTGCAGGTAGATGCCCACAGATAGGTCAGTGAAGCACTCTGGTGTATTTTAGTAGGGTCTTTATTGCCCTCCTGCAGCATATAGCTGGTTCATAGGCTTTGATGGAGTTTAGTTACTGAGTCCACCTCTCATTTGCTCTTTTGAGACTGTTCACCCCACAAAGTGGAACCAATACTGCATTACTTTTTACTTCCCTTTTCCAGACCATCTACATAACACCAAATATGGAAAAAAATGAGTAGTCTCTGATTTTTATGGTCTGGGTAAAAGTTGGCAAGGCATTATTTACTTGTGCTCTATACAGTTACTTGAAGATGCGTTTCTTGATCTGTCGAGATGGGATTCACAGTCCAAATTCCTCTTTACTTTGCTTCCAGTGCAATGAGTGGGTGACTTCATCCTGATTCCCTGCAGCAGAAAATACAATCCTGTGCCAGAATCTTTGAGAACTAAGCCTGGGTATCCTACACGCATATAAGGTTTTTGTTGCTTCCTAATGGAAGCACAACATGATGGGCATTGTAGCAACAGAGAGTCATTGTCCTGGAGAGCTTAAGTTGAAACAGATGTGTTAGAAGTGGGGGAGGAAGAAGAAAGACACAGAATAGCAGCATGGGTTTCCCAGATTTGCTTGGCTGGCAGAAACTTGGACTAGACCTCAAATCTCAAGGCCCCTAGCTCATTGCTTTTTTTGGGCTGGATCCTGCTCTCTGTTTATACCACTCATGACATCTGTCTCATTTTTGAGACTTGCCAGGTAGGTTGAAGAAAAGAAATTGACGGGACATTACCACTGCAATATCCCTAAGTTCCCTAAACCACAATTACACTTTTTTTTTTTTTGAAGGAGGAGAAGTAACAGTAGTTTTTTGTTTGTTTTTTTTTTTTTTTTTTAGCATCCAGTTTTGCTGAAGTATTCCAGTTACAGGATTGACTATGCATGACTTGCAGGCAAGCATCAGGTAGGAATGGTTTTACAGTCTGGGATGCATTTTCCTACTCTGAATTTTTCAGCTCTGTTATCACATTCAGAGATAACTCTGAACAGCAACTTGCTGGGAGTGGCAGGGAAGCCAGTCACAAGAGCATTGCATTTTCTGTTGCTTCTGGTCCCCAAGGTCTGGCAAGCAGGAAGCCTCTGGTTGCTACAAAGCCCTGGTCTGTGTTTGACAGCTTGGTTCTGGCTGAGAGCTGGCAAGGGTTTTGGCAGCCTCTCTGAAAGGGATCTGAATCCCACTGTGGGCTTAATAGTAGATGCAGTGTGATCTGGTTCCACAGAAAGTTTCTTTCCTTGTGTAACCAATTACATTTTCTTCCTGCTCCTCAGTCTGTATTGTTTGATCACAATCAGATGGGTGATGGGGCCTTGGGTGAAATAGGGCTCAGTAAGTATTATCATCACACAGCTCCTCTGTCACTTACACGGACTAGTCTGTAATTTATTTTTGGCTGATGGCAAGAGTTTTACCTCAGAGTCACAAAATAACCTCATGGGCATTTATTGTAACATCCTAGCCTGGGGCAGGGGAAGTGACTTACCAGGAAAAAGAGTTAAAAAGAGGAGAAGCTTTTAACTTGTTAGTGCTTGGAATTTCCTGTGAAAGGCTTGGTGTAGATGAGGCATATGATGCTATTCCTCTATCAGCCATTGTTTGTATGGAAAATGCTCCTTGCAGGTCCTCTTGTAAGTGGACAATTTGTTTGTTTGCTGCTGCCTATGAGTCTTTCTGAACTGCTTCTCTCTAAATGGAGATAAACAGATCTCTAGTAGCAAAGAGAGGATTGGAAGAGACACGTGAGGTTGCAGAGGTGGTCAGACACATAAGGAAAGGAAACCTGGAGGTACTTTCTGAAGTGTAATTTCTGCTTAGTATTATTTATCTGGTTGTTTAGTCTCACTTGCTAGCTGTTGGGATTTAGTATGCATTCTTATCCATTAGTTACTATTCCCCCATACCTGATGCAGACAGTGATGCACAGTGCAAGGCAGGTGTGAATCAGTGGGAGCCTCTGCCAGATCACTCCCTTGTTTTTCAGCATTTCCTGTAGAGCCTAAATGCTGGAATTGTGTATTGGCTTAGAAATGCTCCTGTCTTCAAAGAGTGAAAGGTGTCAGCTTCCCTCACAATGAGAAAAACTGCATGACTAAGGCCTTCTAGATGCAGCTGTGAATTTCTTAATTTTGCAGATACCAGGTGTGATCTGCATTTTGCCGTTTTTGGATCTGGATGTCTGCCACAGGAGCCTTCTTCCACAGCACTGAAGGAACAGCAAGTGTTTGTTGAAGCCTGCTTGTGAGGGGCAAACAATAGCCTTGGTGCTTGTGGCATGTACTGCAAAATGAGATTAAATTAAAAATAAAAAACCCAACAATCCAATATAACCTGTATGCCAGGTTTTGTATTTAATATAAAATTCACCAGCTCTGCTTAAATTGCACGATGAAATAGTGGGGCCAAAAAATGAGGGGTGTGTTTGTCATCTGTCCTGGGTTATACTGCACTGAACTAGTAATCTCCACTGTTTTTGTGACTCTAAAGCATTATTCTGAGTAGTTAAGAAAGGGAAGCAATTTTTCTGAAGAAATAGCCTTAATTACCTCATTGTTACAAGAAGTGACCCGTTTTGCTTCTGTGGCTGCTTGCCTAGAGGAGGAGGTCGTTTGCCATGACACTTTGATAAAATCTCTGGAATTAAAAACTTTGAGTACACAGGTCATCAGGCATACATTAGGTTCTGGAAAATACTCATAAAACTAAATGAGGCATGTGGAGATGAGTGCAGCAGCCTTTATTGCCATGATTAGGTATCCAGTTGCTTCATTTGTCTCTCTGATTTCACGTAGCCTCTGCTCATGGCATCGCCTCCACTCTCACTGCATCTCTTTTGTGTCATGTTGAGGAAATTGTGACAGGGGCTTAAGACAGACCTCTGTGGCAAGTAGAATATAGATGCTTTAAAACATTCAAATGTAAAAATCCTGCTCTTGTTGGCAGAGTTATTCTTGGGTAAAAGGTCTTGATGAAGAGGGGAATATCCATAGGGAGCTCTAAAGGGAAAAAGAACAGATGACAATGGTACTGCAAGAGAAACCCAAGAGCTAGTTGAGGGTTTTTTGTCTGCTGAAAGGTTTTTATTAAGCACCTGGAAGGCATAAAATGCATCTCAAGTACCAGGAGTCAATTGACTGGCCTTGAAAACAGCTTGTATGTGGGAGAAGAATGGACAGTTACTAGAATGGCTTTTATGTATAGGATAGCTGAAAGAGGTTCCTATTTATGCTTGATGCAAAGGGAGTGTGCTGAGTGGCAAATGGGGCTTTTTGACTCTAAAGGTAGAAGCCTTACTTTTGCTATTAAAATCAAATGGCTCAAGAACTCTCCCTAGTATTTTGAAGTAAATGCCACTGTTTGAGATGAAAGTCTCTATCAGTCATGCCTCAGGATGCATCCAAAAAAAAGGGAGAGAAATTACTTTGGACTGCTGTGTTTTGTTAGCTTAATCTATTGATAGAACTATCTGTTGCTTGAATCATCAGTTGGAACTTGAAGGCTTTAATTGGGAGATCCTCAGGCTTTCCTTACCTGTAGTTCTTGTGAAATGCATGATGAGGAATGGCAAACACTGCTGCAGCTTTGAGTGCTCAGCTTCCCAATACTCCAGGAGTTACCAAGTTTACCATGAAAATGTGATTAAACTAATTGGGGTCAGAAATCGACAAATATGAATGGGATTGCATCCTATCTTTTCTCATGAGATAGATTTAATCTTCTGGCTTTACTCTGTAAGTCTCTGGTCTTAGTAAGACCAGATTTACAGTACTGCAAAATAGTGCATCACACATTAAAGATGAAGTAGCAGCAAGAATTGCTACTGAAACTAAGAAAGCAAACAGCCCACTAGCAAAAGGCATCTGAGCTGTAACCACTGGAACTTTTATTTCTGTTTCTTCTAGTCAGGACCACAGAGGAATGGAAGCAGTAGTTAACCAAGTCAAAGTGATTCATATTTTGGTGAAACACTGAACAATTCTTAATCATTTTTTGCCCTGGATGCCTAACTAGCCTAACTGCAGAGATACGCCTTAAGATATGGTTGAAAGAAGTCCAGACATGTACTGATATCACCAGTAAAATAAAACTTTAAAAAGCAAAATGAAAGAAAGCAATAACAGCCTTAATAAAATCATTTCCAGTGCTAGGGTAATAAGAATGCATCACAACACTAACAGAAAGATGGTGAGTCTCCTGGAAGGACTTAGATGAAATGAATATTGTGCACTGCAGATGCCAATCAGTAATGTTAATACATCACGATATATTAGTCAATGGCACATGGAGGAGGTAAGCTTCAGAGGGGTAGGAAATGATAACTTATCTGGAAACATTTGTTGCAGTAGGAAGATGCTGGATTCAGCCACTGATGCAGCCTAATTGTATCTGTCCTTGATGGAAGTGCTGATGGATATTCCAGGATCATAGGATAATAAATTATTGCAGAACATAGATATTGCAGGCAACGTCCTGCAAGAGAATAATCTGTAGATTTACCAAAGGACTGAGGTTTCTCTGACATACAATGATTTTGTGCAAGAACCATATATTCAAGACACCCAGTTGGTGACAACTGGTATCATGATGATGCAGTCATGCTAGAAAGGATATTTGTACCTGGAAGAATGAGAAAAGGTGAGATTTCCATGATCTGGGAAATGGTATGCTCCATTTGTAAGGCATTGTGCAAGTCCTGATAGTAGCAATCTTGACACAGTAACTTTACTGGATGAATTCAAGATATTTTAGTGCTCCTTTTTGACTTGCTCTTCAAAATAATACTTGGGTAATTTGGAACAGATAATTTGTTTCCATCACTCTTGATTTTGCTCACTAATGAAAGCTGACCCAAAAAAGCTATTTGTGAGGTTTTTTAAAATACTGCCTTATACAAGTCTTCAAGAACAAAATTTCTAATTTCTCCCTAGTGACTAAGCCTTTGTCTTGTGCAGGAGAGTGTTTTGTGGGCAAGTTGGATAACAATTGTCTTTAGTTTTTGCTTTTTTTTTTTGTCATATTCATCTTACCTTTGTTCCTCTTTGCACCTTAAATGATGTAGTTCATGCAGTGGAGCTTGTCACTTCAGAGCTTAGGTGCAAGAGGTTGGGACTGACCTCTGGGAATCTGTGTTGGGGTTAAACATGGGTTTTGTTAGACCCCTCCTCCTCACATGCCACCAGGGTGAAATATTATGCAATGGTTGCGTTGGTTTTTCTCAGCTAAAAAAATCCAGACATTTCCTAGTGCAAATTGTTTGAGACACTGCCTTCCTACCCCTCTGTGCTTGTTCTTTACTGATCTAATGTAGTAGTGACTGACTCAGAGATGATGTCTGGCTGCAGATGTCAGCAGAAGTAATTGCTGTGATAGACCTGAGCATTTTTAAACAGATACAGATTGTGTGTACATTTTATAAAAGCTTTTTGTTATAAGAAAGCATAGGAAGGAGAACAAGGTCACCTGAGGAGGATGTGCTCTGTGGTGTTTTCATATTTCTCCTCAGAGGTGAGCCTTGACAGGTGAATGAGTGTCCTCTGCACAGGGTATGCAGACAGCTTGTTAGAAATCATGGGAATTGCAAAGCACAGACACAGTGGCTCATAACTTCACTGTGTAGGGTTTTCTGAATTCTTTACCTGCTGCCTTAACTGTTAAATTCATCACATTTGATGCAGTTATCCCTGTGTATTATTCCCAATTCACTGTGGGCTGCTGCTTTTCCCTTGTAAATTTATTGCTGCTTTATGGGGTGGCTGTTTCTGGCTTTCCATCCAGCTATTGAGAGGCCATGTAAACCAGAGCTCCTGTTTACTGTTGATGAGAAACATTCACTTCTTAGTGACTTGAGAAGATTGCTTGGCCAATGGTGAACTCCTCTGAGTTCTTAGGGCTTGTTTTGTTTTTTTTTTCCCTACTGCTTACTTTCTACTCCTTTTTTCCTACTGGTTTTCTACTTCAGCTGCTGCTATGTTGCTTATGAGAGTGGAGTTGCTCAGAGTCTGCATCTGTTTGCCTTCTTGTGCATATACATTTTAAGTGTATCACCAAAAATTAACCCTGATACCCAGTATTTTTGGGTTTGCTAATTTTATCTTGGCTGCTCCAGCTGCTAAATAGACAACCGAGGAGTTTTCTGTAATGTATAGCAAAATATAAGTGTAGATGTTAATTTTTAAGGGGAAGAAATCTTGTTTTGCAATGTCAGTGTTCCCACGAGGTACATGCACAAACCCCTTTATTTCCATGTGAATTTCATCTTCTAGGAAGATCCCATTATTTGTGGTTTTTAACTTATTTTTTAAATACTCGACATTATTTTTGCATGGCAACAAGTAGTCTGTAAAATGCCCATTATCAAATTTGCAAGAAAACACACGTTATATTTGTGTATTTGAGGGTTCTACTCTCTGTATAGAAAGGGACACAAGTAAAACTTTGAGTTCTAAACTGTCCTGTGCAAACAGGATTCAGAATTTGCTGCTTTGAGCTCTGCCCTATAATAGTAAATCAAGATTCACTGATGGAATGACTGCATTAGGAAGGTGTTTTTTTTTTTTAATTTTTATTTTTTCCTACAAGAGATGGCAGCAGGTAAGGATTCATTTGCTTGTGTTCTATGCTTCTGGCCAAAGGTCAGTTACCTTCCGCCTGTCCTGTGAGTCCAAATTAAATTTATTTTATAGCTGGGAAAGAATAGTATGTTTATACTAGTAAGGGCTAATTCCAAAGTAATCTTGGAGAAAAATTGGAAGATGTTTAGGAAATCAAAGCCAAGGGGTGTAATCTAATCTGAGATCCTGGCAACAGCCCTGTGAAAGAGTCAAGTCTTGTAGTGAGTGAGTGCTTTAACAAAAACATTAGTTTTAAAGCCTTGTGTTGATGTTCCTGATCTTGGTTGCCTTGTTTCTACATTTCTGCATCCATTTGCCACACTTTATCATCACTTTATATCCTGAAGCTCTATTCTGTGCCTTCTAATGCTTTCTCAGTTCTAAGGAATTTGTATAACTTGAAGCACATATTACATGGGTGACTGTCTTTTCCTCAGTCAGGGCATAGTGGAATCAGCTTCCTTCTGTGTGTCCAGAATAACCTTGTTTTGTTTTTCATAATAATTTTAGTACAACTCTAGACTCAACAATCTGAACTTGAAGGAAGTAGACCAGATAAAATTGTTTGGACTCTTATAAGAGGAGGAGAAATTCTCTGTTGAATACTCACATCCAACCTAAACAAGAGGTTACTCTGAGCACTTGCACAGAAAGAAAGAGAGAAGTGATGAAAAGCCTTTAAAAATAAAATTCAGTATCACAGTTTCTTGGGATTTGATGTATGACACACATATCTTAAGAGTCCTACACTAGTCCTAGTTATCCAGACTGGAAAACAGAACATGTAGCTAGGAATTATGATATTGAGTACAACTATTGTATATGAGGTTCAGTTCCCAAGCACAGGGATGGAGCAAGTTATAAGGCAGGGAAAGCAGAAAAATCTACCAACTGGTAAGGAGTAGTTTGCTGCAGTTGGGGGATGTGTAAATGGCAGGATGCCCATGGGTTATTCGAGATATTCCCAGATGGACAGGTAGATTTTTGGTAGATTTGAAGACCCAGAAATTATTCAAAGTCATTCTTGATTACTTTGAGTAGAAGTTTCCTCTATGAGGAAGGAAGAACTTAACACTTTTCAAACCATTTTCAACATGTCAGGTTTTGGCCTTGTCTCTGAGCACTTGCATGTCTATGTTTTATGCCTGTTAGTGTCAGCAGCTTTACACATTTCTGAAACATGCAGCAGAATCTGTCCTTAGGGAAACAGTACAGACTTAAGTCACTATTCTGGGTGCTGCCCTTAATTCTGAGTGTGGCTTGTTCTTTTCTTGCTAAAGACTAAAGATAGAGGAGTATATTTATTCAGTGAGCTGTAGTTATGTTTTCTACCTTGTGGCCTTAAATTTTCACGACACTTGCTATTTGAAATTCCAGTTCTTTCCTTATTGTCAACTGTACTATTGGATAAACAAAGGAAATAGTGGTGAGCCAGTACTCAAAAATATCCAACAAAAGTTAAAACATTAGTGTTAAAAAAATGCTGCTTCTTCCAAAATAATCCAGGCACTGGGGGAATATGACAGAGTTTGTCTCTGAGTTAATGATAAGATGAATTGGTTTCCATGAAAATGAGAATAGGAAATGACTGTCCATCTTTTTCTATCGAAGAACACAACCAGTGAGAATAGGATGAGAATATATTTCTTGAAATGTAAAGTGAATTTAGTATAGTCTTCTCTGTTGGTATTAGACAACAGAATCTGCAGTTATGGTTTAGTTACATTGAAAAAAAAGTGGTGTCTTTTTCTGCTTGCTTAGACTTTTGCCCACTTTGCTCACCAGACTGCATAGATGTGTGCAGAGAAGTTGTGTTCCAAAGACTGTGTATATCTATGTTTATATGGATACTTGCATTAGGAACATATTTGCCCAGAGCAGGGGGACTACCTTTGGAAACGCTTGCACTTGGCCAACAGTATTCAATGCCTGAGCAGGGCCAAACTGAGGCAAATGCAGATTTCCTGCTTCCTCTTTGATTTTTTGGTAAAGTATTTCTAGTTTTTGTCATTAAATGTTCTGGCAAAAACCATGTGTTGTTATTCCAGAGGCAAAGATTGAAAATCTTAGCTCCCTGCCATGCAAAGGTCAAGTCTTTTAAAGTGTCTCAGTCTTAGGTTTGGTATTTAAGGTGTTAGGAGCAGTTCTGACATGAACTGGTACCTACTGACACAAAAACAGGCTTTTCTTTGGCTTAATTGTGCATTGGATGGAGATGGATAAGCTGTTTCCAGTTACAGGCCTGCTCCAATTGTTTTTTTTTTTTTTTTCTAATGCAGCTAATGAATGACTGGATATTGATCATGCACATGTAAAAAAGACAGCTTAGGCTGAAGGATTTCAGTGCTCATAAAACTGCAATTACGAACTGGTTTATGCTCTAAACCTCAACTTTAGAAGAGTATTAACTAGCAAACCATAAACAGAGAGAAAGAACAGGAGCAAGTGACCACCCATAAGCCAAGTAAGGAAGGAAAGTTGATTACGAAGGGTCTCCTCATTGTTATTGTTTGTAATTTTGTATTGATAGCCAGACTTCACATGTGCAGCAGTTCAAGGACGTGAGTGGCTTTGCAGCTCAGCTTTTGAAAGCACCTGCGTTGTGGGCACCAGGCTGTGAGCTGCCTGCTGTGCATGAGCAGGTCTGGCACAGCACCAAGGGGTCTGTGTTTACCTGCTGCTGCTGCCAGCAGCTCCAGTTTGCCCTGCAGCTTGCTTCCTGTGTGTCCCTGTGCTTAGGAAGTGCATTGTACCACTCTCCTTTCCCTATGGTAGCTGGAAATTTCCCTGGGGTTACTCCTCTCTAAAGAGAACAGCACAGTAACAGAACAGTAATTTCCTATAATTTAAACAAGAGGTCTTGTGTCTTAATATGGCTGTTGTTCAGATAAAGGCACAGAACTGCAGAGACAAAAGTTACAGAAGTGCCTGGGTTAAATTTTTAAATAATGTGGTTAACTATGATGCATAAAGTGAGGCTGCCATACGTACAGGAGCTAAAGAGAGCAGGCATGGTCCTTGATGGCAGAAGGCTTTCCAGACCACTAAAAATGGTTTTTCTAGTGTGTCATTCTGGCTGCTCTCCGTCTGAGCATGAATTTGGCAACCAAGCAAACTTCAGGCCAGCATAGGTATCCTGCTGTGCATGTGTTAAATTTTGTCCTCCCTACCATCTAAAGTTTGTGCACATTTATTTTCTCTTCCTAAGCAGCCATGTATGATGGATCCTGTTTATTCTTTAAAAAATCATATTGGCAGAGAGTCAGCAAGACTCAGTGGTCTCTTCAAATTGGTATGACTCCTGGGAGAAGCTGAATTTTGGTGGGGTGCAGCATGCTGCTCCAGATGCTGAGGACCTCTGTTGGCCAAATCTCTCCATTTGGCAGGGAGATCACAGGAATGAGTTTGCTCTGCCTCCTCCTTGTTTTATCTCTGTGGATTTCTTTTCCAGAGGCAGGAGCAGGGACCAGCCCTCATGCTTAATGGCTTGCTTAGTTCTGTTTTCTGGCTGGCTATCTCACAAAAAGCTTGGGAAGCTGAGGAAAGTGCCTTGGGTATTCTCCTTTATAAATGTACAGATATATCTGGGCTGACTGCTGCAGGCCCCAACCCTTCCTGCATCATTAGTGAGAGGCAGAGCTCAGAGATTTGATTCAGTATGGATAACCAGGTACATGAATTATTTTGTTTCTGTTAAAAGTAGAAGCTTCTCTGGTGCAGTGGCATCCCATTTATCACTGCTGCAAGCTATGACATGTTTGTCACCTGCTACTAAGTAAATATTCTTCAGACCTCATCTATTGAAAAACCTCATAAATCTGAGGAATAAACTAGAAAACTGATGGCTTTCGAAAGCTTTTGCCTATTCTTGTGGTACTGGGGAGTTTTTAGTGCTTTCACATTGGGTGGAGCTGGAACCAGCAAACACAGAATTGTGAGAAATTGGTATGGGAGGGAATTCAGTTGGGAGTGTGTCTACATCTGTCCAAGCTGCACTCATCAGATGCTGAGATTCTCATGCAAAATGTTTTTCTAGCTTCTACAGATCTTCCAGCTCCAGTCATTAGAGGAACATCACGTGCCTGGTATGTGCAGCTGAAAATGTGCACGGTTTTGTTGTTTGTGTATACAGTAGGCTGAACCCTGCTTGGGCTTCAAGATGTGACGTGCCATCTTCAACTACCATTATTAGTAATTTTTTTTTCTTATGACCTTATTGTGGTATCGAGTTAGAAACGGGTTTTTGTCTCATGATGAGGATCTGAAAGAAGAAACCAGGAAACACAACATCTAGGATTTTCCGAGAGAGGCTATTTCCACCTAAAACCAATACTGTGGCGTGGGAAGGGAGGACAGGAGGTTACATGTCATTCTCTGAGTATGGAGAAAAGCAGAGTTACAGCCTCGTGATTCCCGAGTCACCCATCGTTCCTGCCATCCCGGGAGCGGACCAGCAGCTCCTGAAACCCAAACACGGCTGCAGCTTCCATCCTAATTCCCTGATTTCTGCTGTGCACTTGAGTCAGAGCTTGGCCTTCGGGAGCCTCGTTGTGCGAGCCCATGGATGGGTAAAATCCCGAGTCCTTAAAGAGAGCTAAGCCGTGCTGAGTTGCAGAGGTGATGGGTAAAATCCCGAGTCCTTAAGGAGGGCTAAGCCATGGGAAGTTGCAGAGGTGCTGTTGGAAGTGAATGAGCCGGGGCTGCTCGCAGTGCGTTCAGCCGGCTAAAGCCGCATCACAGGCACAAAGGAGAAAGCAGAGGGGGCGGCAAAACTCTGCGTAGGATCTGGGGCAGTCTTTGGAGCGTGGCGGGGTTAGGGACAGCAGGGAGCCCGGCACGGTGTCCCGGCGCTGGCATTCCCAGGGGTGTGGGAAGGCAGGCGCGTTCCTGCAGCAGCGCGGCCGGCGGCGCGCCCCGGGGCTGCCAGCTGCCCGTGAAACCCGAAACCCGGGCCCGGCCCCTCGGCCGGCGCACACACACACACACACACACACACACAACACATCGCACATTATCCGTCACCCTCGCACGCCGGCGCGGCTCCCGGGGCACCGCCGCAGCCCCCGTGGGATGGTGGCGGCCCCGCCCGCGCACAGGTCGCCGGAGCGGCGGAGGGAGGAGGGGGCAGGAGGAGAAACTTGCGAGGTTGATTTCAGTGAGCGCAGCCGGGCTGCAGTCAGCCGGCGGCGGTGCGGAGCGCGGCCCGAGCCGTGTGCATGGGGCAGCGGGGCGGCCCTGCGTGAGGGCGGGCAGCGCCGGGTGAGTACCGGGACACGGGACACAGCTCCGGCTGTGCTGGGTGCGTGGTCTTGGACTTAGCTGGTAGATGTGAGACAAGTGCTGTCCTCCGCTCTCGGTGTCTGTGCAGGCATCTTTCCGTGTTCCTCTGTGCTGCCGTTCCTCAGCAGCGCTGAACGCTCCCTGGCAGGACCCGCGTTTGTTGGTTTCGGGGGTGCGGGCTGAGTGTGGGTCATCTGACTACTTGTTGACTTGAATATTAGTCAAAGCCCTTTGTGCTTTCTTCAGTCTTGGGTTTGTGATGGTCGTCTTTAAATCTTCCTCCTTCTGTGTGTCTGTAGCAGGATTTGGGAGATAGGGTACTCATTGGGACAGATTTTGAAATGACTTCCCCTAACTCTTTTGTGATTACGGTCTTCCGTGGATTTCTTTTTAACATAACGGAGTAGTTGTCTTTTTCCTTCTCTGAGAAGGAAAGTGAAGGTAATATTTGTCTCTATCTTCCTTTGCAGTGATATGCATGCATGTTGTCAATTTGGGAGTTTTCTTCTTCCAGCAGGATGGAGAGCACTAAATAATTCATGTTTGGTGATGTTAGAAAAATTTTTGCAACACATGACTGGAAGTAAACAGCAGGGTGTTTTTGTTTTTTTGTTTAGATAGGTACCTTTGTCCTGAATAGGCAGAAATAAGAAAACAAATTTCCTGTGTAGCGTAGTGACTTCATAACAGAGAATTTATCTAATATTAGTCTGAATCCTGTTTGTCTGTGAAGTAGCATGGTTGCTGGGAGGGGATGATAACTCTTAGATCAGCAGGTATTAAGATGCTCTTAAGTTCCTGTGTTGCACAGTAGTTCTAGGAGGTGGCAGTAACTTCTGTACATTCAGGATTCCTCCTGAGGTAAGAATTAAGGGAGTGGGACTGAGCAGTACAAGGAGCAAAGTATCTTGTCCTAGCTAAAAATCATTTCGGTGGAATGTCATGGTTACAGGCAGAGGTAGAGAGAAGGAAGGATTGAGAGTCAAGTGCCCGTTTCCAGTCCCATGAAATTTTCATGTCATGGCAGGTTTCATTACTGTAAAAGGCATCTTCTAGTATGCAATAGAGTGACTTCACGTTAGAAATAAATGTGCTTAGAGCTTGTTTCTTTGTGCATGGTATCTGAAGTTACTAGACTGTCTCTTCTTTGATTGTCCTGTCTCTCAGCTGCGTTTTTCTTCTCCTGTTCTTTAACTGACTTTCAGTCTTTAATGAAACTAACTAGGTTTAGTTTGGTGTAGATGGGGTGCCCGTCCCAAAAATACCAAATCAAACAAGAACAAAAAAAACCCCAGAAAACAACATGGTAATTAAGAAAAAAAATATAAAGCCATGTAGAAAACTCCACTGAAAACATAATTCTGTGTGGAAGGCATGACTTCTTTGTGCTGTAAGGCGATGTGCTGCTGGGGCCAGGTGAGAGGAGGCTGTTCCTTTGACATGTGCCTCTCCTGTGTTTGCAGACTGGTTCATAAAGATCACTTCTATTAGTGGCTCTATAACTAGGTTCATTTTTCTGAAGATGGAGTTCAGAAAGACAGATTAAGATCCCTTTAAGAAATGGACCAGGTAATTGTCTGAAGTCCTGATAAGGTCATGTCGTCAGAAGCAGCCAGAATCAGAACCCTCTGTGACTTCCACGTGCAGCTGTAGCACTCAAGCACGTCTTGCTGCTTGATTCATAATCTTGGTGGGTTTTTTTTAAACACACCAGGTGGGAGGGAAAAAATAAGAGTTGAAATTCATGGTGGGTAGTTTGCAGTGATTTGCATCTGCTAACTTTAACTGTCTTCTGTGTAGACTTTTTTGTGTTTGTGATTGGATGGCCTTTGGAAGTATGTTTCATTCCTGGAGCTATTAACTGGCTTTCTCTATATTGGACAGAGGGAATGCTTGATACAATTTTTATTTAAAAATAATCTCCTGGAACAGAGTGTGATACTTCATCATATTGGGGTGGCATTTGTGTTGTACACTGTGTTTGAGGGTGAATGTATGTTAGCTTTCAGCCAGCAGAAAAACAAAAGGTTGTCTTCTCTTGGTGTTGTAAACCAAGAAGAATATGGCAGGAGTGTATCTGGTACAGTTCCAAGTCTGGAACTTGGTGTTCTGTTATGTTGAGGTAAGGTGAGTGGCTGATAGTGTTGGATGATAAAGAAACACACGGCTTTTAATGACATTTGCTACTCTGCTGCCAGTCTGGGGAGAGACAGAAATTTAAGAAGGCAATAGAGGCCACATTTCCAGTTCAGATTCTCCCTTCATGTAAAGCTGTGGAAAGTGCAAGAGGTAGGATTTAGTTTCTATTATTGTGCTGAAGCAAGGATTTCAAGTTCGAATTGTTTTTTGTAGTTGTTGCCTGCATCTGTTTAGAAGAGTCTTGATTAAGTTGCACTTTTTAAATTGA
This sequence comes from Sturnus vulgaris, assembly GCF_052056855.1. Taxonomy (NCBI): domain Eukaryota; kingdom Metazoa; phylum Chordata; class Aves; order Passeriformes; family Sturnidae; genus Sturnus; species Sturnus vulgaris. The sequence goes on from NC_142246.1 coordinate 59,594,184, forward strand.
AAGCACTCAAAAGTACGTGAAAATATCAAGCATCTCAAAGATGGATGTGCTTCAGCAGCATAGCAGCTTCTTGGACATTTCCTGATTCTTCCCTCTGCTTCACCATTTTGCCAATTACGTTTGGGTGATCATAGTGAGTATGGCAAGGACTGGAGTGAAAATGTAAATTGATTTTGTATTTAATTGATTATGGATCCAGAATAAACCATAATGGTCCTTGATTAGCTTCCATTATAAGGTGGATAATTTAGTTGTGAAGAATACCTTGTTTTGTCAGCAAAGTCATTTGATAGACTCTCCAGTATATTCATTTGGTGTAATTATCATCAGTCAGCTTTACTGTGTGTTTTTGACTACCAGCTTTGTTAGCTCTGGTTCTTATTAGCTCTTTGTACGTTTAATAGCCTTCTCTATCCAAATTTCTACTTTCTCTGGACTTACTATTCTTTTTCTTCTCTTTTTAAAAGTGGAAAATACAGTTTCTTTAGTCTCTCTTCCTCTATTTCAACATTTTTCAAGATGGTTTCCAGAGAAGATGCTTTCCAGATCAGTTCTTCCCAACTTGAGCACCTGCTGAACAAGGAGACACAGACTGGTGCACAGACAGACAGACGGCTGGCTGTCAGTGGTCTTTCCCCTTTGTAATTAACAGCTTCTTTGGTATTTGTCACCTGCACAACTTTGCAGTCATGATCTTTATTTTTTTCTTCTTCGTCTTCCAAGTCGTTGGTTATACTGCAAAATAAGATAGTTGCTTGGAGACTGGAAGCCACCTGCAGTGTGGTGCTTTTTTTTTGTTTACGGTCATGGTCTTTGACTTATCTGTTACATGTTTGAATTAATTTTGTCTGCTTGGCTCAGCTCTAGTTTCATTGGGCTTTTCTAATGAAAATGTCGTGCACCATCAAGCCAGAGGCCTTGCAGGAACACAGGAGCCCATTGCTTTTAACTTCAGCAAACTTCTGTTGTTTATTGTTGTAGTAGACAAACCTCAGCACATGCTGAATTCCTTGGTGATGTGTATAGTTTCTTGTAATGAAATACCTTTCATTTTCCTATATTGAATTTTGTGTGATTTTTGTGTAATGGCAATTATGATTAGTAGCTTTTCAGCAAAGACATTTTTCAAGTGTGTTACTTCCAAGAATTAGTTGGTGTGTTCCCATGGTTTTTTCCCTATATTTACCTTTGTTTTTAGAACAGCAATTAGTCAAAAAAGAAAAGAAAATAGAACTTAAAATTTAAGTGGACTGGTGTTCTTGGGCTATCAAATTGAACAATCATGAAGCATTACTGAAACCCAGCAATTTGCCTCCTTGCAAAACAGGGAAATAGCTCAAAATAAGGAAATAGCCAACACACTTTGGCCCAGACCATGCTAATTAAAGAAAAAAAAGCATGTTAGGTTCTCCCAGTTAGTGATACCTAGAGGGATCTTACAGCCTCCCAGGTACAGGCAGAGTGCTCCTGCAGCAGGCAGAGAAAGTAGCCTTCCAGTTAATCCTTGCTTGGTTGACTCGACCTCAGCTCTGGCAGCAGCATCCTGGATTTTCCATAAGCTGCCTTTCTAACTGTGTCTTTGACCTCCCCCAGCTACCACATGCTGTGGTAGAAAAACGTGAAGGAGGATATAGGTGACATCGGGGAGGAAGGTTCTGGTAATTGGCAGCTGAAGCTGGAAAAGGTCTTAAAAAGGATGAAAAGAATGGTCAAGGGCAGCACAGCTTCTGTGCAAAAACAGGGCTGCAGGAGGGAACTTTTCAGCCTGGAGATGACATGACTGAGAACTTCACTAACAAGTGGCAGGAAAAGGGTGAACAGAGACTACTTCTTCCTCCCTTTTTTTCCAGAAGTCCCAGGGTGTGTCCAGGAGTGATGGTGGCAGGTTCAAAACAAATGAAAGGAGGTAATATTGTGCACAAGATGTAAGTAGGGTGTAATTAATTAGTACTTGCAGTAAAAGCAAAAGCCAGTTTTAAGGGGTAGCTACCCCAAAGTATTGCTGCTTGCTTGTCTTAGCTATCCTGTTTCCCTGAGATTGTACTTCAGTCACAGTTGGAGATGGGATGCTGGGCTGGATGGGCTCTTTCTTGTCCCATTTGTAGCCTTCCATTTGTTCAGCTCTGACCCTCTGTCATTTTAGTATTACTTATATGGGGGAAAAAAAAGATCTGATATTCTGTTGGTGGCTTGATGAAAAGGAGCTGAATGACCACAGCAGATGATGGCCTGCCTTCTTCAGCTAGGAATGTGTGGATACAAGGAAGGATAAGAGCTTCTAGTGCCAAGCAAGTTGTGATGTTTAAGAATCGAAAGATTCATCACCATTTTGTTTCCAGGCAGTGCTGCAGGAATACGTAGGCAGGTCTTACAGGATGAGTCTTTAGAGAATGAATAACAATGGTCACATCAATTCAAGTGGAGCAGAGACCCCCTGAAGCCTGCTGGAGCTTGGTCAAGTGAGGCTTCCTCTATGTACCCAGCTTGACAGCTGAGTGTGTAGAGGGGGAAGATGAAGCACAAGTGCTGCTGTGCTGCAGCAACCCCGGTGTGTTAAATAACTGTTTAGCAAATGGGAGAGTGCTACAGTCAAGGGTGACTTAAAGTATGCTTAAGGCCCCTCTCGAGTTTCTTGAGAAAGAAGAATGATGCAGAGGCTACAGGCAATTAACTTTGCTTCTCATTCTTCAAATCCTGTTCTGTGGATCAGCTGGGTGAGGTGACTTCCCTCCAACGACCGTATTGGTTGATAATTCTTTCAGTATTTTAGAGGGGAAAAAAGTTTCAGTAATTCCCAAATGAAACTGTGCATTGTACAGGAGCTTCAAGATGTTGCTGCTGTGTGTATTTAGAACTATTGACTTTAATTCAGCGGATTATTACTGTAATGGAGTTTTAATCATACTCGCCCTCCTTGAGCACGGACTGAGAAATAAGTGTGCAATTATCAATAAATAGCACAGAACAAGATAAAACTCATTTTTAATCCTTCCTGTTGGAGCCTAACAGATTGCTGCAGTTCAAAGACAAGTATGTGAATACAGACATGTATCTAGGAGATGAAGACAGACTTCTGGAAATCTTATTTATTTAATGACATCATTGCCTTATTTCAGAGTGTTGTCTTGGAAAGTGTTCTGAGTAATTTGGGGTCTTAGTGTTGTTGTTCAAGGTGAGATAATGACGACGGGAAAAGCTGTGCTGTACATTTGCTTGTAATTATAAACTAAGTACCATGGAATTTTCATTGTCCAGAAGTTGGAGCAAGCAGCCTACTTGCTGTATAAGCTTTTTTCTCTGGAGCCTCTAGACAATTCCTTCAAGAGTTTGGGTTTCTGGTTGTTTTCTCTGTGTGTTCGTATGTTTGTGGTGGGCTGGTGTTGAGCTCTTGCTTCTTATCCGTGCCTGAGATCAAAATTGTGTGTGAGATGCATGGATAGTCACTGTGGTTATCCACTACTAAGTGTTCTTGCAACACACAAACCCAGAAATCCTGGATGCTAGAAAGAAGTAATTCCTCTGGCAGTTGCAATATTTGTGCAGCTGTTCCCACAGATGTTTCTTCTTTCTTTTTTTTTTTTTCTTTTTTTAATTTCTCCTAAGAAGTAAGCAAACCGAGGCAGAAATGTTAAGGGGCCTGCCTGGAGAAGGAGAGAGAAAATGCAATACCTTTTAGTTTGGACATAGTAATTTACGTTCTTTCAAAGTCACTGTGAATTCTTCCTTTGTTTGCCAAGTCCAAAGCCTGCTTAGGCTCGGCAGAGCTGAATGGAAGTGTCCTAAAATGAGAGCTTTGCAAATAGACTTTGAGAGTAAGACTCTGCTTGGGGTAATTTGGGGTCTTAATAGCATTGCTGGAGCCCAAATGGACCCAACTTCAATGTCTAGTTTGCTCATTTTAGAAGAGAATAGCAAACATACTGGTCAGAAAACTTGTTGTGACAGAGCTTTTCCCTGTGGCTAAAAGTGAAATTTTGGAATGAAAACATGGTGGCAAACACCCCCACCCCCCAATCAATAACTGATTGCAAGATTGAGGACTAACTGTGTTCATATGTAAGATGCATTTGTTCACTATTTTTAAAAAGGCAAATACAGTTCTGTTATATGACAGGGAGAAGTCTTGAAGGTGCTATTTTAAATACAGCTCAAGTAACAATTCTTTAAAAGTAAATGAATTAATTTAAATGTAAAACATTATTAACACTTGATGCATGATGGTGAAAGCCATTCTCCTCCTGGGAGAATACAGGGCTCAAACTGGAATCAGTTAACCTCACCCCCCAGAAATGTTTAATAAATAATATTTAGGAAAATATACATTTGTATAAATGGAAATCTATGTCTCTTGATGCCAGCAGCTTTCTTAGGTTGGGTTTTTCTCCTGGGGATCACAACTGAGTAATTAGGAAGAAGCTCTGAGAAGGCATACATTGTAAGTAGTGTTTTTGAGTAATGAAAACCTAAGAAAAACAATAAATATATCTCTAAGTGTATGAGACATGGTGGTTTTGGGTTGTTTAGTTTTCCATGTAACCTGGTATGTGTGTGATGTCTGCTGCCTAGACTTAACCAGCCATGCTTGAGTCCTCTTACTTCAGAGAAATTTGGACCTGGCTTTGTGTATTCTGTGAAAATGAGAACGCAGCCTTAGACTCTACACATAAGTATGTCACGTGTGTAAACATGAGGGAGAGAGCAGAACTGTTTTGGGATGATAAGGAGTAAATTGGTGTAGCCTGTCCTTGAGTGTGCTGTGATGAAAGAAAAGAATTCTCACAGGGTAAGGAGTTCCTGGGAAGCCTTGGGGGTTGCTGGGTTGGAAGTGAGGGGAAATATTAAAATAGCTGTTTTGATGATGTGTTTTCTGCCAGGAAGTAGCTATATTGCTGACTTCCATGGGATTTTAGAAGTTGGGCTTTATGAGTAGGGAGATCCTTTCCTATCCTGCCTGTTTGTCATATGTTGACAGCTGGGAAAAATAAGTCTAGTTCAGAACCATGGGAATATTTTACAAGTATTGTAGGATGTGCCAGGACAAAATATAATTGACATCAACATCAATAGTAGGACCCTTATTATTTTTGCTGTGATGATTCTGTCCTGCAATGAGTCAACTGTTAATTAATTTAATAGAATCATAGGGCTATTTAGGTTGGAACAGACCTCCAAGATCGAGTCCAATTTTTGACCACCAGCCACTGTGCTGACTAAACCACAGCACTAAGTGCCCTATCCAGCCACTACTTGAACACTTTCAGGGATAGTGATGTCACTTCTTTCTTTCTTGACAGCTTCCCTGCTTTTGAAGAATTTCCTAGGTTTTAGCACTGATGTTTACAAGTATGGCCATTTGCCATGGTGATTCAGCTCCTGCATTGGTCAGCTGGTATTGCTGGTAGGATTTACCACACTGGGAAAGGGTTGTTGGCTCTGCCCTTTGCAGTGGTCAGTGGCTCTTTGTGTGGGAGTAGTTGGTCCTTTCAAATGCTGCCTTCTGCCAGACATGAGGGGAGAGGGACACTTCTGGGAAGGAGCAGGGACAGCTGTGATGATGATGATGCTGTAGGCTGGGGAGCTTGGTGGTTTCTCATGCACGCTCTTAAGTCTCTTGCGTTTGGCTGTGCTCCTGTTTAGTATGTGCTGAATTCCCATGTGCTGAATTCCTGCCTCTTGCTGTCACTGGGCTCACGGAGCTCACAGTGCACACAGCTGACACCAGGAAGGACCGAAGCAGCCAGCTGAGCGTGCAGCACGTGGCACGTTCAGTGACAAGAGTGTTTATCACGTAACAAGATTAAGCCTCTGTGCAGCCCTGCTCTGCAGCGCAGGTTCGTGTAGCTCTGACGCCTTTCCTTGGCAACTGGGAAAGTGCAGAAGGCGAGTTGGGCATAGGCCTGATCCTCTGCCAGCACTGGAAATAAAATCCTAAATTCTCTCTGACTCACTTCAAACATCTGTGTCATGTTTGATGGTGTCACTCCTGGGACATTGCTTTGGAGATGTTCATCTCCCAGCACCCACAGGAAGGCTCTGAAACGTGAGTTTTACCATTTCTTACTTTCATAGGGACTGCTAGAAAAAATGGCAGATTAGCCAAAACAACATAATCGGTCTTGTTAGTCCATATGTGACTGAGCAGTACGTGGTGCAGTATTTAGGTGTAAGCAATGAAAAAATACTGTGCAATACGTGGTGGAAATACCCAGGAAAGGAATTAATTTCTAGTCTGGCAAGGGCAGTAGGACTGTGCACCAAGTCTACAGCCTTTTTGGAGGGAGAAGGAAGGGTTCATAGTTCAGAAGAGATGTTTTGTAGGAGGTTATGCTGCCCAAAATGCACACCTGGGTCAAACCTCTGGTGTCCCATCAGCTTAGACTTCTGAGGAAAAGTTAGCTCTGGTAACTGAGCTCACCATTGTGGCACGATGGTGTACCTCATTAAGGAGCTGAATACCCTCCTATGCTTTGATGCTGAGTGTCTTAGGCTGGAGGGATTATATAGAGAACCGTGAGACCACTCAGTTATGAAGATAAGTTAATTCATACTTATTTTCTAATACCATGAAATATCCAACTGCTTTCTGTACAACGTGGCTCTTGGGGGGAAATATGGTAACTGATAGCAGTGTATTCAATGAGTGGTTTGGTTTTGAGCTACAAGAACATTGCTGTTCTTCTTGTACTTTTTCCTTAGAGAAAAAGTTTAGAATTTTTCTTCTGAATTGTGTAGGTGCCACATGCTGGACTACTGTGTGTGTGTGACAAGTTTCCCCTATTGTGTACCTGACAAAGAGACGTCATGTTCTGTGCTGACTCAAATGGTTCATTCTCTAGCTGAGGTCCATGGTGAGAAATGGTTTGTATTCATTTTATGCAAAACAATCTTGTACTCAGAAAATTCATGTGATGCTTCTTGTTAAACCTACATCTTTCTCTCATGGAACACTTTTTACTGTGTTACTGAGGAAGGGAATTTCCTAGAAACATGAAAATCAAATAGCAGATTTGCATGGGGAGATAGCTGACAGTTTCAGACAGTATATGTTGAGTGTTGTCCCAGCATGACAGTACAGCAGTCTTGATGCTAACTTGGAAATTATTTAATGTGGAGCTGGTGGTAGGAAGGTCCTCTGTAGATTAATATGAAGTTAGTATCTGTGCTTAAAAAATAGGATGAAAACTTGAGCTTGGTAATGAGCTGTATGTGCTGTTGGAGGTCTAGAAAAAGTAGATTTTTGTGTGTTTTCAGAGGCACTGAAAACACAGGTTTTTTTTTTTTGCATCTGCTGTATAGATTGCAAGCAATGAAGGGTTGAAGTCTTGTCACAAAACCAAAGAGATGATTTATTGGAAATGTCAAGAAATCAATCATAGAGCCTAATAAGCCAGTTAAACAAGCTTTTCAGTTTGGGTATGTTTAAAAGCAAGGAGACTTGAATGGTTCTTGTTGATAAACCTGGATGCCTAGACAGATTGCTTGGAAACTGATTCGAGCAAATAGTTTCTTCTGAGACTCATTAAAAGTAGAACAAAAAGAAAATGTTTTTTTGGCTAGTCTGTCATTTGCAAGGGTTTTTTTTTTTTTGAGGCAAATAAGGTAGGAAAAAGTCAAGTAGTGTGGAAATTGGAATGTGAGCCTGTGATTTTTTTCCCCCTCCCCTTTTAACGAGCCATTAAAATTCAACAGAGCTCTTTGGAGAAGGTTTTAAAGTTCTAACTTGTCATATTTTTGGTGGTGGTAGTGCTGAAACACCTCTACAGAACAAATGGGTGTTTAGCTGAAAGCTCGTGTGAAAATATGTTAGTATTGACCAAGTTGTCATAAAAAGGTTACAGAATTCTAAGATAGAAGATACTCATTTTCCATCCTGGGACAAAAGAGCACAGGCTAAAATTGCTGATGGCTTGGAGTGGTCCAAGTATTATTTTTTACTGGAACTGTTTTAATATATTGTATGACATAGCATATATATGGTATAAAATTGTCATTTTAATTGGTTTAAATTACCTTTGGAATAATAATAAAAAAGCTTTAATATTGAGTAGCATCTGTAATTAAGACCTTTGAGCTCCTTTGTAACATTAGAATGGTTGTTTATTTTTCATCAGAAACATGAGTTTTGTGAATTGGTAAATAAGGAATGGAAAATTTCTCATAGTGGGTGTCCTAGAGATGGGGGAATAATACTAAAGTACTTTTCTTTGAAGTGGGGAATGGGGAAGAAGGCCTTGGTTTTAGACATTTGCACAGGGTAGCATTGAATAACTCTGATAAAGTGTTCTTGCTTACATAAGTCGTCCCTGGACAAGGTGAGAAGGATTTTTGTTGCATGTTTTGTGTGTTGTAGATGCATCAGAGGTATTTTGGCTTAGAGATCCTCAAAACAGTCCTAGATCTGTTGTTGCCAGTTCCTGCTAGTTGCATCTAGGCTTAAATGTGGCTCTGTGAGTAAGTTATAACTTCTTTGTTTGACTTGGCACCATTTCATCAGCTAACAAATGACTTTCAGATGTTTGTGATTGATTCTTGTTGCCATATAATTATATTTTTTAGCATTATGCATTTCCTTATGTGCAGTCTAGAAGTGCTTAATTTTCTAGTTTTAATGTTTTTCTACCAGTTTATCTTTTGTCACCCATTGGTCTGCCATAGGCAATGCTAGTTTACTCTGGGAAAATATTGTAAAATTACCTTGATTTGCCGAGAGATAAGTGAAGTGGCTGTCTGCAAAACGTGTAAGAGTAGGGTTCTACAAAACTCTCTGCTGAAAATGAGTTGTGGAATCTTAAACATGTTACAGGAAAAATAAGAGACTTCGAGTTGCCTCCTTGACAAGTGCCATTGTTGAACTGTTTTAAAAATTGTTATTCTGGTTGTCCATACAGATGAAAACTTTAGATGACATTATAAATCATGTCATTTGCAGAGCTGAATGTGGGCAGGAGTCTTCTTGGTAGTAGAAAATCATTAATTATGTGTCTTTCTCAGCTTTTGTACCACTTCACTTTACTCAAACTAGCACTTACTGCATTTGCTTATTAATTGTCATGCTCAGTGCCATTTAGTAGCATGAATGTGTGACTCCACGCTGCTTTTAAACTTTTTAAGGCATTTGTGGAAAGGAAATACTAAATGTGGACAGTTTGTAAGTGTTCCCTTGAAAGAAAATAAATTCTCTACAGTCAGCAGACGCTGTAGTGGAGTGTTATTGATCACAAACACCAAGCACAACGCTGTATTTTGTCTTGCTGTAGAACTTGGGAAAACACTGCATGGTTCAGGGTGGTATTTTACAGAAATGCTTCATTGATTTAAGCATGTGGGATGGGGGAATGGAAAGTTAAATAAAGTGATTACAAATGATCTTAAGTGTTTTAGTGCCTTGAGAATTTTCTTACATGTTATGGTGAACTTGAAACTGCTGCTTTTTCTTGAGCAATGATGAAAATGGGTCCCCCATTGTTTCAATTAACCATCCATAGTTTCCTGTTATCAGTTAGGATATGGTGCAAAGTTTTAAAAGCCACATAAATAGGTTTAAGCATAAAAAAAATTGTAAAGTAGGTTATGAATGGTTCAGTCACTTCTCAATTAGTAATTTATAACTAAGATCTTCAGGATAATTTAGACTTTTTTGCAGAGTTCTGCTAGTTTTGTGGTGGGTTTTTTGCAGCTAAAGTGGACGAACTGTATCAGGAAAGTTTTAGTTGCTGTCAAAATACAAAAAACTCTTGTAAGCTGCTGGCTGAATACAATATACTGTAATAAGAGCAGATTTTTATCATTCTTGACTGGCCTGTTTGTGGGTATGAAGGGCTGGCAAATGAGAAGTTTTCTGCAGATAACAGAGGACAAACTTCCAAGAGCCTTTGTGTTTGTAACTACCTGAGAGCTGGTTGTAATTGCAGACTCCATGTGTGATGGAGCAGAAGAAATAATATTTCATGACTGTGTGTGTGTTCAGTCAGGTGATGTCCTGGGCACAGGTTTAACACAGGGGAGGGCTCTGAGAATTTCATTAGCAGGTTTAGGTTATGTTTTCATGTGTGGTGAAATTTTCCACTGAGCACCTCTTGTCCTCTCTGTAGCAGGATTTTGCCATTGCTTTCACACAGGCTCTTAAAAATTGCCAGAGACCCGGTGGCTGCTGTGCAGAAAACTGGGAACAGTTAGGTGTGGATACTTATGTGCCTCCAGCACTTTTTTTTGGACTTAGTGTTGTTCCTATTGACCTGCTGTAGAGGTTGGTGGCAGCAGCTCCATGAGCCATACTATTTTACCAATATATCTTGACACATCTTTCTTTCAAAAGAAAGTAGCAACATTGGACTTGGTATTGATGTTGCTGACACTGTCCTGGCGTTCTGTTTGCATGAGGGATCTGGTTCATTACCAGAAGATCCATCTGTTCTGGGCTTTTGATAGCTGAGGTGATTTTTCCCTAAAGAAAGTGTCTATTTATATTGTGTTCAATATCTACTGAAACCAAATAGAAAGGGCAGAAAAAGTATTACTGAGGAAAAAAGGCAACACTTACCAATAAAAGAAGAATCAAATGAACAGAGTAAAATAATCTCAGTAGAGTATTGAGTCAGTAGTGAATTGAAAAATGTGCAACACAATTTTATGGTAATTCCACTTGTTTGTGACAATCTGCAGACTGAAAGAGGAAAACTTCCTGCAAATAAAGTCATGCAGTTCATGGAATAAAAATTCTTTTAATTGTTCACAGGTAAAAATGCTTTTTGCTACTGCTGTTTTGTCTATCACACATGCACTGGTTTCTTCATATGCTTAAATCTCTTGGTTTGACCTTCACGGGGTAGGTGATGGTTTCTTTCCATAGAGTGGACTTGATTAGTGAGATGGTTTGTAGAATTATTACTACCAGCTTTGGGTTTGTGGAATTGTTATCTGGATGCCAAAAATTTGAGTACTCTCCAGAGCACCTTTTAATAGTACAAATTCGGGGGCAGGTGTCGAGCATGGACAAGCTGAATTTGAGTTGAATGATGTACATCAATTTCTGGCTCTGAAGAAATTATTTGATGCAGGAGTAGTCGTCACTGATCTCTTGGAGGCTTTTGCTGCACAGCAGAAAGGTGGTGCTTGTTTTTGTTCTCTGAACAAGGGGCTATTTGCTCACTCGAGCTTGTTGTGGGAAGGTAAATTTGGTTAATGTTGCTGCCAGTGATGCTCGTGTTGTATTTCCTGAGCTGCTGCTTTGCGTGCCTTAGTGAGCCGACGTGTGCCCTGCCCCCTTTAAAGTTGTTTTTGCTGCTTGCTGTTTGCACCCTTCCAACATTTGTGGAGTGTTTTGTGTTCTTAGCTGTCAGGGTGTCAGTCCAACCAAATGCTCATCTCTGTTCCCCTGCCCTGAATGCCTGCCCAGCTGTCTTTGTTTCCAGTGGAGAGCTGGAACTTGGTGAACAAGATGTTGGTGCATGGGTATGGTGTGTTATTATCCATATTGAATTGGGAAGCAAGTTTGCAAATAGCTTGTTATATATTACCACTCTTAGGGAACTTAGGGGAGAAAAAAGATTCATATTTATTCTGTATTCCTTCCAGGCTATTTTTATCAGAGAAGGCAAATAGTATTTTTCAAATGTGAGTCTTGCAATAAATAGCTGAGAATTGCAGTGTCTTCTCTGTTTATTCTGTCCTTCAAGTGTGATTTTTGCAGTTCTCATGAGGATCAGATTGCCTTATAAATCTTAAAGGCAAGCTGTCTATCCAAGAGCAATCACCTGCCTCAGGATAGGAAGGAAAAACTCATATTAGTTTTGACATAATCTGAGTTTTGCAAATTGTTCCATCACTTCCAAATTACCACTATCTGAGCCTTCTTTTTTTTTCTTCAAGGACACTAGTACAGGTTATGGTTTTGCTTTCCAGATAAAAGCTTGAATGGGCTGCTTGAATGGTAGGTTCTTCTGGAAATCTGGACCATGAAGTGAATTATGCCAGGATGTTCCCCAGGTCCCAGACTTGAGATATCTTTGGGAAACCCCAGATTCCTTGGCAGTCTCTCAGGAAATGTCATGGTGCTGTGAGAGCTACTTACATCCTTCCTTTCTTACAGGAAAAAAAAATAAAAATTCAGTGAACCATAATAAAGATGATAAAACCATCTTTGTTCTGGAAGGCTGTGTTGAAATCTTAGAACTGTTTCTGAATTTTTTTTCATTCCACTGTGTGCTGTGTTGCTTATCATGGGATTTTTTCCAGTAGACATTTGCTCCCCTCCCCCCCTGTTTTTCCCCTGGTGGTTGTGTTTTTTTGGTGTGTATTTCTAAACTAATTCAAATAACTTGGGATTAGAGTTTAGGACATCTAATGCGTATTTGCCAGAAAGAAGAACTGGAAGTAACATTAAAAATATTTGGCTTTCATGATATCCAGATGTGTCTAGGCCTTCCTTTGTCTATCAGCTGTGGTGACAACATCTGTTTTCTTCTTTTCCTTTCACTTTGTGTTCTTCACAGTTGAGTAATTCAAAGGCTAAATTGTGGCTTAGTTCTCCATATAAACTGTGGCACAGGGACATGGTCAGGTTTCCCTCAGCATCTGCTCTGAGCTGAAGTTGAGTTCTGCCTGCACAGAGGAGCTGTTGTTAAGTGTGTCACTTTTTCATGCTGTTGGATTCCTATTTTTGCGATCATTGCTTGATTTTGAAAGCATGTTGTAAACTAATGTAATAAATAATATAGTTGTGTTCACTTTGAGGGTAATAGAATGTATCTGAAATGGTGAGCTTAAATGAAAAATAGGACTCAGATTCAAGTTTGAGAGGAGAAAGGCCTGAGAAAGGTACGGGGGGTTCTTGACAATGTCCTAAGGCTCAGTAGCAATGCAGTCATAATTGCACTTTTAACAGTCTTAAAATGATACTTCTCATCTTCTCAGGAGCTCTTATGTGCACCTGGATTTGGCAGTAAGTCACATACAGAAATTTACTACTAGATGATTGCCACTACAAATATATCTACTTCTCTTTTATATATTGTTATTCAATTTATGTTGTGCCGTTTTCTGCAAAAAATTGTATACCCATGACTGTGGTAGATCTTGTCGCTCTTACTACAGGACCAGCAAATAAAATGCTCTCTTGGGACAGAAGGCAGTGGTGTTTCGGTTTTTTTGTTGTCACCAAAAGCATGCATTCTTAGCTATTACCCTTCCTGGAGAAATGAACCACTTGGCTTGGACAGGAGGATTTCCTTACACTGTTCTTTCTGGTGTACAGGTCTGTTAGGAAGTGGGGACAGAAGGTGGGCTGGTTTTAGCTTCCCTGCCACTGTTCGAGAGGGGCAGGTGGAGTTTTATCCCTACCTCGCATTTCTGCCCTGTTGAAGCAGGTGTGGAGCTGGGAAGGGCTGAGCACAGCTGCACAGCTGTGCCAGTGTTATGCTTGGATCCCCCTGCGTGGGTGTTAGTGCAGGAAAAGCTTGTGTGGCTGAGTGGGATAAAAGAGTAGTAACCAAATAATTGCCTAGTAGATTCCTGGGAATGTGTTTATTTCCCTTGTACAAAAATATTTACAAAGGGAATGTGCATTTGCCAGTTTTGAGCAGAAGAAAATAAATTGAGGTGAAATTACAGAAGAACAGTTTGAAGAGGGGCCATGGCAAAAGGAGGTGCTTTGAAATTAATCACACACATTCCTCTTCCACCTGCAGTTTCTTGAATCCAGAAAATGAACCTAGGCCTCATTTCCACTCATACTAGTTTTTCAAAATAGTTTTAGAATAACTAAAAAAAAACCCTCCCAAAACACTCTATAAAACTATTAAAAATAGTTTAAAAAATAAGCTATTCAAGCTTTATAGGTTGTTCAACAAGCTTTAAATAAGTGTGAATTATTGCAAATGTAATTTTTCAATTATTTGCTTAGGGAGTAATAGAAGTCTTTTTTTAAATTTATTTATATATTAAAACTGTTTACTGGATCTTTTCCCACTCTGCCAGAAGGAAACATTGATTAATGCCAAGCCTAGGGATAACTTTGGTGCAGTCTCTACAGAGATATGATAATACTGATAGAAATTAAGCAGTTGTAGCTCTGGTGATTTAACTATGTCTTGCACTTAGCTTTAAAACTGACTGTTTTATTGAGTTTTGGTGAAGGTTCCAGATGAATGTAGTAATATGTGTCTTGTCACTGGAGTTGAGAAGGAGGAAGAGTTAGCAATGGACAGATAAGTTTTCAAGGATTTTGGAAATAAACTTCTTCTAATAAAGAAGTATGCAACTTCTTCATTAGCTGTCGGAAATCTGTCTCAGTGTGAACAGGATTGTCTGTATGGCTAAATCAGTAATACTAGCCAGATTAATGTGTTTTGGTCATGTGAATTGTCCCAGTGAAGTGTATATATGTCTGAGAAATACTTGACACTCTTCAAACATCAGAGTGAATGTGTTCTTGAAAATGCAGTGGTAATGGTTGAACTCTCAGGCTAATTCACAAGATTTTTGTGCCACTGAAGGCAGAAATAACTGCTCCTTTGGAGAAGTTTCAGACATAGTCTGTGTAAGGACTAAAGCATCAACTCATAGCATGGATAGACAAAATTCTGATAAATCAGCAAGTACTTCAGCAAGGTATCTCATGGAAAATTTACTTCTGCTTCCAAATGTCAAAACTACTTCCTGCAGAGCTGACAGATAAAACTAGCTCCTGTCAAGCTGTGTACCAAAGGATGGAGCTCCAGAAGAAGAATTTGTTCACCATTAAATAACTTCTCTAATTTGTAGAAATACTTTCAGAATAGGAGAAAAAAAAAACCAAAAACCCGGGAAGCTGGGACTTAACTCTGCTTTTAATGTTTTGGATTCGGTAACTGTTACGTTTAATATTTGAGGACAGACTAAACACTGAGGAAACTAAACTTTAATCCTGCTTTCAGCACCAATTAAAGCAAGAAAGCCACCTACACTTGGTGGAGGCAGTGGCTTCTTTTCACAGCAATAAGCAAAAGTTACATTAGCAGTGGATGCACAGAAATGTTTTTTTGCTATGCTGTAACTACTCAATAAAATGAGTGAAGTTTATGTACTGGTGGCTGAGACCAAGGACTGCAAATGCTTGTGCTTTCGTTTCTGTCCTAGTTAAACATCATGTAGGCTTGACTGTCTTGGTGGTGTTGGGAAAGTGATGGATTTAGTCCTTTGGTCTTGTGTTTCCTGGGGCTTCCCGTATTGAGAGGTGTACATTCTTTCCCCTTTTGTCTAATTTCCTCCCTTTGAAGTGGAGATCAGGCTTCCATTGAAAACAGAGGTTGTCCAGATACATGGCATATGAACATCTGACTTTATTTGAGAGTACATGAAAGGCTTTTATTAGTTTCTTTTAACGTTTCTGTCTCATAATATCATCTTAAATCGCACTCTGAAATGAAATCATAATTGTTGCCGCCTAGATTCCTTGTGTGTTGTAGAAAACTTAATGCTTTATGTATGGGATCTCTCAAGGCCTAGCTGAGATTTCAGCTGCATTGTCTTCCATATGTTTGGAAAAAAACCCTTCATCATCTGCATCCAATTTAGCAGAGAGCTGGAATGCCGGAAACATGTTTTTGTTCCTGATGAAATATAACTGCGAGCGAAAGCATCCCACTGCAGTTGTTCCTCTGTCTGTGCAAAGTGGAGATGTCCAAGTTGTAGCTGCTTTTATTTATTTGTAGGTTTTGGTTGGTACCTCTTTGGTGTGGGCTGAGCCTGAAGGGCTGCAGTGAGCCCACGGCGAAGCCATCGGGTCAGCTGTGGTTCCACTTGGTGTAGGGCACAGGAGCCCTGCTGCTCTGCTCCTGCTGCAGGTGTCAGTGTGGGCATCTCACGTTCTCAATGAGCTGGCTGCTCCTGGAGCTTTCTCCCAGACCCTGGCAAAGGACTCTTGGTGATGTTGGATATCTCAGTGGCTGTAACTTAGACTCTGCAGCAGGCCTTGGTGCACAAGGTAGGTAGATGATGCTGCTCTACTACAGTGTCTAGTCACAAATAGCAACTGGATTAACAATTTTCCTGTTTGTTTTGCTGAAACACGTGGCAAATTTCATCATCCTAAGAGGCAAAGTGTGTTGGTGCTTGTAGGCATTGGTGTGTTTTGTGTGTGTTTTGTCCAGATTCCTCTAGCAGGCTATTGCTGTGAAGCTGAATGCCTTCCACAAACAATGTCTGACATCTGTTATCTGTGCTGGAGTGTTTTTCTCTGTGTCAACTTGAAAATTGTATGTGTAAAGCGATTTTTTTTATTTATTTGAAACTTCAGGGCATTTGACTGTTTTGTTAGGAAATGCAAGGTCAAATAAATGTTTTTGATGAGTCTTGCTGTTTACACTTAGCTCTGAAGCGGCACCAGCAGTATTATGTCTTCGAAACAACAAAGGCCTTAGGAATAATTGAAAACAAAAAAGTGAAGAATTAGAAAAGCTTTGCCAGAGCTAATATAAGAAGAGAAGTCAGGTCACAAGACAATAATCAGGGCATCTGCTCTGCAAACTCCCAAAGCACAAAGTTCTTTGTGTTTTCTGTAAAACCCAACTGTTGCTACAGTATTGTCTATTTGCACTGGCTAATCTGTTTTGTTAAAAGGTTAATTATCTTTTTCTGTTTGTAAAGGTCGAAATATTGTCTTGAGAACCACTGACTGTTGGAAGAGCATCTGAAAAATCCTACTCCATCTACATTTGTTCTAATTAAACTTGGTTCCTAAATTTGAGTGAATGATGAATCAAGCTGATAAACCAGACAATTCTATGTAAAAATTGCTTTCTGTGGGGTTGATACCTAGAGATTTTACCTTCCAACTTAGAAGAGTGGAGCTAGCTTTCAAATCATTACCTGACCAAGAGCAGATGAAAAAGTAAGGGTGTAGTTAGGGTTGCAGATACAGAGGAAAAGGAAGTATGAAGTTACTAGGAGGCTGGATTAATTTAATTGCCTTACATTGGCTTTTCTGCTGTGTCTGTTCTAGAGGATGGTTGTATGATTCCTTGGGAAAAATTGTCCATAACTAGTAGTTGTAAAATAATTAAAGTCACAGTTGTAGCTTTCACCCATCTCTACTGACTTGGCTTTGCCAATGGAATAAACTGTGGTGCTGATTCTTTTAGCAGTCAACTCATGTAATTCATATTTTCCAGAATGCACCTGATTTTTGCCAAAGGAAATCCTCAAACTGTGCTTTGGCAAATAAGGAACTGCTTGAGTTTGTGAGACACTGATTTAAACTTCATTTGGTTTCTTGCATGGATGAAACATGTTGCTTTTGAAATGCAGGATGGTGTTGGTGCAGGTCACAGATAACCTGAAGGTTACAAGCAAGGCAAAAAAGGTGTCCTTTTCTTCTTTGTGAAAATAAAGAACAAAAAAATCAAGAAAGCAACACTGCAGAGCCATGATGGTCATATGGAGACAGATGGAACATTTTTGGGATATGGGTGGCAAGGCTTCTCTGCTGTTTTGACTACAGTAATGTGAAATAGTAAGGCCTGTCTGACTGGAGGTGATAACCTCCTTTCCCTTGGGCATGCTGATCTTCTCCTCTGCAGATAGTGACTTACTGTGAAGGGAGTTAATAAGAAAAGGTAGATTTTGCTCGTTTGTTCTTGATGCTATTTTATGCTGTTAATGACCTCTGTCATTCATTGCAGGAGAAATTAATATTCTCAGGATCCCTTGCCTCTCTTAAATTAGATAAATGTAATAAACTGAACTCTGTAAACATGTACATGCTCAGCACAGTCTCAAAGTGGCTACAGATCCAGGACCTGGCATCTTTGGATTATTTTTCTTCTGCTTTTGCATCTATCATTTATGAAGTGTTAGTCCTAGTTAATGTCACTCTCTCTTTTTGTAGCCTGTCTAAAACCTGAGGAGTGCCCAATGTTGTTTGCTACTAGTTGGTGCCTTTTTTTTCTTAAAAGAAACCAAACAAAATGTTGTCCTTAAGTTTTATGTAGGTAAGTAACATATACCTGTTTGCTATTTTTGAATCCTTTTAGGTGACTAACTTAATTTCCCTTTTTTCTTTTTTTTTTTTCGTTTTGGGTGCAGCAATGTCAGTAAAAGATGGTTACATGTTTTTAGCTGTCATTCAGATCACTAAAGGTAATCTGTTACTTGCTAAAATGTTCTTGACTTTAGTTCTGCTTCTCCTTCAGCTCACATAGCACAGCAGTGACCAGAAAGAGAGATATGAACATAAAATGCTTTTAGGGAAGGCGTGTTCACCTTTTTACTGTGGGTTATGATGGTGGAGTGTGAAGACTGTGGATGCACACAGCAGAGTTGGCTTTGCTTTTAATGGTTCCTTCAGTACAAGCTGGAAAAGTAGGTGTTAGCATCCATGCACAGATTGACCTTTTAAAGGATAAGGACCCTATGAATTTATTCTATTCCCCCATATGAGTTCATTTCAGAGTCAAAGTGTAGTGTTTGTATTGGTGCTTATTTAGGAATTCAGGGACGGTATTCATGTTGCTTAGAGCTTCACTGGAAAGGACAATACCACAATGGTGTTATTTTTCATTTACTAATACATGATAATTTGACATTTGCTAAAACAATTTAGGTGGCATGACATACACACTGCTGCTTTCTGAAATACATAGGAAGGATTGTGGACTCTCTTTTTCTGATGTAAACTTGGTTTTAAAAAAGTGAAATGTTAGTTAAGTATGAATTAATGCTTTTTCTGGGCAGAAGATGGAAATGCCAACTAGAAAGTAATGATGCTTATTTAGAGTTGGCTTTTTCCGTGGAAAGACACACATCTGCTTTTAAAAAATTTGACTATATTGTCTCCAGTATTCTAGCATGGAAATTTATGTCAGTATGGTTAATGTTTCTAAGTGACAGAGGCAATTACCATTTACATAAAACATTTCTGAACAGCATTAAAACTATACTGATTCCTGTTTAAAAGTACGTCTATTTAAAGTTTAGGTCCTACTGGGGTTGGCACACAGGGAGGACACAAATCTTGGCTCTGGTACTAAGTTAGTAGGAATGGAAGCAGATGCACCTCTGAGGTTGCCAAGTTTGAGCCTTTGGTTCTGACTTGCCTGTGTTTATTTGAGTTGGGACAGTGCCAAGACACTGTGAGGCTGGGTGGGTGCTCACTACCTGTGTACAGTATGTGCCTGCCTGCTTAATATCCATATACTCCTGTGGATGCAGACAGGACAGCTGGGAAATGGGCATGGTAATTCTGGATTTCAGTGCAGGCAGGGGCTGTCAGTTCCTCTGATACACTGAGGCAGGATGCTCACACGTGCACATCTGTGATGCCATGATCCTTCTGGGGAACACATGGAAGTGGGAGAGATTTACTTCAGAGGCATCTCTCAGCAGATCTCCAAGTGCTGCTGTTACTTGAGCTCCTTTGTACTGAAAGGGATAAACATTACATTGTGCATAACAAAGCAGAGGAAGTAATTTGGCATGAAATGTTCATAGCAAATACGTTCAAAGTAAGTCCATGGATTTCTGCTTGTCAAATGTGGACTAATGTAGGACTTAAAAGGTCATTGTGGGCTGAGTTGAGGTGGGTTGAACCTCGCTTTGTTTCCCCTGAGGCTTCTGTGGAGGCACCCAGAGATAAGGTTCCTCCTGCTCTGAACATCTTGTGTATCTGCAGAGATGTTGCCAGCCAGTACTTGCTGTTTTAATCTTTTTGCCAAAGTTGGGACTTTGCTGGGGCTACATTTACTCTGACCAAGAGAGGGGTTTGAAGTGTGGTGCAGGCAGCAAATGCTTGTCTTTCTTCTTCCCCACTCTCCAGCAACTACAAACTCTTTTCTGCAGATCCTGTGAGCTCCTTTGATTTGCAAGTACTGCAGCAGATGTGGGAGCAGGCTTTTGCTGCCGTATACAAACTGGAATGTATTTTTGCTGCTTGGCAGCATATTTAGTGAATGGCACTTGTAGCATCTTAATTCTCTTGATCAATTTTACAAAGAATATGCTAGGCCTGAACTGCTGTGAATTGGACAACATGGGAAGTCCTGCTGTGTTGAATTTCCTAAAAAAGCCTTCAGCCTTGTTTTATTCTCGGTGATTCACTGTCAGAGGGCTGCTGACATCTGTACTCAGATATCTTTTGCCATCAGTCTTTGAGAACCAAGAGCAATGCTAGAGATTATTTTTATACTTTGAGAGATCATCTGTTGAGATCATGCTTGGGTACAGCCCTTAATTCTTTTGTAAGTGAAGCCAGTGTGTGCTGAAGTATTCACCACTCATATGTGGGAATTAAGTTACTTTTAAGCTGTCCTTAAGACCACTTTCTCCATGTGAAGTATGAAGCTGTAAACAGGGTTTATGTATTTCCAGTGTCAGATATTCAGAGGCAGCATTACCCTTTGGTTGGAAGAGACATCTGGGAGACTTGGAATGTCTTTCAGCTGTTCCAGATGCTGCTTTTGACTTGCTCCCTGACCTTTTCACTGCTCAGTATTTTAACTCCTGAGACTTGTCAGCTGTTCTGCATTTTTTGTCCATCTTGCACCACTTGACCCCTTTAGCTACCAGAGGCTCTTTATTGCCTTGTCTATAGTTTTTTAAGCTTCTCCAGATAGTTACAACTGATCTTCTGCTGTGTGCAGTTTACCTCTGGCATTGCCAGTTGTACAGGTTAAGACACTTGAATTGGGAGTCTGGGCAGAAACCTGGAAGGTTAGACTACTCCATTCTAATCATAGAATAGTTTAGTTGGGAGGGACTTTTTAAAGGTCATCTAGTCCAACCCCTCTGCAACGAACAGGGACACCTTCACTTTTCCTATCGCTTTGGTAGCAGCAACCTTGTCTTGCAATTGTGTGCCACCATGTGAGGAAAAAGCTGAGGGGATATATACATATTAGGTAACATGCAGAAGCATAACAGAGGTAGTGTTATCCTTGGAAGTTGTTTCTGAAGTTCTTCAAAACCCTTTCCCTTGCAGCCACTCCTAAACAGGTGTATATATATATATATATCTGTACTTGAGAAACCATATCCAAACAGATTGTGTGCCAATGTCTGCCAGTTGCACAAGTCTTCTAAGCATAGAGTCCATCTCCACCCAAAAAAGTTAGTGGGATTAGGAAGTAATGGGGAGAACCAAGTGTCATTTCTAGGTGTCAGAAGAGAATCTGTGATCAACAAAATGCTCTTAGCCTTGCAATTTTGTTAAGGCTTCTGCTGCCACAGCAGTGGTGGGAGGACAAGAAAGGAGAAAGCTGCTGTGTGGATTTACACAGAATAGGACTGAATGGCAAGGGCAGCAAAAGTTAAAGCTGTGAAAATTACTCCAAATGCCAGTCTGACAGTGTGATGCTGCAGTAACAGAAAGGCTGCAATTGCTTTGCTTTTACAAAACTATGCACATGTTTACTAGCACTAGTCATTATCACAGAAAATAAATACACACATGCAGAAGTGGATGTTTTCACAAGTACTTGACTGAATTTGTTAACTAATTCCTGTTATAATTCATAAAAAGTTGAATGTCGTTTTATATTCTTTATAAATCCCCTAGTCCTGTTTTATTTGGACTGTTTATAGCTGTGTTTGAATTCCTGTAAGAAAACAGGTTTGGCTGGTCTAAGAATGTGTTAGAAGGTTCTGATATGAAAATGCAAATCAGGTACTAACCAGTTGTATTTGACCAAGGCCTCAATTTTCTGACAAAACTATTGGATCTTGGTTTTCGAACTGATCCCAAAATGTATTGAAAAGTGATGGATGTCTTTCCCTCAGCTTCACCAGGCAGTGACTATCACCTGCTGCAGTTTGACTGCTGATAACACCTCTCAGAGTTTTTTATTGCCTAAGGAGTAATTATTTAGTCCTTGGAATTAAAATTATTTCAAGCAAAATATATTCAGGCTATCCCTGTCAGGACAGAAGTGAGAGTGAGGAATGCAGAAGAGCCAGATGATCTGTGCCTAGGAATTTTACTGCCAGTGGTACAAGAAGTTTCTCAGATGTCTTGGAAAATCTTTTGGATAAATGTATAATGTCTGTTCTAAAAGTTTGTGGAGGAAAGCTGCTGGCAAGTGCACTGCTGCAGGCTTTGGAAAAGAGCAAGACGGGAATGCTGTAAAATCTCTCCTTGCAGTGACAGAAACTGAGACGTGCTCCATGCCATGTAAAAATGCTAAGCACAAACAAAGTTAGCTCTCTCATTAAGTATACTTTTACCTCTTTGACATGTTTTTCCTTCTGTGCACTATCCTATTGACACAACAGATGAGTAGCAACTGATTTGAAGTCCCCTCATGGTGGGAAATAGGCCAGTCTTCTGCTTCTGCAGCATCTGCTTACAAGCTCATGCCTCTGTTGCAGCAGAGATTCAGGTGTCTTGGGATGTCTTACCAGCAAGATAAATGCTAACAGTGTTTTCACATACTAAATGATTTTAAGAAGTTGCTACTCAGCAAGACTAAATAAAAAATAAATCGAAAGGAAACTCACTGGTCAAAGGCAGCAACTCTGTACCTGAAAGATACCAATAAACTCAGGCATTTATGCTCTCTATTGTTTGTTGTAAGTAAGGAGAAGGGAACCCAGAACTGGACATCACTTGGAAAGAGGTGTAAGTGTTGAAGTATTAATCGATTTTTACATAGCACCATTGTGTCACAAAGACTTCTGTGAATTTTGCATGTGTATATGTATTTGGCAGATACGTTCATCAATAACCAAGCCAATTGTTGCTGCAAAATTGCAGCCTCTTACTGGCTATCTGTTGATGTCTGGTGTAGAGAAGTCATGTCTGTGCAGTGTTGTGTGTGCCTGCTCTTTTGTGAGAGCAAGGGAATTAGATGAGACAGGCTGAAAGAGCCTGGATCTTGGGATCTGGGGCAGGCACTCTGGCAGCTTCCCACATCTTTCCATTTTCTGCTGGGCTGACATTGGGCTTGCAAAGAACAGCATTTGAACAGTGGCAAAGATGAAGAGTTACTGGAAGTGAACTCTGCTGATGTTTTGCATGCTTGAAATGTGCTATCTTGGCCATGAGAAATTTCAGTGAGAAGAAAAACACTGACTGCAAACCACCAGGGTTTCTTGCCAAACAGATCATCTTCATGCAGTTCTGTGACTATTCTTGTAACTGGATTTGGTGTGCTTTAATGAGTTTCTCTGACTATTTCCTGGCAAGGTGCTGGGATCTGGAGGAGATGCCCAATTCCATAATTCAGGTACTGAGTGAGTGGTAGCTGAGGAGAAACACTTCCCTGCTTTCTGTGCCTGCTGCCGGCACAGACCTTCCACATTGGCAAGGAGAACATAAGTGCAGTGAGTTGCCTTCTAGACAGAGCAGTCAGAGGCAAGTGGCTTTATGGGAGCAGGAAAAGGTTGGATTGAGGCCAGCAGTGGTAGATGGTGATGGTCTCCATGGACCAGGAGATGTTGATGCAGAGCCAGTGTGTCTCAGAGAACATTTCTCATTTTGTTTGCTTTGCTCTCGCAGTGTCCAGACAAGCTCAGGAGTGTGAGCCCACGGGCAGTCCCAAATGGATATATTGTGTAGAATGTATTCAGCTCTGGTCATTACCTAGCTGGAGGCTGGCCAAGTCAGTAGAGTTGACTCTGGCAGCAAGTACAAGTTGTGTTTCCTGTTGAGAAGATGAGTTTGAGGAATATTCTCATTTAGTGCTGAAAATGCATGGCTTTCTGCCTCTTCTTATGAGACCGAGAGGACTTGGAGTATGCTGATGTAATTCCACACTTTGTCATGTGTTGTTTACATACTGTTTGCACCTCGCTGTTCTCTGCATCAGTGCCAGCACCCTGATATTGCTGCAATTTATTTTTATGATCTTAGTATTGAAACAGCTGTAAAAACAAGTAGTGAAAGTGAGCCAGCTGCTGGAATTTCTGATTCCAAGTCTGGTTTGTAGTAGGCAGACATTGAAAAGGAAGGATATATGAAAAACAACAAATAATCTCAGGACTAAATGCAAACAAGTTAGGTGGCTGAATTTTTAACTGCTGCAGAGAATTAAATCACTAATTAATTAAATAATACAGCTGTTTTTTTTTTTTTTTGTTTTTTTTTTTTTTGTACAGAGCATGTCTAAGTATATACTGCTACTTTAAAGGAGATCTTACACTGTCCTGTTAGGACTTGGGAGCAGTAGGCCTGTCGTTTCCCCTACCCCTCATTTGTTTTAGTGTTGTAGAAATAGTTACACATTTTACCAGACAAAGAGATGGAGATGTATTAACATCTTCCTTGACTAGATAAAAATCCGTATATTTTGTACACTGGTTACCGCACCATTGGCATGTGACTTTATGAAAGAAAATAAAAAACAGTCTTTCATCCAAGCAGCTAATTTTTGACTTTGGTATTTAGATTCTTGTCCAAGTGCAATAGGGACCTAATGTCTTTAGCACTGCAGTGATACATGTAGATCCTGTGTTTAAACTCCTTTGTCCCTGCCTTCAGGCTTGCCCAGGCAGTAGAGATGAGCTGATCACCTCAGCAGTTGTACACCAAGGAGCACAGGGTAGCCTGTGGATAATGATTTTGTTCCTTTTTTCAGTTGCAGTAATTTACCTGCTGTTTACAATGCTTTCCTTTAAATATTTGCTAACTCATTTTCTGGAGAGCTGCTTCTTGGTATCTACTTTCGTCCAGCCAAAACCCAGCAGCATCCAAGAGATTCCTGCTCATATTCAGAGAATGCCAGTGCATTTCCTTTTGGAGAGAGGGCAGTGTGGTCTGAGGACTTGTCAGCCGGTTCATTCTTGTTCTCAAAATTGTAACCACAGACACACACACAAAAATCTTTATCTGCTCTGCAGAGAGCCAGACACGTTTGTATATTTTGTGGTGACACTTGGCTCAAGTAAATCTCACAGTACAAGTGTTCTGGGTGACTCTAGGTGAGCTCTGAAGGGATAGGAGAAAGATTTCCTTTCTCTGAGAAGAATACCACGTGATTTGTTTTGATCCTTCAATTTGTACTTTGCTGAAAACTTTGTGCTTGTGTTGAGGCCTGTTAACCTCAGTGGCAGGGAGGAGTTGTAATCATGGCAAGCACATTCCAGGATCCTGCCCAGCACAGGGACATGAAAACAGATTGTGTGTGGGTATTAAAAGAAAAAGCTGTAAATACCCAACAGAGGTGGCAGCTGGAGAAGTTGTTCCAAAGGGGATGTGTGAGCAGTAGGAAGAAAGGAGCCAAAGGAAAAAAGGGCTGAAAAGCACTTTTCATTGGAATCTATTGATCCTTCTTGTATTGTGATTTATTTTATGGTGATGTAACACTATCTATTTAATTGTCAGAGGAATGGCCTCATCTGTCAAATTAGTGTGTTTTCTGCATTTCTAGTCTGCCTCAGAAGCTGAGCACATCCCTTTGTAATGCTGATGCCCATTCATGATGTTCAGTGAAGGTATTGTTGCTGTGTAGGGGACCCAGAGCAGGAGTGCCAGGCTTGAACACACGAACCCAACTTCGCCAGAGTGAGAATATGAAACTTCAGTCTTGATATTCTTAGTCAGAGATGTCTGCTGCCTGCAAAGTCAAGAATATTTCATTCTTCTCCCATCCTGATGTTTGGAAACCAAAAACTACCTAGGAAGTCAGCTTTTCCAAGCCCTGACACAGCTGTGCAAGCTCCTGACAAGGCAAGAGATTGCCAGTGGTAGTCTGGAAAGAAGAGAAATATGTTGTTCTTCAAGCACTTACAGAAAATGAAATCTCACCATTGATTGTGCACCCTGCTGTGTTTGTGGTCATAGTCATACTTTATTCTGTTTAGGTATAAACTCTTTGGCACATGTAGATTTCAGTTTGACTTGTATTTTAGCTGAAAATACTGGAACTTGCAACTCAAAATCCCGTGTTTGTGCTCTAGACTTAGTAGGGGATCAGGAGAAGCTTTTTGACCATGAAGATTAAACATATTACTACATGATTATATGTACAAAATCCATCAGGAAGAGTCATGACTGTCCAGAAATGTTTTCATAAGGCCAAAATGCTGCATGAAATTTTGTCAAGTTTAGTTCCACATTTCGGCTCTAGTTTTGATACAATTCTTGTGCCTTAAGATGGGCCAAAATTCTTCATGAGTTGCCAAATGTCTATAATAAGTGTCTGGGCACACACTCGCACACACTCAAGTGATGTGCAACTATTCTTGCACTTACTGTCCCCGTTCCTTTAAATGGACTTCAGTAAAATGAACAACAACAATATAAAAAAAACCTTCTTGTCTGGTGGGGTAAAATTAAGCTTTGGTGAAGCAGAGGCTTTTTTAACATTCCCTGAAAGCCCCAAGCCTTCCAAGGAATTTTAAAGGGGGACTTCCAGTAGTCAGCTTTCCTTAGTCTGAGGAAGTCCTGTGAGTTCATTCCTTGTTACTGCCTGTAACCCAGCAGAACTCACCTCAAGAAACAGCTGATGTCTTCTTCAGTGCTCCTCAAAATATCTTGCATGGCAGTGGAACAAAACTTTTGCCTCTTGCCTGCACGTTAGCAGTTCATTATTATTTTAGTATTTTATAGGTGAGTAGTAATTCTCTCAGCTGATGGGGTGCTGGTATGAGAACAAGCAGGCAGGTGGCAAATGCTTTTCTAACACACTTTTGTAGCCGAGGCGTGTTTCTTTTCCATGTGTGTTGAAAGGAGCGAGTTACTGCCTGGATAATAATCTAATTATTTTACCTTTTCCTCTTGTTTGCCCAACAGGAGAGTTGCCCATTCCCAGTATGGAAGAACACCATGACTCTTCAGAGGCTCCTGCCCTGAGCCAAGGCCGGCACGTTGCCATCAAGTGTGGGTGGCTGCGGAAGCAGGGGGGCTTTGTCAAGACCTGGCACACACGCTGGTTTGTCCTCAAGGGAGACCAGCTCTACTACTTCAAAGATGAAGATGAAACCAAGCCCTTGGTAAGTGAAAGGAGGAGATAGGATGGGGGGTCAGGGAGAAAAGTAAGTTAATGCAAGCAGAGTTGTCTGGAGTGTAAAGCACTGAACTTCTCCGTCTCTGTCAGTGACTCAGTGCTGGATTTGGGATTTTGATTACCCTGAGTCAGCCTCTGGCAGTTAATGTGGTTTCCCCATCAGACACATTTCTAAAACTTCCTTTCTCAGGTCAGGTTTTCTCATTTCTGCATTTTTAAAAGGAGACAAGTATACAGGAAGTTCAAGTAGCAAAAATCATCAGTCAGATGAACTTGACTGAGGAAGATGAATAAGCTGTATTTGAAAAGATAGCTGCTTGGGGTTTTTTTGGTTTTTTTTCTGCTTACGATGCATAATAGCCTTGCTTTTTGTCTTCCCAAATGAGACCCTAGCCTGAATACATTGCCATCTGTAATATGGAACAAACTGGTGTCTGGCTGCCTGGTTCTGTTGGTGTGATTTACTGCTCCTTAACCCTCATCTCTTTTCCTCTTTACCTAGCTTTTTCACCAACATGTTTCAGGGCTGCCTATCCCCAGAGTACCATAGGAGCAGAGTTAAATAGTGCTGCCTCTTGGGTCAGGACAGGCCTGAGCCTCTTTGATAGGAAGGCTCTCCTGCTAGCACCTATAGGGGTATGACAGTCTCATATGTTAATGATTTTCCAGATGTTTGTGACTTTAGGAAAAAAGCTTTGACATCTGTGAGTTACTTCTGTGACGGTACTAAAATATGATCATCACACTCATATTTTTTTATGGCAACTAAATTTCTGATGGTATACCTTTTATATGGAATTTCACAGGGAATTCTCAGAGATGTAAAACCCATCTAATCCAGCTTCCTGTATGGAACAGGACATGACACTTGGCTGAGCTTTACAGCTTGCATTATAGTGCACATGTTTAAAAAAGTATTCAGTCTTGGGGAAATGGTTTCCAAAGTGTGAGTTAATTTCTAAGTACCTGTTTTGCAGCCTTGGTAGCTGTTTTCCCATAAAATTATCTCAGATAGTATAGGTTAATAAAATAACACACTGTATATTTACACAAATTATATGATATGATGACTACTTTGAATATGAAATAGTTAATAACTTCTGGGAAATACAGCACGTCTTCCACTATGTATTTATTTTTAATCAAGAGTGTAAAAAGCAGCCATAAAAATAAAATGTTCATGGGCCAGATCCTGGGTTTCCAGAATATAACTCTGCTTCCTAGCACTTGATATCTGCCAGAATGTTTGCATGCAAAGACTTCATGGCTTTTTAAGAGGTGGCAAAATGCTGTATTTCATAGAACTTTCTACAGCCCAGAGCCCAAATTATTTTCTTGTCCATCTGCTACTGACTTGTGGGATGGCTTCTGAATATCCTGTTGACTTTGCTGCTTTCCTTTTGGGAAATGGAGGTGGTGATTGTGGTCTGATACTTGTGATGGGTTAGGTAGCAGCTTGTGAAATAACTAAAAGCTTATTTGAATTTTTCACTTTAGTGTCAAGCAAGTTCATAAAGAAATATAAAATGGGGTGGGAGAAATGCTGAGAGAAGTGTAACTTAAAATATGCCAGTGGGTTTGGAAAATTAATGGGCCTGTCCAAATTAGGGTCAGTCAATAGCTCTCCTTGTAGATTTTGAAATGTTTCTGAAGCAGACTACACAAGTGTCAGTGCCTGAAATATGTCCCAGGTTCAATGCTATATACAGAACGATTTTTTTCCCATTACATTGAAGAGTTTGCTGCATTAACTGTGACAAGAAAATCACTGTGACCTTCTGGGAGCCTTGTTGTTCTTGCTGGGGAGAGCTAAAGCCAAGAACTCCACTGATAACATGAATTTTCAGTGCACAAGGATATTAGGAAATGGCAAGCATATTTTGTTATATTGGATCTGTATTTAGGATAAATACCTCGTTGTTTACTACTGGATTGTACAGTCTGTACAATTTACAGATGTACAGCAATTCTTTTAGACAATTATATAATGGAAGGAAGTTAATGAGGTTTTGTTCCAAATCAGATTGTAGTTTTTATTTTGCTTATTGGTTGGTTGTGTTTAGAAGGAGGCAGGGAGCAGTGATTATTGCTTGTACTGAGGAATATCGTAATTGCACACCTTGTGTATGTGTATATGTATTTATAGAAGGTAGAAGAACTACAGTAGGAGATGACAAGATAAACCAGTGAGCTTATGTTCATAGCTTATATTAATGTTAATGTGAATTAGAGAAAAGCAGAATCCAGTTTCTGGTGCAAATTCAGCAGGTGTCCTGAGCACCAGTCTGCTTTAACATTTGGGCTTGGCTTCTGTTCAGTCTATAACAGATATTATGCCATGATGTTTGTGTTTTTGAAAGCAAGAGAGATGTGAATGGAACCATATTTTAGACAAATATTATGGTCTGTCAGACCTTATTCTCCGAGTGGTTGTGTATAATGGGAGTAGAGAGAAGGAGGAACATTTTGTGTCTAAACCATCAGTAAATGCTTTGGAATTCCTGAAGCAAGCTTATTTCCTGCTTGTAACAGAGATAGGAACCACATATGCTGTAGTCAGTGTGTGTGTACATCTCCTTGGCGTGAAGGCTATTAAATTTAAAAGTCATTAACTACCGATGTGAGTGTGGGGAATTGCCTCTGCCAACCTGTGCCTACAGGCTAGGGAAGAACAACAGAAGAAAAAGCAATGCACAGCTGTTACAGTCAAGGTCAGTGAATTGTCATTGATTCTTTATTATCATCAAACACGCGAATCTTTCTCTTGTAATGTTTTATCAGTAAATTAGCATCTATCGTTTGCTCTGATATCCCCCAAATATCTCTGAGGATCTGGCAAAGATGGCATTTCTGTTTATTGAAGATGTGTGTTTGGATAGCAATAATCTAGTTAATTCTACAGGACAAAAAAATCTAACAAATAAGTGAGTAAGCCATGTAAAGGAATAAAATCTGATTTTTGATAAATCTGTTATCTCTACTGCTTGGAAGTGATACTTTGCTTTCTTAATTCTTTTTACTGTTTTGTGCTTTAGAAAGCTAGTATTATGCTAGATCTGAAGGTCAGCTCTCTGAGCTTGAAATGTGGGCAGCTGAAAGCAATCAGAATTTAGCCTTCCCTGTTCCACAGTACAACTGTTGTTTAAATGCAGCCCATGAAAATTCATTTCTTCCTTGCTTCTCTCCTATGGTTAACTTCTCCAGCTGTGTCAGGGTTGATATGGTCTTGACTGAAGCCGGGAGGAGGAAGTCAGTGCCAGCTCATGAGACACCGTGCTTTTTCTGTGGTTTTCTGAGCAGCAGAAGGGAGATTTGAAGCATTTTCTCCTTTTTGCAGTTTTGCTGCCTCCCTCTCCCAGTGTTACTGGGGAAGTGAGCAAAGCTTGCTAACCCATACTGGAACATCATTGGTATTAGGTTGCAGATGAACAAGAATGGACAAACTTATCCAGTCTAAACAGCATTTGAGTTTCAGGCACCTCTTCAATGTTGTTGAGATTCAGGTTGGTTTATGGACTTGAATTTGAGGTGTTTACTGCAGAGAGATCTTGAAAAGCTATAAATGAGCCTTCAGGAAACACTTTTGGTGTATGTCTGAAAGCTGACAAGTGTCTGCTGTTTCAGTTTATATCCCATCCTGAACAGTTTGCCATGCAGTTTTTATCTTCAAGATCTTTATAAGCTCTTAACTGTTCAGCTTAAGTAATGCTGGAAGGTATTCAGTGGCTCACAATATTTTAAACAGGCCCTGGGATGGGACAGGAGATTGAAGTGGAAAAGTGTCCAGCTTAAATGTGACATTTGAATTGGTTGTTGACTGAAAGTGAGTTAACAGTAACTGCAGTCTTAAGTACAGGTCACTGTTTTATCTGTAAGGGAAAGATGTTCTCTGATGTACAAACAGAAATATATATATTATATATTACTTTCTGGAAAAATCATGGAATGAATCACAGAATTGGATTGGGAGGGACCTTAAAGATCATCCAGCTTCAACCTCTTGCCACTGATGTCCATTGGGACTCTGAGTCCTTGACCACTACCCTCTGGATGTGACAGTCCAGCCAATTCCTTATCCATCTAATAGTCTCACTATCAAATCCATTTCTCTCCAGTTTAGAGGGAAGAATTTGTGGGGAGCCATGTTAAATGCTTTACAGAAGCCCAAATAAATGACACCTGTAACCCTCCCTTGTTCAGTGATGGAGTCACTCCATCACACAAGACCATGGGGTTGGTCAGGCAGGACTTGGTGAAGCCGTGCTGGGTGTCTCAAATCCCCTCCCCATCCTCCATGTGCCTTAGCACAGCTTCCAGGAGGATCTGTTCCATTCCCAGGCACAGAGGTGAGGCTGACAGGCTGGTAGTTCCCAGGGTCCTGCTTTCTGTCATTTTTAAAGGCGGGTACAAAGTTTCCCTTTTTCCAGTCCCCTGGGACTTCACCTGACTGCCATGGATTTTAAAATATCATGGAGAGTGTCTTGGCAACTGCATGAGCCAGTTCATTCCCCCAGTACTCTGGAATTGGGTCCCAGAGACACATGCATGGACATTCAGGTTCCTCAGTGGTCACAAAGCTGATCTCTGCTTACAGGGGGAGGGACTTTGCTCCCCCAGTCCCCATCCTGCTGTGCCTCACTGGAGACGTGTGGGAAGAGAGCTTGCCCTGAAGACTGAAGCCAAGAAGTTGAGTACCTCAGTCTTCTCATCTGTTGTTAACAGTGTACCAGTATTGTTTATTGGGGTGGGTACACCTTCTTTGACCTTCCCTTTTTTGTTATCATACTTGCAGAAGCCCCTCTTTGTTATTGTTTGTGTCTCTTGCCAGAAGCAGTGCTTCCCATTTAATGCAATTTGTGTAAAAATTTATTGACCGATAAATCCATTTAATAGCATTAATAGAAAATTAGATAAACTACGTTGCATTTTAAAATTAAAATCAAGCTTCTAATGATTGTAAATAGAAATTACTAGGATAATTACATAATTTGTATCTTAGCCTGTCAGGGAAAATCCTTCAGTATTAGTATTAAATGTGATTAAAGATTGAGCATCATGGGTTTTTATAAGTTAAAAGGGACTGTAAAACATTTTTGTTTGGAGGGCAAAAACCTAATTGTACATGCACTTGTACATGCATCACAAGATTTGATCTCTCCTTGCTGCCTAGAGCATTTTCAGTCAAGGGAGATCAGAGTATGACTCTGGTCCTTCCTTGTCTCTGGGAAGCAACAAGAACTAGCTTTTGTGTTAATACTGATGAGCAGCACAGCAAGTGAAACAGCTTCACAGTAGATTTTGCTTTGATTCTTAAGAGCAGCCTCCTCAGTCTTGCTGAGGGAGGGGTGTGAAGTACCAAGTCCATGCTTGGCTTCATGGGGCTTGCTTGAAAATCTACAAAGCCAATTCTGGGACTTGATGTGAAAACAGCAAGGAATGCCCAAGCCACTGATAATGATTTTTAAATTTTCCATTTCTAGGCAAAACACTTGTTATTAATCTAGGAAAGTAGAAACAGTTTTGGGATGAACATCTGCTGCAGGGTGAACTGTTGCCTGTGTAAATCTATTGTAAACTTTAAAGGGAGAATTTAATCAAATTAAATTATGCAGGTGTCACAAGAAATGGTGTGGGGGGTTTGGCGTGATGCTTCTCAGGAATGTCACTAAAAACTTAATAAACTGGATGAGGTTAAAACAGGATTTTTCTTGACATCAGTAGGGATGTTTGCCAGATATCAAACTATTTATCAGGAAGACTTTCTGCTATTGGACAGTGGTGAATATAGAACTTAAAAAAACCAAACAGAAAGCCGCCATGAAAAAATCCATCTAAAAGCACACCTTAAATGGCTTATGTGAATGCAATGGAATGGAAGGTGAAGGGAAAGGCCCACAACTACTTTGGGCTCTTTTATTGGGTGTTCCATGAATGGCTCCTCAATTACATGAATGTAAACAGGCTTCTGCAACTAAAGCAGTGGAATCTCTGAAAGGGTTATCAAAGGATAGGTCTTAGCTTTTATGTACAGTAGAAAGTTCTGCTATTTCTAATACCTTTAAAAGTTTTAAAGTAATTTATTGCTGCAGACTTCAGCAACTTACAGAGGCACTTTTTTTACTTCAGTGGCTTATAGAAGTGCTTTTAAAGGTGTAATGATACACTTTGGTCAGTAGATACCCATGGGAATTTTCTACGTGAGAGATGAGTGTGATAAGACCGAGTTTATTTGATACCAGGGTACTTCTACTGCCATTATTCTGTTGCTGGGGAAGGGTTTCTCAAATTTATAGTTCTGAATTTCTGTTCTCAGCCTGAGACAAATAGGAACAAGATCCATCACTGAGGTGCTCAACTTGGAGGTGATAAAATTCCAACTTTAATCCCCTTTTCTACTTTTTTCAGATCAAAAATGTGAACTTAAATTTTCAGTAGTTGTTTTTTGTTTTGTTCGTTTAAAAAGTCTTTGGCCTTCACCCAGTAGTAGTCTTACAGATTTTCACAGGAATGAAAAAGGTTTTTCCTGGAGCATTAACTACCACATTAATTACAGGAGTGTTACTAAACACTGTGCAAGACTGTGGAGTCTGTGCCAAAATCAGGCAGTTCTTGCTTTGTGTTTTGCCCCATTTTATGCAGTTGAAAAGTCAGTTCCCCTGTGAAGATGGTTTTTAGATTTGAGTGCAATGCAAGGGGTATTCAGTGTCTCTTTTAGTCAGATTTTTATGTAACAGTTGTGTCATTGCTGTGACTGTACTGGCAACATCTGCAAGCTGCTGTATCCTGCTGTTACACCAGTTTGTTTAAATCTGTGCATGCTTCATTCCCAAGGGCTTGGAGTATTTCATGCTCCCTGAACTTGACTGAGTTTTCACGAGCTCTCAGGTGCAGTCTTTGTCCTTCTTGCCTTTTCTCTTTCTTCAGATCCAGCTCTGTCTCCCACCTCCCCTGGGTCTTCCTTTGCTTCTGAATACAGTGGCTGGTGAAATGACTGTGCCCCTCTCCCAGTGCCTGTAACATTCATAAAGGGCCAGCTTGTATGCTCATTGCTCCCTAACACGGTTCAGTGTCTCTGTCCCATTTGACAACTTGGAAAATAACAGATTGAATGGTTGCCTTCCTATTCCCCCTGCCCCTAGCATGCTGGCTGCCTGAGTAGATCTTCCATTTAAACTAAAATTTAAAGTTCATTTTTCCATAACCAGCCTTTTTAGTGCATTTTGACACCCACCTCCCCACAACACTGGGCCTCGATGCCGTGCCAACCTCTGCCAAGCTGAGAACATGTCTATCTCATTTTAGGCTTTAGAAAACACATCCAGTGACGGAGTTTCAAAATTCACTGAAATGAGACAGTTTTGTTGGTGGGAAATGTGAACTTTCTACAGTGTTTCAACTTGTGCATTCCATGGGGACTTTTTGTTGTTATAACCAAACTCAAAATGAAGAAGGGTAAAGAAAAGATGATGCCATGTGAGTCTGCCTCTTTGTGTGGCAGTCAGTACTGCCCCAGGTCCTCTTTTCAAAGCTGTTTGGGAACAATAAATACATGTTCCCAGGCTTCTGTATCTTTAATCAATCCAAACTGGGAAATTAGTTCCAGTAAATATTTTTATAATAGAACAAAGCAAGAATGCCTGGTGGCACTGACTGAAAGTGCCAGCACCATTGACCCCTGTGTGTGCGTTCAGAGCTGAAGCTCCCGAGTCCTGAGTGCTACCATGTGTTGTATAAACCGTGTGTGTAATTAGACTCGGCCAACACCTGCTGTTAGGTTGGAAAAGAGAGGTGCTCTAATAAGATGTAAACTGGCCAACAGCTTAATTTCAGGTCTTGGCTGCCAATGCATCTGCCTAGTCCAAATGTTCAGAGGACTACCCCCACCTTTCTCTTCCTGGGACAAGGGAACTGGCTTGTTTGTAAAAGCTTGCTAATGCTGCAGTTCAGCCTTAGTGTGCTTCCTTGCATTTCATGGATGGGTAGGACTTCCAAGTGTAAGGAACTTCTACATGGTACAGAGCTGCTTTTCCATCGTGGTGGGGCTGCCCAGCCTGTAGCTCTCTTGAGCTTTGTATTTCCCTTTATGCTCACACCATCTCTCCATCCCTCCTTTCCTCTCTATTTCTGACTTGTGACAGGGTTTGGGACAGGGAAGCTTTTTCTTTTCTCTGTTGGCTGCCAAATGAAAAGTCCATTTCTGGTGAATGCTAATGAATGTATATTTAACAGATAAATGAAGTTGAGTGGAGTGGAGTAAGGATGGTGTTGGGCTTCAGGCTGGTTAAAAAATACACCTGATGTTATGTTGGATGGTTGTTACTCATTGTCTTCTTACTACCACCTTCTTGTTTGAAAGACATTCATCTAAATTCCTAATCCTGTCAGTGGTTTTATGAACTCCAGTGCAGTGTGCAATGCCTTGTGTTATATTCAGTGAGACAGCAGTGATCTGCTCTAGTTTCTCTTTAGATTTCCTTGCTTAATAGAAGCAGTAAAGCAACTAATGTGACTACTGCTACACAGCACATGTGAGGCCATAGGATAAAATTCCAGGAAAATCAGCCTCCAGATTAATCTTTAAATAAACTTAATGCATTTTCTTTCAAGCACATGTGGAGCCTTAACCATTGTAAAATTTGATCTTTTTTCACACTCCATAAATTTGGACAGCAGAGGCTATGTGGTAATTCTCTCTTATTCAAGGGCAAACATGTGAGGTAATAAATAGATGAGTATGTTTTGGAGCCTGAAAGTTGAAATTCAGTAATATTTGATCAACTCATAACCTGAAGTTGCTGCTCATAGCTTCTAGTTTAGCATATACCATTAAGGGAAATTTGAGGTGTGGAAAAGTTCACTTGGTTCTGTTATCTTGTGTAGGCCACAGCTGATGTCCCAAAATAAAGAAATCCTAGGTGTGTTTGCTTATTTCCTTGCATATTGCTAAAGGATTTACTTAATGCTGTTGCTGCAGTAACTGAGAACTTACTCTAGCAATAATTTATAGGGACATTCATACAAGTCCATTGATTTCAGCTTGATTCAGCTGCACTACATAAATGGTCTTACATGGAAAATGAGATGAATCCTATACAAAGTTGAGCACAGCAACGTGGTGAAGATGTGCCATCTAACATGGACACTGTGGGCAAGAAAAGCCTTCCTCTGTGTGTTGGTTGTTAAGAGTTTTTGGGCTGCCATGTGTTCCCTGACGAGCTGAGCCAGACATTTCAAATCCCTTTGCATGGAAGAAGTTTGAGAATGGCCTTCACAGGTGGTATTTGTTTTGGCAGCCTCAGAAGGGAGTCCAGGGGTTGAATAGCAACTGAAGCAGCTAAATTAACTTCTAATGCTGGAGGGATATCCTTTCCAGCAGGTTTGCAGCAGAGAAATTGAGCTAACAAGAACTTTTCTCTTTTACTGCCTGGACTGCAGAATAAAATCCATTAAAAGTCTATGCAGCTACCCACAAAGTGCTCCTGCTTTGAGTGAGTAATTGCAGTGTTTCCACTCTTTTACTCTTCAATAATAACCACAAGCAATCGAGGAGTACTAAGGACTTTCATAGACACAGACATGTGTTTTGGAAGCTGGTTGACATGAACTGAGCATTACTGTAATGATCTAGTCATGCAGGTGATAGAAAACAGACACAAAGATGTGTTTTTAAGTATATGAGCTGATGTTTTAGCAAGCCACAATATGTGTATTTGCCATGGTACAGTGGGGATCTCAGAAGAAGCTTCTTGAAGATAATTATTTAGATGTTTTGGAGCCCAGTCAGAATGAGAGACCTTTGCATTTTTTTTCCCCACATCCTTCCTTTCCTTTTCCTCACTTAAAGAGCAATAAATAATGCTCCACATCCTAAGAAGAGGTTTAGTGTTTGTGTGGATATTATTAAAGGATATTATTAAAAACTTCAGCCTGTCATTCTTATTAAAGTTACTATTTGCCATAAGCTGCCTAGTGGTAAGATGCCAGATTTCCCAGTCCTCCTTGGACTTGGAAGTGATACCTATCCCACTGTGTACCAGCCATTACTGAAACAGTTGAGCTTTTCCAAAGTAAGAATGTATTTAGCAAACAATGTATGTATTGTATTTCTCCTGATATTTTTTCTGCAAATGAAGTTGTTGCTTAGTACACTTCATTATAAAACCTTTTACTTCCAATGCAGAATCACTAAGAATATCTTGGAGTGAGTTTTGCTGCTTTCCTTTATCTTTTGTTGAGTGCAGAATTACCTTTTCATCTGCACACTCTTAAATCATGTGTAATGATCCAGTTTTATGTGGGTGAGACAGATGATGTGCTGTATAAACCAACTTTTTACATGTTCCCTTTCAGCAGGGAAAACATTGCCTAGAGGGACTTTTTGAGAAAACAACCCATGAGAAATGCTAGCTTGATTGGTGTTTGGTACTGTTAGCACGTCTCTGAAAATGATAAAGAAAAAAGGCAGATTGAGATAAATTTGTTTTCACAATTCCTTACATAAATGTTTTAAGAGCAGAGAGCTTGGCCATGGGAAGAGCTTGGATGAGGCTCACAGTGTTGTTGGGAAAGGAGAGGAGATATGTAATAGTGTGAAGTTGGCTGTGCTGTAACCTTCTTCATGTCTCTCAAGAATGCCAGATTAGTCTCAGGAGCACCAAACTGGCTTAATTTCCATTAATAAAGTTGTATTAAATTGCATGCAGTATCCAGCCTCTCCTGTCACCACAGCATCTTTCCTGGAGTGAGAAGATCTACATGGGAGTGAGGCTTAGCAAGATCTGTGTGATGGTGGGCTCCTGAGGGGATGTTGTTGGCATGGGAGTTCACAGGTTAGTCTGCAAGAAGCCTCGTGTTGGATTTCATTCTCAGCCTAGGCTGTAAAACACATTCCATTTAACTACCTTTGGATCAACAGAAGATCTTTTTCCTTTTGCTTCATGGGTTTGATTTTTATTCCAGGTGTGTTTCTTCATTTTCTGTCAGTATTTATATAATGTCATTTATATAACCAACACTACCTGGGAAGAAGTGCTAGTCATAACTGAAAAATAAAACACATAGATCCTATGTGTCAGTTTTTTTGATGTACTGAAGCTTTTGACTTTTAATTTTCTGCCCAATTGCCTCGATTTTTAATAGGTTAACCTAAGCTGAGAGTGGGGGGTACAGAGGAAAGTAAATCTTTGGCATTTATAATGGAAAGGAGAAATGCATAAGGTAATTTTCTATCCTCTGGTTCATATCAAGGTAAAGTATTTTATGAGTAATCAAACTGTTCTGGGCCAGTTGGAGACAAGGATTCATGTACTTTGTGCTGAAGACATGCTAGAGAGGAAATGGGGAGTGGTTTTTTTTCCTTTAAAATAGTCTTCAATTTCTATTAAAACTTGTTCCAATAAAAAGCCTAAGCCTAGCAGAAGTCAGTGCTATCACTGATGGCTGTGGAGCAATTTTCACAGGGAAGATAAGGCCCAGTCCTTCTCACTTCTCCTCTGCAAGCTGGAGGTTTATATTTCCCAAGGCACTTGTGAGTTCGGACTGTGAAAACATGGATTTTACTCAAGTGTGAAATCATGATTTTAGGACCACTGCATTATGACCCTTTTTTTTCTCACAAGGCCTGTTTGTAATTGTAAGTAATAGACTACAACCAATTCTAAAAACAAGCAAGTGTGCCTGTTGGCATTTGTTTTAACCTCTTTAGTGTAACAGTTAGTTTAGTAAACACAGTGATTATTTTGGTGTCCTTTTGCTACACTGGAAAGAAGTATCCAATTAACTGAGTGAAAAAACTCATCTACTGCTCTGAATGTTACAAAAGGCTGATTTAATTCTCATTCTGAGAGTATTTAACATTGTGAGCAGAGCTAATTAAGTTGTTGAGCTGACTCGAGGAAAACACAAAACCAAGATCCCCATTCTTGGCTCGCATTCACAACGCCGCTGTATTCTTGGACTTTTAAAATATGACACATACATAAGTACATAAGTTTTTTTTGTAATAAAATATTAAATTAAATAGAAGAAAGGTCTGCTAGGTTAAGTTGTTGGTGCTTTTCTTGGTCTCCCAAAAGATGACAGCGTTGAGACTTAATATGGTTATGTCCTGCTGAAAATAACCAGAATACCTGCATGTGTGAGTGGTTATTGTTTGACTTGAAGCAGTGTTATTCTGGCCAGAGCAGTGTTGTGTATGGAGTTTGTACCACTACAGATGTATCTCGGTGTCCTCTCCTTCTGGGGCTCCTGCTCAATTTGCTGCCTCTGGATATAACTGAGTTATAAAACCAGCAGTACCAGGACTGCTGTTTAAAGACACTGTGTTTCACAAGTTAAAAGGGTTTCTTTAATTGACTGATTCATGTTTGCTGTATTTACAAAAAAAATATTTCCTCCCAAATATTCTAGTATTTCTCAAATACCTTCCTTCATGAGTATGCTTTAGTCTGAGACATTTAGTGCAGCTCTCAGAAGTGGTGCATGGTTGCAGGTGTGTGATGTTCTCTGTAATGGCAGCAGTATGACTTGCATTCAGTGCAGGCATCAGCAGTTGTGTGTCTCCAGTATGCTACAGGATTCTGAAATGCAACATGCTTTCCAGACCCTCTTCTCTTACTTTGAAAATCTTGTAGTCCGCTAGACAGTGTCCATTCTGTAGTTTTCACTTATAAAGCTTTTTTTCACTTTAAACATCCATAATGTGCTGTTGCTCCTCTCCCTCTCTGTCCCACTGCACTGTGCTTTGGGAGAGGAGCAGGGCTGGATCAAGGGCCATTAAGTATTGTTGACACTTGGCTTCCTCTGTCAGCATCCACGTATCAGGACTGAGACCATCTCAAGGGCATGGATGATGGCTTTCTTTCCATCACCCTGTCCTGCCACCTCTTTGCTGCTGGGAATGGAGTCCTGGTGCAAAGACAGAGGAGATGCTGCCCAGTACTGTGATTGCAGCAATAAAAGTGCTTTGGGGATATAGTAGCTCAAATGTGAGCTAATCAAGTTTGTAGCTTTCAAACCTGAGCTGGCAAGGTTGAGGGGGTGCAAGAAGGAATAACTTCAGAGAGAGGTTAATTACATGCATGTAAAGCTGTGCCGTTTCTTTCAGATCAGGGACTTGAATGTGGTGCTGTGGGAGGTTGGACACGAATGGTAGCATTTGACCTTGGGAGAGAGGGTGGAGTGATCAGAGGCGGCTGTGTGAGAAAATTCAGCTGTGCTGTGTAGGCTCAAGGAATGTAACCAGAGATCAAGGGAAGAGTGTGTTAAATGAGAGGCTGGAGAACTGCACCAGGGCTTCACAGCAGGTGTGGGGAGGAAGAGCTGAACTTCCAGACCTAAAATGTTGGTAGGACTTCGATTAATTTGTTAAGCGCTATTCTTCACCTCCTCTGTAGAGGATGATTATTTGCTTGCGTTATTCTGCTTGGCTCACCTTGTGAGCACAGTGTGCATCTGCAAACAGCATTCACATTCAGCATTTGGCTTGTAGAGTTCTCCCATAAAAGACTTCACCTCTGTTGTTTTTAAAACCTTCAGCAGCTCACAGTAGAGCTCATGAATGCATGCTCTGTGGAAGATAAAGGGAGAAAAAGGCTTTTTTTGCAACATGGTCTCTAAATCTTGATGTGTAGACACTTCTGAATGTACATCTGACAGTAGAAAAATAGCAGAAAATAGCAGAAAAATAGTTAAAGCAGACAGTAAAATGAGTTTTTAGAATGATACCCATGCTTCTCTCAAATTGGTGGTGTTGCCAGCAATGGTACATAAGGCTGCTGAAGAATGAAACCAGCTGAAGGCAGCCCTGCTGCCAGTTTTCCAGTGGGCTGCATCCAGCAGGTCCCCAACGCGTTGCAAACATTCAGGGAGAGCATAAAGGCTTTTTATGTAGGGCGACTGTGAATAATGGATACCATCCAGAAAAGAATTGCTGCTCATTGTGGACTTTGCTAATGCCTGTGTAGTCAGCAGGAAGGTTCAGTGATAGATTTCTCTATTAACTGCTTACACAGTTAATAATGCAGCCACTGTGTGCACAGCAGGAGCAAGGTAGTAGAAGGTCCCTCTGGAGAGGAAAACTCTGATGATCTGCTTTGGGAGATACAATGGTCAGGGTCGGGAGAGGAGAAGACATGTCTGCAAAAGTAAGTACTGCGAGACAGCCTCTGACTTGACCCAAAAGGTGATATTGTAGGAAGGTAGGGTTCACTCTACGTGAATCATTTCAGGAAGAGATTACCTAAGGGGTATAATTTTCTGTCTGAAATTTTGGAAAGTTGACATAAATGGCTGTATTTCTTTCAAACAGTAGCAATGTTGCAGGCAATGCTATTATTGCCTGCCTTCTTCAGGGCAGTATGTGGAGGAGAGGGGGAAGGAAGTTTTCAGAAAGGATTGCTGAGCTTAGACTGCCTGTGAGTCTGGCTGGGTTTTCAGCAGTGGTAAAGTTGAGCTGGGGAGTAGGAAAGAAGTTGTG
The DNA here is from genome assembly GCF_052056855.1 of Sturnus vulgaris. NCBI lineage: Eukaryota > Metazoa > Chordata > Aves > Passeriformes > Sturnidae > Sturnus > Sturnus vulgaris. Next base: position 59,635,572 of record NC_142246.1, read on the forward strand.
CTTCTTCAAGAGTCTAGCTCACATGTTAAGGACTGTCTGAAAAGAAAATGCTGAAGACTGATTTAATGGAAGGATGCTGGAGATGAGTCTTGTGACTTCCTATCTGAAGTGAAAGTGATCCTGCATGATGCTTTGAAGATCCAAGTTCGTGATACTTTCAGAATGAGTCCAGTGTTAGTGTGGGAGGCCTTTCTAAGAAAACCCAAATTTTTGGGACAAGCCATTTTTTTAATGTGGAATCTGGTAAAAAGACTAGAAATAATTTTGGAGCATAGGCTCTAGGAAATCAGGTAGGTAAGAAGCAAGCTTTGGGCTTTGGCCTTATTTGTGTGCATAAAAGCAAAGGGGAAAAACTAAGGAGACACAAGTAAGAATGGGGAGGGAATGTCAAAATAGATCACTACATCTTTTCCTGCATGCCAGCAAAGGGACTGGAGGAATAACCACTGGAAAAAGGTGTGCTTCAGGTGAGAGTGAGGAGAGTGGTCCTCTTTTTTTCATGCCTGTGTTTGTCCTGAGTGGCAAAAACTAGAATGCCTTTGTCGTGTAGCTCTGGTGTCAGGTCCCATTTTACATCTTGCAGAGTGACACAGAGCATGCTCAGGATACAATTGTGTTTTACCTTATAATTACTCCAGTTAACACTGTCCTTTCGTATTCTTCCCACCCTTGTGTTGTTTAAGTAGAGTGGAAGGACAAAGTGCCAAAAAAAGATCTGGGCTTTGCAGGATATTGGGAATGTTCATAAAGAACAAAAGTGTCATGGGAGAGAGATGGGCAGAAATCCTGAGGGTGTAGATCTGGACAAATATTCATCCTTAAATGCCCATCTGCCCTACCTAACCAGGCAGGTGTCAGAATGAACAGAAGAGTTTCTGAACTGTACTTTCAGAAAGTTTTACCTATTTTCTGACTTGTAAAATATATAAAGACTTGTACAGTCTTCTCTGGGGAGGAGTTTAGTATCCCAAAAGGAAAAGCCTAGGCTTGTGGTTTTCAGGGATTTTCAATTATCCACAGTTAGTTTTAGAGTATGAATAATTTAATAAACACTTTTTAGCTTAAAAACACTGCAAAATGACTAAAAAGCAAGTAGAGATAATATTTTAAATACAATTTGAAAAGAAGATTCAATTGCATTTAATATTTTGAAAGTACAGAGACATTTGTGAGGGGCTTGTAGAATATTAGATAAAGAATTAAATGGAATCTATGATCACTAATTTAGTTTCATTTGTATATTACATGCACAATAGGATGCATACATTCATGCACTCTGTGTGGCAATGATTTTTGTTTAAGTCAAAGCTGTGGATTCTGTCAGGAGCATGCTAAAACTCACCTTAAATAAGGTAAGAGCTTTTCAAAACTGTCAGATGCATAAATAGAAAAAACCAGGTCACTTAAGTCGCTGATGTTATAAAAGCTGAGACACTGATTTTTAACCTTAGTTGGGATTGTCATTTCAGGAATAATTGCAAATGCTAGGCTGTCTTCAGCAAGACAGACAAATAAATACCCCTTGATTTTTTTTTTAGCAGTATTTTATAGTGAGTTCTGGAAATTATATTTTTGTTGTTGCTCAAGGCCTGCCTTTTAGTGGAAAATAGAGGAGGCATTCCTTCAGAAGAAGGAATGAGAAGTTTCATGAATTCAGCATTTACATGTATAAGCAGCCTAACAAACCCTGTGTAAACAGTAGAGCAATGAAGATTTTCTTATTCACATGAAAGAACTTTGGTATACTACAGTTAGCTTTCTAGAAGAAAGGAATAATTTTAAACCCAAGGAGTATGTTTTGTTAGGGACAAAGAAGATTGAGCTTCCTGTGGCTCAGAGAATGGGGTCAGTGTGTCACATAAAGACTCCGTGAAAATGGTAATTATTCATTGCAGTCTGGCTCTTACTATCCAGGATATCAGCATGGTGGAAATGGCCTTTCTAAACTTACTTAAGAGCACACGGATCTGAATGCTGAGAGCTTGGATGTGCTATGTTGACTTCAGTGTGTTCTTAATGGGTTGGTGAGTGTGCCAGAGCTGGGGAGAACAAATGGGGTGCTTTGGGATAATACCCTCTTCCACAGCGTGCTAGGGTGGCTGCTGCTGGTGACAGTTCTGTGCCAGCCACCTGTGAGGAGAGCTGTAGCCATTTTAAGGATGAGTAAGATGCTTTCTGTATTCTCTCTAAATTAGCAGTAAATTGGATATAAGCACAGCTGGCAGGAATCTGCGAATTCACGCTTGAAATTCCGTAGCTCTTCACTAGAGCACTTTCCTGTCTGATGGTTGTTTCTTTGGTCCCCATTGCTTACTTCACTTACCTGCAGGAGGGAGCCATAGGCTTTGTGTGGGGTTAACTGGAAAGAAAACTTACTGTAAAGTTGTAATTTCTAATTTCTTGAAAGAAATAGTATCTGCCCTGTCTTGAAATAAATAATGGCCCTGTACCACCAGCTGCGGGGCAGTAAAAATGAAAGACTTTTTATAAGTTTCTATGAGATTAGAAATTATTTTTTACTACAGAGTGTAATGGTAAATGACATTGGAACTTACACACTGTCTAATGGAGGGAGCTGGTGGCACAGTGAAATAATACGTGTATCAAGTGTTTGCATATGGGCAATTATGTGAAGTGTTTTTCTAAGAGATGACATCTGTAGGAATTGCATAATAATATTGGGATGAATGTAGTCACTTAGCATCAGGTGAGGCCCATCTGCTCTGGTTTTGCCTCCTAACTTTATTGACTGACTCTGCCAGTATCACATGAGGTGAATGGGCTGGGAAAAATTACATGAATGTAATGGAGCAGTGCCAGATCCCTTTCTTTGCCAAATGTATCCACTCATTTGTGGAAATATGTGCTCTTCTGGTCTAAGCCTATGTCATAAATTAAAATGAGCCTCTTCTCATATACATGGTTTGATAGATATTAGCACTGTGATATTAGAGGCTGGTGGATGTTCAGTTCCTGTAGATTTTCCCATCCTGGCATGTACAGAGTATTGTGCAAAAATGCCTTCTGTGTAATGGTGAAGTACAAGGGACATGGCTTTGGGGTCTTAGTGTGTGTGGTGCCTGAGACTTGCATTAGCACTTCTCATCACAGGATTTTTCTCTATTTTTGTGTAGGCAAATACTGCTGCTCACTATTTTATCAGATTGTGAAATTGAGGCCTGGTTTCTGCAAACAACAAAGATTAACGTTCAAATTTATTAGCTGTTTATGCCACCCATAAAATTCTTCATAACCTTTATGGAAATGTTGTCTATCACGTAAAGGGATGGAACAGTAATTTCACTGTTGTTTTACACTGCAAGTTTCTCTGAAATATACTGAAATGTTTCATGACCTCCAAACATTTCTGTAAGGAATATATCATCCCCTGTTGAATTCAATGGAATAATTTCATCCAACCATTAACCACAGGATTTTTACTAGCACCTGCATGAGTTTTTCAGAAGTGTCTCCTATGTCCCATATTATTAACACACAGAAAATGAGTGAGCAGGTGACAGCTCCAAACAGTTTTGGATGGAGAGAGTAACAGTCCCGATAAATTAGAGATGACTTGTCACCATTCATCATCCTCAGTCTGAAATGAAGCTCAGTGGAGTAGAAGAGGTGTCCTTGATTGTGGTGATGAGGCTCATGGCAGCATTCCTAAGATAACAGAGCAGTGATGGGAAGAAAGTGTTAAAAAAAAGAGGAGCATTCTTCTTCCATGTGACCCTCCTGCCCTGCAAGGAGGCAGCACAGGTACTTGTCCAGGTCAGATCACTTCTGGTCAGGTAACCTGAGATAACACTGTAGGTTTCAGAAAATACTCATAGTTGGAAGGCTGTGGGGTGACTGCTGGTAATGCCAGACAGATTTTAGTAGGTAAATCCTGTCTCTTATAAGGCAATTTTGATTTTGCTTCCATTTCTACTGCACAACAGCGGCTGATCTTTTCTCACAGACTGATACTCATTTCTTACTATGTTTACACAGACTTCTGGAAGACTACCTCAGTAGCCTGTGCATTTAGATAGGGAGTCAGATTTGCTTACTCAAAATTACTTACCTGATTGTGCAAATGAAATTTGGGATAAACTTGTGAAGGCCTAGTTGATGAGTTTTCAGTGTTCAGGTGAAAACAGACTATATGAAAAAATCAGGCTCCTTTCTTAGACAAGTTGAAAACCTAAAACTGCAGTTCATTGCTTTATCATCTCAGCCCTGATGCTACAGCAGATAATTAAAAAAAATTCTTAGTTTGAAGAAAGCATGTGACTATGTGGAAATTACTCTGTATAAAACTGAACTAGTAAATGCTCAGTGTCTGCTGAGCTGCCTGTCATGCTGGCTAGCAGAGAAGAACTTCAGCAGTGGCTTGGACTTGAAAGGGAATCTTTCAGACTTTCGAATTTCCTTTTTACTATTTCTTTATAAGATGGACATTTGTGAAATGGCGACTGTATAGTAGTAGCTTTAGAGTCTGAGGCCTTTGCAAATAATTTTATTATAGTTTATTTTGCTGGGAAAATTGGTGGGAGTGGGAATGAGATGAAGCAGAATTGGTAGAAAAAGTTCTGCAGGCCGTGTGAAGCAGCTGGGGTGAGGTGGAATGGTGGTGCATTCCTGCCACTGGCCATCACTCTGCTCTCCAGTCTGTGCAGGCATCCTTCATAGGCTGCCACTTGTGTGCTATAAACAGCCATGAGGAAAAGAACAAGTGGCTGAAGGATTTCAGGTGTTATGACTGAGCTAGCAGGAAATCAAATTAGGCTCAGAGAGCTGTTTTGTCATGGCAGAAGAGAGTGGAGGGATCTAGAAGCACACTGTATTGTGTGCTGGGCTAGCATTATGTGAGGAACAGCCAGACAGAGGGGCACAAATCAAATGAGAGTGACTTGGGAAATGGAAGTTTTATTTTGATGTCAGTAGCATGAGGTGCTGCACTGAATCATGGCGTCTTAATTTTATCTTCTGTGTTTGTTTCATGTTTTTAGTAAAGCATTAAGGAGTTTTAGCAGCAGCACAGGCCATATCATCACTACCTGACTGAGCCAAGACTTCAATAAATTTGTTTGGTAAATCGAGTAATAGAATATAGAAAGTGCAGCGATATTAAGAAAATAGTAAGGTTTTCTTCCTCACACAAAAGAAAAAGACTGTCTTCCACCTTGCTTTCAAACACCAGAAATAACTTTCTCTCCTCCAGGGGTTAGCAACCTCATTGTGTGTTTTATGTTTTTAAAGGTGTGATGGGAGGGTTGTGACAGTGAGTCTTGGGTGCCCACAGAGGAAGATTCAGTGGGTGTGTCTTTTCCGGAGTGAAGGTGACATAGGAGTAACAGTGGTGCTGTTCCTTGTAATCTCATCTAATCTCTTGATCTTGTCAGATAGGAGCACTTGTGCATTAGACTAATCATGATCAGTGGCCTGAGAAAACCAGAATTCAAATGTGTTCCATCCCACACTCAGTCTAAATGCTGTAAATATTTCCGAACATTTGGGGACCAATATGTGGTTGTGTGATAATCAGTCTTTTCTGCAGACTGACCTTTGTGTGGGTGATGGGCTTTTGATGATCTTCCTGTTTTCCCGTTTAAAGGGAATTCCAGCACTGTAGGAGGTCTGTGTCCATTAAAAGGGCCGAGTCATGATGACTTTTTTCTTCCTTCCTTTTATTTACTTGGATGTGGAACAAGTGCGTATGGCTCCTGAAGTACCAAAATGAATAGCTCACAGGAGAGCCTCATTAGTCTTGAAATTAAAATAATTGAGTTCTTTTAGCTTATTAGTGCTTAAGAATAGCCTTCTCTAAGTCCATTACCTCTGGGATAAAAGCCGTATTTGCAGCTGAATAAGCAGCATGTACAACATGACTTGTTGCTAGGGAAAGAGGCTTTCTTACTTATTCGCCTGGCTTGTGTAGTAGAGAAAAACTGAATGACCTCAAACTACATTCCTGAAATCCTCTTTACTCTTCAGCTGGCAGTCTGAAAATATTTCCATAAGTGACTCTCGCTTTCTGGAGCTGCTCTTGTTCCCTTTCCAGCTGTGGACAGTCAGTGATGTGGGAAGAGAAGCTCCTTCTGCCTGCTGAGTCCGATTCTATGATGGCAACGCTCACCTGTTTTCAATAGGTTGAACCCTGGTTTCTGTAGAGTCATTGATACAAGCCTCCATCAAGAACCATTTCAAGGTTCTTCAAATAGATCAAACAAGGTAAAAATGTGTTGAGAGGAATCTTGCCAGGTTGCCTTTAAGCGAGACATTTAATTCTCTATCAGCAACGAGGCACATAAAAATAATTGTGCTCTTTTAACAGCTGAAGCTTGTTACAATTGTACAGAACATAGTGCAGTAGAGTAGAAACTGAGATGGTGCTGTACTAGTTAGTACAATAAACTTGAATACAGCAGGTCAACAGCAGTGCCTTTATACAGCTTGGGTTTATCAAATGAGCCAGTTTTCTGCACTGGGAATGAGGGTACTTCAGTTTAAAAAAATAAGATTAGCAAATTCAGGAATTTGTAGTGAATGGGAGAAACCATATAAAAAAGTTTAAGTGCCAGAAAGGGCTTGGTGGTTATTGTTCTGACATCTGCTGTCTTACTTTAAAATGTCTGTTTGTAGCAAAGACATTGCACAGGACAGCAGGGACCAGGACAGACTGCAATTCCCTTGATACTTGCATGATATTAATAATGAAGAGGGACAGAAGCCCCCAAATCCTGACAGTGTCTATCACATGAGACTGTGTCCTTACCCACTCTTTGGATAGATGCTGTGGCTGTCTCAGTTTAGTAACAGAGGATGAGATGAGCAAGGCTGATGGTGACTGTCATTTGTTTGGCTGGCACTCATATTTAAGAGGCATCTTGGTCAGAAATGCTTAAAGTCTTGAATAGGTGGTACAAAAGAGGTGTGTATCAGTTAAAAGGTGTTAAACTCAGTGACAAGGACTGCAGATTGAATATTGGACATGACTGTGTTTACAGGCTTTGGTACTTGCTCTGGTTTTCTTAGATCATAAAGCTATTTGCGTCCAAAAATAATTTTCTTTATCCTCAGTTCGTCTTAGCAAACTTGAAATCTTTGTATAAATGGGGACACAAGCCTTTATCTTATACCCAAGAGGGAGGTCATTAAATTGTGGTACAAATTTGTTTTGAAAACAAAAACCTACTCAATCCCCTAGGGTGGAATATCGTCACATCAGCTGATCTCCTGTGCTTTAAAGAGGAAAGAGAAAAGAAGAGATACCTGGAGCAATCATTGATACAAACTCTTCTTAGAAAAAGTAGATGGTTTAGACATGGGTTTCTAATTCAGACGTGTAGAAAAGACTTTTATTCCTTAACATAAACCCTGCTAAAAATAGATGGATACTGTGGTTTCAAATGAACTTGCTGCTGTTTGTGTTTGAGCGGCTGTATGTTTATCATCTTGCAATTCAGTGGAGCTCTCAGGCCAGAGAGCTTTCTTGTTCTGTTTTGCTAAGTGTACTCCACAGGGTCCCACTTCTTGATTGGTGTTCTCACAATGGATCATAGCAGTAGAAATTTTGATAACTTGCTTCACTCTCCATAGCTCTAAGTCTCTCTTCAGACACCTCTGCTGGTGTAGGGGCAGAAACTTAATCTGAAAATCTTCTCTCTTTTAAGTTGGCTGTTGCTCAGTGATGCTCTCAGTTGGACTGGATTTTCATAGTATATATATTTAAGTGTTCATTGGGATAAATACCAAATGTTTGTGAAAAGTTCCTAGCTGGGTGGATGGGGTCTGGGATGTGAGACCCTGGCTTTTGTGCATCTGGGTGCATACAAAAATTACAGTTTCTGAACAAAAATGGAAACCGTAGCAGTGTAATTCCTTTCCCTTCTGAGGACAGCTCTTAAATGAAAAGCCTTGGAATGGCTGAAATCTTGCCTTTCCATGAAAGCAGCCCTTCATTTCAGTCTCTCATGCAACTCTCAAAATCTACCTGAGTCTAGGTGTCTTTTTCTGGGTTGCTGTGAGACAGCAGCAGTGTACCTGCTGTCTGCTTTCCCTGGGGTATCCGTCCAGCCATTTTAAATGACTCAGCCAGTTTGTGTTCACTTCCTTGACTATTGTAGATCTAAAATGCACCAAATACCAAAATTGGAAGGGGAAACTAATGGAGAGAGCACCAAAGCTATAAATGAGATGCTGTTTGTCAAAATTGATGCTAACATTTTTACAACATGATTTGATTGATGTAACACTTCAAAGAGCAGCCTTGATCAGGATGCTTTGGTGAACAAGATAATTTATCTCAGCAAATGCGTTCACATAAATGTTTTAAAATGAAAGGCGTGATAAATCTGTCTAGAGCCTGCACACAATAGAGCTGCCAAACCTGCCACCTGTTAAAGCTTTTAATGAACTGTTCTGTATCTCACAGAAAAAGTTTAATTAATGTTGTCACTTTCCTTTGCTGAGACTTCCCTTATCTCAGGCACTCTTGAGATACCATGTAGCAAATACTTCTGAGTGGAGCAGCTCTGGTGTTGTAATTAGAGTCTCAGCAAACCAGTGAAAAAGCCATTAAATCTTAAATGTGGCTTTTGTGCAGCACAGGCCTTTTGTGCAAAGCCACAGGGAGACCATGTTTTGTTCAGAGTCAAAAGATGCCCAACATCATGTTACATCGTTATATTAATGGGAAATCAGTTGCTTTGGGTTTTCTAAATGGAAGATGGTGTTTCTGAGTAAACCAAAAATGTACCAGGATGTTCGTGAGAAAGAGAAAGCTTTTGAGGGCATTATGACATCTGACACATGGGTTGGTGGAGGTTATGCTTCAGCAGGTGGGAAAAGTATTCACAAGTCTTTCTCCATCCCTGTTGTAGACCCTCTTTAGGTACTGCAAGGCTCCTAGAAGTCTCCCCAGAACCTTCTCCTCCAAGAAAGCCCAACAGGATGCTTTTTCCTGTGCTCTTCCATGAATTCCCACTCTTTGTTTTTTCATCCAGAAGCATACCGGATGCTTGCTGTGCAGGTCCTTGACTGACTTCAATTTACTGTGGATGTGGAAAACATTCCTGGTTGAGTAAACAATACTCAGCTTTTAGTTAAGCTATGCCATGACCAGACTGAAGCTCACTGATGTTGCAGAAGGGAAGAAAGGAGCTAGAAAAAGTAAAAGCAGTGGGTAAGGAGGTAGAATAGTAAGGGAGAAAGCTGTGTAGAGATTTGTGAGGTACATGGGCAAAGTTAGAAGCATGATCCTTAATAGCCATTGGTAGCAGCACTGGTGTTGTGAAATGATACCCTTTAAAAATAGTAATGAAATGTCATTGATTACTTTCATTGTGTATTCTGGCTTCAGAAAGCAGCCTGTGGAAACATCCTCAAGCCAATGACTCAAGTGGATATTAGAGTTCAGGAGGTTTTCTGTTTTTCTTCTGGCTGAGGTGTATTTTGCCCCACAAGACAAAACAGTGTGATAGTTTTCACGAACTACTATAAACTTGAGACACACCCTTCTTTTTCTTGCCACATTCTAATCGGTACCTGGGTTTCCCATGATGATCCCAGCTCCAGCTGGAGTCACTATGCTCTGTAGCTGTGAGCATGCCAGAAAATGGGGCCACTTCTGGTTCAGCTCCAAAGGAAAGTTTTTACTTGCAAATTGGTGGGCTAATTTGACATGTTTGCCCTGCGTTTTCACTTTGGAGAAAACAAGTGTGCAATGGAAATAAATGCGCATCTAGAAATGCTTAAAGCTTCTGGAGCTGTCTCTCAAAAAAAAGCAGATTCCAAAGTCTTGACAGCAGATGACTGGTATGAGCTACTTTTTCTTAATAGCTGGAAGAAAGGCCCCTTTTCAACAATACCTCCAGGCAGGGAGCAGTTCAGTGGCCAAAATATTCCTGCGTTTGCCAGAAAACCTGGAGCTTTGTTTCTGTTCACCTGCTGTGTAAGCACTGCTTGATTTCACCTCTTCCATAAACTGCATTTCGTCCTCTTGCTTTTTGTAGTTTCTCCTGCAGACCGTGAAGGCCTTCGTGGTCATTTATATTTTGATAACTTATTAAAATAGCAACATGGAATCTAAGGTATTTATATTAATACGGTTGGAACAGAGCAGCTGCTGGAGTGCAGTTATTAATTCTGGCCTCCAGTCACCCTGAATCCATTTTTACTCCAGACTGTCTGGCACTCTGCAAATACACCCCCCTCAACAGGTCTGCAGAAGACTTGTCGCACTGTCTTGTGCAAAAGCAGATAAATGATGGTTTGATACTTAAATCTGTAGAATTTAAAAAGCTGTAGTAAGCCCAAGTACACCCAGTTACTCTTGCTGTACGTTTACAAAATGTAAAATACCTTTGGTGGTGGTATTCAGAGAACAGTGTAAAAGTCTGGACTATGAGAGTCTTATTTGTTCTCAGTGAAGTAAGTGCTATTTTGAGACAGCATAGTCTTGAAAAAAATTGGCTATTTTTAAAAGATATCTCTAATTAAAAAGGTCAGCCTCCCTTCAGACCCTGGTAAGGTGCAGGAGCAAGTCCTTCTTGAAACTTTTGCATACAGAGGGAGCAGCTCTGTGGCTCAACTTTGGCATTGGTGTGGTCTCCCCTAGTGTCCTTACAGGCAAACTGCTGAGATAAAAGATGGAAAAGTGGACTGCTTTTCCCATGGTTAACTTTCGAATATAGCCCCTTCCAGCTTGTTATCCTATGATTGTGTGATTTTAATCATGCTGGTGAATTCCTCCTGGAGTAGCAAACTGTTGAAAGAGATATCCAAGAGAAAACAGTAGGTCAATTAAACTATCACTGAGAGGAATTGTTTGTGGTGGTCCTTGAGTGGTTGTGGCCTTACCCTAGGTTGATTTTGTGGTCCTCGTCAGTTCATGGAGTTGAACTGATATCAACAACTTGCCACAGCTTGAAATTGTTCTGAATGCACGTTGTGCCAGTTGAAGATTATGAAGAAACCACGGGTACACAAAAAACCCTCACTCACCCGAACTTGTGCAAGCTGAATTGCAGAAATGTGCATGCATTTTGCATAACTGAACTGATGCAATGGTACTTTACTTGACCTAAATTAACTCCCACTAAACCCTGCCTTGATTTTGTAGTTATTATGTAGTGATTATCTGTCACCTTTTCTTACATAGCTTGTATTTTAAGCCTTGTCCTCAAAGACATGTAATTAATACACTAGTAAGACTAATAATAAACATCCAAATCTCATGCAAAAGCTATAAAAGTGTGTGATTCAGATCAGTTATAAAGATGAAACTATCCAAGAACTCCAGCTTCAAATTGGAAACAATATCACAGAATGAATGAAGCAAATGAAGATGCTGAAATAAAAGTAAAATGTGGAAATGCCTACTGCACACAAATGGTACTGCAGGAAAAGTAATTTGCAATCAGGGAATTGGAGTTTTCCAGTTGTGTTAATTGTTTAGGTGACACCTATTTTGCGTAGATAGCACAAAAGAAATGACCCTAGTCTCCCCCTGAGATAGGATCACTTAATGTAATCCCTTAAACAAGGACCAACAGAGTATCCTGCACAGATGCTAGAAAGCTAAATGAGCTATTTATTCTGTGTGATTGTGGTATTTGTAGTGTAGTAGCACTTACTAAGCTATACTCATAAAAAATTTACTATATAGATTAAATATAAACAATGTATAGATGTTAAACCAACAGGCAGTATAGTCATAAAAAAAACCCTTGCAAATCAAATAGACCAACGCTTGTCATTAACACCTGAAACTTTTCTATGTGAAACTGGTTTTTTTTCTTCCCATAAAAAACTGCAAGATAATAACTAATGTAAGTTAGGCAGATTTCCCTGGAATGCTCTTGCTGTACAAAAGGAGACAACAATATTTGCACCAGAAGAAACCAATTTTGGTGGAATTGTGGTCCCATTTCCATGTCTCTGCCACGGTTTTTATGCTGTAAAGGTTGCATTTATATGTAATTTTTTAGGAAATCTGCAGCAACTTCAACCTTTACTATACGTTGACATGGAAATGAGTTGTCCTAGGTGAGATAGTTGGCCATATATAGGTTTCCTGGAAAACAACCTAGAGTTGGCCTTGTCCCATGGATCCAGCCTGTTCAGATCCCTCTTCAGAGTCTTCCTACTCTCCAGCAGATAAACACCATTTGTATTTATCTGCCAGCTGGATTTAACTCCATTTACACCATTCTCTGTGCCCAGCCATCCAAGCAGCTTTTTAACCCAGTGAAGAGTGCCCCCATCCAAGCCAGGAGCAGCCAGTTTCTCCAGGAGAATGTTGTGGGAAACTGTGGCAAAGGTTTTATCGATGCCTTAGGTAAACATCCACAGCCCTCTCCTCATGCATTAAGGGGGTCTCCGTGTCATAGACAGAAATCAAGTTAGCTGACCTGCCTTTCATAAATCTATGCTGGCTGGTTCTGATCCCAAAGAAGGGACTGAGTACATCAGCCTTTTCTTCTTCCTCTGTCACTACATTTTACCCCACATCCAGTAAAGGGGTGGAGATGTTCCTTAGTCCTCCTGCATTGCTATTGTATTTATACAGTCATTTTTACTGTCTTTTACAGCAGTAGCCAGATTAAGTTCTCATTGAGCTTTGGGCCTTCTGATTTACTCTCTGCATAATCTCACCATGTCCTTGTAGTCCTCCTGAGTTGCCTGCCCCTACTTCCAAAGATGATAAACTCTCCGTTTTCCCTCTCTGCCAGAGCTCTCTGTTCACCCAGGCTGGTGGTCTTCTTCACCAGCTTGTCTTTTGGCACATGGGGACAGCCTGCTTCTGCATTTTTAAGATTTCCTCCTTGAAAAATGTCCAGCCTTCCTTGGCTCCTTTGCCCTGCAGCAGTGTCTCACAGGGGACTCATGTCAACCAGACTTCTCAGCAGGCCAGAGTCTCTCTCACAGTGTTGCTGTATCTGTCCAGACTGTCACTGGAGAGCTTTGTGTATAAATGAGAGGTCATACTCGAAATTTTCCCCTTGTCAAATATTATCCTTTTGGGGAATAATTACTTTGTTTTGACCTAGATGTTCTCAGGACTGGAAGTTGGTAAATTTCCTTTGCATAAGAGATCTGTAAAGCAAGACTTAGTCCTTTGTGTGTTCTGGTGCTTTACTGGCTTTTTATCTTGGGAAAATGGTTTTATCTAATTAAAATCTAAATTTCTTACTGACCAGAGCTACTGGAAGTATTTTTCCTGTAGTAAAAATCTCTAAAAATTCAGTTGTGTCCAGTTCCATTTTTGTATGTCAATCAAAATGTAATGACCATTGAGAAGCTTAATTTTATCAAAACTTCCATGCATGCATATAATAATGCTCTCAACTTGTATTCATGAATTCTTAAACTCAGTGCACTCTCTGAATTTATTTATGCATCTTATTTCTTTGCCTTCAGAAAATATCAAGGGACATTTCTGTGAGGAATATGGCAACTGCAGAGTGGGTTCCACAGGAAGGCACCTCCTGCTCCTGAATGCTGTGACCTGTCCTCTTCTCTTGCCTGAGCTCAGTCTTATCATAGCTGTTTCTTCTCTCTTGTCCTTACTAGAGAAATCAAAACCATAGGCATGCAGTATGGATCTAGCCTCTGGGTTTAGGCAAACTTAATTTTTTGTGCAGTCAACAGCTTAACTTGGCGTGAGCTTGCTTTCTCTTACAGGACAAATAAGGGAGTTTTTTGCCTAGTGGCTGCTCAAGCCAAGATTGCTTCATTCTTGAGGAAAGAAGTTTCAAGCAGAGAAGCACTCAACCATTAAGTGAAATGTCTGGCAGGAGAGAAGGAGAAAAATCTTTAAAGAAACTATAATCACATAGTAATAAAACTATCAATTCTGTCTCTCATGTCAGAATAAATGTTTTGGTGCTCTGTATCAGGCAAATGGTATAGATGGTATTTGCCACCACAGGAAAGAATTTACTTTTTTTTTTTCTTTTTTTGGAATATTAAGCTATCAGGTAGGTTTGAACTTTACTTTGGGTAAAGGAAAAAAGATATCTTTAAGATCCTGTTTGCAGAATTTCCGAGAACTAAACAGTAGTTCTCATTCTTCAACAGAAACAAACTCTATAAATGGGTTTAACTTAGTGGGACAAGAAATGTCAAATGCAATGCTGTTTACGCCAGAAAAATGTATGCTGTGTAATGGCTTAATTTCATCCAACCAATCCTGGCTTTTTAGAGTTGTTTTTGTGTTGGTTTGTTTTTTTTTTTAATTTCTCTTTGTTTCTCTTCATTCCTGGCATGTAACCCCTAAAATCTGAAAAGTCACCCCCAGGCATTGTTTTCTCCTTGTACATATTGCAAAACTGTAAATGGCTGCAATAACTACAGGCCAAGGAGTGTTATCACCTCCTGCAGTAAATGTACTTCTTCCAATGTTTTGGTTCCTTAAGTGGTATAAAATTCTATCCTTATGATAAAAATTTTAAAACTCTGCACTGACCCGGGATTTAGAGCCAGCTGAAGAACTTGCTCTGGCCTAGTTTGAAATGCAGATAGCTCTGTGTAGGCAGACAGAGGAAAGGGCTGGCTTTCAGAGCTGCTGTGCCCTTTTGCAGCAAGTGATTTCACTGGAATTTTGGAAATTAATTGTAATGGTGGAAGTAGAGTTGAATTTTTAAAAAAATTACTGCAGTTGAACTGCTTGTGGTGAGCATAGTGCAGGTTTCATTCATTACTGACCTCAGTATGAGGGAATTTCTGTCTGTGCTCTAAATCTTCCTTCTGACCTCATATCTGTAGGCTCCTGACAGTGCAAAGGGCTCACTTGGACTTGAGATCTATTTTTGTGGTAGCTTAAAAGCAGAAACAGCAGTTGAGGAACAAGAGTTTATAAAAAACTGACAACAACTTCAATCTTCTTTCTCCTTTTTTGCTATGCATCACTTATTTAAGAATTCACAGGATATGCACATCTGTATATACATAGAGAAATATACTTGTGCAAATGTATCACATATGTTATTTGATTTACATTGATTAACAGGCTTCTCTGTGAAATACAGTAGATGCCTTTCTGGCAGTGACCTTGTAAATACTAGCGATATTGAGAGTATTATTCACTAAAAGTAGTATTTTTCAGTATAAGATACCATCTGAGCTGAAGTCCACCATTGTTCCCAAGTTTGACAGCCCAAACTTTCCAGAAACAGCAACAGTGACAAAAGAAACCACAGAACACTGCAGTGTTGGATGTGGCTGTGAGTCATACAGAAGACACAAGAACCAAAGATCTCTTCTGCCCCTTCATCCTCTCCATCATCTGCCTCCTTCCTGGCTGCTGACCTTCCTGCCTCTCTGAGAGCTGATGTGATCAGTTTTGCATGAAACCACACAAACAGATACGTAAATGCAGCACCTAACTTGAAAGTCAAGGTAGAATTCAGTGATCTTTGATAAAGAATCAAAGCTGGAAGGGGCTAGTTGAATGTCTGATGCAACTGCTGGTCCTGTGTACTTCTCATCCTTTTTTAAGGGGTAGCAGGACAAACTACAGCAAGCAAATAGCCCTGGGGAAGTGTATTAGGGTAACACCTGAAAACATTATTTTGACGAGAAAGCACTTCATGTCTTTATGTGCTTTTTTGAGTAAAATCCATCCAGAGATATTTAAAATCATGTATTTGTCTTCACATTTGCCAATCAGCATCCTCAAAGCATTGGGATTCCTTGTATAATAAGATTTCTTGGGCAAAACCTGGTGTCTCTTGGACAAGGTGGTAAGTCTCCTTCAGCAAACTGAGTTTAAATAAGGCAGGGGAGAGTGTACCTAGGGAAAAATAATGGAGCCGAGGCATCAGGAGGCACAGGGTGGCTTCCCTGCTGCAATGTGTTACACGGAGCGTGCAAACAGAAATACCATCTGTCAGCTGCTCCTCATGAAGCACTTGTGCAGTGGCCATCCTGTCTCCTCTTCCGTGCTTCCTCCTGAAGTTCAGCTGCTGAATGGTGCTGAAAATGTTTCGAGGGACCAGCATGGGATAAAACATCTATTTGAGCAAGACTGTATCATGCTGTGAGACTAATCCAAAGTAGATTGATGTCATTTTTGCTGCACCACAGTGCTTTATCAAGCACTTAGTTAACGGAGCAGTATTTTTTCTCAAATGAAATGCTTCATATATGCTGATTTTTGATTTTAACGGAGGTGTTGCTCTGCTGTTTAGGAGATTTTTGGTTTGAAGCAACAGTGTGCTATAGAAAATTCCATGTGTGTGAGAATTTCTTTTGAAAGTGGGCTTGTTATTCAGTTAGGGAAAAGGCCAATGCTTCTTGAGCAATCCAGTTTGCCTCTGAATGCTGTGAGTCATCCTGAATGCTCCACTAGAGAAGCAGAACTGCCCTGGTAAGGATGTAAGTGTTGGAAATGAAAAAACAACTTGGGCATACCACAGCAGGAGCTCTGCAAAATGCTGCTGACCTGGTGGAGGCACAGCCTGCAAACACAATGGCAGTGGAAGCCAGGAGGGACTTGGGTCAGGGCCACATTTTTCTCCCACTTCACTTTTTCCTGTATTTCCATAGACTATGTGTCTTGATTCCTGCTGGAACTGTGCTGGTTATTCTTTTTTTTTCCTTTTTTGAAAGCAAAATATTAATCTGGTTCAATCTGCAGTCTTGGGTAGATTTTAAAAATATTTTGAATAAGATGAAGACCTTGATGTAAGGCAGTGTGAAGCTGCCTTGTTATGGAATATTTGCATGCACATATGCACTGATACCCAAGTCAAAACATGTATTTCCTCTGGAAATCACCTTCCTCTTGTAAGCAAATTACTGTCTTGTTAGGTGTCTAAGGCTGTATGGTCAGTTTTAGTCTTATTTCCCCCTGAAATGAGATACTCAAGGCAGAAAGCAGAGCTTGAACTTGTTGAAGCTTTACAACTGACTGGTAGTCCTTTCTCTTGGGACTGTGCAGGCTGTAAGGACGGGCCTAATGTTGCACCTTAAGGGCCCAGAAGGGGAATTGAGCAAGGGGACCAACAATGATCGGGGGACTCCATTTATTGTATCAGGTAGCCTGCAGCCAGGGCTTTGTTACAGTACAGATGTGCTCCCTGGGCATCAGCTGCTGAGAAGCTCAGCAAAGGGACACTCCAGACAGCCTCAGTACAGCTGTGCAGACAGCTACAAAACTGAGCAAGGGGGAAGTGTTGCTGTGTGGTGAAGGCAGACAGATGAGTATGAAAGCAGACAGAATGGGAAGTGAGAGAGCTGCAATGGCTCTCTTAACACTTTCTCCACTAGAGTTGGGCACCCAGGTGCATGCTGCACAAACAAAGCTATTTTTTTAATTTGAAAAAGCCCCTCACATATGTATATTGAAGTATTTCATGTGCACTGATGTTTGCAATAATTGTTTTGGAAATAGTGAAATGAAATTATCATTTGAGGACATTTTCTTCTTAAACTACGGCAATATTCTGTATGGTGTTACTGTCTGGTTTCTCTTCATACTAACTTAGCTATTGTGTGTAGCTTTAGGCTTTACATTTTAGTAGATGGAATAGGTTTTATCTATGAAACGAAGGTGATAGGTGATAAATATAACACTTCTGTTTCTTTGTTCTCAAAGATCTGTCATTAAGAGAGCTCCTTGTAAATGGTAAAAGAGTTTTGCATCAAAGAATCAGAAAACATCACACTGTAATGAGTCTGCAGCGTGCCTGTTGCTAATGAGTTGACAGCGAAGTTGAATGCAGTTTTCATTTACTGCCTCATTAATTGATTTTAGTTTACAGTGCTGTAGGCTAGGTCTTATTAATTTTTGTATTTTTGTTTAATTGAATAGCAAGAGCTATGGTTGGCTTGAATATGTTGTATACCCTCAGTGATGCAAGCTCCCGAGACAGTGAAACTCCAGCATGAAGAGTCATCTACTCTTGTAGTGTGCTGGGTGGAGCCTCTTCTGGGGAAAACCAGCTCAGTCTGAAACTGGGCAAGAAGGTTATACCAGTCTGAATGGTCTGTTACATGGGACAGAAATACATGTAGTTAAAATGCCTTTTAGAGATTCTTATTCCTGGTCTCCCATAAGTCTCAGAAAAAATGTATTCCTTATATTTCCTGGTTTTACTTTGTGTTAATATGAGAATTTGAAGTATATTTGACTTAGGTTTTCCTGCTTGTATAATCATTTTTGTTTATGATTTTTTGCTTGCCTAGTGAGATATTTCACAGAAGACTTTGGAGTTTGACATCTGTTAACAGTGCTGCTTGTGGCAGGAATGAAGGAAGATAGCTCCTAATGGAGCTGTAGGACTAAGGCACTTAATGTTTATGATATATTTGTATATGCAGTGAGTGGGGACATCTGCCCAGAGCTGTTAATACCTGCTGCTTGTACCACCTCAGCAGAAAGCTGTGCTGTTTCATCTGCTTTCAGCAACAACCCATCATAGTGTTTAATGGAGGTGATTTTGTATGTTCTGATGAAATCCCTGTGCACCCTCTCTTTTGCCTTCCTGTGATAACACAGTTCTTGCTGGCACACAGCACTGACAAGTTGGTATAGAGCCCAGACTCCACATCAGCTGGTACAAATCCTGATTTTGTGAAACATTTTTTACCCGTTCCTTCAGGTGACTTTTTCCTGTCAGTTTGTAAGGATTCCTTTGTGAGAAGACTGTAGTGTTTCTGCTAGTCTCGATTTCACAGTAATTATAAATGGTTCTGCTTGTAATGAAGGTTCCAGGTCATAGCAATGAATACTGGATAACAAAATATTTGGGTTTTTGTGTACAGGGATATCTTTAGGGCTGTTTAAATTAGGAGTCTGACATAATTTGGCATTTGGTTGAAGCTACTATGGAAAATTATGCTCCATGTTGGACTCAATGATCTGTTAGGGGATAAGGACCTTACTTGAGTTATTCTGTGTTTAAGATGTGTAAGTTATGTTGTAAGTTGTTTACTTTGGAGATGAGGGCCCCATTATGCTATAATTGGAGAATATTTCTAAGTAGGTGTTATCTCCCATTAACAGTGGTGGAGAGCTTGTATCTAATACAATTCCTAGGATGCTGCCCTGAAGATTTATCCCTGGACAGTCATCCCAGCATAATTTCACTTAGGAGTGCCTGCTGACTGAGTTTGAAATGGTACTAGGAGGAGCTGTAATTTCTGAAAATGAGACTTCTCAGAGGAAAGGGAGGGGTCTATCATACCATGCGTCAGCAGGCCAATGGGGAGGGAATAAGCTGTGTCTTCAGCACAGCCCCAGAAATGTTTTTGTCTTTGGGTGTTGCTAGAAGTATGTACAGCTAAAATTCCCCACCTGCTCTCTCAAGGTAGTACAGTTGTAATAAAGGCTTTCAATACCCATCACAGAGATTTTCTGATATCTCTCTGCCTGTAGCAAACACATCTTTGGACAGGACTCTCCCTCTGCCTGCTGTGGCTTGGCACCAACATCCTGGCACAGTGTAGCCACTGGGTGGGAGTGGGATGTTTTCTCTGTATTTCTTCCCTGGGGTGCTATGGGAAAAGGGTCCAGAGCAGGAACTGGGTATCCACCCCACAACCTGAGGGTGCTCTTCTGCCCACACCCCCTTTGGGTAGTGAGTTCACCTGCCTCACACATGCAGCTTCCTAGCTCTTCACTAACCCTTGCTTTTAAGTCTCGATTTTTCCCTGAAGAACAGTGGGATTAGTACATGTGATAAGTACAAAACTCTGCATGGTATCAAATACCCAAGAGATTAAAAAAACCTAAAGCTGTTATCAAATGCCTCAGTTAATTAAAGGGATCTATGATGTTGGCTTTTGGGATAATCCCACCACAATCTCACTTTGGAAATCAGATGCTCAGGTGTTTATAGTGAAAAATTAATGTTTAACCCAGTCCAAAAAGAAGAAGCATTAGTCTGTCAGGTAGCAGTTTTAATCCCATGTTTGTTCTTACTTTTTTTCTTTAGGGTACCATCTTTCTGCCTGGCAACAGGGTAATTGAGCATCCCTGCAATGAAGAAAGTCCAGGAAAGTTCCTTTTTGAAGTTGTTCCAGGTAGGATATTCTACTCCATATCAAAAGCCTTTGCAGTTTGTCCTCAGTGACAAATGGCCACATCTGTTCTGCCAGAACAGAAGCTGAAGGTGATTAATGATTCAATTTAAGGAAAAAAAAGAGGCTTAATTTGTTAATATGTTGGTTCATAAATTTTTCATTCACCCCTAGGCAGCACAGGAAAAGGATGTGTATTTTACTTGTCAGTGTAAAGCAGAATTCTTCAGAGCAAGGAAGTGCCAGGTCCTGCTCTTGGATCACAACAGTCCCATGTGGTGCTGTGGGTTGGCAGCAGAGTGGCAGGAAAACTTCCTGGCAGAAAAGGACCTGGAGGTGCTCAACAGCAGCTGAAACACAAGCCAGCTGTGCCCAGGTGGCCAAGAAGGCCAATGGCATCCTGGCCTGGGTCAGCAGCAGTGTGGCCAGCAGGACCAGGGCAGGGATTGTCCCTCTGTACTGGGCACTGGTGAGGCTGCACTCGAGTGCTGTGTCCTGTTCTGGGCCCCTCACTAAAGAAAGGCACTGAGGAGCTGGAGAGAGCCCAGAGAAAGGGCAGTGGAGCTGGGGAAGGGTCTGGAGCACAGGTCTGAGGAAGAGCTGAGGGAGCTGGGGGTGTTTAGCCAGGAGAAAAGAAAGCTGGGTAGGGACCTTATTGCAGGTAACAAGTGATAGGATGAGAGGAAACGGCCCCAACTTGCAGCACAGGAGATTTGGATTAGATATTGGGAAAAACTGCTTCACTGAAAGGATTGTCAAGCACTGGGACAGGCTTCTTGTGGAAGGGCAAGTAGGGCAGTCAGCCATACCTGGAGTTTCAGAGATGTACAGGTGTGATGCTTGAGGACATGGTTCAGTGGTGGATGTTGCAGCGTTGGGTTAACAATTGGACTTGAATTTAAACATGTTTTCCAAACTTAACAACTCTGTTTCCACATCCAGTCAGCCTAGTGTACTTTTTCAATATGTTCTGTTTATCCCTGTATTACTTTTCAAATTACCTCCTATCATGGATGTTTGGAAGGGCAAATGGATGGTAACATCTGTTATTCTTTGTTTTAAAGCATCTTTTAAACCATCAGGGCACAAATGTAGTTGTGTTCACTTACGTGCCAAGTTACAGTATATTGTAAAGGTGTAAGAAATATGAAGTGGACTTCAAAGCTTGATTATGAAAGCCATGGGCAGTAAGGGATTATTGTGCAGAGACAGCCAGTGTGGTATCTCTGAGGTTTAACATTCACCCAATTTTGAATCAGTCAGATTTGAAAAGTTTCTCACTGTCTCTCCTCAAAGTCACTTTTTTATATGTTCAAAATTTTGAAAGAAACCTATATATTAGCATTGCACGGCTGAAGTGGACTAAAATCTTGCTTCTCTTGGAAATTAAGGGA
Organism: Sturnus vulgaris; assembly: GCF_052056855.1. Lineage (NCBI taxonomy): Eukaryota > Metazoa > Chordata > Aves > Passeriformes > Sturnidae > Sturnus > Sturnus vulgaris. The sequence goes on from NC_142246.1 coordinate 59,656,982, forward strand.
GTTCTCCATATGTCCTGATTCATATGACACCTTAATCTGTCTGATAATGCTGACTCTGGGGATGCTTATCCTTCAGTCCCAAGTTAAGAGCACAGTTGCTCTTTTGATTTCCCAAAATGTCTTGTTACCCCACCTTCCTATGGAGCCAAGTTAAAAAGTAATTTGTAGTTACTTTTGAGCTGAGTTCAGTATTTAGCTGGAGCGTCCCTGAGATTCAGGTAGGCTTTTTTTGTTTTGCTTGTTTTCAGTTCTGAGAATGGAGTTTTAAATGTGTTTTAGGATAGTACCCAGGGTATTTATTTCCCCCCTCCTTGCTAATAAGCATGTGGCTATAGAGACTTTCTACTGGATATATTATGCTAAGAATTCATGACCAAAAGAAAGTTTTTTTGGACATTTCATATCACTAGTCTTTGGGGGATGAAATGAAAATGAAGACTCAGACTGTGGAGGAGGCATCACAGTGCAGATGTGGAGTAGTGAAGCAGAAGTTCCAACTATATTTTATGCAGAGATGAAGTGAGCGTTGCCACTGTCGTCATGTCACTGTTGCTTCTCAAGGCAAGAATTTGTCAGCCTTCTGTAATGGAGCTGTTTGTCATCTGTATCCTCTTAGTGACTCAGTATAAAAGTCAGTTTTATAGGCTGACAGCAACACAACTGAGCTCATTGAGTGTAACACAGAAAAATGTGTTGTAGCTAAGGTTCTGTTTAGCCTTTGTTAGCTTTCATATGGGAAATCAGCTATGTAGCAACAGGATCTATTTGCACATTTTAAACAATTTTGTCAACTGAGAATTGTGTTAAATGTATGGTGTCGAAGCTCATGCTGCTCTTGCATTTTTTTCCTTGTATTAAAAGTCTAAGCAATTTTAGTTACAATCCCAAAAGCAAAAGTGACAAGTCCTCTTTTTGTCTCTCATGTCTGTGGGCGGCCTGAAAACTTGAGTGCGTGTGTTTGTTTATTTGTAATACATGCAAATTATTTTGGGAATGTACGTGGGAGTAGGTTTATACTATGCAACTAATACTCTGTATGCAGCCATCTCTGAAGATGAATGAAAAAAATGTGTGTGGAGACAAGTATCTTGCAGTTTTGATGCTGTAATTAAAATACAGATGCCTTCAATTTGCATTTTAAAAACATTCTGTTCATTCCCTAAGTCATTAGATGATTTAATACTTATATTTTTCCTTTTTTTTTTTTTTTTTTTTTTTAATTTGGTGTGCTGACAAAATTAATTTACAGGAGAGAAACTCTTTCCTGTACAGCACAAGGCCCATGTCATGCTTCTGTGTGGGAGTTTTCTGCGCTGGAGTCAGTGGCCACAAAATGATTAGTGATGCCTGTGCTTATTAGCAGCTCCTCTTGCACTCAGAGGAATGTTTCACAGTCAACAAAAATCAGAAGAGGGGTTAAATTAATACCTTTTTAGTGGGAAATGTGCACATATAGCCAAGTTCTGTGATTAGTTTTGAGTGATTGCATTGAATTTACTGATTGTTTTGAGCTTTATATAGTGGATAAACCCTCATTCTGTGCATTGGTTGCATTCTAAAGGAAATCTGAGGTTTTCCTTTTGGCGTGCAGGTGAAATGGGGGCAGGCATCTGTGTTACCATGGAACTGAAGCAGGTGGCCTTGCAGTGTCTCAGTGGATTACTTGTCAGGACAGGGGCAGAGTTGGGGTTTGCACGTGTGGTGGTTTGCAGACAGGATTCCTGCACCTCATTGGCACCAGGAGGAGCCAAGCACAGAGACGTGGGAAGCTCAGGCTCCTCCACTGCTTCTCACACAGGGCTCAAGCATCTTTTTTGGAGTCCCCTGGACTCTCCAAGGGTTGCTATCTGAAGCATTTTGAGCAAGTGCAGCATGAGAAGCCTTGCAGCAGATGCCCGTGGCTTTCCCAGGGATGTCTGGATGCTTGTAGGAGCTCCAAGGACTTGAATCCTCATTTCCTGATGCTCTAAGGAAGCACTGCCAGCTCAGAATACTCTGGGACTATGTAGGCAGTTGGTCTAGAAGACATGATGGTTATTGAAGGAACAAAGGAATGTGTTTCATCATTGACTGGACTTTGATCCTGGAAACGAAGCTGTTCATACTGCTACCCCACCAGCTGCTGTTACTTGAGATCCTTGTGATATCCTTCTGATATCTTGTCTGAATTTGATAAATCATTTTGCAGCTTGGCCTCAGGTAAGAAGCCAGATCATCACTCCAGTGATACCTCACCATGTGGATGTTACCGAATCACATCTTCCTTTGTCCCTGTCCTGTATTAATGCACATCTCATGACAAATAAGCACAGAGAGCCAGGTTACTTTCAGGACCATGTTCACTAGCAGGTGACCTGTTTGCATGCTCTGATCTAAATCATGAGTTCCCTTAGAGACACAAATATCCTAAAGGCTTCTCTGATGAGTTTTGCAGTTACATGAGTTTTAATGTTTATTTAGTACTGTTTAAGCTAGAACATAAATTTCCAAATACCGATTTCAATATTTTTTGTGGAATCTTTTGCTTGTAAACTTTGTATATCTGTGTTATGTTTTACTATTCACAAAGTATCATGGATCAGCATGTCCATCTGTGTGGATGAATTTGCACTTTGGTCATGCTGAGGTACCAAAGTCAGTTCATCCCACTAAAAGCATTTTCTGTGCAGCCACAAGTTATGTGTCTGCAGCTTAAGTCAAAGTTTTGCACTTAAGGATTATTCAGACTGTTAGGAAAGAGCTGTTATAATTCAGCAAAGTCACTTGAAGCCTCTGTTGATGGTTTTTCCTGCATTTGTGTGTCTGCTGATTTCTTGTGCCCATGGACCGTGGGCTATATCCCTTCCTATCAGTCAACACGAGATTTTATCTTGAGTCATGGATGGTGGAGACTGCAGAAGGTAAGAATTACCTTTAACACTGTCCCCTTTTGTTAAAGGTCAGTTTGTCAGGCTCTTAATTAAAAGCTCTGAGGGAGTGAAATGCTAAATTCCTAGAACTTTGAAATAGTTATAATATTTTTTCATTAGTCGGAGGAAAAGTGGCATCCAAAGACCTTTTTCTTTTGTTTTTTCCTGTATTTAATTGCATGCTGTGTGGGAAATTACATTTCTTGCAGTTTAACTGTTGTTGTAGGGAGTGTGAGATGGGTTTGAGGATTGGGATTTTTTTTAAGTTTCCTTTATGGGGAAGGTTGGATAATAAACGATTTTTCTGCTTCTACTGCAGTAAGTTTTCACATGTAAGTTCTGCATGTGTGTGTCACACTGATGTCCCTGTCAGTAAACAGCCCCTTCAGCCTCCACAAAGGTGTTGTGACGTTTGAGAAGATAAATGACTGCCAGTTTGTTGTGAGGTTACCAAAATCTCGAGTTCCCTGTTGTTCTACAGTGTTTAGCAGATTCAGCCCTTTGAGACTTTCACCATGAATTCTCAAACGTCTGAAATGGGAAGGCCACACTTGATGCTAATTTTTGCCACCTACTGATTCACAGTGATTTCAGTTAAGGGTCCTGGAAAATACAGATTTAGTATGTTCAATTACGGTTTTTTTTCCCCTAAGGAATGCAAGTAAGACAAAAGAGGAATTGCAGATATACCTTTCTTGGCTAAAAAAGCAATTTTCTTTGTAGTGCCCCTGTGTACCTTAGCAGGTTAGATACCAGGTGCTTAGTGTAGCTTCTTCTTCAATACTCTTCTCCTCTGATATCAGTACTTTTTACTCTTGTAAGTCCTATTGACAGCCAGACCTCTGTGAGATGTGAAAGGTTGGACTTTAGAGTGAGGCTCCAAGCAGGACAGATGATTAGCTGAGACATTTGACTGTGGCTGGTATGATGCAGCATCATGTCTTAGGGATAGAAATGTTTTAGAAGGTCTTGAGCCTGTTGTTTTGAAATAGAACTGTGTGTTTTCTGTAAGTTTGTAGCCGTGTAAGAAATAAGGGGCAAGAGTTCCCTGCCTTGTCTTCTCAGGAGTAATTGCCATGTTCTAAGTGAGGATACACCCACACATACAGCAAATAGCTTTCCTTGAAGGCTTAGCAGAGTATTGGCAACGCAATGCAATAAGCAAATTCTTCTTTTGGCTTCAGGAGAAAATTGTTTGTGTATTAAGAGATTTCCTTCCCTGATGCAAAAAAAGACTTTCCACAGCGCACGTGTGCACACACCTGAGCACTGAGGGTGCTCTCTCTGCCTTTGCTGTCAGGCAGATTCTCTGTATTCCCTTTGCCATCAGCATAGCTAGCACAATTTATTCCCTTTTCTCCACCGTATCAAACCCCAAACCGAAGTGCTAAACCATTCAGCTGCTCTGTCTCCTTCCCGGTGCTGAATTCCCGACTCCTGGTATGATGCAGATTTAGTTGGTGCTGCCAGGAAGATGAATGCCTCCGCCTGTACGTGCTGACAGCCAGCAGTGCCTCTTCATTAGTCGTCAGGAGCACAGGACCTCAAGGGCATTGCTGATAGCACCGACAGGACTAATTGTACCTCTGATACCTTGTGGAGGGAGCAGACAGGCTGTTTAATCAAACGGGCAGCAGCCTCGCTGCACACATATCTCTGTGCAATCGTGTACTGCGCTAAAGCAGCTTTGAGCGCTGCTCATTCCTTGTCCGAGATCTCCCGAGATCGTTCCCGTCCTTATTAAGGGTGATGCATTTCTCAAAAATGTCTCTGGTAGAGAGCCACCTCTCTGCACTTGAACAGAATGGCACGCACTGCTTCCTTCTCATCCTTTGAAAGGTGATTCAAATCTGATTTTTTTTTTTTTTTTGAGTGAGTCTTAGAGGTGCATGGAGTCAGCGAGCCAGGGAAATGAAGCTGGCTGAAGCCTTGCTGCATGCTTCTCACAATGTTGAGAATGGTGAGGGCTCATGGAAAGGAGTGCTTTTCCACCTTGAGCAGCAGCTCTTGTGATGCAGAATTAGCTGATGTGCCCATAGCAGTTTTGTCTCCTTAATAGATTACAGAAAAACAAAACCGAAACCATCCTCAGTCCTACATCCCTGTGAAATGAGATGGTGGGTCGTGCCACTGAGCTGTTGTGCTGTCACCATAGAATCTGCTCATTTCAAGCTCATTTCTATACAAGTCAATGCATGTAATATCCTTTTTTACCTATGTTTTTGTGCATTTCTTGTCATGCAACAACTGGGTGAATGCACCAAGTTTAACAAACCTTTTTGTTGCAGTGCCTCCTTCTGTGACATTAGACCGAATCCTACCTTTCTGTGTACATATTTAATTGATATATCTGCAATACAAGCCTTGCATATTAATAGTGTCAGTCTGAATTAATGATAACCTATATATGATGGGTTTAGGGGAGAGAGGAAAGGCTGAGATTGTGAGACATTTTTTCCCGAGTGACATGGATAGTTTTGCCTTCTCTCCTTCATGAGGAAGATCCCTTCATGGTACTGCATCTGATTAAAGATTGAGATTGGTGTCACTCATATTTGGGCTACTAAAGACCTTCCAGAAAATGTCGTGTTTATCATATAAGGGGAGATGAGGCACCTTTTCCCATTCAAAAGATTAGGCTACTTTTCTGGTAGAACTCAAGTACTGGTACGTAGCAAAGAAGAGCCTGAAATAAACTGTTTTACACATAATTTCTTCAAATATGGAAACATTAATTCATAGGGGTTTTTTTTCAGCCCAGAGTTATCTGATAGTAGAAGTTTAGGCCATCTGCTTTCGAAGTGAAGAAATTAAATCTAGATGCAAGAACTATTTAAAAGAAAAATAAAAGAACAGAATATCTTCTCTGAGGAATGCAGCATGTGCAGAATAAACGCATTTCTCCTTGCTCAGATGGCTTAGGTGTGTAAATTTGTATTTAGTGGAACATCACAAATTTTTGTATATAAAACACATTATCTTGAATCCCTTATATCTTGGGGAATGAGTGCAGGCTATAGGTTAAAAGTGTGTTTATATTAGAAGTACTAATGTTGCCTGTTTTCTGAATGCTATTTCCTAGTTATGGTCTATTTTGAAAATAGGTGAGAGAGGTGAATAATTTGTGAAAACTACAGAACAATTGTATATTTCACTTTCTTTAATCTAAAATAATTCTGCTTAATAATCTGTTCTCAGTGACGTTAATTGCATGTGGCAGAAGACTGCACAGACTATAAAAATTCACCCCTACTTCATAAAAATATACCATTACTCAAGCATGGTGTATGAAGCTGAAGTTAAAAATGTTATTTTTCACTTGTGTCTTTTAGATTAGAACTGGATTGCTTTTATTGATCCTGCTTAGCTGGTAGTGCATGTGATCTGAGGTGTGTTAAGTTAGCAATATTGATCATTTGTGACCCACTGCTGTCATTCTGGAGGTCATCTGCTACACAGAATAATTTGGAACATAATGGCAGTGGCATCTCTGAAAACTTGAGTGGCAAAAGACCAAACTTAGTCATCAAGTTTGTGATAAACTTCTCTCACCACTGTTGTATGCACACTCCAGATTGGCTCTTACTGAGGGTGTAGCTCATAATGAAAATTATATTGAGAGATATGACTTATTCCCACCCTGTTTTAAATACTGCCAGTTGTAATTGCAGCAACAATGAAATGTCTTTTCTCTGCCTCAGCACTGCAACCAGTACTGGGTTTTGATGATCATTAATTAAATGTTGGAAAATGGCTTAAATAGTGCCAGAAATGCAGAGAGAGTTCCCACAAAGCCAGGTGGTTTGTGGGAAGTGAGGAAGGTATCTGGAATGAGAGCTTGTTGCTTGGAGCATTTCTGATAGTGGTTTGGGGACCAAATTACGTGTGTGGGGAAGCACAATATTGTCTTTTTCCACTGTTTTGTTAAAAGGTGTGAGAAAATCCCTGAACTTTGCTTGTGCAGGCTCTGTGGGGCTGAAGATAAATTGCACTCCAAAGGTATGGCTGGAATGAGTTGTGAGGCTGCAGCAGGTCATCAGTAAGGTCTGTGCCCATTAACCTGGTGTCCAGGGCTGTTTCGTTTTCCAGTACAAAACCCTGTATGTTGATGTTTTTGGCATTCTCTGAGGTGCAAGTACAAACTTTGCCTCAAAAGAAGCAAAATGCCTTTTTCTAAATGTACCAGCTGCCTGAAGGGCATCTGTGACAGCTAATGAGGGTTTTTTTGCTTGGTTGGTTGGGGTTTTTTCAGCTTCAGGGAAGTCCCTCTAGTGGCAACATCAAAAATTCCAGTGAAGTAACAGATGTTCTTGTGACTGGGATACCCTGTCCAGGCCTTCAGTTTTTAGCTTCATTATCGCTTTTTGTAATGTTCTTGACATGTCATGAAGCACAATTTGAAACTTAGATTCCCAAACAAATTCTGTGAAGTGGGAAGAAAGTATTGGGAAAAAGTGAAAAGCCAGAGGCAGTGATAAGTCAGGCTTCTTTCGGGAAAAGATGTTCCTAAATGCCCATACTGATATTTTTGGATGGATTGTGATGATGATTTTGCTCACAGAATTGAGGATCCATCAGCTTTAGTCAACATGCAAGGTTTTACAAGACAATAATGTTTTCATTACAATTTTCTGTATTTCAGTTGTTAAAAGGTGCTCTGTATTTGATTAAGTAATGAAAATAGCATTGTAGGAAGAAGTGAGAAGTGATGAAGGCAAGCTCCAAAGCATAGAAATTCAAGATTTCATTATTTGGTGGGGCATTTTCTAGTACAGATGTTTATCAGTCTTTTGTAATAGCAGTGGTAATAATAGTAATAATAATAAAAAATTCCCAGGCTCATTACCATGTTCAGCAAGAACATCTGCAGCTGCAAAATGTAACTTAGTTAAGATGCATATATTCTACTTCTGTGATATAGCTGGTGGATTCCACTGTAAATGGCAGGAAAGACACAGAGGAGGTGACTTGCCTGATGCTGTCTGGAAGGCTGGTGGCTGAGTCTGAAGGAAGATCTCTCCTTCTTGGTGCACCAAAGAGCTGTGCCCCTGATGTGGGATGAAAAGGACACCAGCTTGTGAAGTCCTCTCATCTCTGAAAGTTGTGGGAAAATCCAAGTTCCTCTTGGATTAAATGATGGTTTAGCAAAGCATCCTCAAAATGCATTACTTTGCAGTGCCTAGGTAATCTGAATAGGAACTGGATTGTTTTCCAGAAATTTGCAGATCTCACGGCAGACAACTGATGTTTTCTCAAGTGCTGGGGTGTTGCTGCCTGACTGAACCCTCCACCCTGTGGCTGTGGCAGTAAGAGGCTCCCAAGTCGCTTGCTCTCCATCCCACCCTTCTGCAGACTCTTTTCATCTTCCCCCTTTTCCATTACTGGTGCCTGGGGAACACTGATCCTTATTTAAAATAAAGCGTCACCTATCTTCTTTTCCAGCCTTGTATTAAAAGGGTGGGAAAAAGTTTTCAAACCCATGGTGACTGCAAGGATCTCACTTGTTTCTCCAGCATGGGTTTAAAATGTAATGCTGAAAAGGTGGAATATCATCCAGTTTCAGAGTTACATCATGTACATGGTGCTGACTTGTTATGCAGTGTGTTGAAAATGAGGTTAGGCTGATTCCTTCCCTTTGACAAGAAAGGAAAACCTTTCTGTGGAATGTGAATATCTCTTCCTAGGCCAACATTGTCTCATCTCTCCTCATGGAGTCATAGCTTGTACTGCTATCTCTGGAGGTAGAAATCTCTGCTAATTAAACTCTGTCTCTTATAAATCTGATGGGCATAACTTGTGAAATCGTGATATTCTGTGCTGTATTTCAAATCCCTCCTATATCCATAAATTCAGTGAGCACTTAAGTTTTATTTTCTGGAAGAAACAGCAGGGAGGAACATGTGATTGATGTGTGTTCGTGAAGAGACAGCGTTGAACTGCCAGCCCATGGCTGACTGTCAGGTTTTAATGGAGCAGGCCTCCAGTTTAGGTGATGATTAATGAAAGCATGAAATCAAGGAGCATTGTTTAATGGTATTACCTTGATTCCTGCTGCAGACCGAGCTCCTGTGCTGTGGGAGGAGTGGCACTGCTTGCTCTGGGCTGAAGCGAGCCATACCCAGCCGCCAGCATTCCCACTCCGGCGTGCGGCAGGAGCAGCCTGCCCTTTGTCCATGCGCTGCTGGATCTGCTGCAAAGGGCTCCTTTCAGGGTGACAGCGGAAAATGTGACAGCCGTGTCAGCCGCTCCGCTGCGTGCCAGCGTGGAGGAGAGCACCCAGGGAAGGGTGATGTTTGCGGCTTGCCAAGTGCAGCGCTGCAGCCACGGGCTCTGGGGGGAAGGTGCCATATGCCACCATTTGGCACGGTGGCTGCGGGGGCACAGAGCACATCATTGTCCTCGACTTCAGCGAAGGAGCTGGCACCGTGCCTGCTGGGATGCTGCCTCTGGCAAGAGATGGGAGCGGCAGGGACGTGGTGGTAAAAGGGCAAACGTGTCTGTGCCTTGCGTGCCACCGTGGTCCAAGCGCTGGGGGAGAGGGACAGGGTGCCTGGGGCACCGTGTGCCCCTTTCATTCTGCCATGGAAGGACCGGCTGCAGCAGCAGTGAGTGGGGTCAGCACTGTCCCAAACCGTGGTGGGATAACGTGTCTGTCAGCAGCCATAACACCATTCAGGCTCTTAATGTTGGAGTGGTAATGACGGGATGCTTACGCCAGCTGGTGAGCTGGCTCTGTGGAGACCTTGCTGAACTTGGATAAGCATCTCCAAACTAGATTAGGTACACCAGGGGCTGGTTTCCTTTGGAAGGACATGACACCTGCAGCTTCATGCCTTTCACTTTGTGTTGTGACTTACTGGTGTGCCCCTCATTTTCTAGGGACAAAGGAGAAAGCAGGGCATAAGGAAAAACTTGAAATAAACTGCCTAAATACCAAAATACTACCAAAATACTAACGTCTCAATGATGAGAAGAAAATGTTGCCGAGGTAGGCGAGCGTACTTTTAGCAGCAGGCAAGCCCAACATTAAAATGAAGGTACAAGATACCAGAATGGCTGGAGCTAAGGAGAACAAAGAATGGAATTAAGCTGTGGCCTACTAAAAAGGTATATGAAGGGGGAGTGTTTATATCAGAGGAACATGAAATAATTTGTGCCATACCCTTGTTATTTCCTTACCTATTGAGAGTTAAGTTGTGGTAAATGCTCGAGAGCAGCCTCAGGATAAAATCTGTTCCCCCAAGGCACACGTGCATGCCCACGCTGTCTTTTCCATTTGCAATATTGCAGAGGAGCAGCTCTGGAAGGAGAGAGAATTCTGGCAGGGAGGGCTGCCTGCAGATCATGATGGGCCTGGGATGGATAAAAGCACTTTTAGCTTCCATCTGTTCTGGTTTGGATGATGCTGATAGAAGGGTCATAGTTTTGTCAGTGATGCATATCTGAAGTCATTGCCATTTTTATCTCGTCCAAAATTTTCCCCTTCTGTTTCCTGGACATGTATTTTTCTTTTTGACATGTATTACCAGATATACTGCAGGTGGTGATGAGCTACAGGTGTTAGATGAAGGGAGCCTCCCCTTGCTGTCTCTTCCCCTTTCACTGCTGCATGTGGTACAGAAATGATGGGGAATGGGAATAGTTAGGGATATGTTTTGGCACCATTCAGATAACTGTAATTTTGCTTTCCTGGAATCATATGCATAATTACCTTCCAGTTTTTGAGATATTGTTAAAGTGTGAATGTAGCTTGAAAGTAATAAAGAACGTAGATGTTCAACTATAATGCAATTCAAGAAATGGATTACCTGTCAAATACTTTATTTTCTGCATACTGAAATGTGAACATGTCTCATTTTTTTTACATCAGTGCTGCCTTGTGATTAACTAAAGGCATTGATATATGTCTTAAATAATTCTCCTTTAATTAAAAATAAAAATATATTGTGATTATGGAAAACAGTTCACCACAGACTGAATACCCAGTTATATCAGTCAGTAGTTCTTCCTGGAAAGTGGCAAGTGCCCAGCATTCTACTTTGAAAAGTTGTCATTATGAGAGGGGTTGGACCCATGGACAAGCATGTATTTCCTTCAGAGAGGTTTATCCTTTCTGTATGTCTCTAGAGGCACTCTGTAGGGACTGAAGAGTAGAATTTTGCCACAAAAGATTGCAAATCCATTTTTTTTTGGTTCCATATTATTAATCCTTGTGAACTTTTGTGATATCCAACTTGCCTGTATTGAAAATGCTGTAATTGCTGTCTTAACTCGAAGTGCATATTTGTGATTCTCATTTAAAAGTCTTGTCAAAGGTGAATTAGACTCCAGTGTGCTGAAAACCTATTTAAAGAATCCCCAAAGGCTTTTCATGTGGCAGACTTTTTAAAGCCACATATAGATTTGCAGAGAAGTGGGCTCTCCTAAAGAAGGTGCTGTAATAGGTCTACATGTATATATTATTTTATTTGTAGTACAACTTTGTCCACACATGCAGATGATGGGAGAAGAAAAACGTGAAAGTCACATCCCTCTTGAAAGAGCTTTTGATCTCATGGGACTCCTACACACTTCAGTGATAAAACCACAGTTCAGATAGGTTTGGCAGAGTGTCAGCACTGGAGCTGGGATAACTGAGGTTTACATTCTCAGAGTACCATTCAGTACTGTTGGATCTGCAGCTGTTTTTTAATGCATCAGGTCTCTTTTAATTCCATGACATGTGTGACACCCCCTCAAACCATGCTGGTCCATGGTTGAGTCCTCCTGTCTGAAATGCAGGCAGTAATGCAGAATACTTTTCCCAAGGTCTTCTGTGTTTTTTTTTTTCTCTAAATGTGAATTTGAGACAAGTGTAATGCTACTGAGTTACGTGAACTTGACCTTAAAATTGTAATTGGTCACCATACTTATTCCTTGATTTTTTTAAAATTATTCTTTGTTTTAATACCAATATTGTTATTATATTCTAAAGCAAATGATTCATACAATTCAGAGTTAGCCCTACTGATCAGCAGGACTTGTCATCTCTGTAACAGTAATGTGAAAATTTCTTCTTGTGAAGTGATGGGGAGATCAATATAATGTCAAGTGTGTGGCAGTTCTTGAAGTGATCACTTCACTAATTTATGTACTTAAGTGATTAATCTTGGCCAGCTCTTATACAAAACAAGGTTTAAATCCAAGCTGGATTTTTTCTGCATCTGAAGCAATGATGCATGATCTCTCTGTGTTCCACAGTAGTGTTTTGTTCTGCAGTGTGACAGAGAACCCCTCTCCTACTAAACAGACCTACTGAATAGTTTCTCTATCCTTAAAATTAATCTCAGCACTCACAGATCAGCTTCTTTTCGTTCATTTAGTATTTCTACGGAGGTGGATGGCAAAATAGTGCATAAAGACCTCTGAAATGTAAGGACCTTGTAAACAGACTGAGCTGTGCCCTGGTGCGGTGCCAGCCGATGAGCTGAGAGCACCCTTGTTTGCTGCTGCTTCCAGCTTCCTTCAGATTTTGTATCCGGTGGCAGCAAGCAGTGGCATTGTCACCAGGCCTTTGGCTGTTCCTGTACTTTTTCCAGTTCTCTCTTTGTCTTGCTAAGGGAAGGAATTGCAATCCCCTCTTCATCCCTGATGAGTCTTTGCTTCCCCTCTCCTACATTTTCCTGCCTTAGAGCTAGCTGAGTTTTTGCCCTCCCTGTGTTCTCTGGGAGCTGTCAATGCCAGTCCTGTCCTGGTCACTCCATGCCCCAGCTGCCCTTTGCAAACCACCCTGGTCTGAGTGACCAAAGCCTTCACTTAGCCCCGCAAAAAATGTTGCTCCTGAAAGCCTCGTAATGAGGCTTATGGGCAGGACTGAAAGGAGTGTTATCACAGTTTTTATCATGAAATGGCCAGTTACGGTTCAATCAGCATGAACAAAGTTTGATACCATTAAGATTCCACTGATTTTCAGGGAGACCTTAAAATCAAGGGAATTTCATGATCCACACAGCCATGACGTTAATAAAGTTAATGTTTCATGTTTATTGCCCGTGCTGTACCAGGATGGGTAATGCAAGCCAAGTGCATGGCAGTGCTGCCCTCTGCAGCCTCCTGGTGTGTGGCCACAGCCACCGTGGGCAGCTGTTCCAGGACAGCTCTGCCCAGGTAAGGCTGCAAAGCTTCCTACCCTCATCAAGGGCTTCCTAATTCTCGTTCCTGTTGTCACCCTGCTGATGTGCTGTCCCAGGGCAGGCTGTTGTACATGCCAGCGAGCCTTTCCTGGTGCTGCCAGGCAAGCTGGACTTGGCAGGTTTCTCTAAGCCTTAGCCTATGTTAATGATGCTCCTCCCAATTATCAGTGCAGACATCTGGTGAGTGTGGTGAGTAGATACCCTCACACATAGTCACAGCTGTGTCTTGCTCTCTGGTCTTCTTTGTCTGAAAGTTTGTGCTTTTTATGCCTGTTATTAGTACTGGCAACCCATGGCAAGACGACTTACTGCTTTATAGACGGCATATTTTTGTAGAGTACACTTCTTTACTTGAAAACTTTTGAACATTTTTGGCAAATGGATGCTGTGTCCTTAAGTGTGGTTTGTTAATTTGTATGGACTGTGCACTAGGATGATGTTTTGAAGAAGAGGGGGGATTTCTGTGTTTTTTTTCATAGCAGTAATCTTGAGTTTGCTGATGATGAGTAGTTAAATTTGTTGAAATAGCTTTGAAAGAGCCAAACAATATTTTCCTTCTCTATTTTTGTTTCTGTATTGGATAATCAAGTCTGCTTAGTTCATTCTGTCTCTCGAGCAAAGGTGGTATTCTGTCACCAGATACACTTGGTCACCTCATTTGTATTTGCTGGTGTAGGTAGTTGTAGTGATCACTTAATGTGCCTCATTCAGCTACAGATACTCTTCTAAATGTGAAAGTTTTGTGTTTAGTCTTAGTTACAGTGTCTACATGAAGTCATCCCTCATTTTCTTCATTGTGAGTAAGAAGAGAGTTTGGGCTTGGTGTAATTAATTAAACTTATCCCAGCAACATAATCAACTTCCTAATAAATTATGCGAAGTCCCACAGTTGTCCGTATGATGACTTGGAAGAATTGAGCCAAGCCTTGACTTTCAGCCTGGGGAATTCAGTTGTAATCCTATCCATCATGTCCTCACTGCATGTTTCTCAGCAGAAAAGCATTCAGTGTTTCTTGACTTTATTATTATTGCTCTTTCTTGTGTGACTATTTTATGTCCAGAAATGAAACATGAGCAAGGATAATATTTTCGGGAAGCCAGTGGGGAAGCTCCAGAGATGTATTAAATTTAGTAAATGGAAATGATAACTCACAAAGCTTGCAGAACCAAAGTAGGATGCTGACTGCAGTTTTGGTGTCGACTTTATTGTTCTGTACTCTCAGTTGTGAGTACAGCTGACAGAGAGAGAAAAACACGTATTTTGGTAGCTAAAATAAAACCACGATGCTGTGTGTTGGAAAGACAGGAAGGATTGATTCCATATATTATGAGCTGTGTCAAAGTAGTGTGTCTCAGCTGTGCCAGCATTTTACCGAGGTGAATCATCCCATTCAAAAGTCACCATCAAGTATGAAGCAGTCCAAAAAAATTGGAGAGTTTTTCCTTAAAATGTTGTATCAGGTCCTGTAAGCAAAACTAGCAAGAAAGCAAAGGCAGTGAATGCTTAATAGAGGTTTTCACTAGTATAATCTCAAAGCTGGCAAATTATAAAAGGCAGCAGTTGATTGCATACTTGAGGATAGACTGTTTTCCCTCTCTCTTGATAGCATATATATCTGTCTTTAATTAATCTATGTATTACAAGAAGAGAAAATAAATATGTAAACAATTTCTTCAAGTTGCGTTGAAATTACAGATTATTTTGAAATTTGAAAACCTACTGTTTATGTGAGCAAAAAGCTTTCACATATAAATATTAGTTTGTTTCAGTGGGCTGCTCACTTTCTGCTCACTTGATTTGTTTAAAATGCTTTCCAATTGCATTTCTGGTAGGCACTTGTACTCCTAAATGCTCTCTATGCTATTTTATAGCTAAAAATCATAACTTAATGATACTGTGCTAATGACACTGTAGGTGTCTTGTTGTCCAGGGTTACTTGAAAATTGGAGAGTATTTGAAGCAGTACAGGAGCTGCTGTAACCATTTGGTGAGATTAACAACTAGGGTTCAAAAAAAGCTCAGTCTGGCTGCTAGGCTGAATTTCAAGAGGTGTTAGCAGCCAACAGTTATAAAGCCCATTTCATCCCTATGTACAAGAAAAAAATAAAGTAATCAGAGAAAGCCTACCCTCTGGAAGGTGCTGGTAGTTCAGCCACATAGCAGATGGAAGTAGTTAATGGAACATAAGTACAAGAATTAAAATGCATACTAAGAACAAAATTACAGAATCAGATGGTATTAAAGTGTATTCTTTAAAATCATGCACATAGATGCTAAATTAATTAAAACTGTTTTTAAATATTTGTGCATGTGTTCATGTGCTGAAGGTATTTTGCATTGTGAACAGTAGTCAAATGGAAAATTATGCTTGGTCTTTGCATTATGCTTTCATAAATTTTGGTTATCCCTTGCATCCCATTTGGATAAAACAGGATAGCCTGTACCTCTCTAAGGAACAGTTCTCGCCTTGTCCTTGATGGCTCTCGGTGATTTGAAAAAGAGCATTAGAGTTGTGGTGTTAGAAAAGCTCACCTCAGGTACAATACACTTCAGAATTTTTTTTCCATCTGCAAGACGTCCTGAGAAGCAGTGTTTTCTTTGTGGGCTTGTCCTCTTTGTGTTGCTGCTTAACAGATTGGCTTCTGAGGTTGCTCTCAGTCTCCATGGGCAGCTCTCTCCCCTCTTCTCTGCTTTCAGGATGTCTGCAGGAGAGCGCAGAAGCTTCCAAACTGTAACATAAATACCGCTTCATAATTGCCATAGGGCTTTGCACCAGTGACCAGCAACGGGAATGGAAGCTAAACTGCCTCATGCTGAAACACAGTGCCAAAAACCACCTTACCTTTACTTTTTACCCCTCTGTCTTACGGGATTTTTTTACATCTAGGTTTCTCTAGGAGAATCTTGGAGGATATGCTTGCTTCCTCTGCTCCCAACCATGTCAAAGCAGCCAGTTCTGCTAAATACCTCCAGAAGCAAGTCCCTGACAAATGCCAAGTTTTTTGGGCTTGTGGTCCTCTGCCCAGCTCTTAATTCTGGAGCTGGCAGTGACCTGCTCACTTGAGCTAGTCCTGGTTTGATGCAGACTAGCAAGCCAAGATGCAGTGGTGTCACAGCAATTACATGCAGTCTAAAGGGTAAATCTGGAATGGTGGTTTTGAATTGGATAAGGAATAACATTGTCAGTCCTCAAACATAGTTTATATTGCCATATTCTCTCTTAGTGCTGGGAGGAAGTTGGTATCTTGCAGAGAATTGTGCATGCACAAGAGTGGTGCTGCACACTGCAGTCACAAGATTCCTGTGACTGTACACATGTGGATGTAGATTGTTTACCTAGAATATACCTAGGATGTGCGGCCGTTTTAGAAAATTCTTTCTTGAATATCTGTGTATTAAATTTTGAATAATAAATGAAATTGTTCTTGTATCAATACATTCCAAAATTATATTTCAAAACTAGCCTATGCTGAAGAGGATGATTCACTCTTTCCAAAGGGAAGTTTTCCCTCACAGTTACTGAAGGTTGCTGAATGTTAAGTGTTTGTTGTGACACTTGACCTTAATGTCCGTGTAGCTCTGTGAATACTCGGAAGTCTGGTCCCAAATGGCCTCTGGGCACCTCGGAAGTTGTTCTGATTTTTGTTCTTGTCCCATTCTGCTATTAAACATTTAAATACTCAATGGTTAGGGTAAATGTTTCAGATGCTATACTTGGCTAGCAAGTATTTAACCCATGTGATGTAAGGAAAAGAAACATAATTCCTAAACTGAGGAATTTAATAGTCTTTTGGAAATGGTTTACAGGAGGCTTCTTGTAGATGTTGGTTTTGTTATAATGTTTTAACGTTCTGGCTACTGATGGTGCCTCAGGAAAACGGGAGAATTCTGTAGTCAGGCCTGTCTCTGACTGACTCCATTGCACAGACAAGTATCAGAAAATCCAAAGCAGGAGGGCTAACATGGAGTGGGAGTTTTCCTAAGAAACCTAGCCTGGGGAGTGAGGAGAGCGTGCAGCTCCATGGATTTGTCAGAGGATGTGGGGCTGCCCTTCCCTGTGCACTCTGAGACAGTCCTGGATCTGTCTTTGGCAGGGTGGATGGGATTGAAATCTACTTCAAGCATGCTACAGGAGATTAATTAAAAATAAGCAGAGTAGATGGTAGAGCTGGAGGGAAAATGACAGTTCTCTAGAGGCGCTGGGATCAGGTTTCAGCCTCCTGTGCCCCAGCTCAGCTGGAGTTCTTATTCTCTGACATCCTTGCAATATAAATAAAGCTATGTGTTTAAAAAAAAGTTTGTACTATAGTGCCCAGGGCTGTTTGAATTTTAAGAGTAGATTTACAGAGCAAACTATAATAGTTCTTCTTGCCTCTTCTGTGGGGCCTCTTAAATCTTCTTGAGAAATTTTTTCATTGAAACACACCACATTAAAAAAATAATCCCAAGTGCAATTGGAGTCTGTCCCATTTTACAAGGTTGGGATATTCAGCAAACTGGTTAAGTTATGCCAGATTTGCACAAAGACAGTGGGATTTAGGCTCGAGGTTTTGAGCGAACTAGGCTAACTGTAGGTACAGGCTTTTGATTTTTGTGTTGTTTTTGTTCCACCCCCCGGAGGTTTAGGCTGAATATGAGGAAAAGTCTGTTCACCTAGAGGGTGGCTGGGCACTGGAACAGGCTCCCCTGGGAAGTGGTCACAGCTTCAAGCCTACCAGAGCTCAAGGTGAATTTGGACAAGGCTCTCAAGCACATGGTGTGACTCCTGTGCATGGCCAGGAGTTGGACTTGATGATTTTTGTGGGTCCCTTCCAACTCAGAATATTGTAATTTTATAACCTGGAATTGGTTGCCTCCTGCTTCAGGTTGCAGAAGGATGGAAACAGAACTTGAATGAATATGAAGGCCATGCTGTGACTGTTTCTGGTCTTGGAACCACTTCTCTTTTCATGTAGTTTTGTAGTAAGTGGGCAGATTTATCAGGGTTTTTTCTGGAAAGTCAGTATTTATGACCAGAGAAGCCACAGATGTGTTGGTCTGTGCTGCTACACCTCATCTATCAAACACATTAAAATGCTTGGCAAAATTGACATCTCAGTGGAATGAATCTACGTTTTTATCAGTACTGCCACGATTATTATTGTTCCTAATAGTAATAATAATATTGATAATGATGTTCCCCAGAAAGGAAAATTTGTGACAAATCAGAATCCTGTCACAAAGTTGTTTTGCGGTTTACCATCTTGCAAGAGAGTATTTGGCCTGCTTGTTCTTATGTTTAGCTGCCAGAATTTCAATATTTACAGAAGAGACAATATTATAAATATGCAGTTTCATTAACGTAGAGGGAGACAACTTAGTTGTCAACACAAAATGCTAGCTCACTAGCTAGCTCACTGATTCCAGTAATAATTTGCCCAAATACTCCAAAAATCTTAGTCTCTTTTTTTTTGGATCGATTGGAAATGACCTCTGTCTGGAAAACCACCACTTAGAATTTTGCAGCATTGCAACTGACTCCTGATCCCAGTGGCAAAGTTCCCAGCAACTTAATATAAACAAGAAGCAGCCCAATTATGACAGGATATTATGGAAAATACTATAATACACTGAAATGGGAAAGAGGATTTTAGGTTGAAAACTAGTTAGTATCAAATCTTAATTTTGCTGTAACAACTACGTTTAAACATCCTCTCTCCCTCATTTCCCCGTGAATGTTCTGGGGGGTTAAAAGCATTTCAAGGACTTGAGTAACAGCATGTGGTGAGGAAGTCTGTTCCAGATTTCCAGATTGCATCCAAAAGCCTTATATGTAATAAGATATGCCACAGCTCTGAGGGTAGGTTCTTAAGTGGAAAATCAAACAATAACATTGGAAGCTAGTCTGTTGTTCTTTGTGTAACTTACTGCATTATAGAACCCCATGAAAAAAGAGACCCATACAGCCATGCCCCCTCTAAGATGTTTCTTCTCTATAATTTATCATAATAAAAAAAGAGGAGGACTCTGTGGTTGAGTTACCTGTGAAACGTGTTGACCTTTAAATAAGAATAGTATCTAGGATTTCACTTTTGCTGGCTAGGAACTTTCTCTTGCATTTACTTAGAACAACGTTTTCAAAGATCAGGTCCTGTTTCAGCAATAAGCAACACAATTTTAATAAGGAAAGCATCTATGGGGTATATTTATATTCAGCAGAAGGGATGTGTGTGTATAAATAGAAGGATGTATACTTGGTATTGTTTATTTATAAATGTAATGATATGTTTAAAAACACTTTGTCCTTTCTGAGGTCAGAATTTATGCCTACTATAGATAAAATCTGTCTACAGGGGTGATTGTTTTCAGAAACTTAAAACAAGCAGTGCAACATCACAGCTCTTTCACTCTTTCCCCTGTCCTCTGCGCAGGCATCCTCTTGGGAAGCTCTTTTGCCTTTAACGGATACACACCCAACAATTCAGTGTTGTACATAGTGATTTGTAGTGCTAGATTTATCCTATACAAAGGATTTTTCCCCCTAAAAGATGAACTTCTGCGTACTTGTCTTTATATTGAAAAATACATTTTAAAATGAGCAAGCAAGTGTGGAGTCATCTTTAAAAGCTTTTGTCAGTTATAGAGATGCCACTTCAAAGACAGTGTGTGGCTGCTCTTTTCCTTTTCTCCTTGCACCTAGAATTCGATAAGATTCTGGCATTGGAAGAATTTTATTTTGGGGGTCTGGTGGTGGTGAGGAGGGTGATTGCATGTTTTCCCTTGATATTGCAGAATTTTGGCGAGGCTAATAAGGAAATACAGATATTTTTGTCTTATCCTGTATCTAACCAGCCAGCATCTTTGACAGTGTTCTGCATATTATGAAATCATATCAGTATGTCCCATGAGGCTCAGCCAAAGATGAACTTTGTGTTCCTTTAATGGCAGGAAGCAGAAGAAAAAGGAAAAGGGCATTCATGTACTAATGCTTCCCATTCTGAGCTGATTCTTATTATTTTTTTCCCCCCTCCCAGATGATTTAGTGGTGTAGCCACTTAATGACCTCAAATAGCACTAAAATAAACAGCTGGTTTCAGTACTTTCTGGCTAATGCAGCCTATCAGCTCAACGAGTCATGGCAGAGCGATTAGATGCACTTCATTACTGACGGGAGTAACTGGGAGACTGCGGGCAAAGGTGTTTCCGAGAACGGCAGGCAGTTTAGCATCAGCCTGGTGTCTCAAAAGTCCTGGCTGCTTTTCAGTGGATTTGTTTTGGGAATCAGAGGGAAGAAAATGTGGGAGTATGCCTAGCTTCTGAGAAGCATTGGCAGTAAATTACGGTGCCACCCTGAGTTTGTACAGTACTCTTTTTAGGTCTTGGTCATCTTCGGAATCTGCTTTCTAGAGCCAAGTGAAGAAGACACAGTTTCAGCTGGGGAAGTGTCTGTGAATAAGGTCTAAGTTAAAGGGAAGGCTTCAAGATCTTCCTCCTTCTCAATGTGCACTGCCTGGGAAACAAGACTACACAACGTTTGGGGGAAAAAAAGTGGTAAAAAAATCTCTACCAGATGTATATGCTTTTGTTCTCAGAATTCATGAATGTTGGAGCCAACACTTAGTTGGTGAAATATGCATCCTGAAAGCATGCCTTCGGACCTTTAAATTACTGCTGTTGGAGACTAAATGAATAAAACATGCCGTTCAATACAATGGTTGCTCTCTGCAGCCTCACAAACAGGGAGGCTGTGCTCTTGCTGACATCCAGCAGGAGCTGGGAGCACTGCAGCTCATGGTGCTGCCTTTTGACTGCCATCTCTCAGTGTCCCCTGCTCCTGGGGCCACCTCTTTGTCTTGGGTCTTCTTCCTCGTAATTTTTGCTGGGAGCATCAATGTAGCCAAACCATCACCAGTGATGACTGGGATGCTCAGCTCCTCTCACATAATGTGTGGGACTGCAGTAAATCTCATTTAAACTGTTTTTGTGCTGTTGCCAAAACTTACTGTCAAGCAGCTACCCCCTTGTGCAG
Organism: Sturnus vulgaris; assembly: GCF_052056855.1. Classification (NCBI taxonomy): domain Eukaryota; kingdom Metazoa; phylum Chordata; class Aves; order Passeriformes; family Sturnidae; genus Sturnus; species Sturnus vulgaris. Next base: position 59,678,072 of record NC_142246.1, read on the forward strand.
CAGCCCTTGTGGGTCTTCTTGTGTTCTTAATCTTTGCTGCTTTGGAGACCGTCCAGCTCCCCTTAGCTCGTGTTGGGCAAACACTGCTGCCTTGTGATGCCGAGTGGCCCTTCTGCAGCTGTGCTGGGAGCACATGTCCCATTTCAGATTGCACAGGCTGATAGGAAGCAAAAGCCAAGCACGTTTCTCCTTCAGGAATGGATGTTTGCTCGAGTGAAATAGTGTTGGCCAGAAAAATGTAAAAAAAAACCTACTAGTCTTTCTCTTTTCTTCTCCTACTTCATGTGGTCATCCTGTTCCAAATTCTGCTTGGACCTGATTGTTCCTTGCTTGTTAGTGGTTGTGGATATAGTGTGAGATTTTTATCTTAGGGGTTAGAACATGCTTGGGAGCCGTGAGAGTGTCATTTATTAATTTTAAGTGTCTAAAATGAAAGAAGAGAGTGGTGAATTGAAAAGGAATTCTAAACCCATGAAGTAAAAATTGTGCTGGTTTGAGTTCCATTTATTAGGAAGTCCCTAGAATTTATAAACAGAAGGACAGTGCTGTTTCTTCTGACATACAAAAGAGTGTGTCTGTAGTCTGCATCCAACCTGGATGGTTATTCATTTGCTGCACTATAGGAAATGGCTTGACCTTCTAAATAATTATTTGCCCAGTTATTTAGACCTGCAAAAATGTATAACAGCAGTTGAAAAAAACCTTCAGTTCCAATATATTCTTCATAGCTATTCTTCAATAGTTACTAGGCCATTATCTAATTTTTTGGGTCCTTGCAACGGTGTCTGCCTGTTATTTCTCCCAAGGAGGCTTTTTTTTTTCTGGGAGTAGAATGTAGCATGGGAGAATATATTTTTCTTCAGTGCCACGTAAATGTTAGCTTGATCTCTTCCAAGACAAATTTTTTCATGACAAATGGAAATAATAATGCTCTAGTACAGGAGATTTTCCTAAGGGAGTTTCGGTTTATGAAAAAATATTTTGATTTCTAGGAGGGAAGGTTCGTATCTGCAAACTGTGGTGCCAGATGGACACTTGTGTTTCCCAAAGCTGGTATTTTTGAAGGCCATTTGAAGGTTTTACATTAACTCAGAAAGTAAATAAAAGAGAAATTCAACTAGCATTACTAGCTGGAAAGTTAATTCCTTATAAGTTTTATTGTCTGTTGACTGTGAGCCAAGTTGCATTCATGGCGTATTTGATATACCTGCAGATAATAGTTTCGTGCTACAGTCAGAAACTTGAATGTCTGCATGACTGGTATTGCAGACACATGAGCAAAACAAGGCTTAGCCCATCAATGTTTTATTGATAAAGTAAAAGCATACCAGTAAAAAGCTTTTATGTGGTATAACCCCAGTTTATGCTGCATTATTAAGACAATAAATGTGAATGGGATTTTATAATGTGATTTATTAATACATTTTTTCTTTTGAGTGCTAAAATTTCGGAGGGATTTTATCCTACCATGTTTATTAATTCTATTCAGTGAAAGACTCAGAGGGAAAATAAGGCACATATCCTGCAGCTGCCTTTTGATAACTGTCTGGAATTGATCCTTGGAAGCCATTAAGATTTGTATATGAACGTGTATCCAGTTTTAAAGATCATTTCATGGAGTATTGCCATAAAGTGTGTTATCCACTGAGAGTGTGTAAAACCACTGAAATACTCGTTGGGTACTATGTGGTATTTGTCACACATGAAGGAACAGGCACTCCCAGTATGTGAAATTGTGAGTTCTCAGTGCACCTTTGGCAGGGTGGCTGCTGTGTGCCCACACTTGGAGAAGGGAGCTGTGCTGTCTCTATTCGTACTTAAAAACTCTATTAAACTTGAAGATCATTGGGTGTCACCAGACTAAGGTAGGGATAAATTGATAAATAAAAGCACTTTTTCTCTCTGTGAGTCATAACCTTTTTTCCTGCCTTATAGCAGTGGTATATGCTAAGCCTGTTGTAAGCCTGGAATTAAATGGTGTGATCCCCAAGTATTTTCCCTGCTAGTAGCACGCATGGAACAAGCCCTTTCTTTCTGGTGCAGTACTTCCCTTCAGCCTGGCTGCATGTGAAGCATGAACTGTGCCCCAGGATACTGGGATGTGAGCACTGTGTGGAAGTCCTTAAGATTTGTGTACCATGCATAGGGAAGCCTTAGCACCAGTTAGGGCATTAGGTACCCTGAACAATAAAGGATTTTTCATAAGGTGTGGAAGAGAGGAAAACAAAACGTAAGCTGGGATTTTCCAGTCTGCTGAGCCTTGTTCTTTGAGACTCAATCATTAAAAGATTTATAATAAAAGAACTAAAAGTATCTATTAAAGGGTTTTTCAAAGACTTATTAAATAAGAGAGAAGTAGCCTTCAGAGATACTTATTCTTTGCCTTTTCCCCTTCCTGCACTGACTTTAAGGCACTGTTGTAAATAGCTGAGTGCACAACTATGCAGTGGCTTGAAGAGGCTCCACACTGGGCTCAAAACTGTAAGCATGGGCAATTTTAAGGCTGGGATTATGAAACGTAGCAGGTTTCTGCAGAGAGAAAGAAGGTTTGGGCTCTGGGTGCTATTTCTAACTACTAAGACATCTTAGATACTGATAGACTGCATAGAGCACAGGAGGTTGAAATCATCCTTCTGGCAGCATGTCCCAGTATGTTCTTGGGAATGCTTCAGGGCTGTGATCTTTATGCTTAGGTTTTTATGGATCTGTGTTAGGGATATGTGGACGTGGTGTTTGCCTACATGGAAAGTCTGCATGCTGTTAAGACCAGAAACCCCTGAGCAGACATAGAACACTCCAGACACCAGTTGGAGACTGAAAGACAATTAGAACAGAGTTAATAAATCTGGTGGAAAAATAGGTTTGAAGAGGTCAGCATGGAATGGGCACTCCTTCCCAGAAGAAGCAAGGAAATTGCAAAAGCCAGGAAAAGCCCACTCTTGTAATTGGAAGCCCAGGACCTAAAACATGGGAAGTAATGTAGCTTGCAGGAGAACTCAGAATCAACACAGAGCAAGCCAAGATGGGAGATTAAATTATCTATAAAACTGCCAGCATGAAATGGTTTGCTTTCCACTTCCAAAAATGTAATAAACATGTTGAAAATACAATTTTTCTTCTATTCTTGACTGTCAGTGACTGAAACAGTATCAGGTAAAATTCTCAGTAATGGGGAGACAACACTGTCATGGGTCTGCTATTTCAATTAGTTGAACTTATTCTGTTTAAGAAAACAGTGAAGCCAGGAAGCTTGGGAAATAAATGGTAAGCCAGACTCCCCTTAGTTCCTGTTTAGAGAAATGGTTGCTCTTTTAGGCTATTAAAATGTCTCCAGAGCATCAGCTGTGCATTTAGTGTCTGAAGAGATTGGCAGTTAATAACTTGAATTTAAGAGAGGCAGAGATAAAACTGTCCATCTGTGTTGATAGTGTTATGTCTTCTGATTTGTGTTCAGGGCTCATATTTCCTGTGGTGTGTGAGGACAGAAGTAGTTCACACACATTTCTAAAGACATCCAGAAAAGCACACACTGGAACGCAAAAGATGATTAAAATACCACAATTTGCTACTTACTATAATCAGTCCAGTCCACTGCATTTCTGAGTCCCTCATTGATGGAGTTCTTCTAATAAGGTTTTCAGTGAAAATGCTGAAATTTTGAGTAAAAATTACATATTTCACTCCTGTACATTTAGTAAAGTCAAGCCATGGCCACAAAAAATGAGGTACTGCATTTCTCTGAAAGACTGATGGAGATGAAAAAAACAACTTTTGTTATGCCTGTTACCCTTCTTCTGCTACTGCTCTCAGTGGAGAAAGAGGATTTGAAACTGTTGTTCTATTTGTCTTCTGTTACTCTGCCCACTGTAACCCAAGAGATTCTGGAGTCTGCATTTCCTGGGTGAACAATTAAGAAAAATAGTGCCTGTTGTTTCTGAAAACTTTTGATGAGAAAATACTGATTTATACATCTTGATGCCTGTGCTTGAGATAGTGTAGAAGTTTAAGGCGAACATAGTTTGTCTTTTCAAGTCACAGACCACTTTTAATTGTCATTTGCCATTTTTTTTCTTGCAATTTTTTTACCACTCTCTCATTTTCTATTTAGGGTGGCCAAATATTAGCAACCTGGAGTTGCCTAATCCTGGAAGATGGCAGTGGTCTGAGACTTGATCCTCTTCCCTCTATTGAAAACTGTTTGTGAAGGATGTTGAAAAGGCTTGGAAGAAGTGCTGACTTTCATTGGCATTAATTTTGAGGATTTAAAATTATTCTGGGCCTACAATGTTCTTGTTATGCCTGGTGCAAGGCAGATATGAAGAGATGCAATTCAATGAAATGGTTCTGTGAAAAGGTCACAAGATCAGTGTGCACTTTTGCTGCATTCTGGAGTAGCAGGAAAACCTGGAACACTGCTAAATAAATTCTAAAAATCTATAGTATTTTTAGGAATCAGAAATAGCATGGCATTATACAGCAAAAAGTAGCAGAAATGTGGGTAATTTAGTGTGTCACTACATTTTTTTAGGGTCAGACAACTTCTCTGAATTCTTCTGCATTGATTGCTCGGTGGGCAGTGCACTGAGTTTTCTCCATTGCTTTTTGAAATTGGATTAATAGCACTGAGGGCTGCTGACATGAACTGTACACCAACATTTAGATGGAAATTCCTGCCTTTCCTCCAGTGCTAAGGGATTTCCACTAGTCATTGTAACTTTAAAAATATTTATTCAATATTACACAACACAAAAAAATCTCCTGGAGACTCGTGCACAGCCAGCCTGGCCAGTGCTGGCTGGGTGAGCACAGCTTGGGGTCTGCACGGGCATCACTCGTTCTGCTGGAGTTTCTGTGGGGCTCTGCACTTCTCACTTCACTTGGCAGCTGCTGTCTGCATGAACAAATCCATCTCCCCTTTCCCACATCCTACTGGCATCCTGACCACAGGAAGCTAACGAAAGGAAAGATTATATACAGTACCTCTTTTTCAGGGTGCTCTGAGAATTAGGGATTTTACACAAACTCCAGATTTATATCTAGAATTCTTCTTGCAGTAGAGAAGCTTTTGCCCAGATTTCTGTCAAGGAATGCTGGCCTGGTGGACAGGATGGGCAAGCAGCCCAGCAGGCATCAGCTGGACATTCTGGGGCCAGGAAGGCCAACTGTGTTATGAGCAGGTGAGAGAAAGGTGCCTGGTCCAGTTTGGGCTCTCCAGTAAAAGGGAAGACCCTGATGTGCTAAATTGTCAGGGAGATGGCTGGAGCAGTGGCAGAAGAGGGAGCTGCTTCTTTTCAGCCCTGAGGAGATGAAGGGGATGTTATGTTGCTGTCTGTGGATATATGCTGGAGGGAGGGTACAGAGGAGGGAAGAGAGACAGAAATAAGCTTCACCTAGCTTTCCTAGGTGAACATTTGTATGTTGCTGATTGCTTTTACAGCAGATTTTTGATACCACGGGTAGCAGAACAAAAGTTTTGCTGCACAGGGATAAGGCAAAGGAGGTGCACACGCTATTTTTTTGCACCAGTATAATTGCTTAATGTTTATTTTGATCCCACCAAAGCAGCCTGAATCCCACAGCATCACACTAGCTTGGTGCCTTCCTCCTTTCTACTCTGACTTACACTTTCTTGCAAAGAGAGATAATTCCCATTTGCATTCAGGGTAGGACAGCCTGCTCATGCAGCTTCAGTGCTTCCAGGGATCCTTCTGTGTTTGTGCCCTGCCCCAGCTGGGTCTAGCTAGTGACAGGCATCCATATGGGAGGAATTTATATTGTCTGAGGAGCCTGAACACTGAAGTACTGTAAATGCTGTTTTCACACACTGCAGCTAATTCCCACAGTTTCCATTGCTTTAGGCTGTTGCTTCTGATGAAAAACAAACAGCAGAGTCTGGGAGCTGAGGAATGCAGTCTGCAGTAGTCAGCACACGGTGGCCTCTGCTGGGGTGGACAGATGGAGCTGGAAAGGGATCTGTGTGATGCCTGGACAAAACAGGGTGTACAAGCACAGCACTCCTCAGTGGCAGGGTCACAGTTCTTTGAGACTCTTGGAGCTTTATGGACTCAGTAGGGGAATTCATTTCAGGGCTGGATGCTTTACCCTGCCAGCAAAGGAAGGGATCCCTTGAAGGCACAGAAACTTCCAACTGTACAGTCAATAAGGCAGTTTTCCAGTCAGGAGCAAGTAAATAGAAATCCTCACTAGTGCAGAGTCTCTCCTGAGTTTCCTGATGATGGCAGGGTAGAGGAAGATTTCGGGGGTACACTGAGCAAGCACAGTAAATGTACCACATGGCTTTATTATGTTAGGATGGCCGTGGATGTCACAGTGATGCAGCTTCTCTGTTGTCCTATTGCCCGCCTTTTGCTCAGGCCTTTGTGTTCCTCTCTCAACCCGTGGTCTTTCCTACTGTTGCTTGAGTCCCCCTTGCCATTTGCATGCTGCATTTTCTCTTGAAGTGAAATGTGTGATAAAAAACTAGTCTGATTTGGACACTACATAATAATTCTTCTAGTGTGCATGACACATGGTTCCAAATGCTGATATTGGTGATCAGCACACATTTACCACACCAATAAATAATTCTCTACTTCTTGCACAGGACAAACTCAGCCTTTTTTGGAGGCTGCTCATGCACAGCAAAATACCTTGCTGTGTGCAGTATCTCAGAATTTTTACTTGGCTAATTCTGGAAGGTCTATGGAATTACCCTCTATATAATGCATTTTGTCTAACCACCATGTTGTGGTTTAACACGAAAAGTAATTGAATAATTTTTTCCATGAGCTGCTGTTGGACATCAACCAAGTAATTATCACAGTATCCATCCACCTGTTGGGAGGAATTAACAGTGGGTTTTGGGGATTTTTTGAGGAAACCCTTTCATATTTTACTCAGATGCAAAAATAAGTTTGTACACAAAGAGCTTGTTGCCAGTGCTACAAGAACCTTTTTATTCTTCCCTGTGAAAAAGTAGAGATAATCAAATGAAACTTTAAAGGAGCAAATTGTATTGTCAGTGGAACTTCAGACAGTGCACATCTACCTTTGGTTATTTGGGTGCTGGGAAATGCAGGTAAATCTATGTTATGAAGAACATCACACAAGGACCAGGCTTTGTTGGAAGTGAGTCATCAAGGTTCAGCTGTGTATTCATGACCAGGATTGGTTCATACCCAGTCACCAAATGGCTTTTTGAGACTCACAGATGCCCAAAGGACCTGCAGCATCTTCCTGCCAAACTTCAGTGTGTTTGCAGTCTTGCAGAAGGCTTCCTGTAGGCGAATGCCACACACTTATGTCGTTCACACAGCCTAAGCTGAAATGTGTGAGTCAGCCCTGGGCCGAGAAGGAAACCAATTTCTGGGTAATAATGCCATGAATGTCTGTGAGCTGTCTGGGAATGCCACAGCCAGCACTGTCCTTTCGCTCCCTGTGGGAAATGCTGCAGCTGTGTGCATGCATGTCTGCCACAGAGGTCAAGGGAAAGGAGTGTGTGCAGTTTTGACTGGTGTTCTTCCTCTTCACTGCATTTTGGGAAGAGGGGATATTTTTGTCATATTGACCGGATCAGATGTCACAGCTTAGTGTTACCAGCAGTGCCTGGGCTCTGACCTTGTGAATGCGACGTGAGTTCCCAGCAGGACAGCACGACAGGCTTTTAAGACAAGGAATCCCTGGGGACAGAGTATTCAGTGCTTAATATGTTTAGGAGTATTTCCCCTGTGATATGTAGCGCTTCTTATTTTGGCTATGTTACTTGGAAATTTCATTTGAAGTCACAGAGGTTCCTAAATGTTGTCTGCTTGGGATGGTTCAATTGTTTCAACATGCAGATGCTACTGAACAACTTCTGTGTAAGGCTGGCCTCCTGTCCTTTTGTAGATAAAAACAACAAAACCAAAAATACAATTTTCTGAGATGGAAAGAGTGTGCTTTATAATGCTACCTCTGTATATGTATCTATGAAATCTCATTTTAATTAAGATATGAGTGTAAAAGAGAGTTTTGAAGAGGGGTAATGCCTTGCCCATGTCCAGGAGGTTGAGGTAATAATTACAGTTATGGAGTTACTATGCCAAGTTCCCTCTGAGGAAAAGATGATCTTGGAAATCAAGTCAGTGCTTTTTTTCTCCTCCTCGCAGCAGCTGACTGACCACCCTTGACACACCTGACTCATAACAGGGAAATGGGGATGGGGTGGGGGGATAAGTTATCTGGAAATCTCTGCTGAGAAAGTAGCTGGCTGCACCAGTGTAGCTGCAAAGTGAATTGAAAAGTCAGTCACCAGAAACCTGAGTAGCTCTTCTTGTGCATGCAATAAATGTAGTATTTTTCCCAAGTCAGTGAAGATGCAGAGCAGATCAGGGACAGTGCTAGGCTCTCCCCTCTGCCCTGTCAGTTCCTAGAACTGCTTCAGCTCTGCAGTTGTCATAGATACAACCATGGCAGGCCATACTGAAGTGACCCAAGAAAAGGGGAAGTTATCCACTTGGAGGCACATTTTTCCCATAAGCCTTCAACCTTTAATGCTACTAACTCTAAACAAACCCTGACGTGGAAAAGTCTTTTCAGTTTCTTTTTTTCTCCTTCAAGTGTGGGAAGAGAAGTTCCACTCCTTAACCTTTGCACAACCATATATTAATCTAATTTCCTACTCATCTTGACCTAGTCATTTGGAAATTGCAGCTATACTTAATTTTATTTTTCTTTCTATATTTTTATATTATGTTTTTGTTGTTTCCCTGACTCTTGTTTTTTGGTTCAGCACTGGTTCATTAAACTTCAGTCACAAATAGCAGCTGGAGGGCTCACAGCTTGTTGTCATTTCAGCTAATCAGACATTTGTAGATCACAAGGGGTTATTGCATATGCATAGGGCATAGGGCTCTCTCCTATTGTTCTTTCCCTTTCTTGGGAGACTTTGGCTGATCACTGCTTTTCTCTATGTTGGCCTACCAGGATACACTTTTCTGAGAGCTTAGCATAATAATACTCTTTTTTCCTAGCTGATTCAAGAAGCTGTGCCTTCCTCTTCTCCCTGCTGCTGCTACTGTTGTCCTTGTGCAGTATTTTGGAAGTTAGCACAGGCATTTTAGGATGCTAGATTGCACCTTATGTTTTGCTGTACTTTCAGTCAGCAGGTCAAGTCCAACTGTTGTATCTCATCACTTAATTGAATAATAAAAAAAAAAGAATTAAATTTCCCTCAGAAGAAAAATAGTATTTTGTATTGCTGTAAGAAACATTGTAAGTTGCAGTTAAGCTGTAATGGCAGTAGTTCTGAGTGATCAGTAGCTGCCACTAGGTTTGATTTAAAGCATTAACAGCAAATGCTCAGATCTCAAGAGACGTAAGTTTCCTGTAGCATAAATGTAGTGGGAAAATCAGAAACTTACGCTGCTTTGAATTAAAAAGAAATAATAAACAAATTGAGTTATGGCTTATGATGGGCAGTTGACACAAGTATTTTTTTTTAGGGACATACACCTCTCCAAAGAGGGAAGGAGGTGACTTTTTTTCCTCATATATCTTCCATTTACTGAAGGCTTCACAAAAGATTTTAATTTGAAGCCTAAAATTAATAAAACTTTGATTAGCACCATACCTTTAACTCCCTGATACTGAATAGCATAACATCTTTTCCCATGCCTGTGTTTCGTTGCTGCAAATCCAGCAGTTCCCACGACTTGTTACAAATTCTTTCCACTAAAATTGCTGAATCTTGGAATTCAAGCTATCAAAAATTGCATCTGTGAAAGTAATGAATCTTACATCAAATCCTAAGTGATTTGACATCACTTCCTTAACTGTTTTCCATGTTCTCCCTCCCATTGCAACCCATTGCAAGTTTTCCTTTTTTCTTTTATTTAACTATTTTTTTTTTTTTAAGAACTTAGCTGTCCCATCTGGGAGCAGTTTTTTCTTTTTTGTGAAGGCTTTATTACTTAGATTGAAAAGGCAGTGTCATATCAAATACAGTTGCTGTTTTGTTACTTCGATTGCAGTAGAACAACACATTCAAAAGTCTGCATGAGCAAAAAATATCTCTATAGGCCTTTCAAAAATCCCACAGTTATGGATTTCTTGTGACCAGCAGGTACGACCCAAGTGTGCTGTAAGGGACCAGGCTGCCTCATCCAAGCTTCAGTGGCTAAATTGGAAGAAAAGCAAGTTTAAGTGACAGTAGAAATTGTGAATAGCTAAGTTATATTGCAGTGAGTTTTTTTAAACACACCAGACATTATTTTTAATAGAAACAGTAGCTTTGCTGGGGGCTATTGTAATAATGCAGCAGATGGCAACTGAGATTGTCTCTGCACAGTCACACTGCAGCATACACACAGACAGATATATATATATATAAAATTCAGTAGCCTGCTGGCTCCCAAAGGAGTTGACTGCATAATCAGATCACTGTACAGCTGAGCAGTCTCTGAATCCCAAAGTTCAGCAGATGTCTTGCTCCTCCAGAGCATGTGTATCAGAGAAAGAAAAAATGCAGGGAAAGTGTCCTGACTTCTTTCAGTGGTGTGGGGATGTGCCTGTTAATTCTGAGAAGTAAAACAAGATGTCCCTGAGAGATTGTTCTGTCCTGTATTGACTTTGCTTCTTCTTTTCTCCCTTAAAGTAAATGAGGTCAACTTGAGCTTTCTAAAACCCTTATTGGAAATCTTTTTCCCAGCATGAAAGAAAGTGTTTGATTGAGTTTCCAGTTAGGAAAAAAAACCCTTAGTAATATAAATTAGTTAACACAACTGAAGTAATGAAAAAAAGAAAACAAAGCCAAACAAATGAACATCAAGCCTTTGAATGTATTATATTTCCTTCCCTTGTCCAGCATAAAGCCAGGTGATAGTTGAGATTCTTGGTAACTGTGGGCCTGGCCAAGGAGTGTTTTGAGGGAAGATACAAGTGACTTTTATAGCAATAGGGCTATGTTAGAACCCTTCCACAAGGCATTTGCATATTCCATACAAGATCAAAACAAGGCAATAATAAGTCCAGTTAATTTTACTTACAGCTACATTTGAGGAGAGCTGTGTATGCTGTAACGTGCTTCCCTACACTTGCATCTTCCTTGATTACACCCAGTTATTATACATTATCCAAAGAAATTGCTGCTCAGCTATTTCCCTGCAAGGGTAATTTCTCTGTTAACACACTTTGATTCAGATGGTTGTCCCTAGATCAAAGCTAGGACAACAGGGCACACATCTGCTTAGAATTATCTTTATTATTAAATTAGCAAACAAATAATAACTTAAGAATATTTCTGAACCAACAGACTGTACAGGGAGCAAAGCTGGGCTCTTATTACCCAGTACCCATGGTACTCACCATGCCACTATACAGATGAATAGTTTCAGGTGATCCCTCTGCCCAAAGGAGATGGCAAATACATGCCACATTAAAATGGAGGAAGATTATATTTGTAATTGCTCACCATTTATCTTTTTCTTGAAACATTTATGGTTCATGAAACATTTATACCCATTTATGGTAAGAAGCAAGTAGAAAATAAGTGATTGCACAGGGTCTCAGTTTTCTGAGGCAGAAGTACACAGATGCATTCAGTAAACTTGAAGGAATAATTTACCTGCTTTCTTAGAGAGATGTGGACATTTTAGCATTACCTCCTGTTCTTCTGCAGAGAGGTACTTAATCTTCTCTAAGAGCGGAGCTCAGTGGGATTTCGTCGTAAAGTAGCTAAGAATAAGTGCTTAATAAAGAAGGAGTAAGTGCTGGTGAAATTATGCACAGCCAGTCCCTAATTCACTAGGGAATTTACTTAATGTTCATTCCCTTCATGTTGGCCCTTAGGATATTACCTTTGAGCAGAAAAAAAATAAAAATACTGTGCTTATGGGGCACAACTGGGGGATCCATGATGGCAGAGTAATGTGATTTGAGGATCCCCAGCACTGAATTGCTCCCTTCGAGTGGCAGAGCAGGGCTGGACCAGCCTTTTAGTCCTGCTCTTTTGCATTTTAATCCACCTGCTGTGTGCACTGCTCATCTCCAGGCTCCCTCAAGATGAAGCACTTCCCTGGGCTGAAATGAAGTCCCTTCTAGCTCCTGAATACATCCACGATGTATTCCTTGTATGAACTGCTAGGTCATATCCTCTCTCCTTGTGTTGTGGGCATGGCAGACTCTACCTGCTGAAGGGCCAAGCCAAGGCAGCTCTGATGACAAGCAGAGTTTTGAAAGCCAAGTCTCAGAGAACCTTCAAAAGGAGGCTGCTCACTTTGTAGTTCTCTGTAAGTCATGCTTAAATAATGTCAAATGATTTGGCATTTGCTGGTTTCCAGCTAAGTATGGTCCCAGGAGGGTGTAAAAGGAAAAAGAAAACTCATGCAGTAATTTTATAGATGAGTTTTGTAGGATCAGTTATGTTGAAAGATGCTGAAGTTCCTTTTGAGGTTTTGATCCTCTTCTTTTTGCACCTTCCCCTTCCTTTTCCCTCTGCTATAAAAGCATAACTTTATATTTACAGCTTGTGAATCACCTTAGCATGGACCCAGGTTGTTTTTCAACCTCTTATTATCTTTTAATATGCACTTGATCAAGTGAGCCACTTACTGACTAATTGCTCTAATTTGCATATTGATAAACTGAAGTGATGGTAACTGAGCTTGAAAAGCTCTCTGAGCAATTCCTGTGGAAGACAGGGAATATCTCTGTTAATATTGCTTTCATAAACTATATAGTTGTTCTCATTATCTTGGAGCATCTTTGATTCAAAGGGCATTTACATAGAATCACAAAAATGAGAAAACTTGTTTATTCAGACTGGAGTGGTTTTTGTTCAGAGAGGCAGATCTCTGGTAAGAGAGGATTGTACTCCTCTTGCCTCCGTTGACAGTGCTTGCTGTTTCTTTTGAAAGCCCTTTGCCCTTCTCCATTGTGTGTCTGACCCTGCAGCATTCCTGTGTGCCTCTGGCTCTTTGTGCAGTATTTTGAGATCAAACTGTTCACTGTGATACATTACATATTTTAGCTTTTGGAAGTGTAACTTCCCTAACTGGAAAAGAAACTATTACCCCATCAAAATGTACTATTTTCTTACATAATTCAGATGACCTGCTCCATAAACAGAATGTAGGGTCACATTTGCTTTAAACAGCTGTGTGTCCCTTTGACATTGCAGGGAATTACTTTGCCTTCACTGGTGACTGGATTGCTTTTTGTAATGCAAGCATTTAAAACTTTCATTAATGTGGTTCAGTGCCTGGGGCAAAGGCGTGCTGGCTCCTCTGCCCTCCCTTGTCCAGATGTGCTCTGCACGGTGCAGGCTGATCACTCATGGGTTGTGCCTCTGGTTGGATGCCAGGATGCATGGAGAGACTCTTCTGTGCACCTCCAGGTTTAACTTTGCCCTGGGCACTCTTGATATCACCAATATGTGGATTATGATACCTGGATTCCCTTCAGTGGCCAAGCTCTTCTCCAAGTACATTTTTGTTGTCTTAACTCACAAGTGCAGATTTTCAAGGAAATCCTGAACAAGTAAGACAAAATATGGAGGAAGGCCTATTTCAAATTAAGGCATGCTTTCCATCATTAAAGGTTTTCCCCCTGAAATCTTAAAAAAGGCTGCCTATAATCATATGGTATTTTCTCAAAGCAGACAGCTTTCACCAAGAAACTTGGCTTGTGCCTTCCTGTAGAGCAGCCAAAGGAGAGGTAATATTTACCAGATTTGACATGAGAGATCAGTAGGAATGTAAATAGAGTAGTCCTCCAAAAGACACTAAAGCCAGAGCAATCATCCTGCAGCTTTGACAAATTTGTTAACATCTGTTCTGATGCCATTTCTGCTGTACAGACCTTCCATTAACCATGGAGATGAAAGGGCTTTAATTAAATGAGCAGATTGGCATGTTAAACTTTGATAACATCATGCCATCTGGGTGGATTATATTTGGAATTCTCTCTGCAACTTCTTAGATTTAGGGTGTATTTCAGCTCTGCCCCAGTTATTTTTGGGAAGATACACTGACCCTAGAGCTCTGGGATTCCTAAGGCAAGGTGTCAGGCTCTTAAGTATGTATACCAAGATGTATATTGCAGCATCTTACTTCTGAGCTGCATATTTTTGGTTTAAATTTTTAGTTTTGCAGTTAGGTCTAACACTTCCTGGCTACAACTGCTACCTGTAGATTTCAGATAATACAAGGAGCATAAAAATTACTTATTTATCATAACTAAACTTAAGTCAATAGATAGGATGGGCTACAGATGAAGAAACCTTTAAGATGTACCCTAAAACCCCCACACTGTTCATATATTCATTCCCTGATTGGTTCATGCAAAGTAGTCGGTTCAAGAGAAGATTGCTCTTAATTAAGGTGGAAATTGATAAGTAAAATTTTGCAGTGCTTTAGATGCCTAATGTGCTGAGTGTATTCAGCTTACACTGTAGTATTTGTCATCCCTTCAACTTTGTAATAGATTGGAGCAGGGTGTTTAATATGATGAGATGCTGTTATAAATAAAAGGCTTTTATAGCTTCAGAGAAAATCTTTATACAGCTTAATTGTGTAGACAAGTTCAATTCCCAGGAAGGCCAAGAGGGAAATCAGTTGATAATTTTAATCTAGAATCAATTTTCTTTAAGCTTTTGAAATGTGCTCATCCAAGTTTTTCATGCAGCAGTTGGTTTCTGCTGAAGTAGCAGGTGGAGTGTAGCTGGTGTGTTACTTCGACTGGGCTTCCCTTTATACAAAACTGATTATCTGGTGAACAGATGAACCTGTTTGAGTTCAGGTAAATACCTACCTGTCTGCCAATACTTTCATCTCTGAGTGAGATAATCTTTCTGCAGCAACATATGAGCCGATGCTAAAAGTACTGTTGCTAAAGGCTGCCTTTCTGCCTTTTCAGCTGCAGGATGCTGTCTCCAATATTTCATGAACCTAAAGGAAAGGATTTGTCAGGACCTGAAGAGGTTTTAATGTCTGAACAACTGCATGGGAGGCTATGAATAAAGTCTGGTGGTCTGGATAGAGTGCAGGAAAACAGCTTCAGACTCTCTCTCTTCCCTAATAATGACACTTGAAAAAATTTATAACTTGGTACTTTATGTATCTGGTTTTTTCAGAGCACAAGATGCAAGGTTGTCTTTGACCAGTTAGGCCACCTTTTATCCAAGAAGCAGCAAGCTTCCTGACAAATGCCCATGACTTGCACTGTATTTCATCTCTGTGTCTGTGTAATCATTGTTTGAAGGAAAGATTCAGCTATGATAGGTGTGTTTGTAAATCCTGATGATGTCAGATTGTAGCTCATTTAGTATGGGGAAGGACATCAGGGGTTTGTAAGTGCTGTTAGTCTTAGGCTGTAATACCATGCCTGTGTACACATTTTGTGTAGGCTTTAAAGAGAAATCAATATGGGCATCAAACGAAGGAGTCGTGCTACCAGATGTAAGTATAAAGCCAAGGAACAGGGAGAAGGATACACAAAATATGGGATATTTATGCTTCTGATAGTGAATGCACATCTGCAGTTTGGAACATGCTGCATTTGTAGTATTAATGAGAAATTCCTGTATGCTTTTGAAGTCCTCTCACTCCACTTGAAGTTATTTAAAAGGTTTTTGCAGGACATCACATATCCTGTGCGTCACACTGTGTCTGAAGGTTGCCGCTCTGCAACTGTACTGGTTGGAAACATTTTGATTATTTATCCTTCAGTAAATAATACTGACTGCTTCCAAATGTTACTGAACAGTTGTGACTCCTGGGGTGGTAGAGTGTAGTATATAGATGTATGTAGAATACCTGAGCCAAGGCTTGTGGATTGTCTCTGCATTCTCTGTGAATAGTCCTGCTTTACAGAGCCAGGGTTGATTTGGCTTAGTTCCTCAAAGTTCCCAACGTGCTTGTAATTGACACAGATGCATTTAGGATGTAGCATGCTTCAGGGTGTTTAATTTCTTAGTGCTCCCTAAGGATGGTATGTTTGTAAAGGGAAAACCAACTGTGCTTTATCTCCTTTGAAAAGTGTGCAATTGTAGGAAGTGTAGGAAAAGGTCGCCTAAACAGTTGTAAGACCATGGAACTGTGTTGGACTGGTATAGGGGTGGTGATTACCGTCAAAAAAGTCACGTTCTTGATTCCCAGAGGATGAGGCACAACTGCATCTTGTGTTCCTGGCCACAGGCATCAGGGTTGCAGTGAACCTACTGCACAGGTCAGGGGAGCACAGCATGGGGGAATGCTCTAATGAGCCCTGTCAAAGTAAAAAGCTCATAAATATCACTAGAGCAGTGAATCTATCCCCAAGCCTCTGTTTGGGTGTAAAGGAGATCTTTCATGAAGGGCTGGCAGCAAGCCTAGATGTTTTCTGACAGGGCTCTGCTCTCAGCACGTTTTGATCCTGCCCTTTGGAAGATAGTCATGACCTGTTTCTTCCCTAGCCTGGACTGACCAAGAAATTAAGGGTTTTTTAGTAGCTGCCAAAAGTTGTTTAGTGAGTGTGACAGCTCAGCTCCATCAGCCAGCAAAAATGGGCTGCTCAGGTAGGAGCTGTTAGGAGTGGTAGATTCCAGAATTCCTCAGGGATGCCCACTCCATACTACAGCTGAGCAAGCCAAAATGGGAATAAGCCCGTGGCTATACCCTGCTACCACTTCAGAATGGGGGGTATCTGCTGAGGACACCTCTACCCTGGGCAAAGCAAATACGTAATTTATTTTTAGCCTTGCTAGCGATGGAGTGAGTAGTGGCAACAAATAGGGAACAAATACACTAGGAATTTCTGTTCCTGGAGCTGCCTCTCTCAGGTCTGTTTTAGATATTTCACTGTTGCCTCATCACATATTCAGCTCTTTGGTCCCCAGCACAGGAGCAAGTCCAGAGGTGGGATACCACTCTGAGCTACCTGGTCTTGTGAAAGGTGTCTCTGTCCATGGCACAGGAATTGGAACTAGATATCTTTAAGGTCCCTTCCAAACCATTCTATAATTCTATGATACATTCATTTTTCTATTTGTGAAAAGGGATAGAGATACTTGCTTAGTGCAGCCTAGAGGAATAATCTGTTTATGTAACAACCTTATCAAATATATTTTATTAGTGTTAGCCATAGGAAAAACTATTCTCCTGTCTTGGTGCCTCAAAGACAACAGTTGCACCTAGTAGACATTTATTATTTTAGGACTTACCTATGTGGGATATGGAAAATGAGTTTTCACTACTCTTTTGTCTTAGCTTATGAACTGCACAAAAGCTTCTGTGAACAGAAGCAAGATTTCTGCCTTCTTCCTGTGTTTTCCCTTGACCCTTTCTCAGAGTTAGAGTAATGCAAAGCACAGAAACTTATCTTTACCTTCCAGCTTGCTGTTGAGTCTGTGTTTTTGGAATAATATACTGATCTTAGCTGCCACGCTGTAGCTGATATGTGCCTCTCTGTGTGTGTTGTGAAATGGTGGTGCACAGCTAATTCTTGCCCTGTCCTTGCCATCCTCTCCCAGGACCTTTGGAATAAACATAAACTTATGGAAAGGAACAGTGATCTCTTGACAGAGCCCAAGTTACACAAGATGAGATAGGTCTCTCATGGAATTGATGCTGTAACCTAGGAAAACTACTGAAGTCCATATGTGTGATTTTTGCATAATTAATTTTCAATAGATTAGCTCTAATCGATTTTCTTGTAGGGTCTTTGAAGGTCCCACAGATTATATATAAAGGCAAAGCCTCTTTTATTGAGCTGGATATCAGAGGTGCTACCGATTACAGCCATTTTTATTGTGATGCTTCTCCAGCAGCCATGGGAGTGAAGCCAGAGTCTCATTTCATTGGAGCTGATTTACAGGTGGCAGGCTATGGCAAGTTTCAGTCATCTCAAATTAGGGCTGTGTTTGAGCTGATGACCCAGGAGGGAGCAGCTTTAAAGAGCTGGATTCATAAAGGATACTGCAGATGAACTGTACCACCCTGGTGTCACTGAGCTGTTGGAAAAATTGCTGGGAAACAAACCCGGAGGATGTTGTGTCTGTTTCTCAAGGGCTAAGAGTTTGAGAAGTTTTGCCGTGTAAGAGCAAATAATGTGCTTTTCTGGCTCACATGGAGAGTTGTTTTCCATGGTCAAACCTCAAAACCACGTTCACCTTCAGAACCTCTGCTTATTTTTTGACTTCCTATCTGGATTTGAAACCAAGATGTTGCTGTCACCACATTTCACTATGATCCAGAGGGAGACAGGTCCCATGTGCTCTCCTTGACTGAAAGTTGACATGATTATGTAATACGTCTTGAATCCACATCTGAGCTTTCTGAATTCCGTGTTTAATTAATAAATTTTTATTTACTCCTTCTTTTCATAAACCAAGGAAATAACAGCTGGTGTTTGCTTATGTCAAGTTGACAGATGCATCACACAAACACCATACTTTTTCAGCATCAAAACTGAAAGGGAGTTAATATCTGAAGGCCAATTTGTGGATGCATCTGTGTTTATGAACCTGTTCATTCCAAATGTAACAACCAGATATAAGGGGAAGATAGAAAAGATGTTTTCCTTACGGATTAAAATTCCACAGTATTTTTTTTTCTGATGTTTTCTTCCAGTCCTGCTATAATGTTTCTCCTATTTCCCATTCCCCTTAGGAGTAAGTTCTTTGAAAAATAGCATATTTTGGCAAATTTTTCTTGTGACCTAGCTCTTGGAGAGGGGTTCTCTAAGCTGCAAGGCATAACAGCAGCCAAAAATGTAATTGGGCAAGTTAAATAGTGTGCAGCTGAGAGCCCTTTGCATGGTACAGCTGACAGAAGCTTCCATGAGAAGATCTCAGCATGATATTCAGAGTTATTTGGGCATCCCTGAGGGCTGCATGAATATAACCAATTCGAAGCCCAAATATACAAACATATGGAGAAAGACTAATTTCTTACATATCAGTTGAACTGTATTTGGACTGCAGTGAAGTTGGAAGGAAATGGAGGAGAGCACTCTGGAAGATTTATTCTTGTGCTGGAATATGCAAAACCAGATGCTGTATCTGTCTCACAGAGGCAATAATTTCTGTGATTGTAATGTCCTCTTTGCTGTTATGGTTGTGTGTGTGACTGACTTTTCACCTGTCCCTGAAATGCGTACAGCAATTTTATCCAGCAGAGTAACTGAAAGAACTGTTCAGCTTCTCCTAGGAATGTCTAATAATGCCTACCACTCTAATGCTGCCTTTAGTAATGTTGAGGGATAAGCTGACAGCTTGGCTTTCAGCAGAGGTTATTTTATTGACAGCAGGAGACTTGCTGATAAAGTGGAGGGCAGATCCATATCTGGACATCCTCACATTTTCTAGGCACTTTTAACAAAGAACCCCAAGTGTTCCTGTCACACTGAATTCCCTAGAGCACTTAGGGATTTATGGGTACTTTAAAGATTCTCCTTGTAGTCTTCTGCAAGTACCTACACTGCATGGCTGTCTTTCTCCATACCTCCTTCTTTAATATATTTGTGGTCATATTGTTAAACACATGCTGTAAAACACAAGGGATATGCTCAACAGCTAATTCACATTTCTGGGTGTTACTCCCATTTTGCATGGGTGTAGCTCAGCTGGCACCTCTGAAAATGTTCCTGCCATAAAGTACTAAAAGTGAAGAGAAGAAGAGGCTCCAATCCCACTTAAGCACACACTGTGAAGAAAAAGATTTTGTTCTGAAGTCACATGAAGTATTAAAAATTATCCCAGTGTGCAAAGCTGCAGTCTCTCCAGGAATAAGGAAGAATCTTTTCAGTGGTATGTGAAACAGATACTTTTAAGTGGCAGATCCCAAACCCTAGAGGCAGAGCAGAAATCACTAAGCAGTTGGTTTCGTCAGTTAAGAAATTTAATTTATTGCTGGTGGTGGTACTTGGGAAGAAAGTAAAATGTCTGGCAAAACAGCTTCCCTCACCTCAGCCAGCTGGCACGAAAGGAAAACTTGTTGAACAGTCTGGATTCAGGGAGCTGCAGTCAGGACCATGACATTTGCAGTGTTGCTGTGTTTCCCATCTTGCTGCCCCTCCCCTTGTTCCCTGCCCACCTACACACACAGCTGCTCCCTGCCCTGGTGTCCACCAGTGTCCAAAAATTTGAGGAACGCAGCCCCACAGTGCTGTGGCCAGTACTGCGCCAGCCACTGGAACACGTGCTGTTTACAAAATACGGCTCTAAATATTCCCTGGTGCCACGGACAACACAAGTGTGAGGCAACAAAGGCAACAGAAGGAGATTTCTTGCCTTTTCTGTGAACTGTAGGAAAGGTAGGAGGCTATTTCTAGCACAATTTTTACTGGGGGCAGTGACTTATCTGGCAGTGGCATTCATTCTGCTCCTCTGAGCCCTCGGGGAGAGCAAGTGGACCCAGGGACTCTCCAGGATTGTGGCACAACTTTTCCTTGGTTTCTTCAGCACACTCCCAAGCCCAGCTGATTCACTTAGGTACAGTAACAGAGAGGATTACGGCTAAACCTGATTGGTAATAAGGAATCCTACAGCACAAAGCCTTGGAATTTTGTTTCAAACAGTTAAAAAATAACTTCTGTTTTCCTCATGTGCTTTTGACCAAAATATGCAATAGTCTTACAGTTTGGCTACCAACCAAATTCATCTTGTAGTCTCTCCCACAACTGTATGGGGGACCATCACACTCTGATTTAGGTGGATGTTCAGGAGGAATTTTCTCAGGAGGACAAAGGGGTTTAACCTCAGCCATTCACATGAAAAATGGTGCATACTTGCTGTGATGTGGTTCAGTTGTCTGCAGGGCCTTGGCAGTAGCAATCTCGTTGCGAGTCCAGTAGTGAACTCTAAATCTTGGCAGCTGTGGTCCAATATTTCCACTCATCTTTCCATGCATGGTGTCAGCCAACATCTGACTCTTTGGAGAGTGGCTGACTGTTAAATACTTACATCACCGGCTCGCTGTTAAACAGGAGAGGCGAATTAGTCACCAACAACACTGAAAAGTTCTTAACACTCTCTTCACCTCCATCTCACCAGCACTTCTGGGTCCTAGGCTTTGGGAACAGCAATCCAGGTTGGTGCAAACACAAATCCACCACTGTAGGGAGAGGAAGAGCTGGTGTGTAAACTGTTTCAGGAGCTTGACCCCACAGATCAAGGGGCTTTGACAATATCCATTTGAGGGTGTTGAGAGAGCTGGATAGTTTCATTTTAAGTCTGCTCCTCCTAATCTGTGAGAAGTTATAGAAATCAGGGGACATCAGAGAAGGCTACAAAGAAGGCTAAACTCACCTGGATCTATATGTAGAGCTTAAGGGAGGATCCAGGAGATTACAGGCCCATCAGTGATATTTCAGTTCCTGGGAAAGTTACCAAAGGAATCCTTCTAGGAGATATCACAAGATATATTAAGCAAGTGTTGGGAAAATCCAGGATGGATTCACCAAGGGCAAATCGCTCTTGACAGAACTGATCACCTTCTATGGCAAAGGAACTGCTTGGCCCAAACGGGGCGGGCGGTGCACATTGCTTACCTGGATTTCTGCAGGGATTTCCATATTGCTTCCCACAGCCTCCTCCTGGACAAACAGACACATTATGGATTAGACAAGTGGTCCTTGCAGTGGGTGGGGAGCTGGCTAGCAGGGAGCACCAGGCTGGTGACCTGTCACAAGTGAGGTCCAACAGGGATCAATATTGAGCCCAGCACTGTTTAATATCCTCACAAGTGATCTGTGTGATAGGACCAAGTGCACCCTGGTAAGGTTAGCCAATGATTCCAATCCAAGTGAGGAAGGGAACACTTCAGAAGGGAGACTCACCCTGCAGGAATACCTGGATGGGCTGGAAGAGTGGATTGCCTGAACCTTATGAAGCTCAACAAGGCCAAGTGTAAGGTCTTGCACCTCAGAAAAAACATTATCCAGGGGTGCAGGGCTGTGTGTGTGATCTGCCTGGTGGGAAGGAGCTCTATGGAAAGGGCCCTAGGGGTCCTGGTGGGACAGCAAGCTCAGTGTGAGCAAACCAACAGGGTGGTGGGATGCACCAATAAGAGCACCACCAGCAAAGATAAAGGATCATTATCCAGTTCTACCTATTGCTTATAAGGCCACACTGGAACACTGTGTTCAATTTTAATCCCTACAATACAAAAATTTTAGACAAGCTCCAGAGGAGGGCCACAAAGATGATCAAAGGACTGGGAATGCTGCCATATGAAGAAAGGCTGAGAGCTGAGTTTGTTCAGCACTGAGAAAAGAAGGCTGAAGGGAGGCCTTATATCACCATGTTCCAGTATTTAAAGGGTGCCTACAAAGATGGAGACTCCTTTTTGAAAGGAGTTGCATGGAAAAGGTGAGGGCTAATGGTCACATGTTACTCCTGGGGAGATTCCAATTTCTGTGATCATTCCATGAACTCACTGGAGGAGAAGCAGCTGCAGAAAGCAGGCTGCTCAGACCTGGGGGACGGGTGATGTCTGTAGCTCTCTCATTGCCCTTCTAACTGGGTAGAATTGTGAATTATTCAGAAAAAAAAAAAAAAAAGTTGAGTGTGATACTTGCTCCACATGACTGCAAGAGGCTGTGACCTAGGGCTGTGTTCATATTACCAGCAGTGTTCCCATGGATTTTGGTAGGAAAGGAGCTGCTTTGTAACCTAGGAATATGATGTATTAGGAGGGGAATATTTCTCTCCTACAGTGACTTCACTGGGTGCAGCTGGTCCTCAAATGTGTTTTGAAGTAGTTTCTCATTAGGATCAACTCATGGGAAGTAACAGATGGTGAAGTGAGACTAAATTAGTGGGAACGTTGTGCTCCGTTAATGCTCTTTTTCTCTATAAATAATAGCTGGGGAGTGGAGCAGGAATGAAGACACTGTTGTGCTTGTGGCTACCTCTCTGCTACGTAGATGTTATATGATGCCTTCCAGCATGTTTGGTCAGCACTAGAAAGGAGTAGAAGGAATTTGCCAGCCCTTTCACGAGGGCAAAAATATTGCAATTCTGCTGCAGAACAAACAAAATCCAAGGAATGCTCAAAGGCTTATGAGGGGAAACAAGTGTGGGAGACAATTTTACATTAACCGACAGTCTTTTCAACTTCTTCCTATGAAAGTGAAACAAAACTCAGCATCTCTCCTCTGATATTCCCAGTAAGTCTCCAACTTTTTAGTGTTTACTTCTATCTTAAAATCTTCCTTTTAAATATATGTATCTTAATAAGACTTAACTTGCTGTGGTTTAGACATCCTGGCTTGTTGCCAGGTACACTTCACAGCTGGAGCAACTACCAGGAGAATCACTGTGGCTTTACCAGCCTTTTAGAATGCCACAA
This sequence comes from Sturnus vulgaris, assembly GCF_052056855.1. Lineage (NCBI taxonomy): Eukaryota > Metazoa > Chordata > Aves > Passeriformes > Sturnidae > Sturnus > Sturnus vulgaris. The sequence goes on from NC_142246.1 coordinate 59,701,378, forward strand.
GTGGCTGCTGCCAGCCGTCACCTGCCCCTTCCCATTTATTTGTGTGCCACAGTGTGAATATGTGCGAGGCTGGCATCCACAGACTGGAAGTTTTACATTCAAATCTGCATCTGACATCCCAGCTCAGATATTGGCAGCAGCTCTGGCATCTTTGTCTTGAATGACATCTTGTGCAACTTTGGTCTTCAGTGATTTTTTTCAGGACCCAGCAACAAAATGTTTCCCAAAAAATAATTCCTCCTGAGAATTTTTTTCTGGACTTGTCAGCCTGTGCCGTAGACTTTCCTTATAGGGTATTCTGTAGATTTTTTTGCAGACCTTATTCAGTGCCCTGCAGGACATTTGCTTTTGTTAGTGATCCTCTTGAGGTGTTAGCCAGAATAAAATCCTGCTCTTGTTTCCCATGCTAGTCCTAACTCCACAGTGGAAGCAGGTGCTCATACTATTACAAACAAACAACACAAACCTAACAGTGTGAAACTTTGATTTGCAGGGGGACATAGGGATCTCTGAACAGCTCAGAGACTAAGGAGATATACTTCCTCCAGGGATCTTTTATCATAAAAGCAGCTTAAGTGACTCACTCTTTCCCGAGGATATTCTTAAAACAACTCCACTCAGTTCGTCTTTTAGTGGTCAGAAAGAAGATTTATTTTGTGCTGTCTTTCAAAAAAACAAAAAAGGAAGAAAGAAAAAACATCTTACATCTTTTGAAAAAAGTCAATGGCTGTATTTCCAAGATGATCTGGGCTGTATTAGAGGTCTGTACGGCTCTCTAATGCATGGGCTGACTGGCACTATCTTCACTCAAGCAAGTGCTCCAGTGAAAAATTCAGTGCTATTTTTAGTTCCCTTCCAACAAACTGCCTGATTGTAAGGCCTGGGGAACCGTGACACCGTGATCGTGAGGGGTCCGCTGGAAAAGGCAGAAGGACGAGGCACGGCAGCGTGCTGGCTACGCCGGGAATTCCGGCTGATGCACAGAGGACCACGCCAGGAGCAGGTATTTTAAATCATCTCCTCAGCCTTGGTCTGCCCACGAAACGAAGCTGCTGGCCAGAGTCAGGGCATGAAAGCGTTAGCTGGCTGGCTCTATCTGCTCCTGCCCTTAAAGATTTCATTCCATAAATTCCTGTCCTGACCGTCAGCTTTTAAGTCGTCTCCTCTCGTTTCCTAGCCTTTTCTGGGATTTTGCAGGATCTTTAGGCAAGTTAGCGAATGGCAGTAGCGGCAGAGAGATAAGTTTCCCGAGCGGAAGGCGTCGTGCTCCGGTGGAAGCCCCGCCGTGGCCGTGCCCGGGTGAGTAGCCGGGAGCAAGCAGCGGCTGCAGCGGGCAGAGGACGCGGCCGGCCGGGCTCGGTCCCAGGGGCCGGAGCGGTGCCCGGGCCGTGTCCGAGCGCCAGCGGCCCGCCGCTGGCAGCCAGTCCCGGGGGGTCCAGGGGCTGCTCCCGGGCGCGGTGGTCGCCATTCGTGGGCGGTGGAGTCACGGCGGGACGGGCGGGCAGGGCGCGGCCGCCGGGGCCAGGTGAGCGCGGAGGCTCCTGGCCCGCAGGGACGGGATGAGCCGCCGCGTCCCGCCCGGCTCCAAGAGCTGCTGCTGTGTCACAGCTCTGCCGGCGTGCCTCGGGAGCGAGGATCCCGGCCTGCTGGGGACGCGGTGCCCGAGCGGCAGCTGGGCTCGGCGGGGAAAGTTGTGCGTGTGTGAAGTGCCGTGGGGAGCGGGGCAGTGCTTTGCCGTCTCGCATTTGCACCCTTTTGTTTCAACTCGGCTGTGCAGCGCTTGCGAATTCCTTGCTTCAGAGTCAGAGCCAGGCTTCGGAGTGAGCGCTAATGCAGTTTAGCTGCATTGCTGTGTTTTAAAATAACTGTGTGTGTTTCACCCTTAATGATACCATTATCTTAAAATAGCACCATGTGCTGCCTCCCTTGAGTTACTTGGTAGAAAAAACAAGGAAGGGGAACTGCTGAATTCCCACGAACTTTATGTTCAGAGATCCTGGTAGGCTTTCAGCATGCTGGGCTGCTCTAGCAGCCCTTCTCCCTGTATTAGAAATGTGTATTACCAAACTGCTCTCTGCTGCTGTGGTCACGTTCTCTGCCCTAGGTGTGCTTAAGGTACTTTTGAAAAAGCAGGTGAAGTGGCAGTTCCATAACGGGGTTTTTAGTGTACTCCTGCTAGATCTGTGCGTTTGTATATTAACAATGCAGGTGGTACAACCAGAGTGTGTAACATGTATAGCATGTGTTGGCTTACTTCTGCATTAACTGTGTTATATAATTAGCTAATAATCAGTCATGCTCATGTGAGATGGAATAGTTAATGTTTTAGTGCTTGTCTAAAAAAAAAAAAAAAAAGATTAAAATTTAAGTACCCTGTTTTGTTCTCACTGGTTGTGGCCAATCCAGATTATTATCCTCCAGAAATAGTCTTCATCACTAGTTGCCAGTTGCAGCACTAGTTACTAGAACAAAGGCAAGTAGAATGAAAAGTCAATTACTCCATGGCCCTAATTCAGTAAACTGAGTCTGCATGGTGTAGAACTTGTTCTTCTTTCAGAGTAATTAAGGTGAATTTGTTGGGTTTTCTTCTGGCAAAAGGTAGAGGCAGATGAGATTTTATTAAAACTTCAGTGACAAATGTTTTAGTGCTAGGGCACTTCTCTGGGATGTGCTGTACATGTCAGTGTAGGTGAAAGCTCTGTGTTTGCTTATGGTGATCAAATGCACAGATTTTACCACACGACTGGAAAGGCTGACTGGATATTTCTTAATCAGTGTTGTCTCTTCCCATCTACTCGTCCTGTTATCCCAAGTGTTTCCAAGGGCAGGTACCACACAACCCACTTCTAGAAATACTCGCTGGCATGTTGTAGTGTTTGTGTTTGCAGAGGACACTTGTGCACAGTACAGTCCTGATACCTTTTAGGTGAGGAGTCCAGCTGGTGTCTGTCACATGCTGGAATCAGTCTGGCACAGGGGATGCTCTGTGTGACTTTAACTGCATTGTCTAATTTTGATACTCTGCTTCCTCTGTGTTGGAAAGACACGTAGCCCTCAAAAGACAAACTCCATTTCCTCAGGGTTACTGCAGTTCTTCTCAGCTACCTCCAGATGCTGTCAACTGTCCTGCTTGAGGACAGCTCAAAGTCACAGCAGTTGACTTGGCGTTTGGTAGTGTGAATATGAGAGGTGAGGGGAAGGGAGTTGCAGTGCTTCTGAGAACTGTTAAGAAGTGAGTATGTGTTTACACAACATTTGGATATAAAACCCCTCTTTTCTCTTCCCTCACACCCTTAAGCCTTTTCATTAGGTCAGTGGGTGAGGTGCTGGGCTGCTGGTTGTTCCTCACACCCTGAGCCCAGGAGAAGGTGGCCCTGCAGGGTGTGTTGTAGCACCGTGATTCTGGAGTTGCTCATGGGTATTGTAGAGCTCCTTTCCTCTGCTCTGCGGGATGAACTGCTGCCTCTGGGCTTCTCTCTCCTAAACGGGGTTACAATTGTACTTCAGTGCCTGTGCAGGTCCTGAGACAGGTCAGAAATCACATTTGAAGGAGGTGAAGTATCTTTCTGCCTTTATTGTACCAGTTGAGAAGTGATGGATTGCACATAAGCTCTGCACCTGATATGTTTTGCAGGCCATAAATCCAAGCAATGCAGCCCAAAAGCAACCTGTAAAGTCCAGACTGACATTGTCATTTAAATGTCCATTCAGAGGAGGAATACTGGTTTCTGAGCTATGGTTAAAGGTGAGCAGGTGTCAGATTCATTCTCATATCCTCTAAATGCAGTGCAATAAATCACAGTTATCTGTTCTAAAACAGCTTTCTGGGATTTTTTGATTTTTTTCTCCTGATCTTTGTTAGCTAATTCAAGTAGAAGTGGCTTATAAATTAAACATCATTTTCTAATGAATCCAGCTCATCCTTCTTAAGCCAAGTCTGATACAAAACCAAACTAATTTTAATCATTAAATGAAGTCATTGACTTTTTTGTCTGTGAATGTCAGATGGTAGCAGATTACTGAAGTACTTAACCTGAACATTATCCATAGACTGCAGCTCCCTCTTCTTCCAAGATATAGTTATGAAATGTGCTAATACCATGCATGTAAAAAGTTGCAAGTTCTCAGTGTTCATTCCTGCTGGCAGAGGAGCAATTAGAGCCTTCTCTTGGCAACAGATATTGTGAATAATGCGGGTTCCTTTATTTAGTGATGAAAATAACTGTCAGACTTTCAAAATGACCAGGAGCATGTTGGGGTAATTTAGGCTGTCAGAAGAGCTGCTCTGTGATGCCTCTGAAACCTTCCTCTTTCCAGGTATGCAGCTAGATCCTGGACCAGTGCACTTTTCAGCCTGGCAACAGGGTAAAGAGGAAGCTTTGTACACAAAACTAAAGAAGTCCAGTTTCTGTGCATGAGAAAGGTGTCAGAGAATACCTGAAATTACATGTTACACTTAGCCATAAATAAAATGAAGCAGCAAAGAATGTTTGTGAAAAATAGGCATCATATGTTTAGAGATGAGATGGGCTAGAATAGAATAGAAATAGAGTAGCATTTTTCATTTGGAAAGGACCTATAAACGTTCATTCAGTCCAACTGCCTGCCCACTTTGTTTGACCAAAAGTTAAAGCTTGTTATTAAGGGCATTGTCCAAACGCATCAGTCTTGGGGCAACAACCACATGCCTGAGAAGCCTGTTCTAGTGTATAATATCCTCTCAGTAAAGAAATGCTTCCTAATGTCCAGTCTAAATGTCCCCTAAAGTAGCTTTGAACCATTCTCATGCAGGAAAATACAGGTAATAGTCATCTGTCTATGTGCTAAGAGTGTTTCCTGAAAATGTGTGGAAGAGCTAACAACATCCAGCAGTTGTTTCAGCTTCCTTGTTTGCAGTCTGCTTCAGGCTTCATTTGGTTTCCTTTATTCTCCCCCTGGGATATCTCCATTCCAAGTGTGTTGGATTTGTAATGAGGAAGCACTAGGTTTCTAATACTAAGTGAACAAACCCCAAAATATTTCCTCTAACAGTAAAAATTCACCATGCTGTGGATTTAAAGCTTCAGCCAGTTAGGAGGCCAATGGATGGTGGTTTGTTACCAGAGGAAACAGATAGTGTATTTTGGCACCATTTGTTTACATCCTCCCGTGGCCTACCATTGAGGTCTTTGTTTCAATGTAAAGGAGGGTTTGTGGCTTTGGACATCTCTGTTACTGGATGCTACTAGCATGGAAACTAATAAAATGATAGGTTGAAGGTGTAAAATATAGGCCCAGAGTGACTTAAAATATGGGAGAGATGGCTGTACAATTGCAGCTTGCAATAAATGGTCAAAGATAAAATGGAAAAATCTATCCTTATTAGAGAGGTGGTGTGTGCAATATATTTGTTTAGGCACTCAGAATCAGGAGAGTTATGGCTGCTTCAAATGAGAAACATGTTCTGAGGAAATACTTTTTTCATTTAAACTTGATTTGAGGAGGTTTGAAAGTAGAATTCATTTTTGTGGAATTAGATTATACCCTGGTTGTTATATTTCACTCTTCTACATCATCTTGTCTTTCTTAGTTCCACAAATAGCTTTTTCAGCTTGGTTACCACAGGCAAATGCCTGTAAGTAGCATTTTTGGACACATAGGAGTGAATCAGAAATACTGTGGTTGGAAGTTTTACAGTCATTAGGAAGAGGCATCAGAGCAATAGAAGGTCACTTGGCCAGATTTAAGCACACTCAAAGTTTTGGGGATTTTTTTTTCAGAAACAGCTTGATAATGGTGAGGAGATGGTGCCAGCAGCAACCTCAGTGGTGAATCACAGTATCATCTGCCTTTCTGCAGCCAATGGAAGCTGCACCTCACATGCTCTTCCTTCAGAAATCCGGGTGCATGCCTTACCCAGATCACACTGTGATCACTAGTACTGGCAGGAATGAGTCTTTGGCCACAACCACATTTAAGTACTGACATCCTGAGGGGAAAAAAATGAACATGGGCTTATCTTTGCCTTTTTTCTTCCTCCAGAAGATGGGTGGATAGACTGGGAAAGGCAGATCTCGTTTTGCCTTTCCCCTGGGGTACCCTGCTACATGGCAGAGCCTGTGTCTTTGTGGCTGGCAGAGGTGAGGGGTAGGACACTGCCTAAGAAAGCAGCTAATGGAAGCAGTGGAGCAATAGAAAGAAAACGCTGAGATCCTTCACCAAATAAATTCTTACCTTAAGCAGTCCTTGTCTGGTTCTAAAAGGATGTGAGGCCGCTGGTCGGATCTATCTACTTTATAAAGGGCTTTGAATACCCTGATTTAAAAGGAAGGGTATTTAAAGGCAAAGCAGGAAGGGCAGCTGTGCAAGTGCATCAGCCTTACTCCTGTACTCCTTTCCAGCCTTACAAAACCTGACCTAACACCCTGAGCTTCACACATGGAGTAGAGAGGACTGTTAACAGAAACAAATGCTGTGAGGATTTGGGACAGAGAAGATGACAAATTGCATAAACTTTTGGTAACCCTAAGGGCACCTAAGTGAACTGTCAAAAGCATTTTGTGGGCCAGCTCTCCAGCAGGAGTAGAACTGGGAGGGTCATCCTCACCTGCCAGCCCTCCCTCGCTCAAGGTGCTCAGGTTGTCCCGACTGCATTTGAATCCTGCTTAGCAGAAGGATCCCGAGGCAGCGGTGGGTTCTTGTGCAATGGTGCAGTCGCTGCTGTGTAATAATTACATCAAGGCCTCTGAGGTATTTGCCCTCATCCGTGACTTGACTTGTGATGCTGGCTGGAAGCTGGCAAGTTGTTAAGTCGGGGCATGGGATCTTGCTTTTGTGTGAAGTCCCTGGGGGGCAAAATCTACATCTAACCCAGTGGTAGAAGCAGCAGCAGCCTGTCCCCTGCCCTTGCACACACCCCTGCCCCTGTCTGCCTGTTGTTTGCTCCCTGCAGCTCAGGAGATGCTGTCCTGTAACCTGGAAGAACCCAGGCACTGGCAGCTTTCAGCTTCTGTACTGAAAGGAGCTGATTTCTGCTTTTTACACCAAAACTGAAAGGAGGTTTTTACTAAAAGATAGCAGTAAGTAGTAGTGAGAGACATTTCTGCTTGTGTGGGCCCTCACTCTGTCTTTTTAAAGCAGATAATAAACCAGCTTTTATAGTTAGTGGTTTCTAACAGTTATCACTGATTGCAAATCACTTTATTTATCTATTTGGATTCCTTCCAGTTCACCGAGTAGCATGTGAAATTCTTATCTTTCTGATGAGTGTCCTGTAAAATCTCAGTTAAGGTACGGTTGGACAGCATGTTGTACTCATTTAAATTACAACTTTTTTTTCTTTAAACGGGATACTTGCTAGACACATTTCACTTCAGGTATGACCTTTGTGTCTCTGCCGGTACATTTTCTGAGTTTATGATGCACTTCACATTCCTACAAAGCCTTTCACTGGGTGCTCTTAAGAGTCTTTACAAGATATAATTAACTGAAATACTGTGTCTCCCCTGTGAGGTCAGTAAATATTCTTAATTGCTTTTTGCAGAAAAGCTAAAATGTTGGAGGAATTTTTAAGGAATTCACCAATGCTGGGTGAAAAGCTATTGAAGAGGCAGCAGCAGAGGCTGTGATTCCTGAACCCTCTTTGCTCTTTATTACATAAGCATGCATAGGAACGATGTAACCTGGCAGAGTGAGGCAAGATGTAGGTCAGGTTTCTTTTGTCGGTATATCTTCTGCTTTTTGACCTGTAAGTTGCTGAAAGCAACAAAAGCCTGTGGATGAGGGAGCCTTTTCAAAACCGGTTAAAAAAGCAACAAGCAGCTCCCGAAACCCTCAATCCCCTCTAAAGAGCTATTTTTAGGAAGCTAAATCAGAGTCCCCCCGGGGGGGGGGTCTGTACACAAAGTTTCTGTCTGGCTGCCTTCGGATAGCTTAAAGTTTTAATGCGCTTGTCAGGCTGTCGCCTTTTGTGCCTGCTGAAAACAAAGCAGACTGAGTGGGCTGTCGGGGGGACAGACCCTTCTTCAAGGCTGCTGGTGACAGACCCAGTCACTGGAGGCTTTGGGAAGAGGGAATGTACAGTGTTAAGATGACTTTCAGTCCCATTTTGATCACAAGATGTTGCTCACTCTGTGCTGAGCTTAAGGGGAAGCAGATTTCCACTGTGTTGTTGACTACTGTACCAGGAAAATGGCAGCACACACAACCTTGAGCAGAGATTACCATGTGCACTGATAACAATATAAATGTGATGCCTGCTTTTAAGGACCACCAAGGAAGGAAGCTTAACAGGGCATCATTGTCCTTTACACAGCTGTGTGAAAAAGTTGTGTCCCTTCAACCATGCTCCACACCACGTGGAAGTTCTTTTTTACGCTTGAGTACCTGGTGGTTTATTTTTCCTGAAAGTAAAGTGGCTCTAATGACAAGGTTGGAATGACTTTGAGGTTTTATTCTGCATTTAAACATCCTGAATGCAGAGGCAAGAGGGGACAGCACAAGCTGCTCTGTTGTTGAGAGGGAAAGGGAATAAGGTGCTGGAACCAGTGTCAGAGTGGCAGTGTAGAAGTGCCAGGGGAAGTCAGTCTTTGCTGCTGGTGCTCTGAAACACTTCACTGGGAGCTGAACTGCTACTGGCTTGTACTGCTTTGTACAAAGCAGGCTCTTGACTGTGAAAGTTGCAAAGAACCCAGGAGCAGCTGGGACAAGGAAGGCAAAAACTTCCTTTCCTGAAGCCCTTGGTAGTGGTTGTACAGCTTTCTTTTACCCAGCACATGCTAAATGGATATAATAGTAAATGCAGTCATGCAACAACAAATTGGATGAGCTGATTTAGGCAAAATGAGAATCAATGAGGAGTTAACTCTAGATTATTATTGCTTTGATATTTGCAGCTCACATATTTTTTTCCTTGAAAATAAATCACCTTTTTTTCTACAGGGACACTAGAAAGAAGGCTTGGACACAATTTGTTTTTATTTCAGCTGAACAGATCAGGAGTAAAAGCATGTCCCTGTCATGAGAGCAGAGCTACTTCACCCCAAGAAAGCCTCCTTAAAGCAAGGAAGGCTGGAGGCACTAGGGATTCCTGTGGCCTTGAGCTGTGCTGCCACAGGATAGTTACTGAAACAGCAGTTGTCACCTAGAATTGTTTGGAATTCTTGCCTAGAGACTTTAACAGAATTACCAACTGATAATTCTGGCTAATAGTGAAGAACTGTGATAGGTCAGGGGGTGACTTAATATAAGCTAAGACCAGGAGCAGGTGCTGGTGATACTCATTTACCCACAGGAAAGTAGGGACAGAATGAAGAGGGGCAGGCCCACCATCTGCTGTGTAAATACTGGGAAGCACTTTATTAGCAAACAGACCATCCCAGTCAGCCAGCTGAACTGAAGGAGGCTGGAGTGGGGAGTGTATCACCTATGGCATGGGAAGAGACTGCAAGGTGAAGCTTTCAGCCCATTGTTTCACAGGACATAGGTTTGGTAGGTGATGTTCTGTATATGAAATTGGTGTGGTGATTTTGCATTAAGGACACTCTGCCTTATCTCCTGTGGTTATTGCTGTTATATTTGGAATGTGAGAGTGATTTAGTTGTTTAAATGAAACTTACACAGCTGAAGTGACTTGGTGCTTGCTGTAACACTGTGCATCCATAGCTATCTGATGATGCAGCAAACCCAAACGAGGCCCTGCTCCAACCAGGCATTGGGGAGCTATGGCCTCACACCTTGCCACGCCTCCAGTGGGTCTCAAAGCTATGGAAAATCTGTGTTAGCAAGCTACATGCCTTCGGGCTTGTCACCTGATTCCAGGTAGTGAATATTTTGAAAGTACCATAAACTTTGAAATTTCCCTTACTGTGCCAACAAGAATTTGGTAATACAGGCAGGGGACCTTAGTGTGAGAGCTCTTCCAGCTTGGAAGAGCTTGGGGTCTTTTGGGATGGGAAAGCCTGCTGCTTATCCCTTTTTCCTGTAGTCTGCCTGTGTTGTGTCTGCTGTACTGCTGATGGAAGCAATGTTTCTCTTACATCTTATTATGAATTAGTGAAAGCGTGTGTTCACTTAAACAGCCAGGAACCAGGGTCAGGATAGAGTGAACCTGACCTTTATTTTTGATGACCTGTCTTCAGAGTTCATGGTAGTATTACCAGTGGTGGAGTACCTCCCTAAGGATAAGAATAATTCCTTTTGTCGTTTTTCTGTAAGTAATATGACTAAAGCCATCATTTTAGAGCCCAAGACAGTCTGAACAGAAAGGGCTTCTTGGCTGTAAGCAGGCAAGATGCAGGATTGCGTATTTTGGATCTGGAAGAGGAAATGCTGAGATGTCACTGTTTTAAGTTTTCTTTGGTGCTTTGTTAGCTTCCAGTTTGGGGAGAGCTTGAGGATAAAAATATAGCTTTAGTCTAGAAAATGTAATTTACTGAGTAACACCCCATTGGTGGTGTAGGTACCTGAGCATTTTCAGCACTGAGATCCAAGCATTGCAAAGCCAGATGACAGGCGTGTTCTTTTTCTGTAATTTGTAGGATTGACCTCAGTGTTACAATAACAGAATCATTGCCGTGCTGTCCATCCCTTCTATTCCATGTCCCTGTGGGTTTTCTGGCTATTTCATCTGCTTCTGCAGCTACCAACTCAGTGAAGTACCGGATCAGTATTTTGGCTAACTCAGAGTGCATTGTATGTATTCAGAGCACTCAAAATAGTCTCTTAGTGCAGCTGAAACCACACTGTGATCTGAATTGCATAACTAAAGTGAAAGAATCCCCTTGGATTCATTGCGTGGCGCTTAATATCCTGAGAAGATGGTGGTTGTGTACTCAAATGCCATAAAAGAAATAAGTATACCTAAACCTGTATAACACTGTGGAATTAAGCAGTTTGCCATTCCCTCTTGCAGGCCACTTTTACATCTGACAAATCAAAGCTGCCACTTCTAAAGTGGGATTTAAAACAGCCTCAGCCAGCAGCCCCAAAGGAAAGGTTGCTGTCCCGTGGCTGGCAGCCAGCTGCCTGGGAGGCAGCCCCATCCCACTCCCCCTGCCCATTTCCAGGGGCTGTGTGGAGCAGCTTCACGCTGCTGCAGACATGAGAGGCATTAACAAGAAATGGCTCTTCCGCGTAGAAACCGCTGTGGCAGCGTAATCTTTGTCCAGGGCTGTTTAGGCAGCAGTCTGAGCTGCCCTGCTGGGAGTAAAACATACACTGGACCAGGGCTGGAGAGCTGCACGGATGTGGTGTGTTGGTAGCTGAAGGTGGGGCTGGGCAGGGACAAACCAGTGTGCCCACACTAACCTGGAAACCTGGAAAAGAGGTTGGGACTGGAAAGGAGCAGCAGCAGTAAGGAGCAGAGGTACTCCATGTGCTCTTCGGTTTTGTACTGGGCAAGTGAAATCAGCAGTTAAAGGGATGTTGTGTTCATGGTGAGGTGGAAAAGTCCCTTTTTCAAAAATTTATACTGCGAGTTCTCCCAGCATAAATATCACCAGATGAAGTTTGTTGTATTTTGATTTGTTTGTTGTATTCATTTTGAATGGGTTTGCCAGCACTGTGATCTGTAGTCTTACAAAGATGTTTACATCTCTGCAGCATATGCTGGAATCTCTTTCCAAAAGCTTGGATCTGCTTATATTACCTGTGATGTGGAAATTTCAAATTTGGTCAGTTCCTTGGAGTGAGCGTGTGGGACCTGTGGCTATAATGCACGTCCAGTTGAAGGGCAGGGCAGTGCTTCCTGATGAGAAATTTCCACTGTGTCTGCACTGGAAAAGCCTGTGCATATGTCATCATGTGCTATGAATTAATTCCCAGTGCTCCTAACAGAAGAGAGGCCTTGTTCTGGAGTTTCATTTTTAAGATAGCAGAAATATAAATTATTTTTCTTTCTTGGAGAGAATTGTTTCAGTAAGTCCTACAAGAAGGCAGGATTATTTATGGGTGTGTTTTGGGGGGTTCTTCCCATCAAAAATGAATCAAAAGGCTAAGGAAAAAGCCTCTCAACTTCCCCAAAATAAGATCAGATTAGAATAAATCAAGAATGTGTTAAATTTTTCTTCAGCCATGCTCTAGCTGTTACAGATCACAATGGCGTAGAATTGTGGTAGTTTGGAAAGTTGTCAGCAAACAGGAAAATTAATGTAACTCATACTTCAAACAAAATACAAGCTTCTTTTGTCAGAGACTGCACAAAAAAATCACTGCTTTTTTTAAACATAAGCCTGCTATGAGACAGATTTTAACACAGCAGAAGCAGATAGGCTCAGGTTTAGAAATGGATGAAGTGAAAAAGAATTAGAGGGTAAACTGTTGTTCTTGTAAATAGACAGGAAATAACATACTGAAGTATGACAGTATTCCAGGGTATTCTGATATACAGCTCTGAGGAAAAAGCTGGTAATGTAACTCAAGAAAGAAATTGGGATTTATTGTGATTGTCTCTGAGAGACAATTTTCAGGTGACCTGAAGGTTTATTTGTGGCACCGTTTCTTTCCAGTGCTATAGTTTAGCTGTCAACCTTTTTATCTGAGTGGTTGGTGAGATGGGAGCTGTTAGAGAAGGAAGCACTGGAGAATAACCTGGAAGGAATGGCTGCATCTGTGTCAGCTCTGTACCTGGCTCTACCAAAGGCCGGGACAGCTGCCCAAAAGCATAGCTGCAGAGGTTTGGGAAGAGGTAGAAGTGGCAGAGTAATTTGCAGGGATGGTATCTTGTGCCATTTCAGCAAAATTTGCAAGTCTCTTGCCAGATGGAATTCGAACTGTAGTACTCATTCGATACTTGGTAGTTACTTGTTAGATCTGGATGGAAAATACTCCTTGCTTTGATAATTAAATTCTCTATTTTTTTCCATCCCAATTTTCAGTCTTCCTTCTGCTGCCTTTGGTATTACACTGCATGTAAGCTTTTCTTCCCATCCTCATTGCTACTGCCGAGTTGGAAGGAACTGACTCCTCCAGTTTGTTCAGCCAGCTGTGCTCATAAAGGACTTTGCTTCTGGCCCAGGTGCTGAGGAAAGCAGTTCTGTTCATGGGTCAGCTCCCTCAGCACAGTAGTCTGCAGGGAGACTTGTCCTTGGTAACTCCCTTGGTATCTCATGCTTGGGTTGCCTCATTTTCAGGGCCTTGGCTGCACAGTGTGTGCAGAGAGAGGGCAGTGCCATCTCACGCCTGCCCTTACACAGTGGGAACTCTAAACTGGGATCTGGATCAGCTGAGGCCAGTCCCTCTGGAGAAAGCAGGATCCCAAGGTGTGTAAAAGTCATGTAAGCACTGACAGCCTGAATAGCCTGTCGTCTTGTTGTTCTGCTCTTTGTTGTATCGTGTGGTGCAGTTCAGTTGCAAGATTTAGCTCACCAGTTCTACTAGGAGCTAGAGGATTTCCCAAGGATAAGCTAAAGGATGGGATCTAAAAAATGTTCTGACTATTTTGAGGCTCAACTTAAGTGCTTGTGGTATTGAAGGCAAAAAATACCTTGTTTTGCACTAGTGCTCACAAAAATGCGTTTTCTCTTTCTATTTATCAGGCCTTTCAAGCCTTGGTATTCTATAAAACACACGTCTACCAAATCCAATTTTTAATGGCTCATTTTTTTCATAGCTTGATAGCACAATACAGAGAACATATGGGATGGCTGGGACAAACGAGACCCCTAACAGCACCTGCACGTTGTACTTTCCTGCTCCTTTCCTAGCACCTGCAGCTTTATATTCCTTAGTTTGTCCTTGTTTCACTGTGAACAGAGGCTCATATTCAGGATCTTGCTGTTCAGCATGGCTTTCCAGGAGAAATGTGAACGTGATGAGCGTCCCTGACCTTTTTGTCCTTGGCCATAAAAATCTTTCCATTGTGTGCAGCCACATGTACAGCAGGTTGGTGTTTGCCTCCTAGAAACACGTTAGGGATTAACCTTTTGCAAAATCAAATTGCAGACAGCAAAACCTGCTTGCCAGTGCAGGCTCTCACTGCTCTCCTTCCTGGGGCAGATGTTAGCCCCTGGCTTGGGGCTTTGTTTTTTAGCAAATAAAAACACCTGTCTGTGCGAAAGGAGGACTTTAATGAGGTTCTTGGAGAACTTCTGCACTCTCCCTTAAAGTGTAAATTTACCCAGAGATTATTTTGGAAGAGCGAGAGCAAGAAAGTGATGCCTTTGTCACAGAGATGGAGAAAGCAGCCTGGTGGTTATGTTAAAATGTCTGTGCCTTTAATTAATATCGACTGAGTCTGTTCAGAAGAGAATGCTTATATTATGTGCTGTGGCTGAGGGTGTGTTGAAATACAGGCAAGAATTATCAGGCAGGTTTCTGTCAGGGCTGTCGTCACTGTTGTGTTTCTCTTCAGCTTTTAAATCCTTTCCTTGTTTGTTAAAAGAGCAATTCACAGAACACCTTTCCTGGTGGAAGCTTGTTTTACAGTCTTGGGATCTAGCTTTCTACTCCCAGGTGAAAAACTTCGGAAAAAATGTAAGAGATGGATGACTGCAAGAATAACAAAGTGTAAATTAGTTAAAAATAAACATTTTGCAGTATGTTAAATACTGTCTGTGGGCTAAGACACAGTCTCCCTGTAGTGGAGAGTGATGGAAGCATTTCTGATGAAAACAGGACTGGGTTCCTCTGGGGGAATGGGTGGAAGAGAGGGAGAGGGGAAATGAGACCAGTGGAAGCTGTTTACTGCCCAAAGGTGCCTTGGATAGGCAAGTGCAGATAATGGGGCAGAGCAGAGGGAAAGGGCCCATGCTGCAGATAACCTGCATTGGCTCTGGAGATTGGATCTGAATGCCAGAATTGAAGGCCCAGGTGCTGCAATTTTGGCTCCTGTGGCTGCAGGTGACCTCCAAAGAAATGTCCCCCAAACGTGCGTGTTAGTGCTGGCCCCTGGAGCTCAGCTAGCAAAAGGCACCGTTTTGGGATGTTAAACAGTATTTGTGATTATTTCCACTTCAGTGATTATGGCTTTGTTTTTAGCTTGGCTATTAAGTATACATTGAGTTCAAAGCTGGGACATTTGTTTGCATTATGAACAGAAAGATCATTTGCAAACATTGAGGGTTCAGATCAGCTTTCATGCTGGCAGGTAGTTGCTTGACCCAGGTCAAGAAACTGGGCAGCATTTCATGGGCTTCAGCCCAGACTGGCCCAGCTGGCACAGGGAATCAGGTTCCATCCTCTTTCTTGCTGCTGGGATCCTTCTGCTAAAGCAAACAACACAAACACATCTGTCTGGTTCTGTACAGCAACAGACCAGAGAAATTGCTGCTGCACTTTATGCCTTACATTTAATTCCCCATATAATGTATTTAATTGCCCATCTTAATGGTTTGTTACTAGAATTACAAAATGTCATCTTGCTTATAAAATAAGCAAAATGCCACAGTTGGCAGCTAGGGCTCAGGTAATGCATTGGCATGGGATCAAAGTGACTTGGTAGCCATCAGTGTGCCTGTGGACAAGGTATCAGTGTGATAATGAATGTTTAAGTGTTTACACTCGTTTTACTCTGGTCAATAAAACAGGTGAAGCTGGAGGAAAGCAGCGAGGAAGTGAGGAATGGAGCAGGTGGTGGCTGGAGTCAGTGCTTGGGGAGCTGCACTCAGGCTGTGGGTGCTGCCTGCAGCCACAGAGAGCTTTGGGCATTGCCCTGACCACACAAGACCAGATAAAGTGTTTTGTGTTACCCAGGGCTTGGGTGCTCTAGTAAGAGGGCTGGGCACTTGCCTGATGTTCTTGGTTAACTAAAGCCATACATGAAGGGCATTTGAATTTGCCAAATAAGTCAGGTAAAATAATATGAGTAGATTTTGTATGATGTTTCACACGAATAACAGATGAGGTGTCTTTCCTTTTGAAAGAACCTCATACTGCTTCTAACATTATCAAGATTGCTATTAAATTATGGCATTAAATGAACAAAATACTTTAAATATTGCATTATGGCGTATTTTTACTGCTCTGAAACAAGCATTTGCAGTTTTGTTTTACTAAGGAAGCCAAAAAGTTTGTCATTTTCAGTCAGTGAAAGGACTGTTTGGCTTTCTTTGGCCAGCACTCCACAAACTCACTTATTCACATAGCTATAAATACCTTAATATTTTCCTATCTACACATTTTGATTTATAACAGCAGCAGCTAAAGAAAATAACTGCCTTCCCAGTCTACAGTAAACTGTTGAAAAATTCTCTCACGTATGTGTCTTTTCTTTTCTTAACTGAGTTCTACACATGACAGAAAAAACCTGATGATATGAAAATGTGTGTTGTCTTTGGGCCACAGCCTGTGATGGATATACAAATAAAAAGATTTATGTGAGGATCAAAGGTATTTGTTGACAGAGATTTTCATAAACAACAGCAATGAAAGCCAAGGTCCCTGAGGGTGCCCAGTGACACAGAGCAGACTGAATCTCCTCCCTAGGTGTGGGGTGAGTTAAGGAAATTCTGACTTCACATTCTCAACTTCTTCCCCAATTATGAACAGGTTCAATTAGAACCAGATCTGATTTCTGTAGCTGCCTGAACCATGTTTTCCTTCTCCCTTCCTCTCCTTGCCGTGCAAATGTGTGTGTGTGAGGGACACAGAGCCACTCCTCCCATCTCCCCTTATATTGGTTTTCTAGGCAGGGTGTTAGAGGAGTCTCAATGACTCTGTTTGCCTTTCTACCTCACAGCCTCATTCAGGGAGCCTGTTGCTTTTTGTTGGCTGGGCTGCCAATGCATTTCAAAAAGTAAAAGCATAATTCTCTCGTGCATCACAGGTCACATCTTCCTGTGGAGGGTTAATTCATAGATCCTGGGGCAGGCTGGAGAGAGGATGAGGGAAAAGGCATGTTCCTGCTGCTAGATGTAATCAATAGAGCAGAGGACTTGGGATGGAGCCACTTGTTATCTCTTCTTTCATATTTTTCTTAGGTAAGCAGAGGTTCGTTTCCTGGCTTTCTTCTGAAATAGCAGTCGGTAGTTTAATGAAAATGAAGCAGCAGTGTTTCAAGGACAGCAGAGATCTGATGTGCTCTTTCAATCTTTGCGGCCCCAGAGGGGATGAAGAGCTACCAGGGTGGGTGTAAGGCTGGCTGGACAGCATTGCTGCCACACAAAGGCTTCTGTCACTGAGGCAGAGCTGTGGCTGCTGCTGGTGCATCCCCTCCTGTTGCTCCAAGAGAGCCATGCCCAATGGCATCTGCTGAGGCTATCAGCTGGTTAAGTCCTGGCTCTGATTTCATCTCAGTGGGGTCATTAGCGACTTGGCATCTGCTAGCAGCTAGCGTCTTCACCTTCTCATAATGGGCTTTTGTTATCCTTGCAGTAACAAAGGCTTCTTGTGAAGGGGAGCTCCACATGTGCGTTACAAAAAAATAGCTGTGTGCCAAAGCTATGCGGGATACTTGTTGTCACTCTGAGAGCTGAAAGTTAAGTGTGTATTCTCTCCCCTGTGTGATCACAACACTTGGCTTACAAGTGAATGTTATGTGAAAACTAGCACGGACTCAAGGCACCAAGTCCTGGTTCACATCTCAGCTCTGCCAAGATGTTTCTAGGCAAAGGGGCTCAGGTGCTGCTTTCTGGTGCAGGGCAGTCACTAATGAAAATGCTTCACTCGGGTAGTTTCTGCATTTCTCTCTGTGATTTCATCTGCCTTGATGCTCCGTTGTTGTCTGGGTTGCTATGGCTGTGCCAGCATGAGGCTGGCTCCCCTGCAAGGATTCGTGAAAAGAAGTGGCTGGCTTTCTGCTCTCTTATCAAAATATGCCAGGGGTGCTCAGCAACCTGCAAGGCCTGTGTTTGTTAATAATCCATGTCTGCAGCAGCCAGTTGTTCAGCACTCTCGGTGCCTTTTCCCTGTGCTAGTTGTGGTGGTTGCTAATGCCTTTTGCAGGTGCTGAGCATACAGCAGAGCTGCTGTTGTTCAGCAGCTCTTTAGAAGTAATCCCTGTGTGAGGCAGCCTTGGCTATTTAACTTGTTTTCGGGGTTGCTATTTAGGAAGGATGTCTCCAGTGAAACAGCAGTGCTGACAGCAGGCTGCCTGGTTCGCTTGTTGTGACTGCAGCATTTTCTTGGGGTATCACCAGCAACACAAGGTGCTATTAAAGCTGCTCGGTTTTTGGAGAGAATGGAACATCTGCTTCCTACAAAAGCTGTTGCCATAGCAGCTATATGCCTTAAGAATGGCTTCCTAATACAGTCGAGGTATTTAATGTGTACCATAAGGGTTAAATGCAGTATAAAACAATCAGTTTAAGAGCCAGCATAGTTGGGCCTTGTGCTAAACCGTGAGCATAACTGGAATCAAGCCTTTAGAGCCAGCAGTCCTCAGCCAAGCATCTCCACTCCCATCACAGCAGTACGTAGGCATGTCATGTTCAGAATTGCCTTCTCTAAGCTGAACTTAGATGGAAGCAGAAATGGGGATGAGGAAGCCAAGACAGAGACTAGTTTGCACGTTTTTCTGCTGCACATACAGGAGAAGATGTACTCAAAGAAATGAGGCTGGAGCTTCAAATGCAAGCCACGGCATGGTTAAATTCCTGAACTGACTTTTTTTGGTTTTTAATTCTATGTTATGTATGATTGATCTTTAATTTCTGCCTACTGGGAGAAGGAATTTCAGTGTCAACTGTGTTTTCATTCTCCTCTTGCCACTTTGGCATGGAAAATGGTAAAATGTCATTTGTTTGTATAAATATTTTACATTCTCATTTTTCATTCGTGTTGTCTTAAATCAAAATTGCTTGGGACTGTAATAGCCTCATTTTACTGAGGCACTTTTATGAATCTGTAATGAGAGGCTAAATGAACAGAGAAGAGGGGAAATAAGAGTTTTATCAGATTCTTGCACATAATGCAAGTTCAGGACCATAAATCCCAGTGGTGTGTTTGGAATCCATGGGCTGGATGTAGTGCAGGGTTTCATTCTGACTAAAATCCTCATCAAATTAGAAACATCATCTGTAGCTGACTAATGACTGAGGGCTCCTTCTTTTGTGTGCCAGCTTTGGGCTGAGCACCACGACCACTGTGTCCTGTTAGCCCTTGTTGTCACGAACAACACCAGACCATGCACGTATTTCTAGGCCAGTTTGTTTCTTCCCCTGGTTTCTGTGCTGTAGTCAGTAGGTTTTGGAGACCCATCTGCAATCTTTATTGCTGCACATGTGTATCCAAATGCTTTAAAGTACCTGGTAGAAATTGCAGCTGCCAGTTAATGTTTGTCTTCAGTATCTCGAACGTAGAAACACTCTTCTCCTTCCTTCCTCTACCATTAATTTTAGCTTTGCAGGTAGAATCTGTGGCATACATCCCCTG
Organism: Sturnus vulgaris; assembly: GCF_052056855.1. Lineage (NCBI taxonomy): Eukaryota > Metazoa > Chordata > Aves > Passeriformes > Sturnidae > Sturnus > Sturnus vulgaris. The sequence continues at coordinate 59,720,665 of NC_142246.1, forward strand.
TGAATAGTGCCAGAGAAGAGTTGGTCTTAGCACTGTCCTGTGCTGGCCAACAGCAGATGGACTGCTTTGCCACCATAGCCACTGGGTGACCTGGAACCTGTGCCTCTGTAGCCTCTCCACTCCAGCTTAGTCTGCACAGACCTTTGCAGGTTAGGGCTGGGAGCTGTGAGATGAGGTACATCATTACATTTCCAGCCCCAGGCACTCACTCTTCACTCTCTTGATATCACAATTTACCAACTGTGTGTTTTTCTCAAATATGTCAGACTAAAGTAAATTTGTAATTCCATCTCATTTTTCTTTAGCAATTATACCTCTGTATGCTCAAGGTTATATGTTACCAAGTTGATTTACAGACACAGTGTGTTGAGTTGGAAGTATCACTGTCAATAGATACTGCAGTTACTATGCAATAATAACATACCTGTCACATCAAGACAGGAAACCATTAGGGAACCATAACAGCATGGTTTAAAGCCTTTTTTGTTGTGCTCCTTCTACCAGAACTCAGTGTGATAATTACATGAATCAAAACTGAAGCAAAGTGTCTAATGATGTAAAACCTGGCAGACAACAATACTCCAGCTTGAAATGCCATCTTGGTGTGTTTTAGCATGTGCTTTACATGAACTGAAGGACTGGAACTATATCTGAAAGAATGAGTTCTGAATGAGCAGAAGAGGGAAGCTCCTCTTTAATAAATGACAGCCAAAATCTGCTTTCTTCCCTTCAGAGCTTTGCATGTTAGTGCTGTCTTCATGGCTGGATCCTTGCTGCCCTCTAGGAATTTTTTAATGAAATATTGTCAGCAGTACCACCATACCTGTATTGCAAGCTAGGGATTCCTTTATTAGTGTTCAATAATAATGTTATTGAAAATACTTCAGATTTCTACAGGGACTGCTGAATTATCATATCTTATTTCTGTAAGACCTTCAGGAGTTCTGCAAGCCTCTCCCTTACTGCAGTGTTCCTCAAGGCACTGGCAAAGTAAGGAGAAAATGACTTTTAAATTAATTAATAGTTAAATCAGATTTTTCATGCACTGAGCAACACTCAGTTTCAGATTTCCAGGAGAAGATGATGTGCAGCAAATCGAATAGAAATGTAATTTCTATCATTAGAAAGGTGTTCTGCCCTAAGTACTCTGTAGCCGGATATTTAGCATGGATAGCATTGGACATAATGGCTCCATATGTTATAATGAGATCTAGATTCAAAGCAAAACCCAAACTGGGAAGGAAGTTTAATTGCAAACTGGCATTTTGTAGCTCTGACAATTAGAGTCAGTACTGATGCCTCATCATCCTTCTTCCTGTCCTAGGAGAGAATAAGTGGTATGACAACATTGTGTGGGATCTGGCCCCTGTTATGAAAATAGGGGATTAAGTAATTGTCTGTGGTTAATGAATGCAGCTTGGTTAGCTGGGATTAGTCCAGAGAGAAGTGCAATGAAAATGCCTAACCCTGGGCAACTGAGTATCCTGGAAGGTCCGTTTTAAAGGGTTACAAATTTCAGTTTAAATTACGAAGTACATTGGAATACATTTCAGGGATAGATACTTAACCAGTTATTTAAGAAAATATTGTAATTAATACTTAAGAAGTGGAAGAAACTCCACCGTGGTTGATGTGAGTTTTAGAGGCACAGAGCATCAAATATAAGACTTGAGTATCCTGAATTCCCTGCGCAGAAATGGCACGTGGACAGCAGAGCACAGCCTGGCTGTTGGCAGTGCCCATTCTACCCTTACATCCTGGCTTCTCAGGTCTGCACGACACAGAGGGGGGATCACAAGGTAGAGCTGGTGTGGTGCAAAGATGAGGAATGGATCAGTTGCCTGGTCTGCAGCCCTGGTTTCCCAGGATTCATGCACTGAAATAAGCTCAAAGGTACACAAATGCTTCTCAGCAGCAGGAGGGTTTTCTGGAGCAGGTCCTGACACAGTGTGTAAATTGAGTGGAACTGCAAGAGCTGGCTGCAGTCTTGCCTCTGACTGCTGGATTCATTCTCATAGGTAAATTCGTTTTTACAGGTGATTAAAAACCAAAAACCTGTCATCTTTTATGAAGACCAGATGAGAAGGACTGCAGTGTTTTCCATAAAATTGAAAATGAAAGATGTTTTGAGTAATGTTTTTTTCTTCTGGTATATTCAGTTATATATTCTTTCATGACATGATTATCATGGATATCAGTAGTTGTTTGAGAAATAAAGAGGAGTGAGATTTACATTTTTATTGTAAGTTAAAAATCAGCTTGCAAAAGCCTACTATGAATATGTTTGGACAAGTTTAACCCTACTGTTCTCAGTGGAAATATTCCAAACTTGCATTTTATATTGGGGTTAAAATTGGTTGGTTACTTCTTGTGTAGTTCCATAATATATATATGTCATCTTATGCATTACAAAAGAAGTCTTGATGCAGAAACACGTTTCTATTTATATGTTCTAATCAATGGAACGGTGATGTCTGAGGTGAAATAAGCAGCTTAAAGTCGAGGCTAGTGGAAGCTAATACAAATCCCTGTAGTGAAATTAGGGATTTAATATGCTATAGACCGATTTACAGGAGGGAAAATGCTATCACCTACCCAGACTTGGTAGGGCACATAATGAATTTATGCTTATTGCTGTTAATGGATGTCCTGAAAACTGTGTGTCCTCCGTCTGGCTCCTGCAGTCTAGCACATGAGGTTGTTAGAGAGGGAATTTATTTGTTCAGGAGCAGACTAATCCCCAGCACCTCTTTGAGCAGCTGGGACAAATTTTTGGCAAGTCTCAAATTGAAGAGGAGCACCCTAGGCAGCCTCTGTGAGCACAGCATGTTGTGGGGACTGGGTCACAGGGTCACTACAGCCACTGACCCTGTGGTTGTGGTGACATCTATGCCCCACTGATTATTGCAGTTGTTTCTGTGTAATACTTTGGGATTTCTGTCCCCAGTTCCCCACGTTGCAGTGTAGCATCATTGCAGTCTCTGGTTCCTGGGGGTGTAGATAGATTTGGGTGAATGTTTCTTTTTTTTTTTTTTAACTTGAAATATCCCCATGTTATTTTGGTGTCAACCCAGACAGGTTCTCTGTGCTCAGTTTTATGTTCACAGACTTTTATAAGCATCACTTGGGACCTGCCTTTCCTCTGCCTTTGGGGCTGTGGATGCTGCTACCAGGTCTCAGTCACCTGGTTGGTGATTTTGGAAATCTCAGGTGCCTCCTTTGCCCTCCCACTGCTGTGTTTCAGTCCTGGCTGTGCTTTCAAGGGGAGTGCAAGGACCTAGGTCTGGTTAAGGGCACAGGAACAAGTCTCAGTCCACTGCTGCTAGGCAGGTACAGCCTGCTGGAGTCCTCAAGTCTGTCCTTCAGGAAGTGCTGGGGTCTAAATGCCATTTATTCCCGGTGCATAAGGAGCCAGATGCTTATCTTCCTTTGGCACATACCTGGGGCTTTTGTTCTCACAGAATAAATTAATGCTGCTCCTGATAAGTGTGGCTCCCTCCTGTTGTGTGGCCATGCACCCCACCAGCCAGGGGGGAGTCAGGAGCTGTGTTGATTCTCTAGCTCGGCTTTCCTGTTGAAACTGGATCCTGAAGCTAGGAATAGAATGGAGGTTCCCACTAAGCAACTGAGCTTGAAATGCCTCCACTGCTACCCACTCAGGGAGAGCTGCTGAGTCGGTTCTTTGCGAGATTTGCCATTATTTTTAGGAGTCTGTAATTTCATTAATTTGTCTGATGGAAGAGTTATGTTTTGGATTTACTTGGAATTTCTGTTGTTGTTTGAGACTCCTTGTTTCTATTTTATGAATCAAATAACTGTTCACTTTGAATTTCAAGCACAGGCTGTTTGTATATAGTGTATTTACAGTATTTTCAGCAGAGGATTTAGGGTGAGAACAGCTCCATGACTGCATGCAATATGCAGTTTTTTCAGAAGGCAGCGTTTTTATATCAATAACCATAATATGTGCTTCGAAAACTGGTGTGTCAGTAAATTTCTGTTCTTGTGGTAGGCCAGTGAAAAGTTTATGTTTACTTGATGGGGTAAATTCTGCTTGACTTGCTCTCTGTAACCTCACAGACCACTCATGGAGCTTACTTTGATCAGCAGTTGAAGTAGCTCCTTCTTCTCTAAGTAGTTACAAACAATGAAATATTCACAGACCTTTTCATTAAATATCTCTGATTATCTTGGACCATTTGCAGATCACGTGATAGAAAAAGTATTGAAATTACATGCAGTAAAGGCTGTATAGCAGCCTTTTTTTTCCAGTGCACTGAACTTCTGGTAGTGCCATGGGGAAAACTGTACTGCCTACAGCAGTGTGTATGTGCAGGGTATGGAAAGGACAATGTATGTCTTGGGTAAATGTACCCAAATGTCATCACCAGGTGGACAGGATGGCAATATACTTACTCATCACACTGTCATCTGAAATTTTATTAAACTGATTTTCTGTGTTTTGATGAGTCTTTTGTAAATTTCTAATGCAATAAAGCTTCTGGGTCCTGGCATCCACAAATGAACAAGTAAATTACTGATTCCCAAAATCTGGCTGTGACACTTGTCTGTTTCTCCAGTATCTCTTCCAAAAAAATAGCTCTCTGAACATTTATTTGCTTTATGGAGTCCATGGTCAGGATCAGGAAGTCCTTTATGTTTAAATTAACATTTCAGGGACTAAAGATAGAGGAAGTGGGTTTTGGATATAGAAAACATATTTGCTTGGTTTTTAAATAGTGTCTCTACACTTGCCCAGTTGAGAAAATGCAAGGTTTTCTTTCAGAATTGAGCATTCTTCCTCCCTTCGCTGAGTGCATCCTGGGAACAATTTTGGTGTGGTTTGTCCTCAGAGAGGATTTGCTTTTATAAGTGGTTGGCTCCTGCAAATCCCACAGTCTCCCTCAACTTGCTTCTTTCTACAAAAAGAGTTTTGGCTTCTACCAGATACTGTGTGCACTGGAATAACTTCTTTGGATAGCATTTTATTCCTTTAAAAAAACACAAAAGCACGCACACCATCAAAATGCCCAGCAAAGATGTTTTTACATGACAGCTATGTTTCAGTTCCCAGATATATACCATAACCTCAGAATGAAGTTTCTCACTTCACTCAGCTGAAGTGCTTCACCTCATCCTCTCACTGTGGAGAATATTTGACCACTATAGTTGGTGATGCAAATGATACCAACCTGCCAGTTTCTTTCTAGCCCTGTGTATTTGAGTAGGATTAGCAGTTAATCCCAAGTGTAGTCTGGAAGCATAACTCTTCTCTAATGGAATTGCATATGGGTAGCCCAGCACTAAGACACTAAGGCTGGAATGGCAAGTGACCCTAGTGATAGGATGGTATGCAGACAGCTGATCTGAAGATGTAGCCACCACCTTTCATTAACTAACTCTTGCAAATTTACTCTTGTGAATTTGCTATCGGATTGTTTTTCTGTGTGCAGGCAAGATTTTCCCGAGTGCAGTGAAGGTACTTCTGTCTCGCCATGTTAAGTGTCCTTCCAACTAATCATATACCCGTGCTGGGAATGAGATAAGATGTGATTTTGTTTTGACTGCCTCCAAGGTCAGAGCTGTTGTTTGCGTGGCTTCAAGCAGATTTAGTAGGCTGCTGATATCCAGGTCTGTCTTCTTTTGATGATAAGCCTCCTTTGTCCCTTGGAGGGAGGGGAGAAGCAGGAGAGAGGCCAACTGCAAAGAAGCATGTGTTTTGCAAGGCACTACAGGTGAATTCTATGGATATCAGAGCAAAAAGCTGTGGAGCTGCCTGAAAGGTTGCTTATGACCTAAGCTGCAGGTAGCACACAGCAGTGTTTCCCTGTTCCCACATGTAGAACAGCCAGGGTCTCTCTGAGAGCTACACATCCAGATTGGACATGAGCAGGGGCCAAGGTGAGCTGTTGGCAAAGTATGCAGAGCTTCCTGTGGAGTTCTGGAGTTGTGGTAAGCCATGCTGTGATGGGAATGGTGGGAGTAGCCCATCTTCTGGAGAGAGCCAAGTTCAGCTGGGGACCCTGGCAAGTGACAAGAGGCAGTCTGTTCCATGGCTGAGCTAACACAGGTGACACGTCTGTGTCTTCTGCAGTAGTGTAGGTAGCAGCAAAAGGGCTCTCTTGGCACACACCAGTGCACATCAACTGTGCTGGGTGAGCACAGCCTGCTCGGGGATGGCTCTGAAGTGCTCTGCAGAAATGTCGTGCTGTGACTTCTTTTTCGGTGCCTTTAGAGAGAGGCCACGTGCATGGAAGTCAGCTGAGAATTACCATCTCCTGGAGGTGTGGAGCTGGCTCTTCCTGCAGCAGTCTCTGGGGGAAATCTAACACTCACCAGCCTCTGACACAGCAGGTTTGGTGCCCAGCAGTGGGTTTTTCACAGTTGTGTGCTTAAATACTAATGGGAACTCAAGTGGTTCTGTTGCCATCTCTGAGAACAGACATACTGTCTGGGAGGTTCAGTTTTGTTTGGTAGTGTCCCAGAGAAATTCAGTTTGCTTTGTAAACAAACTCTTGTCCAGAGGTTTTACTGAGGCAGCATGCAGCTGCTTCCATAGGCTTGAAGCCTTATTTTAAAGCTCAGCAAAAGCAAATAAATGGATGTGTTTGTCAGTTGTGCCTGTGTTACAGCTGTCCCATACCACCAGACAGCGAGGTGGAATATTTCATGCAGGCTTGGGTCTATACTGAATTTGCTGATTAAGAGGAGCTTCGTGAAGCTAATGTGACCATAGCACATTGGGATGTGCAGTGGCAGTGTGCTGCTGTGTAGGTGGTCGTGTTGTACCTTTTACAGTGAGGTGGCACATTATTTTTATGTACCTTTTGTATATTTTTTTATAATTATAACTGGCACAGTTACTGGATGAGCAGATCCATTCCTGAGCTGATGTGTTTTATGGAGTGGTAAGGGAGGTTTTCTGTGCTGCTGTTGGGAGGGGATTGCTGGAAGGAGATACTCCTCTCCAGTTCCAGAATGGTACCTCTCTCCTCTCTGTCCTGATGCAGCATGAATGGCTGTGTGCATCTCTTGGTCCTTCTGTGAGACGTGGGGTTTTGTCATTGTCATGTCATGGGAGGGTGAATGAAGCTATTCTGCACGTGCTGCAGTTGGTTGGTAGATCTCAAAATGCTTCTTTCAGCCTGGGAAAAGTAATACACCAGCAAAGTTAAAGGAAGGGAATATTGCAAATGGTTGGGTTTATAGGATACCTGAGGGAAATGGAGCAAAGCCAGTTTATTGTTGGCTGGCTGTTCACATATATGTATCTGGAGGGTTGATCCAGAGTCATCCTGGAATGGGTTGGAGAATCCCAGGTGCTTTAAATGTCTGGAGCCTAAACAGAAAGTGTCTTAAGTCCTGCTGTCACCTACCCCTCCCTTGGCATTTCCAGATGTGTGTCCTTGTCCAATAAAGCCTCCTTGGAGCTGAAACTTAGATCCCCATTATCCCATTCCCAGGGGTCACTCCTGAGGTCTTAGCACAAACACAGTCTTATGTGGCCTCTCTCCACAGGTAATAACCTTGCATTTTATGAGTTACTTCTTCAGATCTGTGTGGTCAGGAGAATTAATCACATTAAAAAAAAAAAAAAAAAAAAAAAAAAAAAAAAGAAGGGGGCTATGCCTTGTATGGAAAGAAGAAAGCCTCTCATATAAACATGGAAATATCATTCCCCATTTTAGCTAAGTGTTTAATTTTTTGATGAGGTCTTAGGCTTCAGGAGCATCATGTGGTAGGAGACTTTTCTTTATTTATGGCAACTTGGAAGCCTCCAGTTTTGATGTCTGGATGGGTGTGTTGGGATCAAACAGGGATCCATTCCTACCTACCCATTCATGTGCAGATAAACACCTTCATTTCGTCACTGCCTACTGGAGCAGAGCTGTTGGTTGTGATACCAGAGTCCTGCTGAGAAGGAGTTACTGAAAGAATTAACCTTTCAGTGACCCAGCCTCTTTGGCAACAAATCTGTCTCCCAGACCTAGAAGTGTGGTGTATATTTTAGTACAATCATGGGAGTTGCCCTATAGGGTCAAGAGCAGAGATCTGTGAGCTTAGTTACATGGCTAAGCAAAACCTATTTTAGGGAGAAAAGCTATTAAACTGCAGAAATCTTATTAGCAGTCCTAAATGGTAGACTTTGCTATTATTTTTTTGAATTGCAGTCTTGGTATGTTTGAGTTCTTCAGATTCATTTGAGGCATTCTTCTGAGAATTGTGCCTACATGGTAGGAATGCATAGTGACATTTAGTTTAATAAATTGATTCATTACCTCTAGATTTGTTTACCACTCTTAATTGTATCATTATATTTCCACTATCGTTTTGAATTAACTTACACTGTCCCCTCAGATTATGCTGCCATTTTCATTTTCTCTTCCATGGGATGTTGTCTCCTTTATAATTATTTTATCAGCATTTAAATCGTGTTTTATACCAGAATAATAAGCAGAGTAAGGCAGAAGCATTTGTCCCCATTTAGAGTATCTGAAGGTCAGGAAAATGACACAACTTCTCCGAGATTCCTGAGTAAATAAGTAGCAAAGAGCTCTGTGACTGTGGAAAACAGATTTTGCTCTTCTGTCCTGTTCCTGGTTATTGGAATATTCACATGGCAATTCAGGCCTACACAGCGTAACTACAACAGCAACTGAGTCCTGGGGAAAAGGACAGCCTGGTCACTGGGGCACAGGGCTGAATCTGTGAGCCTCTGGGACTGTGTTAATCCATTTGTTGATCTGTCAGTGTCCTGCCAGCTGGAACAGAAGTTATTTCTGTAAGTAAGTTGTCCAGGCCCCTAAGAAGGAAGGCTCATGGATTACTGCTGCCAGATGCCTTTCATGGCATTGATAGTTAATCCTTCATTAGAGGAGAAAGCATCATGTTCTTTTATGTAAATGAAGTTTATTTACTCTCTGCATTTCAGTTAGAGAACAGATGAATCTGAATGTCGAAAGGGCCATTTCCCCACTCAGTCTCTATCCAAGGGCTGAAACCTAATTCACTGGGAGTGATTCTGCATGAGAAGGGAGTCTAGGCAGAGGCTGTAAAGAGAGAAATCACAGCAGAAATTGCACTCCCCTGCCACAGCAGACTCGGGGAAGAGCTCCATTCTACAGCAGGTGAGTGCAGCATTTCTCAGAGCCTGACTAGCCTGAATACAGGAATGACTTTTCCTGAAGTCTTGTCGCTGAAGTGCCACAGGGGTGCAGCCAGGTGAGGTTTTGCTTGGCTCACTCAGGTCTGGCTTAGCAGCCTGGCCACAGCCCACACAACTCTCATTACAGCCTGGTTCTTGTATTATGGCTCCTGCTTCCCGGGTGGGGATTTTTAACCTGGTTTGAGTTATTTTTCCCTTAGTCATGTCATTTCTTTCTCCATCTGTGGCTACTGTAGCAGCTCCGGGTGGAGAAATGTGACTTTTTTGTCTTTTTTACCATGGTGTCCTTTGGTCATTCAGCTCAATTTTCATGCTATTCATTTCAAACAACTCCTTTCTGCTCAAAAAATTCCCAGCTACTGGGCTGCCAAGCATAAGTTTCTTCTCCCTTTCGGTGCTGTGAAGTCACAGAGTAATTTGCAATATTTAATATCTAAGGAACATGGTGAGATTAACTGGATGTGACCAGCTGTCAATCTTCAAAAATTAGGTTGTAGTAAGTTTTAGTCTCTTTCCCTGTTTAATTAGCCATAATCAACTTGAGGGTTTTTAAATAAGATTCTATTGCAGAGTAAAAGGTTCTACTCTGAATTTTGTGCTTTTAACTTCAGAATGTACATTTGTGTACATGTGTATTCCTGTTCAGCTTGTGATCAATAATTGTTTTTACAGTAGAATAATCACAGGAGGCAACACAGAACAGAGTTCCAGGGAACTGGCTTAAATGCTTGAACATTCAAAATAACTTTGTATCCAATTTACTTTCTTGACAGCTTGGAAAGTGACAAGGAGAAGTATGTTTGCAAAGGATCACAGAGATGTTTTGAAGAGGAATTCTTTGAAAGGAAGTGAAATTTGCAGCGTAGGCACCAATAAATGCTTGGGTCTCATCTAAGCATCCTCTTTCAAGTATTTTCCTTTGCTCTCCTTAATTTTTCATTTTGAAAACCTGAGCAGATGCTGGTACCTAGGAAAGCACTTCTACATCCCCCAGCACCCCTGCACTTCTGCAACCCCTCAGCAGGGTTGAGGAGCCCTTCAGAGAAGGGTTTGATGAGACTGGTTGCACTCCATGTCTGTGTAGAAACAAGGAGACCCTCAATCCACAGCCATTCCCACAGGCTGTTCTAAGGCTTCTGTATGCCAGTATTTCCCATTGGACAAGGTAGAAATAGAATGGGAATTTAGCTCTGTGTGAATGCATAAAACAGCAGCAAAGTAAATGTTTCATTTTTGGAGAGGAAACTGCAAAAGGAAAGTGGTTCTGAACTGGGCATTAATTGTTTTGTTTCTGATAGACTGACTGCAAAATTAGCGGAGGTTCTGTGGCACATGGGAGAAGCGACTCTGCTTTCAGTATGATGGGGAACTTCTCTTTGCCTGGAAACTGCTGGCTGCACCATAAAATACTTGAAGAGATAATTCTGTGCTGTGTCAGGCTTACCTGGGATTTCTGCTCAGCTCTTGGGAGTGCAGCTGTGCCTCTAGTGGGGCTGTGCCACCTAAAACCACCGTATTTTTGAGGGTGGCCTCCCTCTCTCTCCATGGTGAGTGCCTGAGTACACTCCAGAGGGACTCAGCAGTTCAGCTTGGATATGCATCAGAGTCTGTGCTCCTGTCAGAAGACTTAATGTGGGAAACCTTACAAGAGCTGGTTCTCACCCAGACCTTATGATAGTTGCCAGTTCTAGCTGTGCCACACTGATACTGAGATACCAGAGTCACCTTTCCAAAAAAATCACTCAGGATTTGGCAGCTTTCATGTACAACATGAGATCCTACAGTTCTCTCTGTATTTTGAATAGGTGATAAATCTTGGTGATTTGTTTAGTAGTCTCACTGGCAAATATTTCTCTCTTACTGACTTCTATCTTATCGTACTTTTTGTTTGTTCCTGTTTGTACAAAAATATCTTCTGCCATATATGCTGTATGGTGTAGGGACAGTTGCTTGCTATGTCCATGTTCAGCACACTGAACAAAACATATTCCATACCCTCCATATGGAAATAACATCCTCAGTGAATGGATTACCTTTCTTTTGAATGTTTAAACTTAGTCTAAGGCAGAATTTTAAAGAATCTGCCATAACCTGGTGTTCAGTGGTTTTGTAGATTCTAACATAGCTAGAGGATATTGTTAAACCTCAGTGAAATCTCTCTTCCTAACTCCTAGCTAACATTAGCATGGTCTTTTATTGTTATGTGAGGACATCAGAAAGTTGTAGCAGCTTCTATAGAGTGGCCTCAATTTGCAGTGCACATGGTGATTATGAACAGGAAACCTTTCAAAGGAGAACTGATGATAGTTATATTCCTGTCTCCTGTTTGTCAGTAGTAGGTATTTGTACGTCATCCTTAGGTCCTTTTTCCTAAGCTTATAACTTTCTCTGGGTTAAGGCTCTGTGTTTCATGAGAGGGCAGTGATTACCTGGAGGATAGATGCTGTCTCTTCAGTGTTAGCTAATGTCTGCTGAGTGTGTGGTTTTGTCGTGGTTTTGAGTGTGTGGTGTTGTTGGTTAATGCACTGTTGTTGTCCAGGCTGTCAGTGATGGATTCTTTGTTGCCTTTCCCATTATCAGAATTAGAATCCCTGCACTGATGCACAGAAATTTGCCAATAATTGTGTACCAAAATCAGAAATGCCTACTGGTAACCTCTCAGGTTTGTTATGACTTTACTATAAGAAGCCTTTTTTTCTTTCCTACTAGAAAAATCAAGCATCTTGAATAACGTTTTCTGCTCAATTGCAGATTACTTCATAGGTTTACTGATACTTCTTAACAAGTAAATGGCTTGTAGATACTTACTGTATAATGTCTTTTAAAAAAGAGTACTTAGAAGTACACTGGTTTTCTCCTTGCAAGCATTTTCTGTTAGTGCACTCTGCCAGAAATGAGACCCAAATGATTTTTGTGTGAAAAAGCCCATTCTGTGGTATATGGGCTCCAGCTGTCAAGGCAAAGGTAGAGACCTACCCAGATGAGAAGTAAATTCAGTCTGGGATCCTTCTGTGCTCATTAACGAGAGGGGAAATGCAGAGCATATTATGGACATGTGTCATAAATACAGCAGAACAAGGCTGAAATGAGGTTTCTGTTCATCCTGCTCTATTGCAAGGTATGGAGATGTACAGAACATTAAGCTCTATTTGTGCTTTGCAGATAACTGGAATTTGATGGCTCTTTCCACATGAAAGCTGTGCTTGAATCTGACATTTCAGAGGCTGAAATGTCTAAAGGACTGGAGAGTTAAGCTGATAATTTATTAAGCGGCACACTTTTGTTTCAGTCAATATTGACTTGATATCCCAAAATAGTGCTAAGAGGCACGGTGCTCCTGGAGATGGTTGATTTTAGATGAGCTGTGGAACAAATGTCCTGAACTGATGACCAAAAACTCCTGCTACTTTAGATAAGCAAGGTTATTTTATGCTGAGACTTAACACTCTGTTAGGTAATTGTTTTTGGCATATGTCAATTAGCCCACATGCTTTATTGAATAACTTATTCTTGATTTATTTACTGAACTGCTAAAACATGAATTTGCATTATTAAATAAGTGATGCTTCAATAAAATTACATGTATGCATAATATATACTTGCTCATTCAGGATATATGCATCCTTTTGGTTTTGTATCTATGCCACAAAGAGCTATTATTTTTATCTGTGATTGAATTTGAAGTCAGATATGAGCTAAAAGGACTGGCTGCTCTCTGGAGAAATGAAGTATTTCTGTGTTTGGGTCTAACTCAGTGCAGGCTAGAAAGCACCATGTCCAGAAGCAGGGAGGAGTATGGGCAGTTCCTGATGGAGAAGGGAAACTGCTTTTCTTGGAAGCTCTTGGAAAGACATCTTTTCTGTCTGTTTACAAAATAACTGTCTGTAAAATTAGAAGGCATGTGATCACTGTGTTTGGGGCAGATCACTCTACTTGTGAGTAGGCCTCTGTATGAAACAGAATTTTAAAGACTGTCTCAAGTTATGTCTTAGCCACAGTTCACTGTCCTGGGATGCTGGATGGATATCTCCTGATGAAAATTCTTTTTGGATGGCCTCTCTGAAGAAATACCACTTGAATTTAGCTGTTTTGTACTGACTCAATTCCCCACCTTGTGTTGTGCACACAAGAGCATGTTTAGACTGATAAAAGAGCATCTCGATTTTTATCTGCTGAAGGCAGGACATTCCATATTCATGAGGAACGGAGAGCTTAATGAATGGATGCTGAGAGCTGGAGAGCTTAATGAGTAAATGCTGGGAGCTGAAGTGAGCATGTGCTTTGAATGTTGTTCTTGTTAGTCTCTGAGGACAGCCTTGCTCTGGCATGCTGGCTTTGCAGCCTGAAGTTCACATGCCAATGTGTATATATAGGTAAGTCCTGCCAGTCCCGGGGTGACTTTACACTTGAGGACTTCCATTCAGGTATTGATCCTTTTTTTCTTAAAATCATCAGAAGTTTTAATTTCCTGCTAGATCAAATGCCATACAAATATGTGCTGTGGACCTGACCTTTCAGAAAAATCCATTTCAGGTTGAGTGTTTGCACTTCAGTGCAATTCATGATGAGAGGCTGAAGAGCAAAGAAAGAATTTGGTAGTGCAGGGCAGTCGTTTCCCCAGCAGCAAAAGCTCCAGGATCTTGTTTCTTCCCAGAACATAGTCCTAACAGTCAAATTCTTTTGAAGCATTTTTTACATGTTTGACTGTGACTACACTAGCAAAGACATGGGGCTTTTTCCTCTCTTTCCTTAGAAGCAGAGATATGTTTGCAGAGACTTCGTCTAAAATCAGCTTGGAGATCAGCCAAATTTCAAATAACATAATGGTCATTTTGGTGTCTAACTTGAGATACTTGAAAGAAGGTTCTCACAAATGACAGTAATTTCTCTTCAAGATGTGTTGTGTAGGGCAGAGAAAATAAGTTGCTGTAATAATTGGAATTCATGCTTTTCTCTTAGAATAAATTAGTTACAACAGGTAACAGTGAAGTTGTCCAAAAGTTCTTGCACTACCACTAATGTTTGACATTATGTGACCCTCAGACTCCTCCTTTCACAGGTCATTGAAAACCTCATGTTCTTCTTTCTCTGCTGTTTACTCTAGGAGGTCCCAAACAAGTTCTGCTGTCTGATAGGAATAAAGCTATTGTTCACAAAGCAAATCTCTCTTTGTCTCTGTCCCCAGGAAACAAGCCCTGACAATTTGATATCTTTTGTGTGCAGAAGTTTTAAAAAAGGTACAGTAGGTTTTTAATAGTTTGTGGCAGTAGGCAAACTCTGCTTTATTTTTACTTTCTTTAACTCAGAATTTCAGAGGAAAGCTCTTTATGGTTGAAGTTTTGGAAACAGGGCACTGTAACCGCACTGTACATTTATATAGACAAGTATAGCATGGAGTGTTTTTTTTTTTTCCTCTAACTGAATCAATATTTTATGTCTCAAGTCCTAGTAGTAGTGAAGGATATAGAGAAGTGGATTTCTTACGGCCAGTCTCTGGGCTTTTGTTTATTTATGCTTTTCCCATCTTTCTATTGAAAAAAAAAGCCCACATGAAATTCCATTGCAAAAGGCAGTGTGTGCTCAGGGGCTGGTAAAGTGTAGAGCTGTGATGGGGTCCACACAGATTGATGGACTTCTATTAAAACCTGTAAACAAACTGTTCTGTATGGTGTGCCCTGAGCAAGAAGAGAGATGAGATTTTTTCAAGTGAGAATGGCACTGGGAAAGGGCAAGATATGAAAGTGAACTGTGTTGGCACTCAGAGATGGAAGGGTAGAACGAACAGACTCTATAAAATAGGTACCACTTGGGATCTGTGGCTGAGGATAAGGTGGAGGACTGTGAAATCTGTTTGAAGCATAGCAGAAGTTCAAATTAGGAATAAAGGAAGGGCAGCAAAAGTAGAGGGGAGGAATGAGACATGCCTGAAAAGATTAAAGGACTCTGGAAAAATTGGAGCTCTTATATTGTGTAAGGGATGGTTTGAATTCACATCTCTTTTCCTCATTAACGATCTCTTTCTCACACAATTATAGCTGCTGATGAGCAAGTTCTTTGCTCAGGTATTTAAGCAATAATTACAGCTATGCAAGTGCAAAATGCTTGAATATGGCACTGCTTTCATGCTTTTATTGTGCAAAACACTAAACTTACTCTTACAGACTGATGGTGCTGCAGTTGTAGCCCTGCAGCACAGGAGAGACCTACCTGTACAGAGTGTTCATTGTGTTACACATGAGGAATTCATTTCCTGAGCCTTATTTCAGGTATCCAACAGCAGCTGGTTCAGTGCTTCATGAAAACAGCTCATTCTGTTGAAAAAGCCCTGCTGTCTTGCAGGCATGCTGCAAGTAGGGAAATTGTGCTAGAGCACAATGCCCACCAGGGAATGTACTTGTGTTAGCAATCTTTTGCCACTTAGCACTTAAATTAGGCTTCAGCTTTTGTGTTGAAAAGTTAATATGCCCCCTTCAAAAAAATACACCCGTAGTTTAGAACACTGCTGTTGCAGATCATTAATGCAAAAGATTGGCTGGATACCAGCAAGAGAAAATTACATTTGTATCAAAGTATTTAAAAAGCAGTATCCTCATTACTGACTTGTTCACAGTTACTTGATTCCCTTTCTAGGAAAATGTGTTAATTCTTTGTGAAGAGAGAAATTTAATAGGGCACCTGATGTGGTTTGCCAGTGAAAAACGGTGATTTTGATAGCTCTGTATTTCAAAGCTGGAATTTCTCAGTGGTGGTGGCATCAGTCAGTTAAAGCACAAGTGTTTCTCCAGCCACATTTTTGTCCTTTCGATGACTAAGCAACCTCGAGCCAAACAATTACAGCAGATAGAGCAAGGCAGTTCTGGGAAATTGGAATTGTAGTTTGTAGATCTCCCTCAACTTGATCTATTACCTGTCATCAAGGCTTTAGAGGTAATGCAGCTGTGTAGTATTCTTCTGATGACATGAGTTTTTGCATGATAGTTAAGAACTCGGTTGTCCAGACTTCCTTTTTTGTAGTATAGAAAAAGAGGGCAGTGGCTTGAACTTAGGCTATGTACTCCTTTCTTCATTCTCAGATGAACTAAGAGGGAAGGCTGCAAATTCTTGGTCAAGTTTTACACAGTCAGGAAGAGCAGAAACAATGACCAGGCATATGCAGAATAAAGAAGCTTTTTAGAATTATAAATAAACAAACAAGAACACAGAAAAAATCCAAAACACAGAGCAAGTTTCAAGCAGCTTTGTCTCTTTTGGTTTTCAAATTGGTCATGTGAGATGCAGCAGTTGCTCAGCCTTCAACACAGATTGTCACTTGCTATGAAGAGAAGTTCTCAATGAATCCTGGACCCAACAAGACATTAAAATATCATTAAAATACATCAGCATTCTGTAGCTTAGCTCCTTTGTGTGTCTTTGCTCAGCCTATGCTCTGACCAAGCTTATTGCAGTTCAGTTTTTCCACTGTCCCAGCTGGGATGAATGTAAAACATTTTAGTGTTTAAACTCATCTACCAGTTCGATGGCAGTTTAAAGGATAAATTGTCCCATATCAGCTCAATGCAGGAACCAAAATCATCCTTGAAAGAAGCCATGTGTGATTTTCATCACACTCTAGGTACACAGGGTTCACGAACAGGAGTGGCCAGCAGAATAGTTCTTACATTTCATTAAAGTTGGGCATGATGATGAATTTAACAGCTATGATGGAGTTCCTTGTCTCACTCGAGGATGGATGGATCCCATAGTTTTGGTATATGGAAGACAAATGTGGATTTGAACTGTAGCACATCAGTGTGTCAAGTCAGACCTGTGCTTAAAGCAGCAGTGCTTAATACTGTTTTACTATCAAGGTTGGGTAACCAAAATTCCTGTTTTTTTCTTAAACAAGAAGTTTCATTAGGAAAAAAAGAATAAGTTGTTCATCTTGTTCTCTGATACTCTATCTCCGCAATTTGCTGTAATGATTTCTGCTTTGGATTAAAATGTCTGAATACAAATACTTTAAAATGAAAGTTGATGAAGGAAATCCAGGTGGGCTTTTCTAGAGACATAGATTAAGTATGTCAGTTAGTGTGCAGTTCATTTGCAGCGAAAGGAAAAATTTAAGAACACAAAGTGTAGTGGAACAGCTATGAATTTTGTCATAATTATTGGTGTTTTGCTTGTGAAGAAATACTAACTGGGGTCTGATCAGGAATGGTAAGTCACATAGTCTTATCCACTTGAACAGAGAAGAGTGTGCTGTGAGGTGGTGAGTAGCCAGGAGTTTCTGTTTGAATACCATATGGAGGTGCATTTAGTATATTCATCTGGAACATCAGAAAGCTAAAATTTCGGCATTTTCCTGAGGAGACAAATACAAAGCATCCAAGCAGGAGGATGTTTCTAAAGAAAATGCAGTGAGTTCTGTTGTAAGGCCCGTTCATATTCATTCAGTTCCCAAGCTGAAGAGAGTATAAGTTTCAGAAACCGTGGCTAAGAGAAATGCACAGGGGAGTAGGAAGTGGTTTCACGTTGAAATTGATCCCAAATTTGTTTGTTTATTTCTTTGGTTTGTTTTTTGGGTTTTTTTCTTTTGTTTTGTTTTGTTTAGAATGTGAGTGTTCTTGTGAGGTTGGCCATGACATTTTCAGCTCAGAAAAATCGGATTAATCCTAGTTTTTTGATGTTCCTCCTGGGAGAAAATTCTCTCTTAAACAGTTGGAATGAATTTAATCCTTTCGCATTCCATTCTCAAGAAATGCTGGAACCACTGTTCACAGGAAATCCAAGATATTTTTAAAAGGACAAAGTCAATACTTTGTGCAGAGTTCAGCTCGGGTACATTCAGGTAAAGGAAAGGTGTTGGCTTAGACAGGAAGAGTCTACAAAGTAGTAAAAACACATTTCAGGACTGAATGCCAGGATGTCTGTGCCTTCTCCTTTAATGGATGGGCGATAAGGAGCTGCAGAGCTGTTGAGCCTGGTACTTGAGGAAACAGTCTCCCCTTAAATGCAGTCCCTGCTCCCTGTGCCTCTCCAAGTGTGAGCTGTGGTGCTGCATCACCAGCACAGCCTGGTCCCTTTCTTTTCCCCTGCAGAGTGGATCCCTGCAGGAATTGGCCTCTCTGTATTTTGATTGTAGTTTTGGATTGTTTGGTTGTTTTTTTTTTTTTTCTGGATGCTGGTAAGAGTTCTTAAAATCTGCTGGTACCCCAGTACCAGCAAGAGCATCAGTGTGTGGGTCACCAAGCCCCTGAGCAGGGGGGCTTGGGCACTGGGCATCCATATTGATGTTATGGATATATTCCTTTAATAAATAAGAGTTTGTTTCGGCTGCTGCCAAGAAAATCAAGTGGATTAGGGTCTGGTTAGGGCTACAGGAGTAACATTATGTGATGGTACATTGTAGTTCTGAGACTCCAAACAGTGTAGATCCAATTACTTCAGGCTGTTTCCAGAGGCTGGAACGTACAGGGTATACAGGTCAGTTGTGCAAACAGCAGCTTTTCATCTCAAATAAGACAGAGTCAGCTTCTTTGGTCAGGTGCTCTGGTTCTCCTCCTTCCAGCTCCTGTGATACCTGCAAAGTAACAAAGGGAAAAAGATGGGGGGAAAAAGTGGAGTTCATATTCCAGCCCCTTGAGTTGGCTGTTCACAACCAGGCCACATCAGACAGGCTTAGGCGTTTCTTGGACTGTGAATGCAGGCGTGGAAATTTGAGAAGGCATAATCTAGAGCTAGAAAACAATATAGGTAAAATAGGTTATGGTTTGCACACAGAAAAGAGTATAGATTCACATCTGCAGTGTGACTTCATGCTGAGCATCGTTTTCAAGTTGATGTTCTTAATGCTGGTATATCTGTGGTATGAATAGATGTCTGATTTTTAGAGATTGTGATCCATTCACGGTTCATTGTAATCATTAAAAGAGTATTAAAAGGAAAAAAGAGTGGAAGTGGATTTTCCAAACAATGTCTTTCACAAGTGTCCTGCAGACCTACTGAAGATTCAGAAAGGACCTAATTATGTTTTTGTTTTTCTGATATTTTTTATCTGAGATTGTCTCATGTTGTAAATTTTGCATTTAAAATATAGTCTCGTTAAAAATTAATATTTGCAGTAAAACACAAGTCCAAGTGCTATTGTGTCCCAAAAAATCTTTTAATGAGGCTTTAGTTAATGAATAATATCTACATTAACACACAATTAGGACAACCCTGCAAGATCTAAGACTGTGTTGTGAAAGAAAGGGATATTAATTGCAAAGTAGATCCAAAATTGTTTTAAAATGATGAAGCTCTTTCTGTTAGGAAAGCTTCACTTTCTTATAACAAGGAAATGTACCCAAACATTTTGCTTTCCTTCTCTGCAATATCAGGCTGATTGTGTACTGGCTCACTGGATGTTTACCTGAGCTAAAGTACTGCTCTGGAATTCACACTGTAAATAAGCTAGCTAGGCTTCTGGGATTAATGCACTCTATCTGGAGAACACCCTCCAATTTGTCATAACATGATAACTTGGTAAATACTACATCATCTGCTAAGCAAGTATTACATAATCTGTTGAATTTAAATATGCAGGCTATTAAAAGAATATGGATCAATATGGCAGCACCTGAGAGGACCATCACATGTCATATTTTTTGTTATCTCTGTACTGAAAAATCAAGTTACCACTTTTTTTTTATTCCTTAATCTGATATATATTATATTTATACATGTTTTTCGTTGTTTTTTTGGTTGGTTTTTTTCCCTTTGGTTTTTTTGTTTTGTTTTGGTTTTTTTTTGTGTGGCACCTTGCAGGATCCTAGTCCAGTGAAATGAAAAGGACCTGCAGTTTAATATGATAAATAATTTTTTTCAGGTTTTGTAAGCCACAGAAAAGACTCAATTGTGGTACATTATTTTTCTCTGTACTGTATTTATTCTATTATCTTTAATAGCTATGAGAATAGTGAGGTTTTATGCTTCTATCCTTATTTTTTGGTTTTTTTGGGGTGAGAACTCTGGATGATGTGTAAAATAGACCTTTTGAAGTAAACTGAAGATGGTATCATGTCTCCTTTTTATCCTTGAATGGGAGATCCGTCCCTGTTCTGGTCAGAATGGCTATGTAAAAAATGGGAAGCAAATTTCCAGGGCCTGGCTGTGTGTTTTCTGCAGGGCAGTGTTGATGTGGAGTGCTAAGGTCTGGGATTCTGATGCTTCCCTGTCCCCATACCCTCATTCTCTGTGGTAAAAAGGATGGAACATAGCACAGAAGTAAGACCCATGTTTTGTACTGATCTTGGGCCAGTCACTGAAAAGATTAAAAAAGATTGATATTTCTCTAGTATTGACACTTCACATAGGTTCATCCTTAATGTATCTTAGAAGAAAAAAAAAGTTGTTCTTTAGACTTTTAAACTATGGTAAACTGTAGTTCAGGTTGTTGCATTATTTGTTTTGATGCCTTTTTGGGGAGCATGGGGTGTATGAATGACTGAGTTTTGACCGTAGAAAACTGAAATCTGTTTACCTCCAAGTTAAAATTTAAGTTTTGTATAATGATGCAATCCTCAAGGATAAATTTTCAGTAGAATCTGCCAATGTCTGGCTTCTGCATTCATCAAGTTTCAGTTAAGTCCCTTTTACAGGTGTGTGTCCTAGTAAAGTGTGGTCCACAGGAGTAGATTAATTCAAAATACTTGTGCCAGGATTTTCTAGTACTTGAGAAATTTCTCTTTAAAAACCTAGCTGTATCAATGCCCAGCGCTAAGCATGGCACTCTTCCAGGAGCAGTATTCCTGCTGTAATGAGCAGAGATATTTACTTTAGATATCACTAGGATAAAAACAGGAATGTAAGAAGCTGGAAAGATGTGAATGTGGGACTGACAGGATTTCTAGGTGCATTGCGTTTGTGTGCAAAGTATTCGTGCATGCCCTTGGCTCAGTGAAAGGGCATCAAAATGCCACTTTTTCTGGAAGGGTTTGGCGTTCTGCAGTGCTGGAAAGGTGGTTTGAATCCCCAGTGCCCTTGCACTAACATGGTGCCTTTTAGAATGGAGATGAAACAGTACTACAAGTCTGAAAACGTGGAGCTGTGGCAAGCCAAGTTCTGGTTTTGACCTTCTGAGTGTGGGCCCATTCTTTAAAGAAAAGATAAAAAGGCAGTGTGTTCCCTTTTAATCTAATCCTCATCAGACCTGTCCAAGGCAGTGGGTTGTACCGTGTCGTCTGCCTTCTCCTTAGGGAATCACAGCAACACTTGGGTGTATCAAGTGTTACTGCCTTCAGTGTGGCACAGTGTGTTCCTGAAAATAAGAATGGAGTCATCCCCACTTGTTCAGAGCACCCTTATCAGTCTCTGCATTTATTCTCTCCATCGTGGTACAGTAACTGCTGCGAAATTTCCAGTGCGTGTATCGAGTTTCAGATTAGTGCAGGCCCCTGTGGTTCTTGGAACAGCATGGGGCTGTTTTTGTTTACTGATGACATTTATCCTCTCATTTCCTTTTGGAAGCCTGACAGCTTCTCACTGTCTCATGGGGAATGTATTACAGGGCCTTCTTTTCATGCCATGTCTGACAGCAAGCACTGCACTGCACAGTATCCATGTCTGCTTGCTATGGAGCTGCTGCTTCCAGCAGTCAGAGTGGCAGGAGCTTGGCTGGGCACAGAAGCAAGAGGATTTCTAAGTGCAGTTATCTTTTCTTGCAGGAGGAGACCGGGAGCGGATGACAGCTAATCATGAGACCTACCTACTCATGGCGAGCACGCAGAATGACATGGAGGATTGGGTGAAATCCATCCGCAGGGTTATATGGGCACCCTTTGGAGGAGGTGAGTCACTGGGGGAACATGCAGTGCTCACAAAGACACACGGGGGTTCTTCTGTTATCTCTGAGTCCCAGCCAGAGTTTTGAAGTAAAGAGGAGAACGGCCTAGATCTTTCCAGAAAAGTGGAGTAAACGTGTTTCCATGCAGAGGGCTCAGTTAAAAGACTTTGAACTGTCTGGAATCACTTCCCTTGATGAGGATAGCTCTTGATAGTGTGAGGGGGAATTTTCACAGAACATTGGTCTTGTATGAAATCGGCTTTCCTGCCAGGAGAGGCAGGGTAATTCCTTTGGTCACCAGCTGAGAAACCATCCATGGTGTTTCTTAAATGCCTCTTCGAAAAGCTGTCAGCAATTCTCCTGCCAGTGACAGCTAAGACCAGCAATAGTATTATATGAAGCTGTGCCTCAGAATATTAGCACTAACAGTGTGGGAATTTGACTGGCATTTCCAATGATTTCAGTAGTACTGGACCAAAATTTTATTATTGGGAGTCTAGTTGCCTTTTTAAAAAGCTCTCTTATGTTGAATAGGCTGCAAATTATTGTAATAATTTTCATCATTACTATTCCAGTGATAATATCTATATTATAATACACTTGCACAAAATGTCTGTGTGTTAATCAGTCTGTTCCTTGGAGCTCTCAAATCTCTAAGTCTGCGGACAGAAATACTTTCCTGCAGTGGAAGACCCACCTGTATTGCAGCAAATGATTATTCTTGTCTGCAGGTTGCTGGAAAAAAAGTAAGGAGGACAGGATCGTCTGTGCTGTTTTACAATCAAGAAGTGCAGTTATCACTGAAAACTCTTATTGCTGACTTCTTTCTCTTAACTGCCGGGTAGAACACAGGAGGGAGGAGGGAGAGACTAATGGAAATTTTAAAGAAAACTTTCCTTGTAAGCTACTCACCTTCCTTTGTGCGTTATTCAGGTCACACAGTATTTAGGAGAGGACTTTGGCCTCACTGGTGGGCTGCACTGAGGGACTCGGTCAGCTGGGGCCTGCCTGGCATCTCTGAAATATGACTGACTTCTCCTTGGCTTCTCCTGGGGAAATGTGCCTTGAAAAGATGGTGCAAAGCAGTCATGTCACTGGCATCAGGCTCTTTATGTTAAATAAGTAGCACTGTCCTGAATCTGGGAAGGTAGGCCTTGGAATGCTTCAAAAAAAGCAAACCATACCAAAGAAACCCAAAACTCACAAGGTAAAAGGTTTGTCTTAAAAGGCCTAAAGTACTACGGGAATATGGAGTTGATTTGGAAAAGGGAAGGTATGTGTAGCACAGTCTTCTCTAATTAGGCTAGGTAAGAGACTTGGGTTTTTCTATAGCACAGAGGTTCCCCATCCCCAGCTTTCTCTTCGGAAAGTAGGACTTGTGTTGAGCTCCTCAGCATTCTCCTACTCCAGTCCAGTAGCAGCATAAGCTGCTGTGGCAGTAATAAATTTGGAGGCTTAGCAGAAATGGATTTTTCAGAGAGTATCTTTGTGGATTTTTGTGCTTGGCTTCCTGCACCACAGTATCTTTCTGTGGCAGATAATAGGGAAAGGCAGCCTTGCTGCTCTTCTGCAAGTGGAGGTGTCTCTACATGTCACAGGCAGGGAGCTGCGATTAGGTGAAACTAAATTCTAGCCCAAGTCAATGAACAAGGCTACAAATAGAAACCAAATCTCTCCAGTCCTGACCCTGTGCTTTCTTCACCAGCTCCTCATTTGCTTTTATAGGACAAGAGCTATTTCTGATTTGCAGCTGGGAATCCTTCCAGCCACCAAGAAAATTCTCAGGACACCATCATTGTTGTAGGAATGTTTAATGACACTGAGGGAAGCATCTCGCTGAGGATTTTGCTTGCTGTTTTACATAAAACTAGAGGGGTGCAATCCTTGCATTACCTTTTCAGTTCATTTGCAATTAAAACACTTTGAAGTATGTTCTTATTTTTCTTTTTGGGTTTCTTGAACAAGTATACTGAATCAGAGTTGTTTGTATTGGGAAGCAAACAGTTAACTCCCTGGAAAATGCAAAAATAGCTGGAATATAATTTAGGGTGTAGTGTTCATGGAGAAGGTTTGACTGTGATAGCAAGGCAAAGGCATTATGATGGGATGTGGCACCGTTAAGAACCAAGTTTCCAACATGTCTCCCTCATTTTATTAACTACTTGATAGTCAGAGCTATCTTAACAAGGATAAATAAATCCCGTTAACTGTTCTGTAATTACAAATGACCAGACACTCTCGTATTTTTATTATCCCTTGCTCTGTGGATGTTTCTACAACTGCTGCAGCAATCTGACTCTTCTTAAGACAGATGCTTCTGACTTAAAATGTCTTAAGAGCCTGCCTTTATGGTCTGTAGTTGTTGAAGTTAAAAATGGTTTCACATATTATAATAGGTGTAAAAAAGATACAGGAAAGTTGCAATCACATGATGATGACTAGCCAGTAACAAGTAATTACTTGCAACACAAAATTATTCCAGACAGCTAATTAATCAATACACTGATTTTATATCAGCTTCCTGAATTTCAGTACTTAATGGTAAACCACAATAGCCTGATGTCACACAAGTCAAGTGCCACTTTGAGGAACATGTGAATTTTCTGGTTCTTTTAAGCGTTGTAAGTAAGCTCTGTATGTGTATGTGTGTGTGTGCTGCGGATGTATACAAGCCTTGCTGAGCCACTAATATTTAAAGTTTGTCTGGCAGTGGGAGAGGACTCCTGGTACCACAGCGAGGAGCTCTGTAAATGATTAACTGTATCATTAAATTGTTATTTGTTAACCCGTGCTAGAAGGAGAAGGTGGGAGGGGACAGGTGGGAATCTGCTAAGCTCATCAGAAACAGGTTGTTTTTTGCACCAGAAAAATAAGGTGACTGTGGAAAGAAAAATCTGAAAGGGAAAAGAAATGCAAATGAGGCAGGGCATGTAATGCCTGTTTGCACATGAAATTCCCTTCCTGATTAGATTAAAAAGGCAATTTTTTACAGAGCCTGCAACTAAGGCGGGGAGGGAGGAGGCGAGAAGAAGGAGCATGAGCATTTTAGCAGGGGTAGTAGTGTAAGGTCTGGCACCTCCTGCAGGAGCCAGGCACAGCCTGCTCGCTTTCCCAGCCGCCGCACATGACAGGCACAGCCTGAAGTCAACTCAAAGTCACCCGAGGAGACACAAACCTGCGCTGCGGCTGCCGCGCCGCGTCCTGCCCGCACCTGCTGCACGGCAGGCGGGGAGCAGCACAGCCCCGCTGCCATCCCCGCTGCCAGCCCTGCCGTGCCCTGCCCTGCCCTGCCCTGCCCTGCCCTGCCCCGGGGCCGGCGGCCAGCGAGCCGCCAGAGCATCCCCCCGCTGCGGGCACGGATTCCTCAGCAGCTCCCGGGATCCTGCCGGCAAGGATGCGCCGCTGCCGCATCTGACGCGCCTCTCCCCGGAGAGCTCCTGCTAGTTGGAAGGCAATAAAACAAGCGAGGAGCCCATGAGAGCATCGCACCAGGAGCTGGCTGTATAAAAGGACTTTTGAGAGGAATCTGGTAGGACAAAGAGCCTTTCGGGCGAAGGTACTGTTATTTTTGCTTCTCGGTTGCAGAAATTACTGGTGCCAGTGAGGAGTGTTGTATCCTGAAGGATTCTTCCGTGGCCTTTTTGGTATTGTTCTTCTCTTTCCCCTCGCACACCGCACAGTGCTGAGCTTTTGCTGTGGAATTAGAGTCTCTGCCACTCAGCCTCCTGTTCTAGCTGGGAGGAAGAGGTCTTTCTCGTCCTCCATCTGTGCAGGCACTTCTATTTGGAGTGGAAGATACATCTTTTTGCTGAAACTCTTTTGTTGTGACATTGTGTAATAGGCAGTTGTCTTACTGCAGGAAATAAAAGAAACTAAAGGAAATAGATGGGAGGAAATTGTTCCCCAAAGCAAAACTGAAGCAGAGAAGAGAACATCAAAATCGTTTCAAGCCCTACCCAAGATCTAGAAGACCACAAATCTCCCAGCTCCAGAGGAAAATACACTTACAAAAACTCCTCAGTAGTCAGTAACGATGAGCAGTCGTGGTGTTCTGTCTGGATGCTGCTGGTGAAGGAGAGCTTTGGAGGGACGTGGGGGCTCTGGCCTGTATGATGCCTGAAGACAGAAATGCTGGAGTCCGCAGCCCAGGTGCCTTAGCAGCAGCTCCCTTCATTCCTAAAACTACTTACAGGAGAATTAAGCGGTGTTTCAGTTTCCGCAAAGGTAGGTCTGCTCTGTGCTGTGTTCTGCTGTGCTGGTGAAGCCACGGCTTCTGAGAAGTCAAGGGGGCTCTGTGTGCAGGGGCAGACGAGAACACCGAAACAAAAGGCGTTAAATAATGCAGATGCCAACATTCCAGGAATGATTTATTTACTCCTTTGTTCATTTGTTGTAGCTGGCCAGCGGATACTGTCTCCTCTGCATGATAGCCCATGAATGCAGGAATGAGGTGGAATGAGACAAGATTATTGCGGTGGCTCTGAGCAGAATTGAGTGAGAACACTGAGGGAATTAGACCTGTGATGCTGCTCTACATTGCCTATTTGGCAGAACATCAGGAAAAAGAGTTTATATTTGCATTTTGTCTGTGTGAGAGGAGGGAGGGAGAAGAGAGGGAGCAAAGCAAAGTGATAAATGTTTATCTGTGCAGAAGCCTGAGTCCCTGATTTCAGAGGTTTCGGGTGGAATAAAGTGTAGCTCTACAATGCACTGTCCTGGTGCAAGGGCTGCATCGTGCTGCCCTGCAGCCTGCGTTTGCCTTTTCACTTGCGGCATAGAGAGGTTTATAGCCAGTTTTGTTTTGCATTGCACATACTCCTGCTGAAGCAGAGAATGGAAATACTCGAGGTAAGAGGGCAGAGAGGAGGCTGCATGTCATAATATGTCAGCTGAAAGCACTGGAGGGGAAACACATGTCTGAGGCAGAGATACAACGAGTGATAGTAAGGTGCTAGGGCATTTGGGATGGATGGGGAGAAACTGTTTCCATGACAAGGATGAAAACTTTATGGGGGAAGAAGAAGAGGGTGGATATTAGTGCTGTTTTAAAAGCTCTGCTGGACTGAGAAATCCAAGTGAAAGGGCTAAATTGTCATGTTTTTCTGAAGCACGAGAAATTATTTTACAAATTACACAAATTCTTACACAAATTCTTCCACCTTCTTCTGCTGCTCCTTCCTCAGCTGTTCCTCCGTGCTGCCACTTGTCCTTTTGCAGGACCACGCAGCTCTTTGCTCCCAAGCCTCAGCAGCAGTGCAGTGACATCATTGCTTTCGAGGGTTGGCGAGCAGGCAGTCAGGGGCGATGTCTTGGAAGGAAGGATCTCAGCCAGCGAGGGGCTCACTGCAGAACTGCTGCAGAGATCACCTATCACCTGCAGCTGAGGTAGAACTGGGAGCTGTTTGCCCCCTGTACCCCCCTCCCCAAGGCCCTTGGTTGCTGGAGTTCAGTCCTGCTGGAAGCTGGCCAGGAAGATGTGCCTGTGTATTGCATTTCAAGGTGTCGGTGTGAATTAGAGCTGCCTGTGCCCCATTTATACCCTTAGCTATTTGAGAAATGTTTGGAAGTTGAATAAAGGATTAGCTGATAATTTTGCAGACAGCTGCCTTTGTGCCTGGGTGCAGCCTTAGCTGCTCCAGGAAGAGCTTCAGCTGTTGATTCTTCCCCTGCATGTTCTGATACAGAAACTCTCCATGTCTAAAACATCCAAGTGAAGCAGCAGCACTTGGGGCAGAGGACAGAGTGATAGAAGTGATGCTGCTAATTTGCTTTCCTCTATGTAAGATTTGTTTTGGTTGCTTTCTATATACATTTTCTGTCAAGGCCCCTAGATCAGAGGTGCAGAATGCTGGGGCATGTATTTAACTTGGTTGTGTCTCACTAAAGTCAACAGAAAGATGGACATTAACTGCACTCAGTCAAGCCCTTACTATGGTGGCACTGGCACATTAAGCTAACTACACTTGTCTTATTAATTGGTTTACTGAATTACTGCAACTTCATTTGCAGATTGTATGCCTAAGTATGAAAAAAAGCAAAACTAGCCTCTGTAAACCTAATCCATAATTGTATAAAGCAGATCAATTAGCTTAAGCTGCAAAACATGATGCAGAAAATAAAATCAGCAGGGAAAACCACTGGCTAGTCATGGGAAGTACAAGGGAATCATGACATCATCTTAACTAATGATACCAGATATAGAACCCTTCTTGTAAATCCAGATCAAAGTGCCATTGTGATTGGCACCAAAAAATTAGATGCCAGACTTCTGGGCTTTGAGGGTCACGTCATAGGAGAAGTCAAAGCTCAGAGGGCAGCCAGCATCTGAACAGAGACAGAGCCAAACATCTTTAAAGTCCAGCTTGAAGCAGCTGCTCTCTGTTTAAGTACCACAACAGGAACTTCCATGGAGAACATGCAAAGTCAGTGGAGAAAGCAGTATCTGAGGAGGCATGCAATGGGGAGAACATTGAATAATGTGGTGAATTTGGGTGGACAGAGTTGTGGAGAAGGAAGTGGCATTGGCTGTGGCTAGAGAAATAGTGCAGGCTCTGATACGATCAACTGTGACAAGTTCCTGGTGATGTTTTCAAGATTGTCTTCTTTCCTTTCCTGTATCTAATTCTGCTCTTATATCAGAGTAGTTTTTGCAAGCAGGTTATTGAGGTGTGCAAAGGTTCTAAACTCCAGGGTGGGAGTTTATCTTACCTTCTCTCTGACTGTGGGGTTGGGAGAAGTGTTAAGGAGAAGAAAATCATTCAGGCAGCAACAAAGTCGTGCTACCACTGGTTTTGGTGGAGTTTTTTTCTCTCCTGTACATTACAGAATTCTGTAGAGAAGAAGAAAATACTCCCTGTCTTTGATCCACTCAAAACAGCACTTACTGCTGGGGAGCATCTGAGCAGAAAGCTGATAGGAAATAATAATTAAAAACTCCTTATTAGGTGGCCATGACAGCCACTTCTTTGTGTTATTCCAGAATCTTGGTTCCCAGCCCTGCTGTTGAAAGCCATGCATCTGATCTGTTATTTTCTGTCAATGAATTACTGATGAAGAATGAAGAGCTGTTTAAAATTTGCATCCAGATTCTAAAATGAGATCAGTTTCTTTAACCTTAACTGACCTTTTCTGATCAGTACAGCCCAGGAAGCCTCAAATTGTTTTGGAAGCACCAGGATCCCTTGATCCTTTGCTGCACATGTACAGGTGTGGGCCACCTATGAAAGCATCAGCCCTCAGTGCCTTTTGCTGTCTGAAACCTTCTGGCCCACTGAATGCATGTGCTGTGGTAGATCTAGAGTGGCAGGTGGGCTTTTTTGAGATATTCCTTATTTCAACCCATTCCTTATGGAGTGGCCACCTAGATTTTTCTCCTTTTTTTTCCTCCTGAATCAAAAGTCCATAGACTTTAGATATGATGCCTTCCTGTGTTCAGTTAGCTGAGGAAATCATTGACTAATAGCATTCTTAGATATTAAAGCCATACTCTTAACTGTGACTATGCACCATGAAAAGTAACCTCTGTGTTTCCACAACTCTTGAGAAGACATATGCAGAATTTGCAAATAGCACTGTGGTTTTTTATAAGGTTTTTGGGTATCTGTTAAGCATTGAAACCCACTTTCTGAAAGTGTTTACAAAACTTTTGCCACGGGAATGTTCTAGTTAATGAATAACTGCTCAGCATGCCCTTTACTAGCATGTGATTTTCCTCTTTGATGTTATGCGTGGTCTTGGCTTAATTGGATATAGCTTTACAGACCTGCAACGGCTCTCTGAAAAAGCAGTTGTGCTGATTAAATCTAATGACTGGTCAGAACTGGATCCTGTGCATTTCTCTGGCTTTCACCAGCTGTGGGGAAGCCAAGCCAATGCTATCTGAATCTTACGAGTTCTTGTTGATTTATTTGTTTCTCCTCTGGCACCCTATCCCAAGGATAAACCAAGCCACAGGTCAGCTCTTGTGCATTTGTGCATTTCTGGATTTTGGAGACATAGAGATTTAAGAGGAGCCACTTCAGTTTGGATTACAACATGAGTTATGAGGGCTTTCTTTTACTTCTTTCTCCAACAGAGATGTTCTTGTTTAGTTACTGTAGTGGAAATTTAAGAAACAATATTTGAGATTATAACCAAAATCACGGAGACAATCTAGTCTCCATAACTGGGACTGTCTTTTCCTTTCTTTTTTGTAAAGGTGCAAATAATTACCAATTACAGCTGATAGTGTTCATCCTTTTCTCTGCCAAATATTATGGAACTGCAGTTTTCACGGGAATGCCAAATAATCAACCTCTTAATGCTGGTAGCCTGTTCATCTGCAGCATCTCTGTAGCAGTTCGTTGTGGCATGAGAGGGGATAAAAGCATTAGAGAGGGGCAGTGGAAGAAGGTACACCTTACCCAGGAGACACCAGAAGGATGATGAGCCAGGTAGAAGCTATGGCAACATGATGTGGCAGTAGAGTTGTCACATTTCTGCCCCTGGCAACAGAGCACTTTTGCCATAAGGCATCAGCAAGTCTGTAACTTCAAGTCAATATTTGTGCAGGCTTATCATGACTGATTCATTTCATGGCCAAGTGCTGCCTGGTGCAGTGTTCTATGTTAGTTAGGTGGAGGAAATGCTTCTTTTGGAGAATCTTGTTCAACCTGCACTTAGACACCAACCCAAGCCTGCCTGAGTTTAATGCCAATGCCAAACAAAATGAAAAATAGTGTTTAATTCCAGTTGCAGACATCTTAGTGCTTTCTGATTCCCACCTGTTTTCAGTACAATTTGTGTTGTGGTGCATCAGCAATTTGTAATAATATAAGTAAGAGTTTTGCTCCCACTGCACAAAATGCCCTTATTCTGATTTTTTTCAGTATCTATTAGATGTGCTTTGAAAACCGACTTTAAAATGAACTAAAAAAAAGGCAGCATCCAAAAAATGCATTAATAGAAAGTGATGTGTTTTAACTGTAGTGTGTCATTACTAATAGGAGTTTCAAAGCACTCTGGTAGGTCTAAGAACTTACTCTCTCCTACAAATGGAAGCAGCAATATGCACATTACTGATTAAAGAAAGTTAGCATGGTGAGAAGAAGATACAGCCAGTAGGAGAACGCTTATTCCTGCTAATTGTACTGTCAGTAGGCATGAATTGTAATTATGTGTACATTGTAGTGGTATAATTGGAATATCCTATCGTATTTTGTTTGAAAAGTGGCAAAAAGTCTTGTGTTTAAAACCAGGACATCTCATGTGTTCTTACAAGGAGGCTTAGGCTGTGTGTTTATAGGGCAAACTGGAGCAGGGTGGCCCAGTCCTGCACCTAAGAAGGAATAACCCCAGGGAAGCAGCTCTGAGAAAGGGACCTGGGTGCCCTGGAGGACAGTAAGCTGGACACAAGCCAGCAGTGGACCTGACAGCAAGGAACATTTGGCAGCAGTCTGGGCAGTATCAGCAGGAGGAGAGGTAGCAGAAGGAGAAAAGTGATTAACATCTTGTGCTTAACATTTTTAGACCATATTGCAAATACTGTATCCTTTAACAAACAAAAACCCACCAAAACCAGGAGGTGGAGATAATACTAATGTGCATTGGGCAAAGGATCGCTAAGGGGTTGAGGAGCTAGAACACTTGCCCTTTGAGCAGAGGCTTTGAGGAGAAAATGAGGCTTGTTGAGCAGGGAGAAGGGACAGACTGGAGGGCACTGAAATGCAGCTTTCTCCTATATTAACAACTTTGGAATCCCCAGACTCCCATAATCACACAGATCCTTTAATTGACTTTGAGTGGGCCTTCCTCCTTAATTCCACTGCTCTGAGAGTGTAACAAGTGGAAGGACTTGGAGATTTTCTTTGTGTTGACCAGCTGCAACTGTTAACTTGGAAAAATACAGGAAACACAAATTCAGTTAATACTCCTCCCATCCTTATAGTCAGTTTTTAGGAGGTTAGGAAGATATGCAAGAATTAAGAAAACATACTTCACATACTTAACTCCTCTGCCAGCCTCAAGGCCCCAAATTTTGTGGATGCTACATCAGTCAGTATTCTCCTAAACTTGACTCTGAAATTACAAAACTTCCTTCTTTAACTGCTAATTGTTGGGCTTTGGGTTTTGTACAGCATGAAAAAAGAGAGCTAATAAGGAGTGACTGTGTGATGTTCATTCTCCTTACCTACTGCTGGTTTTGGCATCCCCAAGTGTGGGTACCATGGCAATCACAAAATACACTGCTCTGCATCTCAGAGACTCTCTGGATGTCTTAGCAGGACATCATTTACTCTCTCCAGTTGCTTCCTGTGCTACAGTAAAAATGATTGCTTTTAACTACAAACCCCAGACCTTCCATATGGTTAACTTGAGACTTGCCCTACATCCTTGAGCGTTTGCAAGATAGCTGTCCTACCTACAGCTGAAGTGTAAGTTACCTTTGTGTTAAGGGAAAAATGTACACATTAAAGGTTACCCAGATGGATGCTTCAATCTGAATTTTAATCTGTGAGTGAATTAAGTTTTAGATCAAAATCAAAAGCTGTCTAGCTCAATCTTGGGCTTTTTTTAGAAAAAGCAAACCAAAACAACTCTGTTTTTCTTGTTGAATATTTTATATTTTTAAAACCAACAGGAACAGTGTGCTCAGTGAAGGGCACAATTTACTGCCTCTTTTTGCTTTATACTTTAGAGCGTATGTCATTGCAAAAGCGAAGTAGTCATTTGGTCTTTAATTTCTGATCGTGACTGCCTTAGAACTATTCATTGTCTTGCTATATATAGAAATTGGATTGCCTTGCTTCAGCCCTAGTACTGTTCAGCAAGTGGTGGTCTCAAGAGAGAGCTTCCAGCACGGATGACATGCCTGAACATTATTGTGCTGCTCTGCACTTTGAAAGGAGAGGCAAAATCAGCTGGAAGGAGTAGCTGTCGTTCCAGCAGTAGCACTGATACCCTCAGATCAGGGTTAAAATTAATTCTGTCAAAAAGCCTCCATTTTCTTCTGAGCTTAAGGATGAATTCAGGTTTCCTGCAGTTTATCTGGCATGTTTCACCTTTCATGTCAGGAACTTCTTTCCATACGCAAAATTTATTATTGCTAAAGCAGATGGTGATAATGCAGTTGGTAATGCATAATGGATTTATCATTGTCTATCTGGAGAACAAAATAATAATTTCATTTCGTAGTTACCAAATGGCTGAATTATATTTATAAATACTTTTCCCTCCGTGTGTTATATAAACAGATAGTGTTTATATGTCTTTGGAACTGATACAGGAGGTACTTAATAATTAGGCATAAATCAAAAAAGATGGGGATGCGGCACTTTTGAATCAGAAGTTTTGTGACAGTAAAACCTGTTTGTGTTATTTCCGTGTTTCCTGTGCCTGTTGTCTCACAAGTAATTTACAGTATTTTATTTTAAATAATGTTTCTTAGCATTGTTGGAAAATATGTCAGCACTGTATTTCCAGAAGAGTGTCAATGATGAAACTGAGCATTTTATTCTTAAGGAAGGAGTTGGTTGATGTTGGAACATCATGATGTTGGGAGGTTTGAGCTTTCTGTGCTTTCTGGCACTGACCCCCAAGAAAACACAGCTTTTGACTTCAGGCCTCAGAGAAGGCTTCTGAGTTTGGGTGATGGAGTTAGAGTCACAAGTGTGTAATTAGAATAGAAGCGTGTAATTTCACATGGTGAGGGGTTTTATTTTGGGTGTTGTCTCTTTCTGTCTTCTTCTTCCTTCATAATTTCAAGTAGTAGTTTTTAGTTAGATAGTTAGTACTACACTGCAGATCACAAAAATTTAGTTATTGAGTCAAAAGTATAAATAATAGAAATGTTAGTTCTTTATGAAACTTTGGCAAGGCATTTGAGTGACCTGCAAATCGCGTGGGTTGTAACAGAAGGCGTGGGCTCCTCAGATGTGTTTATGATGCTCAGCTGAGTCCGAGGTCTCTTTTTGGTGCAGGAATTTTTGGGCAGAAGCTGGAAGACACCGTGCGGTACGAGAAGCGCTATGGGAACCGCCTGGCTCCCATGCTGGTGGAGCAGTGCGTGGACTTCATCCGCCAGCGGGGGCTGAAGGAAGAGGGCCTTTTCCGACTGCCTGGGCAGGCTAATCTCGTCAAGGAGCTACAGGATGCCTTTGACTGTGGAGAAAAGCCTTCCTTTGACAGGTAAAGCCCTGCAGCTGTTGCCCACTCCCTGCAGCCGAGGCAGGAGGCGGTGTGCTGGGCTGGCTGACCCACGGTGCTGTAAAACACGTGGCAGCAGCAGATAGAATGACATGTTGTTGTAGGTTTCTCTGTGTGTTTCCTATTACCGCTCTGAAATGTCTTCTTTTTTTTGTTCTGACTTTGATGTCTGATTTCAAAGTGTTTCTGGAGAATTTCCTTTTGTGAGAAGCTGGTTAAGAGAAGTATTGCTAATGTTTTGGCTTAATCAAAAATATCTGGATTGCCTTGATCTTAATATCATTTGAAATGCAGTGGTGATGCTGGCATTTAGTCAGTTCCACAAAGGAAGAATTTCTATTATCACCAATCTCAGTGTGTTCTGTTATCTATAAAACTGACTTGGAAAGGAAGTATATTTTCATGCATTTCTTTATAATTTTGGGCCTTTGGTCTTAAAATAAAAGTCACTCTGACCATAACAACAAACCTATGTGGTCTTGAGGGTCCAGGTCTGATCTGTATTCCAATATTTATGCAGTTTTACAGAGTTAATGAGAGTTTCTGGGCCAAGGAAAACCTGGTCCTGTTCACACAGCTGGGTATGACTTTACTCTCCTGTAAGTAATTGTAGTCTCCTGTGATTTTTGTACTGTCTTCTGTAAGCATTGATAGCAGTAGTCTCATACCCAGAGTGTGCAGGGAGAGAACCAGAACCAGTGGATTATGAGTGCCACACAGACCTTTTAACTCTGACCAGAATTAGCATGATGGTCATGAAATCCCAATTCAAGAGGCTGTTAGCCAGTGGTTGTCCTCAGCATGTGCCCTAAGTGACATCCACAACACACCCCCACAGCAGCATCGGGATGCTTCACTGCAGTTGTGGGCCCAGTGGGAATTAGGAGGAAGAGGCAGATTGCATTTATTATGTGAGACCTTTGTCTGATAGCAATCCAAGTAACAGGAAGGAAAGTGTAGCTTGATCTTTTAGTGCAAAAACATGCCATAATTCAAACCCGATTACTGGAAATAATTTAGGCGCCTCCATTCCCTGTTCCTGTGAAGTGAGCAGATTCATTAAGCTTGAAGGTTTGGGCATCAGATGCACAGAAGGCAGACACCTGTAGTGCTCTTTCATCTCCAACAGTTTCTAAGTCCCAACCCTCACTTTAAAAGAAAAGAATTTATAATGCCCTGGAAAAGTGACTTATCTTCCTATGAGGTTTATTCGTTTCTCGTTTGAAGGTGAGTTAGGATAATTGATGAGTAAATGGCTTTCTGGAGCCAGAGGACTATGGGAAGTGACTGTGTTAGCTGATAAATGTTTATGGCATGCTCACTCACTGTTCAAATACCATGTCGTTTATTTTAAAATGGTAAAGAAGTATCTACTGGGTACATTTCCTTACTTGGACATTGTGATAAATATTACTGATAATGTCATTTCTACCAAAGAGTAGGCAAATGGCAGAAACAAAAGGTTATTTTTTCTGTGCCTGTAAACCAAATAATTGTGGAGGAAATGCTTAAGAAAACAAGCCACCCTGAACTATGGTAAGATGATGTACTGAACACCCCACTGAGAGGTACAGCTTGAAGGAAGTGCATAAGTTCTAAATACTCCAAACAAATGAGACCAGGGCTCAGCCGCAGTAATTTTTTTCCAAGGTTATCTAGCAACATCTGTAGCACAGACTAATGAGCCCCACGAACAGGTATGCTGGCTGAGCTTTAGCAGATGAAAAGGAGAAGAGATTTTATATGCTACTGCTGTGAAGGATGCAGGTAATTTCTACTCTAGCAATTAGAAACATCAGCAGGAGCTGCCTGTAAATCTCTGGTCCTGCAGTTCTGCTTCTGAAGCTCAGAATTTATAGAACACTGACCTTGTACATCCCCGAGTCTTACACAGGGTACTTCTCCTGTTTACTTTTTCACATTTGAGTTTGGAGAGGTGTGATTCAGGTGTAGCAGTGGTCCAGAAGTCAAGAGACAAACTCTGCTCTGATCTCTGCATAGTTTCCATTGGGCATCTGCTTTTTTCCTCTAACCTGTTGTTATATTTGTAAATTCT
This sequence comes from Sturnus vulgaris, assembly GCF_052056855.1. Taxonomy (NCBI): domain Eukaryota; kingdom Metazoa; phylum Chordata; class Aves; order Passeriformes; family Sturnidae; genus Sturnus; species Sturnus vulgaris. Next base: position 59,756,872 of record NC_142246.1, read on the forward strand.
TGAGATGAAGTTCATGTCCCGGTGTTCATAGAGTACCTGTGTGATGACCTTGGTTTGGGGCAAACTTTCATTGTGCTGAAAAACAGCCTGGACTCCAGTTTGATGCAGCCTCTTCAACAAGCTGAGCTCTTGGAAAGTGGCCATAGTATGGAAAGTGCTGTAGAGAAAGAAAAAGCCACACACATTAGGCATGCTTACTTTTTCTTGTGAACCTCTAGATCCACTGTGTTTAATATGTAATTACATGATATTATTAGCCAAAAGTCCCATCATGAAAAGCCACCCAGGTTCTCTCTATTAATTTACATCAATAGTAACAGAGATTTTTGCAGTTAGAGCAGAGCTGACATTTTTGTTCCTGGGGCATGGAACACAATGGAATACAGGTCACACTTCTGTAGGAGTGCTGGGTCACTGGCTCTGGCAGGGAGAAAGACTGGCTGCTGTCATCAGTGCTGGAACTAACACAAAGAGCTGATGTTTGAGGAGTTTGCCATTTTTCACACTCACGTTTTTTTCCATTTGCAAGTGTGCCTAAGTCAGACAAACACTTTAGAACACGTGAAGATGCTTTGAAATGTATGTGTAGGCTTGTGTATATTTTTATGTGATAAATTGTTGTTAAATAATTATTCTTCTCCTCGTGCCTTCATAGCCAATTCAGTAAAATAAATAACATAGAATTAAAAGCAAAACCAAAGGTCAGATCATACACCCATAGTCAGTGCTCCTTTAAAATGTCATCTGTGCATTAAGATGGTTGCACACCTTAAATCACTGTACAGGTGCTGGGAGGTGGAGTTCAGAGTCACAGATCTGCTCTCTGGCCCAGAGTCCAGCTGCTGTCCACAGTTCTGTGGAGACCTTGCCCTTCTTTCTCCCCTCTTGCCTTCCTGTCTGCACCTCCTTGGCACAGAAGACCACAGAACAGGCACAAGCAGAGTGAATAAAGCAAATTAGAAACAAGAAGGGGAATAGCTTCACTCAAAAGGAAATGCAGCCATATTTTGAAACATAAAGCATGTCTGAGAAATGGTTGCTTTCACATGAGTTAGTAGCTGGGTGTTCCAATACTGAAGTGAATTACAAAAATGCAGTGGAAAAAACCTTCACTTACTAATTTTGATATTTATCTTATTGTTGGAATAAGATATTGCTGAAGAATCGTGTATGAAAAGGGAACAAGTGTTTAAAATTTTTCAGTCTCACAGACTGAGAAAACCCTGTCTGATCTGAAACATCCAACACCCCAGGCTCCCTCTTATAAAACTAGAACATAATTATTTCTTGCAGTATTGGAAAGGTGAGGTGCAGCTGCTGCAGCTGAAAACTGCTGAGGCCTTTCGTGTGAAGAAAAACACAATGCCTCAAAATTGTGTCAGTTTAGAAACAAAAATCAATAAATACCTCACTCCCTCTGAATCTATCTGCACATATTGTGAAATTTGCTTTAAGGAACTAGCAGTGTAATTAGGCAATCACTCATGCTTGCTACTATTTGAAATATCCCTGGTATTTCCAGTACAGCTCCACCTCTGTGTAAAATTGCCCCCCTCCAGGGAATCCATTTTCTTTGCCCTTGGGGGTATTTACTTCTTCCTTCTTGTGTGGCTTATGTTTTACTCATAAAGTCCCTCATCTCCTTTACAAATCATACATTTGTAATGACACAAAGTGAATTATGACCATTTGTTCTGTGAAATTAGCACCGAGAATATGACACTGTGTAAGGAAAATTGCATAAGGATTTGTTCCTCAGTTTTTACCTAGGAGAGGTACAAAATTGGATTTCTTTTTTTATATTGTCTCTTCCCATCTGTTGTTCGTCACAATTACTACCAGATGACATGTGAGACAAGATTGCTCAGGGAGAAAAAATATTTGAAATGTCACTGAAACAAATACTAATTAAAAAAAAGTTACTGCTCTGGTCACCATTGCAGTCAGCTGAGGAAAAGGTACCTAAGTTAGTAGTCTGTGATGGCTGGGAAATTATTCAGTGGCTTATTCGCTGGAGGCAAATGATCCAGAATGTAAAACTGCTATGTTCCTGTGCATTTAATCACTGGGATTGTTGGAGCAAAGTAAGACAGTGCCAAAGTGAGGTGAGAAGGAGCACATGCACAATTCTTCTTCTCTTCCAGAGGCAAAGAATGCCTTAAAATTTTGGTGCATGCAGGAAACAGGATGTGCCATAGTGGGGCTGCAGGCTACATTGGCCCTCTACAGATGGCGAGTAGAGAACACTGGTTGCAAAAATTGTTCTTTGTTTTCCAGATCCAAGCCTGTTCATAGGAAATTTGTTCAGAAGCAGATAGTTTCCCACAAAGAAAGGGCTTTGTATGCCTTCCTACTGGCAAGGCACAGTAATCCCTAAAACTCCACATTTTTATGTGAAATGAAGTCTACTCAAAAGCTTGTTCCTGCCAAACACAAATGGCCTTAGGCCTGTGAAAATTCCTGTTTGTTTCTGCTGGTTCCAGACTTTCTTCCCTGATCCTCTCAATCTGCTCATCAGCTATGCCTCTGGACCCACTTCCATGTCCTTTCCAATTCCAGCCCTTATTCTAACCAGCTAGCAGAAATAACCTCTGCATATGGCACAGCTTAAAGACCTAGTCTAGCAATTAAATACACGTTAGGAGACATATCTAGTGTGATGCAAGGGTCATTAAATCAGCTTAATTGGTGTCCTGTTGTGTTTTTAGTTAGGTTTGGTGTCCTCAGAGTGTTTTTAGTTATTGGCAGTGAATGAACATTTGTATTTACTTTGCATGAATTTCAGTTTCAGAAATGGTTTGTCAGCTCCAATTAAAAAAAAGAAAAAAAGAAAGACAAGGCAGCTACATATTCCCTTTGCCAGAGATAAATGATTTCTTAGGCAGCCATGGTCACCTTTAAGAAAGGATGACATTTTGCTACTATGTGCAAGGTCTGAGAGAGTGATTTTTTTTTTCAAGTATTCTTTTCTGGGTTGCAAACTTCGTGGCTTTTCTTCCAGTAAACAAGAGCAGGTAGGTTATTTGCTTTGGGTTTCCAAGTTTTTACATATGCTTGAAATCCCTGAAAAATCTTGGAGAAACTTAACCGTTTTTCTGAACAATCTACCAAGAGAAAATAATTACCAGTATATTCAGTGGAGCTGGTAGATCTTTCTCCTAGAGGGAGCCCATCTGTTTTTTAGACCTCTGCCCACCTTACCTGAAAGCACCTGTGTCTCTTTCTTTAAGGATCTGTATTTTTTGAGGTAATTTTTTAACATCCTTGCCCATAGAGTTTGTCTTTTTCTTTGTGCTAAATTTCTGTCTTCATTGCTGTATTCAAAGCCTTTATAAACCTGCATAAATTGGCTGCTGTTACAATTACTGCAGTTGGTATTTAACTTGGAAATAGAGTCTGCCCATCTTCACTATTCCTTGTGGACTGTGGAAGGTAGCATGCTTTGTAAAAATGGTGAGCACAAGGACAAAGGAGCAGGATAGGTTTGGTTTATTTCTCTGTCTAAACCAAAAAACAAGAATAGAGATCAGTTGTTAATTTATACTAGAGCCAGACTGGTAAATGCTTTCATACATGTTTCACAAGTTGTAGGCAAAATTTAATCTGGTACTTAAATGAGGCACAGGCTTGTACTAGATCCCTACATTATGTAGGAAAATTATATAGAGTAATGCTTTGAAGATACCCACAGAGGGGAAGAAAAATCACATAGCACATTAAGTTAACCTGACCTTTGAATTTCTGGACCAAAACCTGTCTCCCAAAATCAGTCAAACTGGTACACAAACTGTAATGTTCTCCTTTGTTTTATTACCAGGACTCCTAAATTGAATTACAGCCTCACAGCTTGTTGTTCCCTACTGTTTGTTCTTCGTGCAAACTGTTTATGTGCCATCATGATCTAGAGCTATTTTTGGCAGGGCATTAATCTTTTTGTAATGTGACCTTGCCTTGTTAATACTTCCTCTCGCAGAGTTTACGAGGGGCTTGCTGGCTGTGTGCTCTGGAGCGCTGACTCCAGCCCTGTGAGCACGCTGTCTGCTGCTCTGAGTTTCTGCCTGGGGTTCTGGTGACCTGCTGGGCTTCAGGGATATTGTTTATGGTGGAGAGAGTGAAAAACTCCAGGGAGTGTAATCGGTCTGACAGCCACTTGCACGGTGTCTGTGGTATCACAAAGGAAAGTGCTGTCAGAACAGCCGCGCCGCGAGAGATATCGATGGCCAAGTTCAGATGGATGGGGATTTGAGTATGGGCAGTGTGATGACTAAGGGGAGGCTGGGACACATCTGCATTTGTCATGCCTGTGCATGAACAGTGCTGGAGTGGGGGGATGCTCCTTTGGAAATGCCACCATGAATGCCGTTTAGTATTTGGGTGAGATAAGTCATTTTGCTCAGACCTCCCACCACAACATTCCAAAATAGCTGTTTCTCAGCTTGCTGATGCTTTTTATGTTGCATTCAGTTCCCCACTTTGTGCTTCGTCATTCCCATTTCAAGCTCGTAATTGTGCACTTGGAGAAAGTCTGGCTTGGTTAATGAGAGTTGTTCTAATTTAGATAACAGAGGATTTTCTGCCAGAATTGACATACTGTATTTTAATAAAAATTAATGAATACTTCTAATCATGTTAATTATGAACGTGTAATCATAAAACACTTTGATATTACACAGTCAGATAGCAAAAGAAATATGAAGATAGGTATAATCATTAAATTTCTGTAGCTGTAATGATTCTGGAATGTAGGCAGGGACAGTGCTCAAGGGGGAATTCTGCCCTGTCTTAATCTGACCACTTTTAGCTGAAAAAAGTCCATGAGGAAGAGGTCCTCCATAGGTCTGCAAAGGATCCATGTTTTAAAAACTACACTAATTATCCTCAAGGCAGAAATAAATGCTGTTATTTGACTTGGACTGTGGATGGAACACCGTAGACTAAAAAGGGAAATAAATGCCCCTAGTCCTCCAGTTCAGCACTTTTTTGAAACCTACAGCTGTCCTTTGTGGCTGAAACGTGCTTAGTGGTATTTGTGGACTGAAACACCCAAAATACAGATGCATTAGGACTGGATTCTGCCATTTTAAAATTTTTTCTCTGTAATTTAAAAAAAAGGTGAAAAAAACCCAAACACTACATTGCAAGATCTAAACAAGTCTTGGATTCTGAGAGACAGTCTCATTAGTCATAAAAATATTGGCATTTTTATAGCCACAGTTGCAGTCAAAAAAGAAAGTTACTAGCTTTGGTCTAAATGTTGATAAGCAGAATTTAAAAGTCCAGTTCTTAGAGAGCTTGGCAAGTAGTGTGTCTGTGTATACAAATTGTGTATATTTTGTTTGTGCTGTATGGTAATGCATACCCAAATCTGTATGGTAATTTCTGTACACATAGAGTAAATCCTAAGAAGTGGTCCAGTATAGTTAAGGGAAAAAAAATATCAGATGTTCCAAAATCTTACTTTGCAACTCCACCATCTCGTGGCAGTCTGTGGTATTGCCTTGGAAAATAATAATGATAATAATGATGATGATAATAATAATAATAACTATTGTATATATGTCTCTATCTGCTGATTGCGACCTGGGTTTGTAATCCCATTTTATGAAACACCTTTCTATATACTTTTAAATACAGCATATGCTTCAGGAAGTTAATTTGAGAGCTTGGGAGCAAACCTTTCCAGTTTCCTTCCTCCTCAGCATCCTGCCTCTCTGTTTCACTCTCAGTTCTTCTGTGCTAGACCCACCATTTTTGGCACTCAGTTTACCTCTTGCAGTGATAACCTAACAGTACTTCACACCGAATAAAAAAGTTTATAAATTGCATTCATTTTCAAGGCTTCTGTCCACTTCTTCAGCCTTCTTATCCTTCAGCTGCTGTGCCCTCTAGGAACAAGTATTCCACAGCAAGGACTGGTGTAAAATTACTCTTACATACTACATGAAGCATGATCCTGGCAGTACAGAGAAGGGAGGATATTACTGTGTAATCCCCTTACTGAGACACCTGTGTGTTGACTTCTAATTTGCTCTTCAGTAATTTCCCTCACTTAGCCTGTTTGATTATTGTATTTTGGAAAGAGCTCTTCAGTTTTATGCAAATAGACTCTGTAAAGATGTGGTTAAATCCTTCAGCAAAGTGTGAGGCGTTTCCTTGTTCAAATAAAAAAAGCAGTAATAATAAAACCTTCAAAAAGACGATCAGTGCTGAATTGAGAATAGGTAGTACAGAAAGGTTAGAGGCCAAATCTCAGCTAGCATTTGAAATCTCATAAAAGAGTACAATAATACCGAGTTTCATGCTAGTAGTTACCCACATTTGTTATATATGTATCCAAAAAGTGTGGTGGGTAGGTAAACACTGTTTTGAATTCAAGCTACTTTACAACAGGGGATTGCAATCAGGAGATTAGAATTTGAACTTTCTTTAAAAATGTGGGTTTGCATTGGTGTTTTTGTAGAGTTTCTCCAGAAAATGCTTTTTGGAATTTGGGCTGGGAATTGTTCATGTTGGAATTAGAAATTTTCTGCGTGTTCATTTTGAGGAATTTGGTGGTGGTGAACATTTAAACATATACAGTGCTTCATCATCTCTCTTCTTCTGACATACCATACCACATTACTCTAAGGTTGTTCCCACCATTCCTGTTAAGATTTAACTTCGTAAAAGCCATTACTGTTTTAACAGATTATTCCAAAATAATGATTAACATACCTCTAGTAAAGCTTAAGTGTGTCAAATACCAATGGCTCCCTTTGAGGCACTGTGAGTTTAAAAAAATACTCCATGTGTGAAGTCTTCAAGAAAATACTAATAATAATAATGCACATTGTAGGCACGTATGTGTGTTTTCTGTTTCTTATTCATGAAATGAGCAAAATATAGGGCCCCCTTCTGTGATTTTTCAGAAATCGGAGGGAAAGATAGCAGCTTGCAGTACAATTCTTTATCTGAACCAGGGAAAACATGTAGAACATTCCAGTAAGGATTTGAATAAATGCCTGAGTAGCTAAACCCAGGGATGGAGCCAGACAGAAGGCTAGAGAGATTTCTTCATGCTAACTTGTGCCTTATATCTAATTTCTACTTACTTTTTTTTCAGATAAGTACTTTTAAGTTAGCGGAGTGTAACTTTACCCGCCACAGAAACATTAAAGCAAGCGTGATTGCATTGTCTGAACTTGTGATTGCAGCCCTTCTCCCTGTGTTACTTTTAGTGTGCCTGATAAACAGCTGAGGCTCCTACTAGCTGTATCCAAAGAAACCTTTAATTTCTGCAAATGCAGTTACATGTCACATCAGGTCTTGGTCTGTTGGCCCTGTAATGTTACCTGTTCTGCAAGCATTCAGACATTTTCTGTTTGGTTCCTCAGCTTATTTGGCACAGGATAGAGCTAAAATTCATTTCCCAGGGATTTGTGGTTCTGAGTCTAAAGTATATCCAGGTTTTTAGTGTTAGAGTACAGCTAAAAGGCACAGTAGTCATTTAGTGGGAGCCCATAGGAAAAAGATGAATGTCAGGGAAAGAGCTGTAATTCCAGTAGGTAGACTTCAACTAAATACCTGTGGTATATATGGTTTCCTTTAAAACCTGCTTCCTGAATACTGGTAGCAGAGGACGTGGTAATAAAATGGAATTGAGACACACTGGGCATGTTTTGGGGGCTGGGGCCATCTCTGGTAGGAGAAAAATTCCCAGTGTGTGAATGCCTTGTTTCTAGCTCAGGTGAAAACGAATAGTGTCATTTAAGATGAATTTCGCATGTCTGAAGGGAGATGCTTGTCAACAAGAGGCAGGATCTATCTCCTCCATACCTGCCTCTGCAAACAGTGCCTTATGTGTAATTATTTATGGTAATAAATCACTAGAGTTGACAGACATTTGCCTGTGGGTATCCTGAGTTCTTTATAGGACAAAAAAAAAAATCCAACAAAAACCAGATTACAGGTAGGGTTTGTAAATGTATATATTGCTGATGAGTAAAATGTGGGGTGAGAGTGGAAAAGTGGCAGGTTTTAGCTTGTCAGTCTCACAGTATCATCCTGATTCACATTAATGACTTCTTGTATTCCACCCCAACAGCAACACAGATGTGCACACCGTGGCTTCACTGCTCAAGCTGTACCTAAGGGAGCTCCCAGAACCAGTTGTACCATATGCAAAATACGAAGATTTTCTTTCCTGTGCCAAAATGCTCAGCAAGGAGGAAGAAACGGTGAGTTGGTAACTCAAGTAGGATGAAATAAAAGGCTGTTGCAGTTTTCAGGAGGAGAGAAGCTGGCAGCTGTCCTAATTTAAATGAGCATCTATTAATTGAAGCAGGTTTTGTATGAAAATTGTTGCCACCTGGGTCCTTGGGAATTCTTAATAAAGGTGTGTAGAATAACCTTAGCTGTATTTGTTGCACGTCACTGAATCCAGTTCAAGTAAACATCATTGTAGTCAATAGCTTCCATTCTGCATGGAAGAGATGTGTATTTTAATGGATTAGACTCTGAACTGTAAAAGGAAGAGTCTTGATGGTTGTTGTTCAACTCTTACTGTCAAATCAGGAGTAATTTATTAGTCATAATCTAGTAGGGACCAGAACTGGGTAAAATAACCAAGTAGTTTCTTGTAGGAAATGCCATCTAGTTTAAACCAGAACTGTTCCTGGAAGGCTTAACCTTGTTATCAGCAGGAGGAATGGAGCTGCTGGTCAATAAAAGAAAGAATGAAAGAAAAAGAAAAAACATGATGAGACCAAGATACTTATTTTCTTGTTCTTCCAGAGCTAATCCATGTTAACCTAATCCAAAATGGGTTCTACAAGCTGTTCTGATCATAACCTGTATTTAATGCTGCAGTTTCAGTGGTGTGTCTGTTGTCTTGTAATTGCAATTGATGACATTTTTTTAATCTCTAATACAATATTGAAAAACTGTGCCTACTCACTCTCTATTTTTCCTTAAACCTCTTAAAGGGCCTGAAAGAACTGGTGAAGCAAGTGAAGAGCCTGCCAGCTGTCAATTACAATCTGCTGAAATACATCTGTAGGTAAGTGCTCTTGCAAGAATATCACAATAGTATTTTTAAGTGTGAGCTGACAGACAGACCTGTCTGTGAATGTGCCCTGAAGGTAAAACATTACTCACACTTGGAGACTGGAGAACTTAAGTGAAGGTACTAAAATGGTAGGTTTTCTGCATGACTAATTAGCAATTTGCTCTATCAAGATTGTGACTTTTCTTTAATAAGCAGGCAAGGAGTGCAAGAAAGTAGAAGTGAATATGGTCTGTCGTCTGGATAAGACCTTGCTTTTCCATTTCTAGCTGCAGTTATTGGCTTTGTTTGTATTTGGAATGCAATACTTAAACTATGTTAGGGAACAATCCCGTGATTTGACTTTTTTTTTTCTTAATTTTCCTCCTTACATGTTCCTTAAGGACCTCTTTCTTCCCCACAGATTCCTTGATGAAGTCCAGTCGTATTCAGGTGTAAACAAAATGAGTGTGCAAAACCTGGCTACAGTTTTTGGCCCCAACATCCTGCGCCCCAAAGTGGAAGATCCTCTGACTATCATGGAGGGTGAGCTTACTGTACATAACTTGTAAGAGCAAAGAAGAAATGTCTTTAGGTTTATTACCAGTCCATGCAGTATGTGCAGTAAGTTCCATATATGTTATGTAGAGACACAAATTTTCAACCTGAATGAGATTTTGGTTTAAATTTTGTGAGTTACTATGAAAGGTACTGAAACTTGCAGCATTGCAAACAGACTTTGCATGAGATTGTTCTGCCTTGGCAGGTTCACTAAACATGGATCTTCTCTCTCAAAACTTCCTGCAAGTATGGCATGTTCTTACTCAGCACATGCAGTTGGAGTGCAGTTAATATTTCACCTGTGGTTCTTGAGGACAAGAAAAAGCTCAAGTTCACTCTGCAGTGACCCATGTAGAACCCCCACAAGGCAGTTGTGTATTACATGCCTTCCTGAACAACAGGAATCAATTTACCAGCTGCATGCTCTCACTTAGGGCCATGTTCAGCTCTAGCATTTTGTTGTGATTAAGACAAAAATACGGATGTGAGAATGTCCTCCTATTCCTTCCTTCTAGTCTTAGTCTTTGTGACTTTAACTCTGCATGAAGTACACAATGCCTTTTCTGCCATCAAACATCAAACATATGTAGGATTTACATAACTTCTTGAAAATTAGGGCTGTACACAGACTGCACTGAAAATTCAAAAATAGCAGTTTTCGTAGTTTATTTGATAGGGTATGGAATTACTCTTTTCCTATGACTATGGTGTTTTTTCTCTTCTCACATACAATTCCTTCTGTACTTTGTTCATTCACTTGTTTTTCTGAAGCCTTACTTTTTCTCCTTCTTTTTAATTCTTATGACAATGACTGTGTTGTTGTGAACAGAAACATGGCATTTCCAAATCATGTATGAAATCTGTGGATACTGTCTGAGCAGCTCTCCAGCCTGCTTATCAACAGCCCTAGAATTAATATGATGGTACCTGTTGGAGGAAACAGGATGGATACTACAGTCTCTGTAGGAAAACACATACATCTTTTTAAATTATGAGGAACAGGTTTGATTAAACAGATTGATGACCTCTTTTAAGCATAACTGTAAGATTTGACGTAAGACAGTGCTGATTTGCAATTGGGCTACACATATTTAAATGTATGGGGACTTTGAACAAAGACTACACATTGGTGCTCATGGCCACCCTTCATCATTTCTCTTTGCCTTTTGGAAGATACAGAGTGCTTTTCTTGCACAATCATTGAAAATAAAACATGTAGCTGTGGGGAGCCATATCTTTATGATGGGGATGAGGAGTTGGTTTTGTTTGAGTCAGCAGAGATCTCCTTCAGAATTCCAGCTATAGGGAAATTTTTTCCTGTTAAATGCAGTCATGAAAGTTGCCTGAGGGCAAAGCAATGTTTTTCTAGTAAAGTTCTGCACACAACAGGTAATGTTCTCAGAAAAAAATGAAGCTAAGTGTGCCAGGGATTAGCTAAGTGACTTTTCCTACTGCCTAGTTTTAAAGTATCATTTTACCTCAGCAAACAAACAAATGAGAACACCTAAAAAAGATGTTAAGTACCCACATTGAATTGACTCTTAGTACTTCTGTTTTAAAAGGGTGGGATATAAAATCCAGAGTATTACAAAGGAGTTCATGTGAAATGATTCTGCACAGTGGGAATTTATTGATGAGAAGAGCACAGCATGCCTCTGAAAGCTTTTTAGCAGTTTAAAAATGAGGTGGTTGTTACAACTGCCTTGACCTTGTTCCTGAAATATTCTTAATAAACCTTATTGAGGGTCTGCTTAGCAAAGTAGAGTCGCACATCCTTATCATACCAAGTCAAGTTCTAAATGCTAGTGTGTAAATTACAGCGCAGACAAGTGGTGTGCACACCAAGGGGCTGGTCTTGTAGAGGAAAGGTGGCCATCTATTACAGGAAGCAGCAAGCTGTGGTGCTGCATTACTTCCAGAGTGTGCTGTAATGTGGCAGAGTTCTCTGGCTGCATATAGTCTCACCATGGAGTGGTTAAATGCATTCACATTAAATTAATTCTGTCTCATTACTGTACTGTTTTGCTTCAGAAGACTAAAATATCTGTTCCAGCAGTGCAAATCCCTTGCCTGCCCGTTTACTGTTAAACTACCAAACACAAGTGCTGTGCCAGAATGAGATTTTGGTTTTAAAATGTTCACTACATTGAGTGGAAAGCCATCATTTAGAATGATGATACCATGTTCTGCTCATTATCTCCTCCTGTGGTCTTCATGGGATGCAGTTACTGTCACAGTAACAGCTTCTTTGCAAATGTTCCCGTTGTTTTTAGGGGTCTGTTGCTGGCACGGTGTGATGGAAGGAAGGGATAATGCTGATGTGGCCCTGTAGCCAAGAGGCACTTAGCCTTGTTAAACATTCAGGGTGTTACACAGATGAGTGCATTGTGTCAATGTTTGTATAAGCTGAATGTTTGCTAAGTATTTGTGGAATCTGGTAGATAAATATATATTTATGCCTTAAATAAAACAGACCATTCACAACCACGTGCTTGGTGTCCCCTTTCAGGTACAGTAGTAGTCCAGCAGCTCATGTCAGTGATGATTAGCAAACATGAAGAGCTGTTTCCCAAGGATATAGACCCTCAGATGGGACCTGAGGTGTGCAACAACAACAACAACGAAATTCCAAAGAAAACCACTGCAGGGCAGCTGCAGAACAAAGAGAACAACAATACAAAGGAGACGGCAGTGAGGCGCTGCTCTTGGGACACGCCCGAGTCTCCCCAAAGGGGAAGCATGGACTGTGAGTCTCCGACTGCTCTGCCAGGCAGCAAGACAAATAGCCCCAGGAACAGCATCCAGAAAGCAGATGTCACCAGGAGCCCGCCACTCATGGTGAAAAAAAATCCCGCTTTTAATAAAGGTAGCGGCATAGTCACCAACGGGTCCTTCAGCAGCTCTGTGGAGGGCCCGGAGAAGAGCCAGACCTTACCAAACTGCTCCCTGCAAGCCAGGAGAACGTCGTCCCTGAAGGGGCCGGTGACCAAGATGGGGACACAGAGCGTGCAGAACGGAGGGGTGCGCATGGGCGTGTCCAGCACCGACGGGCACAGCAGCACCCTGGGCAGCCGGAGCCCGGGATGGGTGCCCAATGGCTTTGTCACTCTGAGGGACAACAAGCAGAGGGAGCCATCAGTGGGCGAGTCAGGCCAGCACAACAGGCTTTCCACCTACGACAATGTCCACCAGCAGTTCTCCATGGTGAACTCTGATGACAAACAGAGCGTGGACAGTGCCACCTGGTCCACGTCCTCGTGTGAAATATCCCTCCCGGAGCACTCCAACTCCTGTCGCTCATCCACCACCACCTGCCCCGAGCAGGACTTTTATGCGGGTAACTTTGAAGACTCTGTGCTGGATGGGCCGCCACATGAAGACCTCTCTAACCCGGGTGACTATGAGAACAAAAGTGACAGGAGGAGTGTGGGGGGCCATAGCAGCCGAGCCACCAGCAGCAGTGATAACAGTGAAACGTTTGTGCCCAACAGTACCAACAACCACAGTGCTTTGCACAGCCTGGTGTCCAGCTTGAAGCAAGAAATGGCCAAGCAAAAACTAGAATATGAGACAAGGATAAAAAGGTAAGATGGTTCGGCGCTCTGCCATCTGACTGCCTTTTGCAGAGTTAATACAAGGTTTTCCTCTCGTGACTTGCGCTAGCTGCAGTCACTGCTGAGTCACTCGCTAGGTGATTGCCAATGGGTTTGTCATCTTTCAGTGTTGACGTTGCTTCAGTGATACTCTGATCCAGAGTATTTTTCAGAGCAGCTGTTTGCCATGGTTGTGACACGCTATCCTCTTGGTGTCAAAAGTAAAGCCAGAACCTTGTGAGTGTATAAAATCTAATTAACAAAATCAGTAGGCTCTCAGAGTGGTTCCATTAGTTCATGCCTATTCTCGAGAGAAAAGCAACTGAGAGTCACCTTCCAGTGAAAGCAATGTTGTGGCATATTCCACTCGTAATTTTTGGGGCTGAGGAGACTGCTGAACTACTTCACGGTCCTCATTCCTCTTGAGAAAGTGCAGCATCTAGGAGTTACCTCTACTCATCATCCTGTCTTTGCTCTGCTGCTGAGCCTTTCCTTCAAAGCTCAGACCTGCTAAAAGAGGGCAAGAGAGGGATATGTCATTGTCCACAGACAGTGCAGACTGTGCTCATACAGAGCAAGGTTACTGGGATGGGTGGTTGTAATGATCAGTGAATCACCCCGAAGTCTGGGCTTAGTGTTAATTAGTGCACTCAGTAGTGCAGAGCTGAATGTGCTCTCTTTGTTATAAAGGTTCTTCAGTCAAGCTGTTCAGGATTTTCTGTTCTCACCTCAGTTACACAGCAGTTCTGTGCACTGGTACCTCTGGCACTGCAAGTCATAGATCACAATGTGAGAGTTGCTGGCAGCAGCAGCTGCCAGTGAAAGTACAGCACACAGTGTTGCAGTCTTTCACTCACGTCACTATTTCCAGCATTGCGTGCAGTGTAGTAGAGCACTTCATGTACAGTTTAGTATATGTGCTGTGTTTAGCACTACTAACATCATGGGATGGACCTTAAAGATCATGCAGTTCCAACCCTCTGCATTGGGCAGGCACACCTCCCACCAGACCAAATTGATCAGAGCCCCATCCAGCCTGGCTTTGAACACTGCCAGGGATGGGGCATCCACAGCTTCTCTGGGCAAGCTGTGCCAGTGCCTCAGCACCATCACAGTGAATAATTTCTTCCAAACATTTGATCTAAACCTACTGTCTTCCAGTCTGAAGCCATTCTCCATTGTCCCATCACTACAGTTCCTCATGAAGGGCCCCCTTCAGATACTGGAAGGCTGCAATGAGATCTCCATACAACCTTCCCTTCACCAGGCTGAACAGCCCAAACTTTATCAGCCTGTCTTTGGAGGGGAAATGCTCCAGTCCTCTTGCAACTTCCTGGTCCTCCTCTGGACTTGCTCCAACAGGTCCATGTCCTTCTTATGTTGGGAACACCAGAGCTGGACACAGTATTCCAGGTGGGATCTCACGAGAGCAGAACAGAGGGGAAGAATCCCTTCTCTCACCCTCCTGGCCACGCTGCTCTGGATGCAGTCCAGGATACAATTATTGGCTTTCTGGGCTGTGGGCACACATCACCAGCTCATGTTGATTTTTTTTCATCAACCATCACTCCCAAATTCTCCTCAGCAGGGCTGCTCTCAGTCTCTTCTCTGCCCAACCTGTAGGTGTGCCTGGGGTTTCCGTGACACAGGTGTAGGACCTCACTTTACTGAACTCCATAACACCCATATTTACAGATACATGCAGGTCCATATTGGCAAATAGATACAGCAGGCAGGTCAGCTGAAGAAAGGAGATTAGCAGTGAAACAAAGGCGTTCAGGGCACAATTCTGACCTTGTAGGTAACACTACTGCAACTAGCAGCAGCTGGGTGTCAACACTTTGGGAAGTAAAGGGAATAGTTAGCCTTCTTCTGGAGAATTAGATGGAGCTGTTTGCTTCTGTGCCTTTTGCTGTTCAAAGGCATTTTCTAAATGAGCTACCAAAGAGACGAAAGTATTTTTTTAACAAACTGCCAAAGAGCTTTCCCTGTGAGAGCAGTTCATGGATGAAGCCATGGTTTGTAGATATGCTATCAGAAATTCAGTCTAAGCTTTAGAAATGAAAAGACGTATATAAATTGTTGGTGGTGTGCATTTCTGCTTGAGTGAGTGGGGAGTGCTGCTCAAGAGCTGTCTGCTTTTATTTCCTTCATATAGCCTGGAGCAGAGGAATCTCACCCTGGAGACTGAAATGATGGCCCTGCATGAGGAGCTGGATCAAGAGCGGAAGAAGTTCACCATGGTGGAAATCAAAATGCGTAACGCAGAGCGGGCGAAGGAGGATGCAGAGAAGAGGAATGATATGCTGCAGAAGGAAATGGAGCAGTTTTTCTCTACTTTTGGAGAACTGACAGTGGAGTCTCGCAGACCAGAAAGAGGCAATACCATCTGGATCCAGTGAGCTGTGGAAGCAAAGACTGTGGGACTTGAGGGAAGGGCTTGGGGGTATTATACTGTATCAGGTGGCTGGTCACCTGTCTGAGGCTAGTACTCAACAAAATGTTACAAACCCTTGAAGAAAGAAATCATACATACATTAAGCACTCATATCTACAGTGTATACTTACCAAGTTATACTCTTTGAATGCTTCATGAGACTACTGTCAAGTGTTACAACTGGATATGTGTATATAAATTTAAAAACCACCTTATAGCCAGAGATGTATCCGAAGAAATATTTTAATGCAAGTCTTGTATTTAAGCTGGTAAATTGAGATGTTGTTGCAATCAAGCTTTATATAAAGGCTTTTCTCCCTTGCACTTAACATAATAAGCTATTTTTGGCATTGTGTTACCATCAGCTTATTTTGTATATCAAATGGTTTTTTTTGTTTTTGTTTTGTTACCCCTTTTGCTGGGGAGTGAAGATAAACAGATATGTTAAGGTAAATGTGTGCATGGTTAGCCCTGATTTGCGTCGTTTCCAAACAGACATCAGGATTGAGAAACTGAAGCATGCCACGGGCAAAATAAAGCAATGCTGATTTCACAGAATTGATGGCCAGGGGACAAAGTTCCAGGGCACCCCTATTGTAAAATAACAAGTGAGGATATAAAGTCAGCCTAGACTGGAGACAGTGACCAAGGGGTAAACAGTTGCTTGTTTGGGAACAAACGTGGATGGCCGTGTGAGAGGTTGAGAGAGGGGAAGGAGAGACTTTAGGAGAAGTTAATCACATAACCAGAGTTTTTGTGTACCCTGAAGAAGTCCTGTGCCTGATAACTGCAGTTCAGAGCAGGGATAAAAACCAGTTGTTCAGACCATATTTTTATCTGTCTTACCTCTGCACTCTGGGTGAAGGTAAGTCCTTTTTGTAGTGCTGGTGTAGGGACACACAGGGAGGTTTAACTGGGGATTGTGGTGACCTTATCGGTGTGATGGGCATCAAAAAAATAACAAAAAAAAAATGACCACTGTAGAAGTTACTGGGACAGCTGGCAACAAACCGGTAAATAAGGAAGAAAACACACAAACATATTCACCACTTGTATTTACAGTGTATATTAGCGAGTATCACACTGTCTGAATGCTTCAGGAGATTACTGTCAAGTGTTAACAACTGTGAAAGTTCCAGGCTCTCGGCATCACCAAGGGAACACTGAGAGGGAACAGCCTGGGGTGTCACAGCATGCAGAGTGCCAGTGGAAAGGAAACATCAGAGCCATCCTGTAAATTAATCATTTGTTTGGCATCTTTAAACACAGTAAGTAGAACCTGTATTTTCTACACCATGTTAAGGATGTTTGGTTTTAACTTAGGGTTTAAGCCTGCAAGCAGTATTATTAGGGAGGGTTGTTGAGACATCTTGGCTTCCCTCTAGTGTCTCTTAAATATATTGCAATTATTTTTTAATTCTAACTGAAAAAGAATTATGAAGGCGACTTCAAAGAGCCTTCTTGGTTATAGTATGGATATTAAACAAGCATTAAATTGGGTGTGGGAATTACACTGGGAAGTAAACATGAGGTTTTAAATTTCAGAGAAATACAGAGCATTATATGTGGTGCTTGTGGATGAATCGTTTGTATCTGGTGAGGTTCAAAGTCCTCAGTCAGGGCAGCTGTTTTATTGATTGCTGTGAACATGTCCAGTGCACCTCCAATCCGTGTGTAAATCAGAAAAAAAGAAGTCAGGGAGAGATCAAGGTATGAGTTGCATGTTTTACATCAGTTAGCAGCAATCTCAGCATGTACCCACAATGGTGAGAGAAGGAAACAGATTGCTATGTTAATTCTGATTTTTTTAATTGAATGAGAGACCTTGATAAGTGATGCAGTAGGCTTCACAATTTAAGCAGCATTTGACATCTGTTGACATGACATCAAAGTCTCTGAAATAAGTATTTTCTTAACTGAAATTCCTTTTTTTACACTAGATGTACACAGTAGTGAATGCTTCTATCAGACCTTGTGTTAGGCAGGATTTGTCTGTTTGTTTGAAGCTTGACTTTGCCTGCATTTGAAACTTTTCTTCATGTTCCAAAAGGTATTTCAGTCAGTTCCTCAAAGAATATTCAAATTCCAGTTATATGGCTAAGCACTGACACCCAAATTTCTTGCTTTGCAGTCCAGAACAAGACTTCACCTCGCTGTCTTGCAGAAATCAACTATACAGAGGAGAAACTTGAGCAGGCACAGCAAACTCGGACAACAGATGTCCATTCCCATCATGATCCATCCAAAGTACCTCACTCCCCCTGTGAGATTGCAGCAGCCTGTGGGCTGTCATGATAAAGTTTATTTATGTCCTTTACATGGTCATCTTCATGCTCCTGTTACTGTCGTAGTTGTTCAAAAGCACAAAGTCCTTGGTGTTTCTTACATTCAGAATCTAACACTTGTCACTTTTCAGCTGTATGATACTGTTTCCAGGTACTGTTCCCTCAACTCCTGTGCTGCCCTGTTGCCTTGAGCATGTCCAGCCTGTGTGTGAAGTGACCCTGCTGGGTCCAAGTGGCCAGAGGATAAAATCATGCTCTTTCTCATTCAGTGCAGTGGAAAGGGACAAGATTTATTCACAATGTTAGGGTTAATGCAGACTGAGCCCGAAGGCTGTGGAAAAAACTATAAGGATTCCATGCAGTGCATTTGTAGATCAATGTATCTCCTAAAGGCAGTTTTTAGGATTCTTAACTGCCATGGTATTGAATATACCTGAGACAACTGGTTTTGTCACCAGTTTGTGTAATGAAACAAGTCATTAGAGGCCAAAGCTAACAGTGTTGCCTGCTGCAAGAGAGCACTAAGTTTCAAGTATCAATTAAAATAAGGGCAATAAATTTGCTTTCAGCTCTTTCTCACAGGTTTGTGAACTCCCCAAGTTAATAATCTGTTGTATGAGTTCACTAGCCAACTCCAGGCTGAGAATGGTAGAACAGCTCAGCTCTTCTAGCACATTGTTCCTCTGCCTCATGCACAGCTCACGAGAGACAAGGCTTTTACAATTAATCAGCACAGATGGTGGGGAAAAAAATCTTTCGAGTTGATGACCTCCTGGTCCAATCCTAAGGTTCACATTATATCCAAAAGTGTAATTTCAAGACACACGAGCAGGCTAGAGTTGAGGGACAGAGAGTAAGAGAGTGATGCACACTTGCCACTGTTAATCCCATCTCTGACCACTTCGTGGGAGCACTGGGATGGGTGCTCATACCCTTACATGCCTTTGCACAGCAGACTGGAAAAGACATACCCCATAACTCTCGAGTGTTAGATTCTATTGTTCTGCTTTGAGAAGCTTTTTGTCTCCCCTTCTGTTTATGAGAGTCCTGCTACATATTTGGAGTATGCTCTGGTGCAGCAGAATAGATAAAGTTCACACATCTTCACCACATGTTGTTATTTTAGCATCTCAAACCGAGCAACTCAGCATCAGCTTCCTAAACACAAAGATGAATAAATAAAATGCCATGTTAAATGATATGCAAAACTGGTGTGCTAGGTTTTCATAAGAGCACAGAGGAAAGGAGCTTGCTGATATTACTGCTCTTAAGATCTGTAAGCAGTACTTGGTCTAGTAGTTAAAGTGCTGGTCAGGAAATTTTTGAGAAAGATACGGTTTCCTAAAGAAATTTAATATTTAACAAATATTTCTTGTGTAGCATCCCTAGTGGGATGGAACAGAGGCAGGGTACAGAGAGAATGAATAAGCAGGTACAGTGATTCACACATTTTGACAGCCCAGTCAAAACAGTGAGTTGCCTCCAGCTGCTGTGCATTTGAACACTTCCTGGATGAGTGAAACTCCTAATTAATTTCCTTCTTACTCTGAAATCCCTCTGGAGTCTGTCCATTGAAGAGGAGAGTGCAGACTCTGTTCTCCTGGCAAATCTGCAAGGAAGTAGAGGAGATGGAAAGGGGAGACGGGCAAATAGAAATTAACACGTACTTGTGAGCATGCAAAAATAGAGGAAACAGATGGGAGAGATGAGGAAATTAAGGAAGTTAATACACCTGGAATTGCCATGTGTAGGTGGTAGTAATTTGCCCTCAGTTAAGAGCATTCTTTCTGAGAGCTTGTCTCTACAAATGGGTTACTGTAGTACCCATTCTTTCAGAACTTTTTTGGCTCTAAATTGCCTTGTGGGCTGACACCAGGAGCTGGCTCAGCTGTTTCACGAGTACCTGCCTTGCTTTTGTCGGTCCTGTGTGCCAGCAGTGTCAGCTCCTGTGGGGAAGCACCCAGCAAAGCCACTGCTGTGGGAGTGATGGGAAGGAGGGAGCCCAGAAGGTCGGGCAGTTCCCGTGGGTTGCCAGCACTCACTCTGGGAACATCCAATGGCCCTGGAGTGTTATCAGCATCTCTGGAGCAGGGCTGCTCAGGAAATGCAATTCCATGCGGCAGATGCCCTGCTGATGCAAATTGCCATAGCTCTGCAGAGGTTTAGAAAGCAGTGGGAGATGTTGAGAGCTTTCCCTGGCAGGCTTTTAGAAGCTGTCATAATGTGTGTAATTACAATTAGCACTGGTGATCTAGTTTTATTGGAAAAGGGCTTGTCAGCAATAAAACAGGTTTCTTTAGTATGCCGGTAATAATGGGGAGTGCAAAAAAAATTTTGAGGCCAGAAACATGATCATGATGCAAATACATTCCTTGGTTTTTCCCAGAGGGATCCAGGATAATGAGCTTTACATGCAAGACAATTCCACTTCTGAATCTTCTAAATGCAAGAACGGAAAACCCTTTTTACCTCTGTGTATTACTCTCTTCGTGTGAAAGAGGTTTAAAGTGATTAATGCTCAGCAGGACTTTGTGTTTAAAATACTATTATGAGCATGGCTGTAATTTTTTAAATGTGTGGTATTTAGGAGGTGACTTGGCTTGGGACCAAAATAGGTAATTTTGAGTACCAGTATTTTCTCTGTTGCTCATGCAACAAAGGTGCAATCTTGATTTTTTGAGCTTAAAAGTTAACATTTGCTGAAATGTAGTCTACAGTTCAGTAAAAATAGTAGTGATTGTTGCATGTAGCACTATTTGCAAATCAGTTTCCTAAACTGTAACCAGAAATGTTCTCCAAATCTTCAGCATTGCTGAGCTATGCCAGTAACTGGTATTTTTCATTGCTCATTCTGTATATCAGGATGAATGACAGAACCTAGATTTTGGCAGAGCAGGATGACAAATGTAGTGCTGTTCCCACTTTTAACCTAGACTGAGCACTCTGGTGAGATTTTGCTTAATTTTCTCTTGCAGATGCGTGGCTTGTGTTTCAGTGAGACCTTACTCAGGGAAAAAGTTGTGTGTGGAAAAAGTTACAAATTCACACCTCCCTCATTCCGTAGGAGTTCCCATGAGTAGACATGTCTTAATACCAATAGTGCATGTGGCTAATGGATATATTTGTATAGTTTAATGGTATTAATAGTGAGTGCATCACAATTGACTTAATTTATATTCTTCTGTCTGACTGGAGGGACTTAGATCAAAGGAGGCTG
Organism: Sturnus vulgaris; assembly: GCF_052056855.1. Taxonomy (NCBI): domain Eukaryota; kingdom Metazoa; phylum Chordata; class Aves; order Passeriformes; family Sturnidae; genus Sturnus; species Sturnus vulgaris. Next base: position 59,777,987 of record NC_142246.1, read on the forward strand.
AAATGGAAAGTAAGCAGAGTATGAACCATGGCAGAAATGAAGCATCTCTGGAGGCAATTCCAAAGGCCATTAAGAGAACAGTTCATGAACTATTAATGTATATCTGTGCTGCCAGCTAGGCCTGTTTTTCCCAAGGCCCAAAAGCACACTAAGCTATTAAAAACCTTGTCTAACAAGGAAAGAGGTGGAGACCTGCTAGTATCTGCTCAGGAGAATGTGCTGAGTAAAGATGGACACCTTTGGATGCAGTGGAGCCAGAGGAGGCTGGGTTGATTGGCAGTAGTTTGCAGGACCAGGCAAACATCCCAGTTGAGGCTCTCAGTCCCCAGTCCAGCCAATATGCCCAAGTGGAATATATTTTAAGAGTAGTTGTTCAGAAGAACTTTCTTCTTCAGTGTGGTTTCTGTGTTCTTCTGTATTGATTGCACACACATTGGAGGTGTGTGGTGCAGTGGTGTGACAGGTTTTTGTTTCCTGGCAGTTTCTAGGCAATTTTTAAGAAAATGTAAACAAATTACTTGTATTCTACTTCTCTATTTTTCAAGTTCTACTGTCGAGGCAAACAGAAAGAAAGAAGGGGAAAAAAAGAAAACCCAGCTACAGTTATAGTATCTTTTTCTTTGTTTAAACCTTATAATCTCAGTGGACCTTTATAAACCCTCTTCTTCACAAACTTGTAATTCCAATGCACTGAAGCACGCCTCAGGTAAGTCCTGCTCTCTGCTACTTTAGTTATGCATTGCAATACTCAACAATAAACCTCATTTTTACTGTGGGGAGCCAAATCCACTGCAACTCAGCAAAGGCAATTAAAAATGCAGGTTAGCAGGAGACTAATGTCCACACTAATGAACACAAATCAACAGGCCTGTTGCAAACATTGATTTCCTACTTAGGAGTTTAAAATAAAAAAATAAATAGTCAGTTGTGAATGTCAGGTATGAATTTTGTATTGATTTTTGATATGAAATACCTACAGAAGAGGGATAGATAGTTAAAAGGTATGTGCTAAACACATTAAAAGAGGTCAGCAGAATGACTTTGATTTAGCTTGAGAAGCTGGAGTCGGATCAGTGACCCACCTGAGGACAGCAATCATGCATCACCTTCATGTGATGGCTGACACTGAGGGTGCTGATGTTTAACTGAAAGTCTGTGATACTACAGAAATACAAATCCACTGTTGTCCTCTATAGAGTCTCCTCTAAATCATGCAAGGCCTAATTAGAGGCCTTGGAGACTTTATTTAAAGACTTGAATTTAGGATCAAATGTGACCTACTATCAAGAGAAGATGGAGACCGGAAACTTCTTGGGCAAGTTCCAGACAATGGGCCACAATCTTGACAACTTAGTGGTGGTTCAGTGATTAATCTCTAGGCATCTACTCTGTTGGATTTATTTCCTTCTTCCTGATTCACTTTTTCTGAACTCTTAACACTGAAGCACCAAGTAGCCATGAATATTCCCTAAGTTCTGGTTAATGCACAGGATGTGTGAGATGGGGACACAGAAGGCAAGAGAGATGTCATCCTGCTGGAAGCAATGAAGCCACAACCCCCTGTTCTTAGCACTGCAAAAACTTTCAGGTGCATTATCCTGCACTCTTGTGTGTACAGACACACTGTCACAACCATGACAGTGCTGTGCAGACAGAATGTCTTCGTTTTTGGCAGCTATTCATTGCTGAATTGGCTGGTGTGGTGAAGGAGGAGGTGCCAGTGGATCACAGGGGCTTGTAGATCAAGGAGTAAAACTTAAGAGCTCACTAATTCAGAGGGCAACTACCCAGGAATTTAGAGATAAATCCAGAATTATCCACCCCATCTTGTTTTTCTTCTTTGTGGATAGGGAGGGCTAATTGAAAGGCAATGAAGTGAAAGAAAGATACAAATTTGTGTTAAGACTGAAGTGTCTGAGATGATACAGTACTGGGAAATTTTTCTGTGCTGAGGACTGTGGTCTGGTAAAACAAGCCCTTTAAATGCTTGGAAGATAGCTCCAGCCCTAGGTGCCTACAGGATTGACCCAGGAAAACAAAATTGCCCAGGAATGCAGAGAGGAATCAAGTAAATAATGGGCTGTGTCTCTTTGTCCAGAGGCTTTGAAGTGACACCAAGGAAGTAAATGTCAGAGGGAAGTTTTCTTCCTACCTTGGGAATGTGTGTTGTGCTTGTTCACACAACAGAACTTTCTTCTTGATGGGAAGTGCCTGGCAAGGAGAAGTTCCATCTTCAAGGTAGATTCCAGACCTCCTGCTAATTGTTTTGGCTCCTGAAAAGGAAGGGCATATTGAAATTTTCCATGAAGCTTGATGGAACTCTTGGCAGTGACTATTTCTACCCTTACAAAATTTCCTCTTGGGCAATTGTAAAATATCTTTGCTATCTTTCTCCACAGGGTCCCTTAGCCATTGCTAAAATCTTCCTGATCTTCTTTTCACCAATTCAGTTGATTCCTAAGGTTTTCTGCAGACCACTGACAACTCAGACCAAGTATCTGCACTGCACAGCAGAAAATTACTAGCCCTTGAAGAAAAGCAGCCACAGAGTAAACCTTCAAATACAAATAGCTGTGATCCCAATCCAGGAAATGTGTGTTTGGATAAATCCTGAAGCCTTGAGCTTTTCATATATATATAAATTTTAGGAATGATTGACCTACTCTATTGAAATTGTGAGCTTATTATCAGGCCGAAAATCACCTAAAAAACCCAACAAGAGAAGCAAAACCCAATAAATCACAACACCAGAACCTGCATCTATCTCTAAATTCTTTCTCACATGCAATTCAAGTGTTTAATCGTAATACTGAATGCCATTACTTGGCACAGAAAACTTGTTAAATGTGTCAATTACTAGTTTTTTAAACTGATGTAATGGAAGGCAGTTCTCATTTTCTGCAATCTCAGTGAGAGTTCTGCTTTCAGAAAAACCATGAAGGACGGCAGTGGTTTCAAGCTTTAAGGACTTCTTTAGAGGAGGAGTAGATAAATACACAGTGATAAATAAACAAATAGTACTCCATCTATATCTGAAAAGATAAGTGAGATTTCCTGAGACACATATAATATATGGTATATATAACATAATATATACAAATGCCTGTGTAACAAGGCATTTTATTTTTTCCTACCCAACTCCAGTAACCACAGCATTTCTTGTAACCATCTATTCTTACTCAGAAGCTAAGGTTAGCTGTAAACAGCCACAATAACATAAATTTTGTTACTAGTGAGGCAGTTCCTCTGAATACAAAGAAGAAAACCCTCACAGCCTGTAATACACATTAGGGAGTCGTTTTTGGTAGCAAGGGAGTAATTTTTGGTAGCAAGGGTCATACATGGGCTCTGTGCCTCTCCCTCCAAGGCTTCAATCTGTGCTTACACACCTGTTTTTGGAGTGTTTTGTTGGTCCTTTAGAGCAGTGCTGTGTAAATATAGAATATTAAGTTTATCTGAAGCTACTGCAGTCTATAAATATTCAAGTGTCTGCTGCCAGTTTTGTAGATGTAAGATTCACGTTGCACTAATGGAAATTATAAATTCAATCTCAAATGAGGAGGACTTTTGAGAGACACTTAAGTGCACTGAAGTATTAGATATCTAACAAGCAAAAAATCCTAATAAGAAGGAAAATAACTGTGGCTTTTCAGTTAAACTTTGCAGCTAGTTCTACAAATGTTCTTTCTCCGCACCAGAATCTCAATAACTCTGAAGAGTTTTCAAAAAAAGAAAAATACTCCATGTTATATGTTTTGTGAAATGTGGTTATTTGGTTCTGCCACCATGTACGTGCCACTGTGTGTTCAGAGAAAGGGGTATTGCTTACACAGTTCCCTCAGTCTCTCTGGAAAGCCAGGCAGTTCTCCTCTATGTCTGTCTACTTGTGAAAGAAAAATGGGGTATAGCCTGGTGTAAGAGAGTTTGCCATGTAAGGACTCATCTATGCCTCAGCATTCTCTACTGAGAAATCCAATACCTTTTCAGTCTCTCTTACCCAGTTTTTAATTGTGTGGCCAATTTATTCTTAACATTCTTATGTCTCCTTGTGCCTTCCAGTGATTAGGAGAGATGGGATTCAGCCATATTCCCGCCTTACCACCTGTGCCAAGAGATTTTCAGCATCAGTGCAAATGCTTTTGTGAAGGGATTTCATTCTGCTAGCTATCAAGTGCTGCAGTAGGTGCTTGCAATGCACTGTTGCATAGTAGTGTGACTCGTTCAGAAAGCACATTGCAATGCAGGTTTTTAATCTGGGTACCAGTATCAGTGAAGGATAACAGCAATTTCCACACTGTGTAGCTTCCTGAGGCTACAACACAGGTTCCATTTAGCACAGCACAGCTCACATGCCAGTAAAGTTCAGAAATGTTAATTACAAACTTATTGAAGGTTTGTATGAGTGCTTTATCTGATAAAGCCTACATCTAATCCTGACTTGATGGGTGCTGATCACAGACACTTCACCATTGCCATGCTGGCATAGGAGTTTAGGAAGCACATTGCTGTTCAGAAATAATTCCAGTATATCCTGAGCAGCATCAGGGATCTGCTGGGCAGCCAGATAAGGATTACTGTTTTTACATGTTGAAGATTCTCCAGTTTAATCTGTTGGTATTTTTAAACGGGGGACAGGAACTGGGAAAATTCTGTTTTCTGATTACATGTAATCTATTTTTATAAAATAAATGAACAATAACTTCTGATTATTCTCAAATCCATAAAGTGTTTCACTCACAGGACGTGTAGCAGAGTGTAGTGGGCAACCATCATCACATTTATTGAATTCATTGGAAATCACCAAGTGCCTCTTAGCCCTTGTCATTCAAAAAGCATGCCACATTGCAAAATTCCAGGTTTCCACCATCTGTGGGAAGTCAAGTCATGAGTTAACTTTGGAATTACTGGAGAAAACACTCCAAGTGAGCTTTTTTATTGATCCCCCTCTTTTTATCTCCCTGTTACCTTTGTATCTTTCCTTATTCCTGTTGTTTCAACACTTGGCAATCTGATACGCTTTTCCTATGCAAAAATTTACTGGCTTAGACTGGATTACTGTCAGAAATCCCTCTTTGCAGCTTCTTCTACTTCATTTTGCAGGAAGTTTTCCCTTAAATCATGTTACAGCTCCTATCATCTAAAGCATGTTGAGAGCTCTGTACTGTACCAAGAGTTTTCATAAGGTGTTAGTACCAGAAAGAAGAGTTCAGTACTAAATGCCATGCAGAACATCTTCCCTGAGTTGCTGAAAAAGCCTTTTTAGGGAAGGTGTTTACTGCTCAACTCAGAGATTCACCCACTGGACTATGAGGAGGAAATACTGCTTTTTGTTTGTTTATTTGTTCAGAAGAAAGGAAATTGTGTTTGCTGTTACAACAATAGCAATGGCTGCTGTGTGAACTAAAATTTGAAGCTTCTCAAATGGAAATGAGACTTGCAATCCCAAACTGAGCCCCCACGGCTAAATCTTTTTGATGTGTTCATTAATTAATTACCGATAGCTGAAGGAGATTAGAGCAGAGTTCAAAGCTGAGAAATATGCAAAGGAAAATACTGTATTAAACAAGAAAATTAACTGTAAAAAGTCTAGTCGAGTTTTATTAGGATCTTGCTCTTAGGAAAGCTTCACCAGCCATTCTAGTGAAGATTTAGTTTCACTAGAATTCCAGCCCTAGAGAGTGTTGGAGTCTCAGATGTTTGTGTCTTGTGCCTTTCAAAATATGTGCTGCCACAGCTAATTTAATACAGCCTTCTGAAATTTATTTATAGCTAATCATACTTTTGCAGGATTGGGGTGGACTGAAGATTTAGGGGGCTGAAGAAGCCCTGGAGCTTGCCATTCCGTCTGGAGTTTCTGGATGTATAAAACTTGTGGTGCATCTAACCTAAGTCTGAAGGTATTGACAAAATATTGCTTAAATTTAATTTACTGTGTAACCCATAAAACCAAACACAGACCCCACGCTTCTAAAATAAGTTTACAGGTTAATTAAGATACTAATCTTTTAATCTGTAATTTCTGGTAGCTGCAGGTGAAGCAGAACCATACAAAGGAAAGATGGATTACAGTAAAAACTGTTCAACTCAGCTTTTTGTTCTAGCATTTTTCCAAACAAAAGAAGATCAAGCAGGAAAAACCAGACGTGAAGCTGCAGACAATGAAATGGTTTGCAAAGATACATAATGGTTTTACTGAATGATCACATTGGGCTGAAACCAGCCAGCCAAACAATGGAAACTTAAAATGAGATTTTCTCACTGTGAGATGAGAGTGAGCTCATTAAACTGTATGATTCATTAAAGATAGTTTTACAATGCAAAGGATACAAATCCTACATTCTGTAGCCTCCCTTCTAAATGAAGGGCATTGGCCTATGCCTGCACTTACTGAATTCACTTGAAATGCTTTAACTTCAGCTGTGGAATTTCCCAGTTTCCTCTTCCCCAAGTCAAGAAGGGTTTGGAGAAGTAGTACAACAAGTGAGTGTAATTTCTCTGAAAGAGACTTTTCTCCCTTCCTTATCTCCTGGTGCACTGTGTTTCCTTAAGCTCTGTGATTCATTCAGTAGTGAAAGCAGGAGTATATTGGCTTGAAATGCAGTGCAAAAGACCACCTTACTTCCTTGTGAGTGTTTTTCCTGCAAGATTAAAAACGCTGTGACTTATGAAGCTTCCAGAGAGGAATCCCATAAGGTAGGATTAAACAGGAAAATGTTTATCTGCTATAATGAAAAACTGTAGTAAATACTTGACTAGAAATCTGAGACCACTGGAATTAGAATTTAGGGTCTTAGGGTTTGGAGAGTAAATTTCTCACATAATGAAGACTTCATCAGCTAGAAAAGACCAGTGGACACTAAATAGTTTGAGACTACATGCGAAAGAAGATTGTGTCAGCCAGGATTGAGAGGAGGAAATGCTGTTCTCTGACTGGAAATTCCTTCCCTCCTGCTTGTGGAAAGGTAAATACAGACTGGAGGCAGGTGTGCAATGGAATATGTCCCTGGGTCTTGGTGGGGAAGAGCAGATTAATGTTCCAATAGCACAGCAGACATGGCAGGTGCAGGTTGGTGCTGCTGCTGGGCTCCTGCTCTGTGCACTTTTAAGGGTGGTTGGTGCTTCAAGGGACATTGGAGGAGAGAATTATGGTTATTTCTTAAAAGCTTTGACAGTACAGTTTGAAAAATAACCTGGGAGTGGGGCATAAGGATAGAGAAATAGTACTGAGGACCACATTTCTAGTGAGGTAATGCTACCTGCCACAAGAGAGTAGATTGAAAAGCCAGCTCAGGTAGAAGAAATTGAGACCAGGGCCATGGGTGAGCTGCTTTAGCCTTGCAGATAATGGAGTGTGGATGCCAAAAAGCTGAACCAACTGCCGGGGATCTGAAGAAGGTTTATAGCATTTTATATATATATATATATATATATATATATGTGTGTGTGTGTGTGTGTATGAATAAAGTTTTAAAGTATATTTTATATATATATAATATAAATAAATATATGAATATATATCATAATATATAATAAATAATATATAAATATATATTATATATATAAAATATATATATATGCATACATACGCACATATATACACAAGGCTTATATAACTTCTTAAGGTACAAGTCTTGCTGGAGTAACTGAGATGTATTTCAAGGAATCGAGATTTGCATGTATGTCTAAGAACTGTGTGTTACTTCTTTATCACTTCTGTACTAACAGGAAAGATATCTCAATTACCCATTTTTTCCTAGCCTTTTTAACAGAAGCTCTCTGAGGAGTGGAAGTGTACCTTTTTTTCCCCTTTGAATGTTTGCTATGCAATTCTATTTTACAGTAGTTGCAAGCTCATCTTAATTTAGGATTTGTAGGGGAAAAAATACAGAAGACTAGTTTCTAACTCATAATATGCTACTTACTGACAACATACTAGTGGTTCTGCAAGCAAATTAATTTTTTCTACATGTTCTATTTTTGAGTGTGTATGTGTTCATTCAGCAGCTGGAATTTATGGCTGAATATACCAGTAGTACCATAGAATATTTTCAGGTTAAGAAAGTTATATTTATTGGCTCTTTTGATGGAAATAAAATAAAAACTTGGACCAAGCCCCATCTTAAAAGCTGTGCTATGATACAGCTAACACATAAGAGGTCAGAGCTTTCTCTTGAAACGACCAAAATATTAAAAAAGAAAGAGAAGTGTTTAGTTTATCTGGGACGTGTTTTCCACTCCAGATTGGATTCTACAACTAACTCAGGACTACTACAGCATCCCTGAAGTGCCACAGGATGGCAGCCTTTCAGAGTAGTGCACTGTTATCCTGTGGAAACCTCTAATTCAATTTCTGCCTGAAAACTGATGGGCGTTCTGGTGTACTTCTTTGTTACAGAAACCACTGTCCAGCTACATCATACTGTGTTTTGTCTGGATGGTCACAGAGCTTAAAAGGTTGTTCTCTGTGGTGTAGTCTGCATTTTAAGCCTGAAGCCGAGATTAAAAAACAAGAGCAATCAAATATGGGTGTGGAATTGTAGTTCTGGGTTTTCTTCCTTAACCTACAGCGTGCCTAACAGTCTGGAGGGTTAATCTCTTTTTCCTCTTGCATGTGATGGGTTGCTTTGGTTCGTCACTCAGATCCTTCAAGTACTTTCAATAACAGTTTGTTTAAGGAGAGATTGCAACCTTAAAAAGTACTTTGAATAAGGACAGTCATTATTGTGTGTGATATATGAAAAACAATTATTACAGTTGGTTGTTGCAAAAGAGATTCCTGCACAAAAGAGATGTGCAGGTCTCTAAGATTACCACTGACAGGGAAGGAATTGTGTTCAGATGGAGCTGACTGTCTCCATAAACTCTGCAGGAGTGTGTGACCTCAAAATTTATACAACTTTAATACCCATATAAAGAATTTATCAGTTCCACACAAGTTTGCAACTGTGTTCACAGGACAAAAATTTCAAACACTTCTTAAAATCTTGATCTAAGATTCCTTAGTGCATGATTGTGATGTCAGACAACAACTTTGAGGTTACATTGGAGTTGACGATTGCATCAGTTGTGAAAACTCAGTCCTTATGAAATGAAAACAATAGATACTTCCACAGAAATCAGCAGAAGTACCAGGAATTGAATTATCTTCTGAAGCAGCTGCCTGGGTCACATCCAAAAATGTATGACCAGCAGATTGAGGGAGATAATTCTGCCCCTCTTCCCCACTCTTGTGAGACCCCACCTGGAGTGCTGCATTCAGCAGTTCTAGGTTAGATATTAGGAATAAATGTGTTAGGAGGGTGGTGAGGAACTGGCACAGGTTGGCCAGAGAAGCTGTGGATACCCCATCCTTGGAAATGTTCAGGAACAGGTTGGATGGGGCTCTGAGCAACCTGGTCTAGTAGAAGGGTCCCTGCCTATGCAACTGGATTATCTTTAAAGTCCCTTCCAACCCAAACCTTTAGGGATTTTATATTGGACCCAAGCCTCATTCCAGGGCATTGAGGCACATTGATCTTGTCATTCCCAAAGTCATCTTATATATATTTTGTCTACTAAATACATAGCAGTGTTAAAAACAAACCCTTTTTTTTTTTCCCTGTTATAAAGAAAAAAATATTGACAGAATATTGCCAGCTGCTTACATTTGCTCCAGCAGGGCATCATCCTGTTGAGTAAAGCTTCCTGAGTGTGCAGGACAGTGTAATGAATCCGTGTGTATTCAGCAGGAACTTGTTGTCCACAGCCAACCCCTCTGTGGTGGAACCTGCTTGCCATGGATTCTAAAATAAGGCAATTACTGATGTTAGTGGGGATCAAAGGAGAAATGGGGCCAAATGCACAACTGTAATATATGTTTTCCTGGGCTTCGTGGGATTATTTTGATTGAGCTACTCTAACCACAGTTTATGAGCCAAAGTCTCAGTTTGCTTTGGTGCACCAAAAGGTGCAAATCATGCTTATAGTAAGCACACCCTGCAAGCATAGACTTGCAGTCATAAAATCAGTGTCTAGGTTCACAGCAAACAACCAATGCTTTATTAAAATAAGGACATCAAAAATTAAACAATCTCAGAATTTTTCCCATTATTAACATTTTCTGTGAAGAAACTCTCTCAAAAGTATGACTGCTTTTATTCTTTGCCAATTCAGTTATGCTAATTTTAGATGTAATTTCTTACTGCTATGACTGCTATCTGTGTTAGGATGTGTTTCTTTCTGTACTTTCCTTTGGGATTTGTTTTTAAGAGGTCTGCAGCTTGTAGAGAAAATGCAGTGAAACATTCATAGGGCAACACACAGTACCATGCTATGTCAGCATTTGGGTTTTTGTTTTGTAGTCCTTGATTCTTGTTTTGAGGAGAGATGGTAACCAAAGATGGGCAAATGGTGCTCATAGACTAAGAAAACTCTAAGAAATTTCAGTATTTAACCCAAATAGGGTGAAACTTGTGCTGCAGCACAGTTCTGTGACCCTACAGCTTCTACCACAGAAAAGCAGGACCTTTTAAAAGTGTGAGGCAGCTGCTCTGCCTTCTCCATCCTGGTGATTTTCCAGATCCCCAGCTCACCTACCACCCACGTGGGAAAGTGGTTCACAATTTATGTTGCACCTCAATTACCAACAAACCACAAGCCTTTCTCAGCTTCCAAGGCTTTCTGAATGCACTCCTGGGTCAGCTGAGAGGAACTGTAAAGGCAGGGTTTTCTACCTTTAGCTTCCTGCCTTCCTAAGAAAAAAGAGTTCTCTGAGATGAGGAGTATTCTGAGAGGTGAATATTTCTGGCCCAAACTTCCCCCAACTACTGCTGTATAAATCCAGGTGCTGCTTTCCCTGGAAGCACTGATTATATGATAGGAATAGGATCATTTTTAACATAACTGAATTGGTTCTTTCCAAGTAGCTCAGACACATTTTGAATGACTAGTTCAGCCCTTCGCTTACATGATCAAGGGAAGGAAAAAATGAGTCATCTCATTTTGAGAGCTTCTTCACAGAAGGAAGAATTCTGCTGTTCTAATGGTAATGTATATATTATCCTCTGTGGACAGGCAAAAGAAAAAGACGAGTGATAGAGGGATTCAGTGACTGGGATTGTTTCATAATGTGAGGAAGCTTGAAGAGAGCATATGAGAAGAACCAGAAAGTCAGAATCACTGTTTTTCTTCTCCTGATTCTAAAGAATTTCATGTAATGATGGGTGGCACAGTCTAGCCTATAAGGTAATACCAAGTTGCAGTCTATCCTACAAGTTAATATCAAGTTGGTTTCCCCACCCCCACAGTGAGTGATTATATAATACCTTAGTACAGTACTCTCCAGTCTCCTAAGAAATGCAGAGTAAGTGGATATTTAATTACTTTGAGGGGTATCTTGGTATGTGTATTGTGAGAAACCTAAAAAAAGTAGAGATTGAGTGCTCCAAGGGGTCAGATAAACAAGTATTGATCTTCACCTAATTTAGTTTTAAATAAAAGGTAATCCTATATTTCTAATTTACTTTAAGAAAATAGCTTACATAAGTAAATTGATAAATAGTTCTCTATTTCTTTATTAGTGGTATTTTTGTCTTTGTTTTTGGAGCATTCTCTTCAAATCATAAATTCCTCAGAGGACAGTAGTTCCCTGTTTCCCTTTTGAGAGCTTGGAATTGCAAGGAGATGCCACTGTCTGATTTAGAGTTAAGTTGTAGGTATTAGACTGCTGTAATTCATAAATAAACTATATATATAAGTGTAATGATACCTGTTAGGCAGAAACTGGAGAACCTAACTTATTTCTTGCCACTATGTGGAGAAAAAAAGGAACCCAAATACAGCCTTTTAGTTCTGGAGATATTATCCACAGCATTACAAGTGTATTGTGCCTGGAATATAATTAGCCTATTAAAATAATTCTGAAGGACAAATAGAGATCAATGAATTTAAGTGAAGTTTAAATTAATCTCTGCACAAGAGTATCACCTTCAAAAACTCTTTTTAGTCATGCAGGTATTTTGCTTTTTCTGAGCGGTGTTTTAGTCAGAGGTGTAAATAAATAAGTACCAAGTCTGTTCTTGGGCAGGACTTTATGTGATCAATAGCTGCACTACCATTCAGTTTCAAGCAATGGAGCTAGCAGAGACTGTGAGGTTTTTTTCCACTCTGTTCAGATTAAGAAAAAGAAGCCACTATGCTTCCATTCACAGTGGAGAATTTGTCTACATCTGTCACTGTCTACTATGAGCTTCACTTGAGGCATTTCCAGTGTCAAATATACAATTGTAGGCAATTCTAGAAAAGCACTTGGTAAAGACTATCATTCTCTCTGAGCTTAATTTGCACCTTAATTAACTGTGTGTCTGCCCATAGCTCAGTGTAGTCCTGCTCTCTGACAGAGTGTGAAGTGCTCCGGTGTTAGAAATAAATCATGCAATCTTCTGCAGGCTCATGCACAAAGCCAGCCAATGCTTATGAGGCTCCAAAAATATTTTTAAATCACTGGTTGTATCATGCACTATGTTTTCCAGAACTTGGATAGGATTATGGTTTCTGCATCTTGAAGAAGGCAGCAAATCAAGGTACATTTTCAGTCCTTATGTTCTTCACTGTCTCAGCTCTTGTAGATGCTCTTTGCTGGTGGCTCACTGTAGCAGGCAAGAGTTTGTGTGTACATCCTGTATGATCATATATTGCCTAGTTATGCTGATTTTTGAGTCAAAAAACACCTTACTGGCTTCATGCTCCATGAGTAGAAAGCAGAATTTTTAAGGTTACTTAATTAGTTTGGTATCATTTTTTTTTCTAGATTTCAGTTCCACGTGAAACCCAAAGCACCAAGCAGGCTGAAAATTGCCACCTCAGGTGTTTCTGTGCAGGCACAGCACGGTGAAACACAGACAGCACACCTAGTTGAGAATAGTGAATTTCCAATGGTACTGAAGCTGTCCTAGCTCCACTGCCTTGATGAAAAGGTATTTATTTCCCTGTGCTACTCCCTACGGTGAGCCAACATCATGAACTTCCCAGGTGTCTTGTACTCGGCCACACACTACATTTTTATTATTTGTGGGCTGGAATTACTTTGGGAATGCTGGGTACACAAACACAGCACTTTCCTGGTTTTCCCCGGAGGAGGGAGGGATGGATGGATGGAGGGATGCGACCCTGCAGGGAGCTCAAGCTCCCACCCTCCCCAGGGTTGCTGGTTTAGGATGAAAAAAGGGCTGAAAAGGACCTTATTCCAAGGACAGATGTGAGAAGATTTGCATTTTCACCTTTTTTTTTTTTTTTTTCCTCCTGGTTGCTGGAAATATGCCCTTCATAGAGCCCCCTCCACAGAGAAGGTGCTCAGCTCATATTATCTGGGCTTTCAAGTGCTGCCTCAGCTATAATAAATACATTAAAAAAATTCTTTTTTAAACCTCTAGGTTCTCCACAACAAGCAGTTTGTGATGCTGTAAAAACGTGTATGTGTCTCCATACACAAGGTGAGACCGGGGCATCCCAGAGCTGAGTTAAGCGGGAATCTGGGCAGAGCATTATTCCCCTTGCCTGCCAGGAATGTTTTCTCTCATTTTCCTGATACTCCTGAGAGTTTTCTCTGATTTTCCTTCTTCACAAGGAAGGAATACTCCTGAGAGTTTCCTCTTATTTTCCTTCATCACAAGGGCTGTGGTTGGCAAAACATTTGCATTCAGGAGAAGCTCTCAGCAAGCCCTGGACACAGAAGAGATTTGCATTGGTTTTTTTGCTATGACTTTTAGGAAAAAGCCCTCAACAAAACAAAACCTTCACTTTTTTAAGGTGCTGACCACATGGTGAATAATAACTGTGGTTTTACTAAGTGTTATAACAGAGTTAGTTGTTAAATTCGTTAATAATTTTACCTAGTGGCATTCTCTGAGATACTCGTTTTTGTACTCTTGGTCTATATGTATTCCACAACCAAATTGCATTCCTGATTATATAAAAGATAATTTATTTATATCTTGGTTTTGAAGCCTTATAGGTACGATTCTATCTTCCTTTATAAAATTGTTGTGTTTTCTGGTTTTTGAAATTTTTTTGTTTATTGCTGCCATAGTCCTGTTGCACCCCAATTTCACTACCATCTGTTTCATTTGGAGAAGGAAGTTAAAACTTTTTTGAGTCCTCTTTTAGTTGTATGAGTCTTAGACTTCAGTAGGATTATTTTGTGAAAAATTTTTTGTATTAATTGTAAAATTTATGGTTGCTTAATCGTCCCTCAAAAAAAAGGTGTTCTTATACCTTGCATATTCATTCTAAACGATCCTAAAAATAATTTGTTTTACTGAAGTAACACCATGTGTTTTGAGGAACTTGACACCAAAACCCATTAAAAGCATGAATCTGATAGCCCACAGCATTTAGTTTTTTTTAATTGTACTCTATATACACATATGAAAATTCTTTTCCTTTAAACATTTCAACATTATTAGAGGGACTTCTAATGATAACATCTATAATTAAAAAAATAATTATTTCTAGTCTTAGTTATTGAAGATAATACAAACTATAGTTTAAGTGGAAACCAAACTAAACCCCCCCGATTCAGAGTTATGATTTTGTAGTATGCTTATTTCAGGAAGTTTAGTTAAGCTGTGTCATTTATGAGGGAATTCAGAGATGGATGGGATTTGATTTCCTATTCAAACCTTTAAGGGACTACCTGGTTTTACTGACAGGCAGAGGTTCACAAAACAGTATTTTCTGTAGAACATTTCTCTCTGTGTGCAGTGGTTTTTTAATGTAATTGTTGTCTTATTTTAGAGGCAGTGCAGCAGTTAATTTAGTCAGGCTCCAACAAGAGTGTTTTGTTATGCCAATGTGATTCTGCAATGTCGCCATGCAATAGCATTAGTCTTATTCTGAGATGTGTTTATTTTTAATCTCTGCTATTATCCCTGAATTTTCAGGTTTCCAGCCTGTTTATCAGTTTTATTAGAATGGTCTTGGGAGTCTCCAGGTTTTGAAAGAAGTCTGTCACATAATCTGCCTTTTATCCTGTTCCGTTAACAATTTAAATGCTGAAAGAGGAACTGCTTACACCGAGCCACCACAAATACAATAAAAAAACCCAAACAAAACAAAAAAACCCAACCAAACCCACAGATAATCATGTGCAGGTAAAATTCACCAAAAATCTTGCATCTTGCTATTTGGGTATGTTTATAACTAAAACTCTCCTTTTGATTGTTATTATTCCCAGGATAAAGCTGGAACAAAGAGATTTTTCTGTCAACAGTGTGTACTTGCCTTGTATCTGCATTATTAAATAAGTGTGAACACTTCCCATCGTATCAGTAGTTACTTGTATGCACACTTGTCAGACAAAATTGCCTTCTGTGGTGTCTGTAACACCAAGCACTCTGTCCTTGAGGCTGACCTCTTGAAGTGGGGTGGCTGTGAATATGGGGTTGGAACAGCAAGGGCAAATCAATCAGAGCTTCTCTGCCTAATCCTACAGATAAGTATTAGGGCTGAATGCAGTGACTCCCATGTGTGTTGAGATTTCTGAGTCCTGTGCCTCCACCCAGCACAGACTGCAGTGTGAGGGATTCTGCTGTTCCTGGGAGAATTTGTATTTAGCTGGCTGTGAATGCCTCTGGCAAAATCGATTTGGGCAGAGTTGAAGATAAATGAGAGCCTTTTGGTGATAGTGCATTTATTAAAAGCTTGCTTTAACAGTTTGTTCAAATAAATACCTAGTGTTGAACATGAAGACTAACCAAAAAAACCCTAAACCCCAAACATTTGCTTTTCACCCATGAAACAATGAATTTTAGTTCAAAGTTCTAGGTAGGTCTGGTTTTGCTGGCTGTACTCCCTGTTCCCTGTACAAGGCTTTTGCACTCAAAAAATGGAAATGGCAATGTGCCATACACCACATATTAAAATTGCACTGTTATAAAAACAAGGAAAAAAGCACTTTGCAGTGCTTTCACTTATCATTTAGTGCCAGCTGGCAGTGTGGGATTGGAAATGTTATTGGTTAGTCTTTTATATTTGGTCTTGCTTGCTGTGTGATAAATAATAGGTCTGTCTTCCCTGACACCTTTTATCTAGGATCTTGAACTGTTTCAACTCTGCCTGTGGATGGGAAGGGTTCCATTAAATAGGCCCTTTGCAGGTGTTGTATTCTACAGGCTTGTATTATAGTTTCTTTACATGACTGTGCTGATATGCACACAGGTGCTGGTGCCAGTGAATCTGTGGAAGGCTGCTTGCAGTGTGCACCCATTCCATGGAACATAATCAAAACTAAAAGAAAAGATGGACCCCCATGTGCTCAAGAAGTGCAGCCCCCAGCCTGTGCAAAGGGCTTATTTTTTTCTTAAATAGCTAAAATCTTGATGTTTTCATCATGCTCAAGAGCTGCCTGTATGGAGGAATACCCACAGTGCCAGCAAGTCAGTGAGCAGCTGCAGTGGGAGCTGCAGGCTGTGCCCTGGGTGGGGGAATAGCTGGAAACCCAGGCAAGGGGCTGTGACCTGCCCAGTTGTCACTGCTGAATTCAGTGGGAGGCTTTTCCTTACTTTGTGTGTTCCAGAGCCTGTGTGTTCCCTCAGTGGGATGTGAAGGTGTGCATGGACCCAGAGGTGTCACAAATAGCAAGAAGTAAGAGGTGAAGTGGTTCAATGTTATCTAATTTATCTATATATCCACTTATTTGTATTGTGTGTGTGTGTGTGTATGGAAAGACAGCAGAGAAGTGGGAGAGTTTGTGGTGGAACTGCACCACATTCCATGCTGTGCTGGCATAAAAGGAGATCAGTGATGTAGGCCAGCTTGGACCCAAGGGAGAACTCCTTTTAATGCCAGTTGTGATGGTGTGTGTGATGTACTATGCAGGGAATATCTTGGAGGTCTCACAGTGCTACCAGGTGGCTGTTGGCATCCAGCCCAAAGCTGATGTGCAGTCACAGTCATTCTGGAATACTTGGGGAAAAAATAGAAACCTGCAGTCTCTTCCTTCAAGTGGAAGTCAAATTATACCATACTCAGCTATAAAGAAACCTTTTGATTTGTGTAGGAATCAAGAAAGTTCTATAACATGTATATAAGATAAGATATATATAAGATCATTGGAATATAAATATGGCTTTTAAATGATGGTTGATCCTTTGAAATCCTACTTGATGCCCCTGCCCAAGGCAGAGGGGCTAAAACTAGACAATTTTTAAGGTCCCTTCCAAGCCAAAGCATTTTAAAATTCTATGATATAAATACTTTGGAACCTGAAATAGAAATAATTGTCTCTTCAATCTACTTCACCATAATCTTTACTGACTTGAGCACTTCTTTCCCATGTTGAGACTTGTGCAACATGGGGAAAAAACTTGCTCATAATGGGCTAAAATACATTTTGTAATGGATGGTTGCATTTCCTCTCTGTTTACCTGTCTGCAAAATGCATGCCTGCAAAGGATTTGAAAGTAAAAAAACTACATTCTGAACATTCTCTAGTTTTGTGGAAATCGAGCATAAAACCTGTATGACATGATGAAATCAAATTAAGGTGGGGGGGTTTTTTTGCTAGCTTTTGTGTGATGTTGGTGTCTATGTAGGATGGGCTGCTATGTATTGATCTATATGTGAAAAATAGATTGTAAGGGGGAAATTGGCCATGTTTCTCCATGCATTTTCTAAGAAAGAAAACAACAACAAAAAAATCATGCTTATTTTTGTTTAGATGTGAGTTTACAAGAAGAGATGCAATTACATAAAGAAAGTATGGTGGCTGTACAGAACTGTGGTGGTTTCTGTGAAGATGAAAATGGACCCACTGCTCTTGCAGTGAGTTATTACTGGCAGAAAGCAAACATGAACAAGAAGCATTGCTGAACAAAAATGGCCTCTCTGCCTAGAGAAATGTTAAGTGTCACAGAAAGTGACGTCTGGAATCTGTATTTCCAGCATTTTCTTTTAGATACTAAGGTTCCATTCTTGCTGAGGTTTTGCATTTCTGTGTTCTGGAAAGAATGGGAGAGTTATACAAGATTTTGTTGACAAGAAATCTCTCAAGTGCCCAGGATAACCACTGTAAAATGGCATTCACTCAGCTGATCGTGTCAGAACAGGTCTATGCTGATACACTTTCAAACTGCTTTTAAGGACTGTAACACACGATATTAACAGTTTAAATAATCTAGATCAAAGTGTTAGGGTGGATTTAAAAATACCCAAACAAATATAGTATTTCATTAATACTAGATCAAGCCAATCATTGGAGTTAAAGTTTGTCTTTATTTGTTTGTTGATTCTGTTATCCAAGGGTCTGATTTACTCTCTCACATCCAGAAACATCTGAATCATCTTCTTAGCTCGTCCAAGGCAAACTGCTTCAATACTGGGGTCACTGGGCTCATGGAAGCAGTCTTGTAGCTGTTGTTGGTTTATTCTGTATTGACAATAAACATTTTACTTAAAGATCTTTCACTAATAATATTGGGGGAAAAAACCAAAAGACCTCCCTTTCCGGTAAGAATTAGATTTAAAATCTTTGCTTTTTCTGAAGTAATGAATTTTTAAATGAAGGATGCAAGCAAAAAGCAGAAGAGACGAAGCAAACACACTATGAAAGGGAACGATAGGATAATTTTTAAAATAATTGGTTTTTATTATTTCACTCAGGCATAGAAGTAAAATATTTGGTAATAACTGTTACCTGTAATCATTCATGAAAACATAATAAAACTAGGAAAATAGTATCCAGTCTGCAGCAATTGGAAACCATCAGCTGACCTGGACCACACCTACAGTATCATGTATTTAATATTTGACTAATATTTTTGATAAATTATTCCTCTTCGGCTGTTAGGAATGAGCTTTAAAAGAAAATAGCTTGTTTGAAATGTTGAGGCTGGTCTGTGGCTCATCCCTAATCTCCACCTTGCTGTTCAGAGCAGTTGCAAGAAGGACAAGTGTTCTCAATCTGTGGGTTTTTAAACACACAAAGCTGTAAAGTCTTATCACTTCCTTATCTTGGCACCTGCAATTCTGTGCCCTTCTGTATGTATCAGATGAGATAATCACCTATGTCTCCCTTAAATGTAGGGATTGAGAAATAGGATAGAGCTGAAAACATTCATATCAGTTAAACTGGGTTTTTTGTGACTGCAGCTGCGAATATTTTATTTAGGAAAAGCAACCAGAGAGAGAGGGATGTGAAAGGCAGTCCCTGCCATCTTAGTGGCTTTGCAGATTCAGCACAGGTCTAAGTTATTTTTGATGCTCCAAAAACTGCTTCTCTCTGCTTAAACAGTTGTGGGAATAAACCCAAGGATCCTCTTTTAGCCCTTTTGCAGGACTGCACGAGTGGGTTTGGAACACAAGCCCTTTGAAGAGGGAGCTGGGAGTGTTTAGGCTGGAGAAAAGGAGACTCAGGAGTGACCTTATCACTCTCTACAACTCCTTGAAAGGTGTTTGTGGTCAGGTCGGGTTGGTCTCTTTCTCCAGGCAGCAACTAACAGAACAGAGGACACAGTCTTAAGCTGCACCAAGGGAAATATAGGTTGGATATTATGAAAAAGTTTTGTACAGAAAGGATGATAAAGTACTGGAATGGTCTGCCCGGGGAGGTGGTGGACACATCCCTGGATGTGTTTAAAAAAAGACTGGATGTGGCACTTGGTGCCATGGTCTAGTTGAGATGTTAGGGCATGGGTTGGACTCGATGGTCTTGCAGATCTCCTCCAAACTAGTGATTCGATGTGATTCTGTGAGTTACTTTCCCTGTGCTTTCTATTTCTGACTTTGGAGTTTTGCATTCACTTCTGTGTAGTGAATCCAAGCCTGTCACTGCCTAGGAAAGTTGTTATGCCACTGAGCTATTAGCTAAGAGTGCTGCCACTTCTTCCAGCTGAGCTTCAAAAATAAACTGGAGTCCTTCTCTGGCCATTCAAAGAGCAGCTGCAGGCACCCAGGATTGTGGGAGGAGACCTGGACTGTCCACATTCTGGACAGAGAAATGGATTTGGATCAAGTGCAATGGAAAATGTTTCCTCTGAGATAGTGAGCTGGTTGTCATCCTTCACGCCTGCAGCTTCAGATAAGCTTGGCTTGAACGCCTGTTCCTCCCCAGACATTGTAGGGAAGCGTTGGATCACAACTCTGAGATTTGGATTCCATCCAAGGGAACCACAGGCCTGACAGACAGATGTGTCAATGGGCCACTCCTGGGGATGCAGGTTTCTCACCAAGCCCAGTGATTTTAGCAGAGGCTCTGTAGTAAATGTTGGGTTTGGTGAAGTGATCTGGGGCAGTTTTGAGGTGGCTATTTATGGCACATATTGAGTACAGTCCCCAGCGTGAAGGTTTCGTTATATAGCATTTTGTCCATCTGTTCTGTGGTTCTTCTTTTTTATTTTTTTTTCTGTGATGGGAAAGAAGCTAAAATTACTTTGGAATTTGTTCTTCCTTGCTGCTTGTGTAAGGGGGAAAGTGAAGTGAAATGTCATGACTTTAATAGGAATTTCATGGTTTGGCAATGCTTTCTTTTCCAGTTAACATTTGAAGAATTGGGGTATTTCCCCCCATGTCTTCTTCCCCAATCCTTTCAATGCCAATTGAAAAAACCCCAGAAACTATTATTATAAACCTTTTCTGGATAACCACTAAAAATTAAGATTTACTTACTTTTGGCATCAATTTCCATGTTACCATTACTACTGGCAGTAATGGTAACTTGCTTTTATTTTTCATGCTTTTTTAGCACAAAACTCCTCATCTAATTTACAAGAATTTTCAGTGTTAATGAGAGCACCTCTTCAGAAAGCAGTGCAACAATGCAGGTTATGAGATTCTTTGAGAACTGCTGGTTTGAAAATATAGGCAAAATATGTTTCTATCCTAAAGGGGAAAAAAACGGCTGACCAGATGCAAAAGTAGAGCAGCTTTGAACATTTTATAACAAACGTTAAGATTATACCTACAGAAACACTCAAAAGACTGCACAGCTATTTCTGTGCTGAGGTTAATAAATATGCTTGCAATTGGAAATTATTAAAGCTTTATTTAAGGAAAGTCAGTTTAAACAAAAATACACAAGCACTCTGTAATTCCTGTTTGTGAAAACTCGATTTATTGAATCTGTGCAGAGATCACTGATGTCCAGGGTAAATATCTTTTGGCTGCAGTTATCAATCTTTTTGTTTCCTTCAAGAGGCTTTCTTACTAAGTTCTGATTAATTCTGTTATTTCATAGGAATTTCAAGTACTTTGCTTGATTTCGAGGATAAATTTTTTAAAAAATTAGAATGTTCCTTTCCTGTGAATCCTGCCATTTGAGAAAAAAGTGAATGTGACATTCTTCACGTGAGGGTGCTACCAGTTCAGAAGTGATGTTATTAACAGTTGTTCTATTACAGTATTAAAATTAATGTTTCTTAATGCCTATAATGTCTTTCATCCCAAAGCCACTTTACAGCAAGTGTGTCAACTGTCACCTACTGGATGGTTTAATGCCTTGGTAATAACTCTAAATGACACTGCATGCAGATGAAAGAGCTTCACTGATTGACAAGGATTCATTGGGGCACCTGGTGCTTTGTTCCGGGAGGAAAAGTGCCGTGCTTGAAAGGAATCCATGTCAAGATTACACCTAGAATCTGGGATCAAAAGAAGAGGAGACAAAAGATGTTTCATGGGTGTCTTCCAAGCCATAGTTTCATGTTGTTATCGTGCTTCATCTGTCTGTGATAACAATGGAAGCTGAGTTGGAGCATGTCATAGATTGCAGCTTGACTTGGAGCTGACAGCAGGCAGCTGGCTGGTGTGGAGTTGATGTCCAAGGACATGAGGAGCCCAAATCAGGGGCATCAACACAGATACCAGTGGGATGTGAAATGCCACAGGGAGTTTTGTTTGTTATCTGGATGCTAGTTCAGGAGGACTGGAGCTCTCCCTGATGTCCATGCCTGTGTAGATTATTTCAGACTTCAAATGATGTCTCAGATATCATCCCGTGCTCATGATGAGATGACAGAATTGTGCGCCATAAAGTGCAAGAAGTCCAGCTCACCCAAGAGGGTTGTTTGGATTCAAAGTGTTTGATTTCCATATGTTTGTTTCGCTTGAGTCCAGGGCAAATAAGACAAATCGCTGAGGGGAAAACACAACAGAGAGACTTGCCAGGTAGGTGTCAGTCAGAAGTGTTCTCTGTTTTTGTTCTGGATTTCAGCTCAAGTAAAATAAACACAGGGTATTACAGGAGTTTGTTGTGGTCCTCAATAAAAATCACTGTAGATAAATCCCATCCCCACAGTATGTTAATTCTTAAGATTCAAATGCAGAGACCCTGTGTTACTTCCTTCTCTAAAACGGCCCGTTGCTAAACTATGATTTAGAGTCTCTCCTTCTCTCGTGAAGGCAGATTAAAAACAAAACCCAAGTCAACATCTGCAGAGAATTCTGTAATTTCCAGCAGTCAATGATCTATTTCCGTGGTTATCGGTCCTGAATTTCTGAACTTTCTTAACTTCTTTTTGACTTGATAAATAGGAATTATATTTTTTTTCCCAGGAATATTTTGCCTCTTCCCCACCATAAACATACTGGGATGTAGGAGTCCCTCTTCAGTGATGTATTTAGATCAGTTATAAGAATAATCCTTAAGAACTGGCCTCTACAAATTATTCTCAGTCAATAGAAGTGGTTGTCTAAGCCTTTAAACCTTGAGGCAGGTTATGGTCTTGACTTTCTTGTCAGCAGAAAGAATGCAATATTAAACTGAGGCCTGCCAGGTACTTTTGGCATAACTTTCAGAACATGGTGGTATGGGGATTGTTTTAGATTTTCCATCCATGTCTATATTGATATTCCAGTTGCTGGCTGTAGATTTATCTTGATTTACAAGATTACATGACTGTCTAGATCAGATAACTTATTCCAGAGTAGGAAAACAGACATTGATCATGCCATCTCTCTATTTTTTCAGTGTGGTAATAGATTAGGATCCTTATGTTTCTCTGGCCTTGGCAGGATTTTAATGAGATTTTCATTTTGGGGGATTTGTTTTGGTTTTTTTTCTTTTTGCTGTTTCTGAGACATTGTTTGCAATATGGCAGGATGAAATGAAGAATGCTGAGGCAGTGAAGAAGGGGAAGGGCTAGAAGCTCAAACAATGCCTAAGTGGAACGAGAATGCCTGAAAACATGAATAGCTCTATTCTATCTGAGCTATTACTTCAATTCTAAAATTGAAATATGCTGCCTTGGAATTATGCTCTTTTCACATCTCTATTCTGCACTTTTGGGCAATTAAGGAGCTGTCGAGCACTGCCAGTTTGTACATTGTCCTTACGTAGCTGCTGCTGTGTTCCAGAATCAATAGTGAAATATGGTGTTTAAAGGTGCTGCTTTGACAGACCTGCATGATGCTTTGTGACAGCAGCATCCGAGCATGCCATGGAAACAACAACCCCAAGGGTCTTATTCTGTTCATCCTCAGAGATGTCTGCTGCTTGGCAAACAGTATCTGTGTGTGACATTAAACTGTGTTTGTACCCACGCTAAAAGGGACCTTGGATCACATGAGGAGTTGTGGGAGGAAGTGGAAATGTGGTTTTCCAGGTGGTTTCTCAGGCCCCATGCCAGCCTGTGTGACACAGAGATGCAGGGTGGAGCAGCCAAGGCTCCCTTGGGCAGGGTTGCCTCAGGTGGGAAGGGTTCATGCAGATGCTGGTGCAGCATCCCATGTTGTACACACTCTCCTGCCTTTGTCCAGTGTTGGAGAGCATCACGAGCATTCCTGAGCATACCTGAGGCATCAAGTATGGAAAGCAGGTGTGCTGAATGGATTTTTTACATGCTTTGAGAACGTGCATCTCATGTATGTTGCACTGGGTAGCTGCCCTACCTTATCTTACTGTGTTTTGTTGTGAATGAATTTTCTCCAAATCAAATGAAAGTTTAGCTGTTCTACTTCTTTTTAACTCATGGGCAAAGCTGGAGTCCCCAGGGCTAGTTTCTGTCTCTATGAGCTGCAGCCTTTACAATTCCCTAGTTTAGTGAAACCTTTTTGACTTATTTCTTGGGTCAGGGCTGAGATAAAATAAAACATCCAAAAAAGCTTTTCCCATTATGTGATCATTCCCAGAGGGGAACCAGAACACCTTTGAAATCACATATTTGGAAGAAACACTTGGGGGAACCATATGCATGGAGGCAGTCAGCCCAATTGCTTTAAAAAAATGATCATGTGCTGCTAATTTTGACATTCTATAGTCTTAGTGTACAGTATTAGTTGGAACTGTTTGGTATCCTTGTGGAAGCAGAGACTTGCTTATGTTGAAGAAATGTGTAATCAGGACTTGGTAAGTGAAAATATCACCTGGTGAGCTTGAGAAAAAAATCGATGAGTTGTCCACGCTCTTATGTGAGAATTAAATTTGAGAAATGAAACAATTCCCGAGCAAGTAATGTACCAAGAAAGATTTTATAAGAAAAGGCAGTATATTAAAAGCTTTTGAAGCAACCCAGGAACCAGAGTTTTCAGTAGCAGAGGATGTTGAGCCATCTCTCAACAGGGTGCTGAAATCCATGTAGTTCACTAAATCTGCTAATGCATTCTTTTCCCATTTCAGTAAGTCTTTGTAACTTTGATTACATTTTTTAGCCAAGAGAATTATTTGGCCCATACCTTCTAAATCCTACCTCGGGGAACATATTATTTTCATAGTAGCATAGCCAAATCTTGCACTGTTTGCTCAAGATGGGAATCCGTATTGTTTCAAAATGTATATTTGGAGCACAACTTACTGAAATCATCAATATTTATACAGCAGATAATATCTTCAGACAGGCTGGACACCATCTGTCACAGTCTGATTTAATTTTATGGTCATAGCAAAGCGAACTGACAGTGTGGAATTTTTCACAGAAGTCAGCTGGAAGTGTGTCATGGTTTTCAGGTAAACCTGTGGAATGTTGGTAATGATGGCTGTGCATTCATGTTATGTAAATAACATGGGAAGGGGTTGATTTCTGTTTGTTTGCATCCTGAAACAAGTTTAAATTCTGTTTAGTGCTCTGTTGTACTGGAATCATTTATAATTGAATCCATCATACATGCCTTATGTATCTCTGCAGGGAAAATTGAGCATGAAATCATTCGCTCTGGAAGAATTAGTGAATACAGGAAGTGGCAATTTTTAAAATTAAATAAGACTTGAGCAGTTCATGGTATTACCTTCAGATGGCAATTTAAAATTAAGGTTGTTTTCTCTTTCATAGTAAGCATTTAGTTTATGGCACCTTTAGCATTTTATGTAATGTTTTATACTATTACAGCAATTAAACACCTATGATAAATTTATTCAAAATTATATTGGTGCATTTTAGGGTATATTAATTTGATAGAGTTTTACAGGACATGCAGCCCTTGACAGCAGGCAAAGCAGTTTCAAGAATGGCAGTAGTATTATTGTGTGATGAAGTTGTTCTGTTGATATATGTGTCATCAAATAAGTAGTAAAATATTTTTCATTAACAATGCAGTAATTGAAGGTATGGTTTAAATAGTTTCTTGTGAAACAATGCTGTTTCTCCAACACCTGGATGTTTGAAGTCATTCATTAAGTTCATTCCCTTAACTGAAGTACTCAAGAGTCCAGTTCTGTCCATCTAGTTTACTGCTAGTGAGATATATGTACATCTTGCTGTTCCATGTTTATTATCTTCCTTTCAGGACATCCTTTTTCTAATGATGATGAGTGTAAAAGCTTGAACCCTTCAAATTTGTGTATTCATGTGCTTGCATGCATTTGTGTGCACCTTTCTCCTGTGTTAGTGCCTGTGTTGCTGCTCAATGCATACCTGCTAAGATTTGTTTTATCCTATCTTAGATCTTGATTTAGAAATGTATGGGTAATGAAAAGCATTCTTGACTTGAAGAACATTTTTTCTGAATTTGCTCTTGTCCTCTACTAAATCTAAACCAGGATTTCAATGTCCAAAATAATGCATTTTGGTCAGATAGCTGTTAGATTTTGTCCTTGTTTGTACAATGTACGAGCAAGTGATCAGTGCAACTCCTTGGATTGTTTATTGTTAATCAGTCTGTCTTTTAAGAATTCTTCTGGTGCATCTGTTGTGCTGATTCACTGTTTCTTTCACTTAAAACCTCCCTTGTGAAAATATGAATCAAGTAGAGTTGTCCAACAGCCATGCCCTGCCCTGTGATATCAGTGCCTGTTCTCAATTACCAGATTTTGTCTCCTATTACATTTGGTAATTGCAGCATCTCTGTATTGGTCAGGCCTCATGAAGGTAAAAGGAGGGTTTAGATTGTGCTTTTCAACCTCAGAATTATATAGAAAGCTGAGATGTTGCTGGTCATATTTAATTCTCCATCTTAGTTTAGTTTTGTTACGTTTGTCCACCTGTATAACAAAGTTAAAGAAACCCTAGGATTAAAATGTACAATTCTTCATGGTATGACAGTAAAGAGGTAGTGGAAGGAAAGGGGATGAAAGAAGGGCTATAGGAAAGAAGAGTAATAGGGTGACACCCTTTACATTTTTAAAAGCCTCTCTCAACCATTAGATAATAAAAAACTGAAAAATGTAATGGCTTTAAAGGCCTCTTGGTGGAGATGAACACAAAAGCCAAGATTATTATTTCTTTTGTCTAGGATGAAGTCCAGGTCAGCCTTCATCAGTAATTTTTCCTTGAGAATGAAGAGCAACGAAGGCATTACAAATTTTTCGATTTTGTTAAAAACTAGCTTAGAAGTTCAGTACAGGGAAGGGTTGTATGGCAGACAAATGAGAGCTGCCAAAAAAAAGAGTTTGTTATATTGCATCCTCAAGCTTGTAAAATAATTTACATAAATTACAAATAAAGGCATTACTGGGTTGTGTGTACAGTGGGTACATACCTGGGGAGAACAGCAGTGGCTGGTTCCATGGAGAGCCTGGCACAAACCTTCACTGTTCCACTGGAGAGTGCAACATTGCATCAGACTGGAATCCTGCAAAACTGTGGCTGAAAGTGATGTTGAGAAATCCTTTAGTTCTGGCTTTAGCACCGAGTTGGGTGGAAGAATTTGTTCAGAGATTGGTTTGTTGCTTTCTGCCTTAAAACATGAGGATTCTTGCTCACTAGGATTTTATTTTAGTGGCCTTAATTTAATGTGATTCAGAGCAAGATGACCCCTGTAAGGCAGGCAGAGCTGAAGGGGGCGTGTAGCTGCTCTTAAACCATCACAGTTTGCAACCCACGGCATTAAGCCATTGCCAATTTCAGATTTAATGTGCTGGACTGCAAACTGTGGCAAGTCAGGAGCTGCTACATTCAGCCATCCATGCAGCAGGCTCTGGGAGAAATGTGCTCCCAGTGTCTCTCATGAAAATCAGTGACAGAGGTACAGTCTAACTTTCATCTCCTGGGCTACAAATCGTATGCAGAATTTGCATTTGAAATGAAATTATTTTTGTACTAAGGAGGACCAACGCTGAATGCTTTAGAGGCACAAAGAGGAGGTCCAAGAGCTTAGCTCAAATTAATTTACTTGGCTCATTGTGACATTTGTAGCTAATTCTGTGCTGAAAAACATGTGTTCCCATCCAGTCGACCTTAAATTTAGACCATACCCACTTCTGGCCTTACCTGTCACAGAGAGCACATCCACCAGTTAAGACTGGGGCAGCTATTCTGGGAAACTGGTGCCAAAAAAGATTTGTTTAAATTGTTTGATGCCAATCTGATGCACTGTGTCAGGCCATTACAGTGTTCAGCTGAGCTCTGATTCCAGTGTGGAATGCATTTTGTGGCATCCTGGCGTATCTTGACCCAGCCAGTAAAGCATCTCGGGAGGACACTGTAATCACCCAAGATGAATGTGGAGAGAATTGGTGCTGAGCTCAAGGAAGCAGCATCCCTGGATTGGGAAAAGAAGCATTTGAAAGCCACTATTTTCCATTAGATACGTTGTTTCAAGGGCAAATATCCTAATTATTCTCCAAAGCTTGTCATTTCACAGAAGCTTAGGCTTTATGTTTCCTCTCTGTTTCTCCAACCACACTCTTGTAATTATGACAGGAACAGCCACCCTTAATCCCTTCTGCACCAGTGAGTGGTCAGTTAATGGTATTTTCAAAGGTATTTTCCTGACTCACACAATAATGTGGGGTTGGGTTTTTTTCTCTATAAAACTTAAATTCAATGTATTCTGAATATATTTTGTAATACAGGAAAATATGTGTATCGATATATTTTTAAGGAAAAAACTTTCAGAGAGGTAATTTCATTCTGGTATTTTGGCTAACAATAGTGAATTGTGGAAGAAGACCAGTATTGAGCTTGACACATTAAATGTATGTGGCTTATTGCTTATTTCTACTGTGCAAATTTCTACTGTGCTTATTTCTACTTATTTCTACTTATTTCACAGTTTGCAAACTGTGGTGGAGGTTGTGCCCTGCTGCCCTTTGTGCCTCCACTGGGCACTGGTGACAATGGCAGGACATCCTCACATCATCTCTTAGTAATATGTAGAGTGTGGAGAGGACTTTCTGTGGTGGTTGTTAGCTTGTGGTAGAGCTGCTAAGTAAATGGGGAGGGAAAAAAGACAACTGTGTGAAATTTGGAACTATAGATTTTTTTTCTCGCTGCAACTAAATGTGTTCAGACCTTCATGCATGTATTTATGTATGCAGGAATGTATGAATGAAAATAAAAACCTTCACATCCAAAAAACAACACAAAAGAGAAACAGGCTAATGGAGAAGGGGGAGTTGTATATGTAGATAAGAATGGGCAACCAATAGCTCAGGGGCCCATCACAGCCATTGACTTCACTTTGTCTGTAGTTAGGTTAAACGATTTAAATGTTTGTGTGTCATGCCATGTGTCAATGGATGGGCTGCTAAAGGCACTCAGAAAAGCAGGAGTCACCCAACTCGGTTAGATAACCTCTGTGTTCAAGTTCCTGGTCACACAGACTGTGTGGCTCTGGGTGTGGAAAAACCTGTGGAATATGCAGACCAGTGGCAGGAAAGCTGCAATGAGTTCCTTGGTGTTCTTTTTGACCAATGAAATTGATATACTGAAGAAAATTATTTGGTTTTTTGAAATGATATTTTGGCAAGATAAAATGTCACCATAATAGGAGGAAAGGCAAAAAGGATTGGGATTGTTCAGCCTGGAGAGGTCTTTGGGGTGACCTAACTGTGGGCTTCTATAACCTGAGGGAGCCTACAGGAAAGAGAGGGACTTTTTACAAGGGCCTGAAGTGACAGGATGAGGGGGAATGACTTCAAACTGAAAATGAGCAACTTTAGGTTAGATATTAAGAATAAATTCTTCACTGTGATGGTGTTGAGGCATGGGCACAGGTTGCCCAGAGAAGCTGTGGAGGCCCCATCCCTGGAAATGTGCAAGGCCAGGTTGGATGGGGCTCTGAGCAATCTGGTCTAATGAATGACATTCCTGCCTGGGGATACTGGAATTGGATGATCTTTAACATTGCTCCCACCCCAAACCATTCTATGATAATATTTCTGACTAGCTCTTATCCCAGCCTACATCTCATGGAAGTGTGGTAGCCCTCCAGTGTGCTTTCTTTGCTGTTTAATGTCAGAAGAGAGGAGACATCCTGCAGTTTGATATGTGCAGAACAAATGTTATCTGCTCAGTTTTTAAACTGGAGGGCATCAGAAGTCATCACCAGCTCTGCTTGGTTCTGTGAGCAAAAAATGCAGCAGTTCCTCTGTGCAGTGGTAGGTTTTAGAAGTGGGATTTGTGGCAGTCTAGCAGTGGGCACAACACACTGCTAGAGGGGAGATCTTTAGCAGGTGCTTGGTCATCTGAGGGACTCCAAGAGTTGCACTGCTTGCTCATTTGAGCAGCAGCTGTGTTCAATAGCTGTGGAGGAGATGTGTTGTAATTTTATTATGTTTTAAAATCCCTCTCCCGAGTGTGAAACTTGATTGAATTTTAAACATGTGTACATTTTTTTTTAGGGTGATGGGCATTTATGCCTTTGTACAGCAGCTGATGTAAACAAAAGAGCAGATCCACACTGCTATTCCACCTTCCCTCTGTACTGCAGATGTCGGAGCTGCTGCTGCTGCTGAGTGCTACAGGAGGCTGCTCGGCTTTCCTTTGCAGGCTGCTCTATGCCGATTCTCCAGGAGATACCGTGGCTGTGGCTGCAGATTAGATTTTTCTCTCCCTCCCCCTGCCAGACCTCTGTGTGCTTTGACGTCAAGTGTGCTCCTTTCAGTTGCCATAGCAGCCCCATTCCCCAAGCTCTCTGCCTGTCTCCTCTGGTAGGTTCCACAATGGTACAGCCAGCATCACGCTGCACAATGGTTTCCAGGCAGTGAAAGAGCGTGATTCAGCAAGCCACTCTTCCCCCCCCCCTCCCCTTTTATTTCATTATTATCAGACATTTTGCCTCCCCTTTTTCTGTTCTCCTCTACCCTCTCCCCCAGGCTTTTATTCAGTTCTTTAAAGGAAAACAGTGATTTACCTTGAAACCAACTGCCCATCTTTTTTTCTTTTTTTTCCCCCCCTTTTTTATTTTTTTTCTATTATTATAAATACCCCATATTTTTTTTCCCCCTCGGCACTGTTTGGAATGTGATTTAAAAATACCACCTAAAGTCGCAGTTTGGGGAAAAGCTTTCTGGACGAGGAGAATAGCTGGCAAGCAAGGAATGGTAGGTGGCTGATGCTAATATTCTTTGACTAACTGCTTTCGCAGGGTGGGGTGATGAATATTGATTGCTGCTTGAGGGGGGAAAAAAAAAAATTAAAGCAGGGGGAGAGAGAGAGAGAGAGAGGTTAATGAAGTAAACTGCAAAGCGAAGCAAGAAGGCTGCACCTGTCCATTTTGTGGCCGGAGAAGCATCCCTGTGTTTCCCTGTGGTCGGGTGTGTATGAGCTTTGATGCTTGGGTGCTGTGGGTGCCGGTGGCTGTGAGAGCAGGGCAGGGGCACACGGTGGAGGGGAGTGTGGTGGTGCTTTAGCAGCTGGCTCATGTAAACAGCGGGGTTTTACTCAGCCTCATCACCTCTAAGGCTGCCCGCGGGCTTTGGGGGGAAGGAGGTGTCTTGGCTCGCAGCTCAGTAGAAAAATGAGGGTGTTGTGGGGTTATATGGTCCGTACACAGCCGTATGAAATTCGAATGTGGAAAAATAAAGAGAGGGCAAGGAGCTGGAAGATTCAGAGGACAGAAGTCTTGGCCTTTTGTACAGTGATTGAATTCCAAAAAGAAAAAAGTATGTGTGTGGAAGTGTTTGACAGACCTTGTTGGATGTGGGGGTGGGGGTTGTTTTTAAGAAAGTAGCCTTTAATCATCACTCTTCCACATTACTTGGATTCAAGTGAACAACTCAGCCCACTGGGTTTTACAGAACCACAAGAGCTTTCAGGAGAAATGTTTACAGCAAGCTACGGGCCAGTTATTTTGCAAAAGAGAATTAAAAATCTGTAGATGCTGCAGTGAAATCAATGTTGCTTTGCAGGGAAATCCTTTGGCAGAAAAATCTACTGCTACAGGAAGAAGTGTTGGTTTTGTTTTTTACAGCAGAGGGACATTATTAGAAATAATATAAATTTGCCTTGGTTAATTAAGTGTTACAGCATTGTTTAATAAGCAGCCAGTGCTCCCAGTGAACCATGATGGGCATGTTTCACACCATTCGTGTGCTGGGGATTGTCAGCTTGTTTACATGGGTTCCTTTTGCTGCAGAGCTTCCTGATATCCTCAGTGCAACTTTCCACTCCTCTGATATGTTCACTGTAAGTTTTGCCAGGGGCTTCTACAGGGACAAACTGACACTGTGTGAAATACAAATTTTGAGGGAAATTATGGCACAGAGTAGAAATTTATTAGGAGGAAAATGCAAATGAGTATATTGTAAGTGACCAGAGGAGTCTGAAATCAGCTTGGTTGAGGACACAGACAGAGGTTGTCCTGCAAGCCCAGCTTCAGCAGAAGAGAAGGGTTAATACAGAACAGGCAGGTGTAGGTACAGCACAGGGCTGCTTGTCTTTGCTCACGTGAAACCTGTCTTTGGTCCCCCTGCCCTGGGGAAAATGGGGTGCACCAAACCTCCACTATTTTCACCTTCTTTCACTACATTGCCATGTAATCACTGGCCAGGAGCACTGGGGCAATATTTTCTTCTGTGCTCCTCTGGCTGTCTGCTGTCTTCCTGCTAGGAATGGTGGCATAGGAATATTCCTTTTCAGTTGGCTCAGCTAACGACTTTGTCTTGCAGGGATGCGGATGTGAACGACAAAGGTGATTTGACCTCAGCCATTAAACAATATTCTTTTTCCCTGACTCTCAATAAACTGCACTCTTGCTCATAGCTCTCTCCTGCTGTTTCAGGGTATGCATCATTTTTCAGGGTCTTGCTGTAATTATGGTTTCGTTGAGGAGTATTAGGATTACAAGGATGTTCCTAAATAGGATAAGGACAGAAATCACTTACCATGAAAAATAAGTTAACTTCAGCTGCCTGTCTGCCTGCTTGGAAAATGTCCTTCTCATTGTTAAAAAGCCCCTTCAGTGCACACACACATTTCTATGAGCAGACCACAGGGATGAGTGTTTCCTTGTAGATTTGGGGTTTTCTTTTCCCTGCTGTCAGTGCCTGGCATGTTTGCAGCTGTTTTTTAGCAATTTAACAGTACTGGATCAATATATCTTCAAACAGTGTTACAGTACCAAATCTGGCTTGCTAAAGCAAAGAGAGAGTTATCAAAATTTCACTGCCATGGTATTGGAGAAGGTCATAAAGTTCACTTGTAATTTACAGTTCATTGCAAAATTCATCCAATTTTAGGGAAGGCTAAAGCAGGCCCAAAGGAGGATGGTTTTAGCATTGCAGACGACATCATAATTTTCTTAAGACTTGGAAGAGAGAAAAGCTGCATTTCAGGAAAGGCCTTCAGCTTTAAAATTTGCAATGTCTTAAACTGTTGTTCAGTAGATACTACCCAGTTCCCTGGACAATTCCAAATTATGGAAAATATCACCAGCTTGTTGGTAAATTTTAAAATCCAAGTAAATTTTGGGGTTTTTTTAATCACAAGCATTCTATACCCATAGCCCCTCCCATTCCACTCATTACATTTTGAGCTTATAATAATAGCACTACTAGAAATTATGTCCTGAAAGCCTAGAGATTGCAGAATCGCCACAGTTGCTGCTCTGTTATATCATCAGGAGTAAAGGAGGGAGTCTTCATTGGACTACAATACCGAATATGTATATAAATTCTGACCTTCAATGTTTGTATTCTGCTTTTGATTCTTGCACACTTACTGTTCCTTTTCTATGATTCTTGCACACTTACTGTTTTGAAGGCTACTTGCAAGGAAAATGAACCCTCATAAAAGGATCACCAGTGATTAAAGTAGAAGTCAAAAACATTAGAGGGGATGGGATGGAATTTCCTGGTCCCATGTCCACTCTTTATGAAAGTTACACAGCTGTCCTTGAGCTGCTCTACTGTGTTCCAGCCTGATAGCTGTAGCTTTGTTAGCAAGCTTTAGAATCAGTCTTGGCTAGTTGTTAGAAGACAAGGGCAGGAAATTCAAGTCCCAAAACTTTCCCATCTTACTGTTTTTTTTGTACAGTGAGATTTTTGGTAGAAGTTTTGGTGTATGGTGGTGGTGGTCTGTTCTCAGTTTCGTTTCTACACAAAGGATGTGAATTCATGATCTAAAGCTCATGTGTACCCTAGGATCTTCCTGACTATGCCTGGAGCACAGGGCAGTGTCTTTTTGCAGCAGGAAAAAGGAAAAGCAGCTGTTGTATTTTTAGGCAGGTTCTGGGCTTTTCTCCTGCCTAAGAACAAGACGATGTTGATGACCCTGTGAGTGCAGCCCCTTGCTCACATCGCAGCAGTGACACTGGAAATTTGGGCTGTGTTAGGACCTGATATGACACGAATCTTTGGGCATGTTGGACTCTCTCAGGACTTTTGTGAGGTAATAGTCACTAAAAGTTGGAGGTCCAGAAGAGCCTTCCAGTCAAGTCAATAGCTGCTTCACTAGGATTCTACACTAAGAGGTCAATAACCCAGCAAATCAGGAACTGTAATTTGAAGGTGGGATTTCAGGAGCGTGAGTTGGGCCGGCCCTTTTTTTTGTCAAGTAGTTGTTTTCTCATGAGGAATTTTGATTTTCTTTTCTTAGTATAAAAATTTAGTTCTCTTCTGAGATACTTTAAAGCATGTTAGGATGCAAGGGTGAGGGTGCTCAAACCTTATATTTACCAGTAATCACTTAGTTTTGTTCAGTGGTTAGGTACCAGAACACCATGTTTGATTGTTCCTTCTCTTATTCACCATCTTAATACCACAGCATTTGCTTTTTCCTACAGTTCTTGAGGTTTTCTGTAAGTTTCTTGGCTGCATGTGCTTTGTCAGTTGAACTTTTTTGTCACATGCTTTGTTATTTGTTTTTAAGTGGGTGCTAATTTGATAAACAGCAATAACTCACAGGCCTTTCCTGATTCCTGTATGTATCCATATGACACAGTTTTGAAAGCTGTTAATTAGTCACAAGTCAAATTTCATTTCCATCCCCAGGTATCGGTGGCAGGTGACTGTGTCCATATCTCAACTTGTTATAGGTAAAGTTTCTGCTCTTCCTTATTCCAAAGAAAAGATCTGGCCTGAGAAAGATAGTATAGAAACAAAAATAATTATTTTAGATCAGTTTTATTATTTTTTTTAGTGCCATCTGTTTCAATTTGAACAGTCTTGAACATGTGCTCATGAGCACTAAGACCTTGATTTTTTTTCTTTTTCTTTTTTTTTTCTTGCTGGTGGGGAATAATTGTGACACACTTCTCCCATTTAAACAGCACTTGATTCTGCATAATTTTCTGTCTCCTGCCTTTCTTCTTTGTGTGGAAGAAAGGAAATTTATGGTACAGATACTGCCTGAACAGGATGCATTATGGTATTATCAGAGGAAAATCTAAAGTCTTTGTTACATGATGCGCAGATATTGATATTCCAGATTAGTTTAGTTATCTGAAATTTTCTGTGTCAATCAGACTTGAAAAATAAACTCCAAATATTTCTTTCTCTTTTTTTGTGCTTAGGGCTAGTATTAGAAACCTGTACCAACAGCAGGCCAGACTCAAATATCAGCTATGGCAACCCATGCATGAAGTTGATGCCTTTGAACTATTTCCTATAGATGAGAGACATAGCACATGCTGTGGTGAGTCAACAATGTGTTATTTTATTAAATCATGCTTTTTGGCAAAAAAAAAAAAAAAAGCCAAATGCCAGAAGATGCTTAATGCCGAAGTGCATGCTGATTTTTTTTTCCTTTTTTTTTTATTGGAGGGGGGAAGCAGGGAAAATTAAAGTTACAACTTGTAGTAATTTTTAGCACACATTAACATAATGCTGTCATCTTATAATGAGTTTTCCGAGTGTGCAATTTCTGCATTGCACAGATATCAGATGGAGCACATTCAGAACGTGGTTTCAGATGAAGTGTTAATATAGAAAAATAATTTAAAAAAAGACCCTACACATGCAGTGTTCTGAGCACTATTTAAAATGGCAAAATCTGCTTCACTATTGAAAAATCCACTATTTTGGACCAATTTTTGTAACTAATGTTTTGCAGCTCTTTGATTTGGTGTGGGGGGAGAGGAAAGGTTGTTTTGTTTCTCTTTGAGATGACTGAAAGAGATTGTGAGGAGTCGTCACAGATTTTTTTTACATATATTTCTTTATCCTTGGACAAGAAAATAGTGAGAAAAGTGATGAAAATCAGTCTTTTAAAAAATACTTTGTGGCTTTAACTATCTTAAGTCTGCTAATAATTTCAATACATATTTCATATATAATAAGTCATTTTGGTTCTGATAATTTCTTTGGGATGGTTTTGGCGTACCTTTGGGAGATGAGGAATTCTTTTCAGATTTCTCATGTAATCTCAATAGAATTGTTGTCAAAAATTTTAACTGTTACTCCAATAAGATGTAGCTCCAAGTCACTGAGATGCTTTTGTAGGGATATAGAGCTCTAACTTGTAGCTGTGGCACGTGGGTGACGTTAAGGGCCATGAAATGAATGTGCTGGTGACACTTTCATCCTTGATGAAGCTGATGAAAAAAAATTAAACAGGTGTCAGTTAAACCTATTTGACTGCTTTGAAGGGAGATGAGTAGCAGCAAGCAGTGCCTGCTGGAGTGTCACTGAGAGAATTTGTGTTCTGTTGGAATCTAGAGTGTTTCCCAAGGGGAGAAGACATACACTGGACATGGACAGGGATTTGTGGATGAGGAGTCACAGTCTGGATGCTCACATCCTGACCTCTGGACATACAGTGGAAGCAGTACATTTATGTAGAACTTAATAACCTCTCTTTTTTACTTCTATGATATTTGTAACTTCTTATGGCTTTTAGGGCCTATTGTCCTAAGGTAATTCTGGTTAACAAGGCAGCTTTAAGTCTTGGCTTAATGTCTGGGCTTTAGAAACTGTGACACTGAGCGTTTTGCATATGAATGGGTCTGGGTGACTTCTGAATTTACAATGAAGCCTGAAAGCATATATATATTTTAAAAATTAGTATTATTTTGCTTTAATTCTGTGTTTAGGAGTTAACAGATAACCTGCTAGTTGTAGCTAATGAGAATTTTAAACAAGCTGGCAGCAGCCAAAGTACATATGATTTATGGCAGCTGATGGAGTGGTGCAAATAAAGGATTTTGTTAACATGTTCATGATGAATGGTTGCTAAACAGACGTTACATGAAATTTTTATGGTGTTTTGTACATGTTAATGCAATTAGCTGATAGCCATGGCAGCTCAGTTCTTCTCACCATTAACATTATTAAAACTGCTGTGTAAGTAGAAAAATCGTTCTTAAGAAGCTGCCTGATGATAATCCCCACTCCTGGCGATTTTACATTTAGTAGTATATGCAGTGCTAATTTTGGAACACAGTGGTACTGCAAGCAGTGTGACTTGGTCATTTGACCCCCAGGTCACCAAGATGTCTTTATCTTAATGTTGCAGCTTTTGATATTTGCTGTGTGGTATTTCAAGCATTTTCCATTGTCTCTGTTCGGGTTACTTTCTGAGTTCAGTGCACATCTAAGTCACCTCCTCCAGCTCTGTTCTTCCAAATTTAGATTTTAGGGTGGGTAATTAGTGTAAATACCAGGTTTTCAGAAACAACATACAAAATGTATCAAAAGAACTCAGAGATGTCATAAGGAGAGAGTTGCTTGAGAAGTTTGCTCCCAGATGACACAGCATTAATAGGCAAAATTAATTAAATATGTTTAACAGAAATTAAGGACTGTAAGATCTTGTTGTGAGGCTACAGCTCCACAAAAAACATCTGTAGGTGTCTTCAGGCACTTAATACAACCCTTTACCATGGATTTAAACCTTTGTCTGTATAGGAATTAGTCATGCACTTCTGTAAACTTGTGTGTAGCAAATGCAGTTTGAAATCTGGGGCTTATGCTCTCTGTGCAGGCTCTCTCCAGTTAATATTGCTCATTAAGACAGTTTGATCATATAGCTTTATTTTGCATTCAGCAATTTTTGTTGATGAAAACACAAGCTTTGCAGCTGTAGAAATTGTATGTGAAATCAGAAACCACATCTAAAAATTAGCATAGAATTAGTGAAGTTGATACAACTGTCAAAATCCTTTAAAAATGCTCAGGAAAAGTAGCATTTGGAGAGAAAAAGTACCTATCAATATTCACCAGAGAAAAGAACAAGCAAGGAAAAAACTTGGGAGGTTCTGTTTAACAAAAACTAAGTTAGTGCTGTGGGCGAAGGGCATATTTTAAAGCTCAGTTAGTAATTTTACTAGAAATCACATGAGAGAAAGACTTTTATGCATCTATGCAGAGAAGCAAAGTGCCTGGGATAAAGGAATTTGGGGGGGTTTTTTAAGTGCTTGAAAAAAAAACATTTGAGGATCTATTTTATAGTGTCTTGGCTTGGTATCTTGCTACTACAGTCACATTTTTTTTGGAACATTGTGTTGGTTCCTCTTATGTTCATCACGGGCGTTAAGTGCATGAGAAAAAATCAGAGGAAGTCAGAGCACAGTTTTCTCTGAGAAACTTGTGTTCTGCTCCTCTGCCTAATAGAAAAACCGTGTTTATATTAAATTTGCTGCATGTGATAAATGTAAAAACTTATTACCTGTTACTGATGATGGTGATGTAATGTGCAACACATTTCCCCTTGGAGGACTGTTGCCTGAGCCTATTTCCAAAAGCTATTTGTCATGTGATCAGCTACATGCAAACAAAGGTTTTCCAGAAGTGACCCCTAATAATCAACAGTTCAGCTGCTCACCTTCTCTACTTTTCAAGGGGGCTGGATTTTTTCCAGAAAGTGCTGGGATCTTCACTTTGGATTATAGACTTTGCAATGGAATCACTTGATCACCTTTTATTTCACTAAACCTCACTGGAAATGCCCATAAAGGGAATTTTCCTGGCTTTGCATTTTCTGTTGTTGTTGATTATCTTTTTTTCCTTTCTATAGATTTTCTTTTTTGAGTCCTCAGGATATTGTTTTGCAGAGTGTTTTCACTGCTCTTTAACTCAGATAATGTTATGTGGGTTTATGCTATTAGTTCTTATTCTGATTCATATCCCTTCTCCCTCCATCCTTGGTTTGTCTTTAGTTATTCCTACAGCCCCTAAGATTAGTATTTTAACTAAATTATATTGAAACATAGCACTGTCAACTCATGCAGTATTTGGGGTTTTTTAATGCCCTGAGCTAAGTATCACATACGTGTGAGAAACTATGAGATTTCCTTTAACAAAATGCAGGGATTTTGTTTATATTACTGAAAAAGATGAAGCTTGAATATGTGAAAGGGTGAGGCTTCAAAAATGCACAGCCCTCCCACCAAGATTATTCCCTAGTGGTATATTGGAAGTTTGAAACCATATAACATGGGTCGAAGACATTTGGGACGGACATTCTTAAAAATAATATTTTTTATTTATTTGGAAAGTGAATATTTGCTGTGTTTCTAATGCTTGGAAAGACACAGACATACCTTGTGTTTCTATGTCTGTATTCCCCCAGTAATTGAACTGGCCCAGGAAAGGTCAAGCTATTGGCATATTTTAGAAGTGAAAATGAAATTTATCTAAGAAATTCAAGTGCCTGGTGTCTGTTTTTGAGGAATCTCCAGTTGTTTAGTTTTACTCTGGAATACTGCTGGACCAAATGCTTTTATTCTGCCACATGTCAGTCTGAGCTTACTGAAAAGGAGTGAGCAAAATTTTTGAGCTTAATGCATTCCTGTGTCAGGCATGACCTGTGAATATATCCCATGAAATATTTGTGTCTGCTATATTTTTTGAGTTCCTGGTGGAAAAAATAGTTCTGAGCCACCTGCCAGGCTAGTTCAGTATTTGGCAGGCTCCTCTTCCAACCTTATGGAGCATATCCAGGACTATTGCTGTGGAATATGGGAGTAGAATGTCAGACAAATATCTTCTGAACCTTTAAGTAGTTTTTCAGTGTGATTCTTATGAGCTGTTTTAAAATAATTTTAATAACCTGCAGGAGAATAAATGGAAATGCCAAATCAATAACAAAAAGTACGTGGAATAGTGCCAGCAGAAAGGTGGAAAAGAGACCAAGAGAGCAGTAAATTCAGCTCTGCTAATGGGCGTGCAAACCCATAATATATAAAGTGGTGGGAAGTATTTTGTGACCACAGGGCAAAAGGCTTTGTTTGCTTCCTATTCGAGACTTGTCAGTGTGGTGTGTCCCTTGCCCATTTCTCTGTGGCCTGTCCTTATCAGGAGTGCTTTTCCTTCTCAGAGTTTGCCAGCAGGAGCAGAAACCTGAATACACCATGTGGTACTGCCAGCATTCCCTCTGCTCTTATGGATGTGGGAAAGATTGGGGAGCACTGACTGTGGGTGAAGGGGGCTGCTCTTGTAGAGAGGAGCACCCACAGTGCTGGCAGCATCAGCTGCTGCATCCCTGCTCCCTGCAAGAGGATTTTGGTGGAATTGGCTCAA
The DNA here is from genome assembly GCF_052056855.1 of Sturnus vulgaris. Taxonomy (NCBI): domain Eukaryota; kingdom Metazoa; phylum Chordata; class Aves; order Passeriformes; family Sturnidae; genus Sturnus; species Sturnus vulgaris. The sequence continues at coordinate 59,818,008 of NC_142246.1, forward strand.
GGCTGCAGTGTGCCAGCTGATGTACAGACATTAGGTGAGCAGCTTTAAGCTCTTGGGCAGTCATTTCCCAGCTATAAAAGGGAGTGAAAGAAGCCAAAGGTGTGGATGGATTTATCAGTGCAATGCAGCAAGTATGACATGAATGTCATGTTCCTTCTCTCTTAACTATCCTTGTTGGGATGGAGAGTGGCAGACGAGTGAAAGCACAAAGGCAAAAATGCACAGTGGAAGGTTGTCCAGAAGAGTGAGGTTATCCAGAGGTCATTCCAACTCACTGTGCATCCACAGCCTCATGTACAGCACTCGGTATCCTCCCTGCATTGGATGCAGACTGAAGGTTGGCAAGAAGAGAGGGAGCACTGCGGGCCTGGTGCAGTACTTGTGCATTCTTAATATGTTCAAATTCCTGGTAGAGTTAATAGGAGCAATTGTCCAGTGAGGAGTTTGAGGTGGTGTAGTTATTAAATAGACATTCCTGAGCTGCTGGATGTTGAATCGTTCTGGATTCTTTTTATAAAAATCAGAGTTGCTGAGGCTTACAGTTTTTAATCACTTTAAAGAAGATAAAAAGAACAGCCTCACAGGAAAAATTGATCTAGAAAAGGCTTCTATCCTCAGTGGCCATTGGCTAAATATTTGGAGAAGAGAAGTAAGAACAAGATAAGCAATCACCAATGGTTCTCTTGGTTCTCTTCTTGTGTCATCCTGTATTCTGGCAGTCTGACTTTTTTAGGGATATAATTTATTTCTTTCCATTAAAAATTCCCTTTCCTAATTCACCATTTTCTGCCCAGTCTGGGTTTTATGAGATCTTTTCTAGATATTCAATATGATGATCAAGTTGTATTGAAAATGCTGGGATTTTATTTGTTTTAAAAAGTGATGTTGAGTGTACATACTACACCGTTCTGGGAAAAAAACCCCACATTTCTGGTGTTAACCCACTGTAAAAATGCAGGGGCTTTAAAAATACTATAAATATATAACTGAACCCTGATAAGATGCTCTGCTTCTAGCAGATATGAAATCATGGCTAAAGGTAATATTTATAGAGCATGCTCTGGAGTAATTTCTTTTGTGTGTAGCTTTGTGTTAGCATGATTGCTATCCCAAGCTGGTTTATCTAGGCCAGTGCAGCAGGTAGAGTGATACAATGGTTTGGCTGGAAGGGACTTTGGAAGTCAGGGCCTTCTTTCACTGGGATTACAGAGACTTTCTGATTTGCTTCCTTACTGCCTTTGTTTAAAATTCTAACCCCAGTTAGGAATCCAGCTCGTGGGGCTACTTTCCTTGGAGCAGGTGTCAGTGCTCTCCATTCTGACCTGCCAGCATTACATGAAAGGAGCCATGAGTAGAGGGATTTTCTTGATTTATAGGCTGTTAGGACTGAAATTGAGCACACAAGAGAAGGCAGAGTGGAATTAATTACCCTATGCTTTATAGAGTGGATGTGATAGTTTTTCTTGGTCACATATCAGAACCAGGTGAAATAATGACCTAAAACGGTATCCAAATGTTCCTGTCCCTGTATTCTCAAAGCAGTTGTTTCTCTGAACATAAGTCATGTTCAAAGAACATTGTGATACATTACATTATGATACTTGTGTGTATCATAATTTTTAACTTCACTACTTCATACCTAGTTCAGTATGAACACTGTATATGTGATTCACCACCAAAAATTCAGAGATAGTGTTTAAAAATTGACTCCAACTCTGAAAACAGGAACTTAAAGGGCAAGTAAAAAAGAAAATTGCATTTTAACGTTGGTTTTCTTGAAACAAAAAATTCTGAGATGTTCCTGAAAAAGATCTGCATAGCTTAATTGTGAATCATAATGCTACTTAAATGCCTGCATTAATTTTATGTTAGATTTCAATCATCAGCATGTAGATAAATGTTTTTGTGGCATAATGAATGCTTGATTTTCTGTTTTACTTTAAATCAGTTTTTTTATCTGCCAAGCTGTGCGAAGAGAATCTCATGGATGTCTTCCATGACACAACACTGTCAAAAAATACCCTCATGGTTGTACAAACAGCAATGATCTATAAACCTTTTCATAAAGTGCTTTTCTTTTGAAAATTTGGAAAAAGTAAAGACAGGGATAGGATATCTGCTTGGTTTTGACTTCTTTGGGCAGATGTGGCAATTGTTAGTTGAGGTTACTGTGTGGCTGTCAACAGAGCATGAAGCCAAGCTATCACATGGGAAGCAGTATTGTCAGAACTGAAGATTCAAAGGCCTGCAGTGAAACCTTCAGGCTTTGAACTGGTTTATTTTGATTTTTTGGGCTTGTAGGCCACCTTTGCATCTCATTGTTAAGGTTTACTCTGAAAATCAAAAAGATGTAAAACCAAGTAGGACTGGGGTCATGGGAGCAATGTGAAGGTAGATTCAGGTGGAGGTAGATGCTTTTTAACAGGGCAAAAGCAACAGGGCCAGTTTTTAAAACAACAAAAAGTATTACACATAAAATTACTTCCTAGAGACCCTAGAGCACACAAATCAAACTGTAGCCCCTTGTATGTTACAATGATTTTTATTGGGTTCTAAGTATAAAGGAGAGGTGAATATTCAACATATTTTAAGTCTTCTATCAGGATTTGACTGCCAGCAACAAAATCCAATGCAATGGTGATTACTAAAATGAATTTGACCTCTGACCTCACACCTGGAAATATTACAAAGAAACTTTGTACTGCTCAGTGATCTAATTTTAATTTTAATCATCTGCGAGCACACACATCATTTTAATTAGCAAGCCTGCTCCTCTCTGATGAGCCTTCACCTGGAGCACTGCATCCAGCTCTGGAGTCCTCAGTACATGGCAGACATGGACCTGTCAGGGCAGGCTCAGAGAACGGCCAAAAAGATGACCAGAAGGCTGGAGCTCTTCTATTAGGAAAGGCTGAGGTACTGGTGCTTCAGCCTGGAGAAAGAAGGCTGCAAGGGAAGAGCCTTCCACTGAAAAGGAACTTCTAAGAAAGATGGGGATGCTTTATAGTAGGGGCTGTAGCAACAGGACAAGGGGTAATGGTTTTCAGCTGAAGGAGGGTTAATTTAGAGCAAGAAAGAACTTTTGGGTTTGTTTTTTTTTATAATGAGGGTGTTCAGATATTGAAACAGATTGCCTAGAGGTGATAGATGCCCTGTGCCTGGAAACCTTCAGGATCTGTCTGGATGGGGGTCTGTGCAGCCCCATCTGGTTGAAGATGTCCTTGCTCATTGCAGGGGATTGGACTAGATGACCTTTAAAAGGTCCCTTCCAATCAAAAAGAAAGAAAATGAAAGCTTGGCTCAGTAGATAAACCAATAGGCCTGCAGTGGCCTAATGCTGTTTCACAGTGTCTGTGCTCATCAAGCAGCCTGACCCAGCCCTGCACACTCCTTCACTTCCTCATACAGCCTTTGGGGTCAGCAAGCCTTTTTCCTACCCATCCTGCTGGGTTACAAAGCCCAATTGCTTTGATCTTGTGATGTGAGCGACTTCTGTTCCACACCTACTCCATTTCTTGCTGCTCTAGATAAACACTGCTTCTTTTTTAACTTTGCAATTTAGGCACCGTGTTAAAATACATGTCATTTTCACAACTAACATGGTTCTCTGCATGCTGGATCTTTCTGCAGAGGTCAGCAGAACTCTGGTTTGTATTCCATTCAGAGCTTTTAGAAGGATGTAGAGAAGGAACTCTTCTTATTTCAGCCATCAGGATTGCTAGTATTTTGCTTTAGAACCTGCTTGTAATAAAAACAGATTCCAGAATCAAGTTATTCTTTTTTCTGTGCCTTACTGACAAAACTATTTTACCTCCTCTGCATCTACCAACTGTTTCTTTTCAGTTTCCAGTCTTTTTCAGATGCATTGCTTTGTGGTTTCATCTTTTGCAGTCTCTGTGTTAGAAAATGTCCTTGAAAAGGTTTGGTGGCTGTTTCCCTGTAATACTGTATGGAATGTCCAGAAGAGCCACTGCGTGATTTTGGGTTAGATCTGAAGGCTTGTTTTGTGTCTAATACAGCCCAAGGTGACAAGTAAATGTGATGTTAAAAACTTGAAAGGAGATTAAATTATCTCTTCAAAACAATACCATAAAAATTAAACTTTGAAAGAAATATTCAGCCTAAATATGTAGAGCAAGTTCAGACAAGCAAGTCTGTACCTGAAAAAGCTTGGTTGTGATGAGACTGTTTTATAGCCATGCTGGAAAAGGAATAGATTTCCTGCCTGCAAAGGGATGCTCCTTTATTCAATCAGTAAATCCAGACCAGAAATCAGTGGCTGTTTGAGTTATTTCACTGGGCACTTGTCTCTGGATGGGAAAAAGAGAGAACAGACAGCAAAAAAGCAGTGTACCTTTGTTCTGCAGGATTTATCTTGCAGATTTCTTTTCCTGTGCGAGGCACTTGCTTTTGACACTTCAAATTTATGTTATTTATTTTCGATCCTTATGTTCTAGTGCAGAGCTTCCACTTGGAGCTGAGAGTTTTCTGAGGGAGAGAGTGCTATGAATGCCTTCTGTTTGTCTGTGAGAAGAATGTTTCTGTCCTCCAGGAATTCTGTGTTGGAGAAATTGGCTGCAGTTTGGAAGGACTGTGTATCACTGCTCTGAAGGACAGGCATATGTAAAGATAGCTGGCTCAGCAGCCAAATAGAGGCAGAACAGGGATAGATGCAGCAAGAGAGAGGCAGAATGAGTCTTAAACAAAGGAAGATTTAGGTTTAACTGCGTCATTATGTTTGATTTATATCTGTTGCATCATTGCATTTAATGAGCATATGAGGAGCTTTGTGATGTTGAATGTACCTAAACCCATGGAGAGCCTTTTCATGTTTATTTCACCTCCATCTGATATTGTTTACAGTAACTTTAATAAATATATAACTAGCCATAAACCCTAAAATGTTAATCTATATTCATGGTAAATAGTATTAGAGTATCTCTTGGTACATTTCATAGTTCTACATTAATAAAACTTTCTGCTTTTTATTACCATGCAGGAAAATAAAACATGGTGTCAAGAGAGATTTAAGCCAGTATTCCATCTCCAGTACTGTGTTACTCTGCAGATGGATACCATGAAATTCATGCAGAGAATCACTTTGTTCCTATAGTAAAAAGAAATATTTGGGCTCAAAGCTTCTGCTAGGCTAGTAAGTCATAAGAATGAACAAGATTTTCATTGTAGGTTTGGTATTATGCGTTTATGTAAAATATTGCTTTTTAGTATGTGATGTAAGCATTTTCATTCACTTAGGATGAGGCCCAAAATACATCTGCCTCTTTATCAAAAAGAGCAGATGCTGCCATTAGATTGTTCAAATTTACTCTCAGAAAATGGTATTGCACTTCTGTTTTGGCACTTAGTCTTTATACTCAGTTATTTTTTTCATGCTAAATATCAGCCTTTTAGTGATGGCTTCCATCTAACACACATAATGGTGGTTGGGGGTGGAAACCTTCAATGCTGGAGTTTCCTGTAATTTTTTTGGCAAGATATAAAATGCTGTAAATTTATGGAATACAAAGCTATTTCCTCAGGATACAGAACTTGGCCTCTTTGTGCATGTGGTATTTTGAGCTATTTTCAGTGCTATAGAATTTTATGGCTTAATTGTCTAGCAAAGTGCATCATCAGCATTGCATATTTGCATTGGCTTGTCAGTCTTGATTTTTAAATGGATAGAATATGTAGTAAATCATAACTGGCTTTTCTGAATTAAAATCAAGTCAGAAAATGAATTGATTTGTCCTTGCATATGGTTAAGTGTATTTGTTTGCAGTGTACCATGTTTGTTGTAACCGAAGGATTGAAAAACAAGGAGAAGAGAAAGTGAAGATGATGTGGGACAAAAACAAAGGGCAGTAACTTTGACACAGTTGTTCTTGGAGCCCAGGTTTGGATGCTGTTTGTGACATCCTGCACTTTTTTTGCAGGAGACTTTGACACAGTCAGTGAGGGTTTGTTAAACATTCAATCAGTCCAGTTGACAAGTGTGCTATGCTTGCAGAACCTGCAGCCTAGAAGCATGGAGGACAATGCAAAGGGTGTTTGCATAAGAGGGCAGAAAAAGCCTGCTGCTAATATGAGATTTAAGCCTTTGTCATTGAAGTTGGTTGGTAGGACAAGAAAGTGCCATGGGAAAAATCCGCCGAGGGAACAAGTGCAATTAGTTACCAGCATTTGAATTATTCATCCAAATTAGGACTTCAATCTGTTAATAAAGTTAGGAGTAGGAAAATATAAGTAAGTGTCTGACACTGGTGGTAGTTCCAAAACTTTTCCCTTCAGCTAAGTTGTCTCAAAGATAGGAAGTTGTTCTAAGGACACCATGGCTGCATGCAGGAGGGAGGAACCAGCAACCCAGTAGAAAACATGAATTAATTGTTGCTGAAATATCATCAAGGGAAGGAGACAAGCCACAGACACGGGGAGAACCAGGCACATGCTGGTCCTTAGCTGTGAGATTTCCTGGTTGCTTCAGCAGCAGCAGTCTGCTGTAGCTGTGTGACACTGATCGTGTTCACTGATCCATCAGAGGCCTGCCAGTACTGAGGCTTTACTGTTCTTATTTTCCCTGTGTCTAGAAGGCATCAAATAGGCTATTCTGTCACAGAATTTTGGTGTATTTACTCTCCCAGTTCTCCATTTTCCCTCTCTCATCTCGTGCTTGGGGAGGGCTGTTGGGGAGGGGATGCTCCAGGAGCTCTGCAGTGGAAATAGTGGTGGCACTCCTCCTTCCAAGGCTCAGCCACACCTGATGGCCACAGCTGGCTGAAATCTCTTCATTTTACTGACAGTTTTCAGCTCCTGTTGAAAATCTGGAGAGCTGTTTCCTTTAAGAGTTGTTTTTTAACTTTACTGAATTTCATAGTCCTGTTGGTGATCAGTGAAGAATTGTCTCCTTCAGTTCTGCTCAAATCCTGTTTGTTGATACAGACTTTTGGTTTGGTTCAATATTGGTCAAAATTGGACAATATTGGATGCCTCTCCTCATCTCAAGTCTTGGCTTTTGCTGGACATTCATTTTCGGGTTGTTTTTTGTTTTGTTGGGGATTTTTTGTTGTCTTGTTTTGTTTCTTGTTGTTGTTTCTTCCCACAGCACATACCCACACACCTCTCCCCAGCATTAAGTGTATTTTCATTTTTGTGGCCATGTAAAACTACCATTGCATTCCCAGACACAGCAATTCTGGGCAGGGAGCAGCACAAGACCAAGCTATCATTTCTCAGCTCACTTGTTCAAACATGAAGACCCTGAATCTTGTCTGGGTTATAGGACTTTGAGCCATCCCATGACAAAATGCCCAGCCCTCGCTGGATTTGAAGGACCTCATGTGCTGCCTCAGTTCTTTGAAGTTTGTCCAGAATCTCCCAAGCAAAGACTTTGTATGTAACCTCTCCATAATGGGTGCAAACAGAAAAAGAAAGCAGTCTAAGGTCAGTTGCACGTTCATGTAGGGAAAACTTTCCTTTCTTTTGGGAAGTTGATTGGTGGGAGGTTGTCAAGATGCACTTAATGAATAAAAAACCTAATAGAGTAAAATTAGACTGAATTACAGCTGACTTTGCTGCCATTTCCAGAAATATATCCTCATCTGCACCACAGCAGGAAATGCAGACTAAATAATTACAGACCCCTCAATGGAAGGCATACCACAGCAGGCTAGGAATAGAAAGTCTTCCTTCCTTCAGAAGAAAAAAAAAAAAAAAAAGAAAGAAAAGAAAAAAATAGGAGCAAGCCATCATAAATAGTGATGAAGCCACCTGGAAATTAAAAGCCCACGTTTTGCAGAGATGGAGAATTTCAGTGTTGCCAAAGACTGCTCTTGGTTTCTAACTTAAATTACACTCTGATGCTGCTTACTGATATTTTTCAGAGATATCATCACTGTACCTATGTAGTATTTGTCAAGTTCACAAAAACAGAAGTTAATGCCATTTACATTGATCAACAGATTGCATCCCTGTGGTTGAAAAGGCCATATAATGTATATTGTATATAACAATGCATATACGTTGTTGTATAACATATAGAAATCTGTCTGTTGTGAGTTCAACATTAAAAATTAAAAACCTTTTGATATGACTGAAAACTCTTTTTCTTTCTATTTCCTGAGAGGTAATTGAGATATGAGACCATAAGGTGTTTCTGTCAAGTATTTAACCTTGGTGCATATTAGAAGTTCAAGTACTTACCATATCTAAGCAGTATTTGTCCTTAAATTAATTATTAAATAGAAGTTGCATTCATGAATATTAATACTTACCCACAGATTAAAGGGTCGATGAGTCAGTTGGTACCTGACTACAACAGAAGGAGCAAAAATTGAAATAGTGCTATCTCCTGGTTCATTTGTATGATAAGGAAGTTTTATCTTCTAATAGGAAAGAATATAATCTTTAGAAGATCTTCTTTACTAGAAGTAAATCTAGTCTGTGTCTAGGAGGTCCTATAAGGAACCAATGTAATCAGGGTACTAGAGTCAAAATGGAAGAAAATAAAAATTTGGGATATTCCTCTGCATTATTAGCCTGCAGTTAGTTTTGTTTAACCTTGATTTGAGATGTAACAGCATTCGTTGACTACTAAATTTTTGTTATGAAAAAAGTATTCAGCTGCATTTTGTCATTTTTGGATGCTTTATTGTTATAATCAACAGCCTTTCTGGCTGCAGTATTACCCACAGGACTGAAGAAGAGAGAGCTCTTTACCAGGATAATTGTATGTATAACTTAAAGCAACTGAATCATCCTAGCAAATCCAACTTTAAGCAGTTGAACAGTGCCTTAATCAGACCGTCCAAGTACTTAAAATTAAGCACAGCACTAAGAACATTATTGCATTATGTTTGAATTCAGAAAACAGAATTGCAACACAGCAGAAAAAGAGTTTCCATGGGCAGAAGTCAGTTCTGTCTCCAGTGTACGTCTTTGACAACCTCCCACATGCACAGTTGCATGTACATCATAGTTTTATTCAACCCCAGCAGTATCAGCATTTTTGTTGGCTGAAATTGATGAACTTTCTCACTGCCACTGCAGTTAGACCAAGAGTGAAATAAAAGGCACAAGGCTGAAACAGAGCTCTCATTATTAGGTACCAGGCAGCTATAATCCCATCTGTGGAGATGTACAGCCAGCATCTGGGTCATGTGAAATACTCCCTCCCTCCAACCAGAAACCTTCTAATGATTATTCATGATTAATTTTAAAGCAAGCACTGCAATATATTAAGTGAATGTATTCTCATTTTTAGAATCCCTCCCACTGAACAGCATTTCAAGCAGCTATTATTACAACAGTCCTGACAACTCCCTGATTAATCCTCATCCATGTGTGTCAGATATTATTAACACTTAACTGGTCAAAGCTCAATCTTTATTACTCTCTGAGCCTGTTTCTTCATGCAGAGCCTGAGTGGAGCTGTCACCCGTGTCACTCTGTCAGGCAAGGATGCATAACCCATTCCCATTTGTTAATTTGTTTACTGACACGCCTTGTACAAAGCGCCACTCTAAAGACGGTGGTGGCAGTTCTAATCGCGGGTGCAAATGTCAGTGGTGGTGGCTGCTGTTCCTTAAGGAGAAATGAGTGTGCTGTAGGTGTGGCACACACAGTGCAGTGTTGGGTGCCTCCCATTCCTGCTGCCCCGCTGATGGCTCAGTGTGCTGTGACTGCAGTGCTGGGCACCAGTGTGGGCACAGCTTGCCAGAGCAGGTGACCTGGCTCAGATACTCCCAGGAGTGTTTGTCCTGCTGCTCCCGGTTCCTGATCTGCTGTTGTGTAGAGTTGCTGCAGTGGCCAAGATAGTTTTCATCTGGTGTGTTCTGCAGCTGGACCTTCTGGAACAATCTTTGCAGTCTGGGGTTTAGAGAAGTGGCTTTGAGTTTGAGTTCACTGGCTGGGTTCTGTCAGTTAAGAGCAAGTGTCTCATGCATTTGTCTTCTTTCATTACAAAATGAATTTTACCTGGACTGACCTCAAAATTTTCTGCTTGGGCCTTTGCTGTCTCTGGCTTCAGTATTTGCCTGAACTGATCTGAGCTGATGCTCTTATGCTGTCATTAGCTATTATGTGCTGGCAACACCTTTAGGTTTTGTTTTTTTTTCTTTTGGTGTTCATTAGCAAAACTACTTTGTCAGCTCATTTAGTTCCCAGAAATAAGAAGAATGCAAAAGCATTTTTTTTCCTTCTTCTCCCCCGCTCCTTCAAAGTATGTGGTCCATCCAGACAGCTGATTTTCTGATCTGATTTGTCAGTTTCTGTATGGATGACTAAGTATGTTTTTTGCAATGTGGCTGTACTGAATGTCTGCTATGGGAACTGAGGAATGCTGTCTCTCTATAGCCTTGCTAAGATAACTGAAGTAGAGGTGGATTCTATTCTTGCTAGATCTCTCTTAAATTTGGCCAGGCTCATGCAGAGTGGGCTTCAGCTGTGAGTCCCTCCATTTACCAGCTCTGTCATTGCAAAGAGCCTATTTCTGCACCCACATATGATGGTTGTCACTCAACAGTTGATGTATTAATTGGGTTTATTCAAAACTCTTGTACCTTCAACAGATTTCTGGGTGTTGTGTAATCGGTTCTTTTTTGGTATTGTCTCTGTTTATAATAAAATTATAATACATGCTAGCTGTAACTTTTTATATCTATCCAGTTGACATTAAAATAGAAGTGGAGAATTTAAGTGTTCTTAAAATGGAGGATTTCACTACCAACTCTTCTCTGATCTCTGTATGCTACAGAACTAAAATTCAGGTGGTTTTTAAAGTATCTTTTCAAATGCAGGGTAGTAGATGAACTTTAGCTGCAGTACTAAAGTTGAAATGTATGAATATATTGCTTTCACACTGAACAAAGTACAATTGAACTTCCACTGAAGTAGCAGGGCTCCTTTCCCAGTATGGCTCAGAAATGAGACCTAAACCACACAAGGAGCCTGACTGATAACTTGCATTGCCTTCATTTGCAGCTATTTTGGCCACCACCATCCATTTTGGTCCTCCTTGCTAGTTTCATTCACTGTCTTTTGTTTCAAGTGGTAAAGAAACCTTCACTTCTGGCCAGTTCAAGAGGTTGTCAGAAATAATGGAGGTATTTTTTGGATGCACCTCAGATTGCTTTCCACACACAAAAATAAGTGAATCATCCCCATGGATTCTCTGTTTGAGAGAAAATGAAAAAATAGAAAAAAGTGTGTGGAATGAGAGATGATTGGCAGGCAAATATCAGTACAAAGCAGATTTAAAAAATGTGTTTCAGCTTGCGGAGAAACGTTGATTCTAAAAACTAGTTTTAGACACAAAGGCCAATATGAAAAAAACTGACAAAAATCCTGCAACAGGAAGCTGAATATGTCTTCATGCAGCCAGTGCATTTGTAAATTCATAACAATAGCAGCTGCTGCACCAGATAGTCTCTCTGGCTCACTCCCTGTCCTTTCCTGTGAGAAGATAAGAGGAAGAAAACGGGAATTGCATTATGTTTCCTGTTCCTGTTAATTTTGGATCTGGAAAGGGCTTCTGCTTTACTCTGGTAATTGGTTTATATACTGCAGAAGACCAATACATTTTCATGATTAATAATCTGTTTTGGGAAATTATATATTTCTGAAAAGTACATGGAGGACACTGCATTTTAATCTTGGAATAACCATTTGCTCATTTATAAATATACTTCTCTGCTCTTGCATAGAATGTGCATAAATCACATTTCAAACATGAGATAATCATCAGCAGTCAGTAAAAAAGATATTTCCATGGCAACAGTTGCTAAATTGAACAGTGCATCAGTTCCTCCTCCCTGGTTTTGTCCAGAAGCCTCCCTTAGCTCAGACAGCATCTACCTTACCCATGAGTAACCAAATAATCATACCTCTTAAAAACCAATAACTTCACCATTGCTTCTGTAAAGAATTATTAGAGCACAAATTAGCAGTAATTCATTACTGCTGACAGGACTGGGCACCACGCTTTAACATCTGCACTGCTGTAACTCTCCATGGGCCCTGTCAACTTATCATGGCCTTTCCCCATGCCTGCTGCAGTTGCTGTAATCATATTTTGAGAGCTCTGGAAAAATTCATCTGGCTTAGATTAAAATCTGACCAGTCTTCCTGGTTTCTTCTTGAAAGAAAAGAAAAAAATGTGGAAGTGATGGCACTTCCCATGGCTTTATGGTCCTTCTTGCTTTTCTTTATATACGTCCAGGAAAAACTGCTGTTTTAAGGAGTGGGCTGAAGTTGTTCAGCAGACATTTGAAAGTTATTGCTCCTACATGTGCAGGCAACATCAGAGTGAGCATAAGGATTGAATGAGGATGAGGATGAGGATGATGAACACTGGGCTGATGTGAGGCTACTCCTTTGATACCATACTTGATGGGAAATTTGAAGAGGGACTGAGGTACCTTTATAGGAGCTCACCTGTGATGAAATGTTTGAAAAGAAAATTGGAGATTGTTTCCATGAACAGTCAACAGCACCTTTCTGCTGTACTGTTCTCCAGGGTTAATTACTGTTAGGCATTTTCTCACCATAGGAAGTATTTTGCTTTTATATCTATCTTATCACTAGTGTGAACTGTTCTAAATTTCAAATCAAAGTTTTCTAAAGAAGAGCTCAAGCAGGCAGAGAATTACTTTTTCTTTCCATTTTTTTCTTCAGATATAAGCTGCAGGGACATATTTTGACTGTGTCTATATTGAAGGAGGGAAATCTCTTTGCTAGTATCTGAAATGTTTCCTATTTACAATGCTTTTCCTCAGTCTCAACCCTCTCAGTATCCTCTTTTTTTGTTTTGTAAGGCCTTGTTTCAAGTGGCTTTTTTCCATCAGCATTGTGTTCTGCTTCACCTCCTTTGTGTGACCTGGCTTATCTTGTGCCTTGTCTTTATCTTGGCCTGTTCTTCCTTCATCCTAAACTGGAAATTTGAGGACTGAAGAGGGAATGGCAGAGGTGGACCACGCTTATTCCTGCAGCCTTGGCAATCTGGTGGGAGGCTGAAATCTGCACTGTTCTGTTCCCTGTCTCCTGGATCTGTCTTAGGCAAAGGTGGAGAATAGAGATGCTAAGGCACTCAGAAACATTTTGCTTTCCTTTTGGGGCAGCTGGAGATGTAGAAATGGTCTCTCTAATGGGAGACAACTGAGTTGCTAAAGGACTTGGAAGGATGACACTGTCATGTGTCATGGGTTTCAAAATCCTGTGTGTGCCTGACCAAAATGGGATTATTGTCAGGTTGTTTGGGATATGGTAATTTCTGAAATGAATGTAGAATGTTAGCAGGCCTTAAGGGATTTTGTACCTGCATTTTTTTTTTTATCTGAGAAGTAAAACTAAATTTAGTCACTGTTCCTCTTTATTAAGAAAATGGAATTAAAAATCTCAGCTGCCTTTATCTGTCCCTGCATCTCCACACCAGCTAATTTCATGTTTCCATCTGACTCTATATGTGATCAATTGTGCTTCATCTACTGGTTATGAAGAGAGTTTAATGAAGTTTACCCTGGCAGGATTAAAAGCTGTTAATATGGCCATTCTGAGTTCAGGGGGTTGTGTGACTGTATTCTTCTAAATTTCTTCACAAATCTGAGAAGGAACAGCTGTATAAAGTCACAGTTTCCCAAGGAGCATCATTTGCTTCTACACTGAGAAAGCTTGTCCCTGTGTTTTCTGGCAGCTGGCTGTTCCACTGGAGTAAAATTTCAGAGGCAGTTTTTCATTTTTAAACTTGGAGGATCAGGGACACTAATGATACCTTAATCAGTGTCAAAAAGCCTGGTCTTGGGGTTTCTGGAAATAGTGGAATTAGCTTTGGGATAAAGCCTAATTGACTTTGGGATGACTTGGCCATTTGTTGGTTTTACCAATGTCTGAAAACTTACCTTTTTTTTTGTCCTTTTGGTTTTATGTGCCTGCTGAGGTTGTGCCTCAAATTATGTGTGGAGCTCAGACTCAGCAATATTAAGAATTTCAGGTAGTTATCTGTAATTTAAATATCCAGATCCTTGTTTCCACGGTAACTTAGCATGGGACACGTCACCAGGAAATCAGACAGACTCGAAAAGGGGTAGGCAGTTTGGACAGAAAAAGCAAAAAAAAAGGAAATTGTAGAATGTGTGGTTAAAAAAAAAAAACAAGAAAAAGAAAAAAAAAAAAATGAAGCGCAGAGGAAAAAAATATACTTGAAAGAAGGAATGCATTGAATTGTGAGGCAGAAAGCAAGTTCAGGAATGGAATTAAGAAGGACTGAAATTGGTGTGGAAAGATACCATCCCCTGTCTGAATTCTGTGCTTCCCCACAAAGCCTTTTTCTGCAGGCATTTCAGATGGATGATCCCCTTTGTCTCCTCTGTCTTCCTGTGGCATCTTCAGTCAGCCTCTGTTTGTGTTCCATGCACTAATTCCTCACTCTGGTGGTTTACAGTCCCTCCAGAGGAATGGCAGCTGTTGCCAGCAATTGAAGTGGATCTGTGGTTGTTTTGTGTGAGCAACAGCAGGGCTGGTAATTTTATGGGTTTTCTCCTTGTACCTCACAAGAATTAAACCCCTGTTGATGAGGGGAGGAGTGAGCTCTGCTGGCTACTGCTGTAACTCCCAGGGCAGTCACCACTTGCTGCTGGAGAAACATATCTTTATGAGACCAGTCCACAGCAGCGATTTTATCTTTGGCTTTTGTAAAGCTAAATGAGTAAAAACTGGGCAGTTTTTTTCCTGCTTTGTGTCTCTTTTCTTCTTTGCACTTTTTCACCCCCTTTTTGGCATCTGTCAAGAGACTTGCTGCTTTGAGGCAGTGACTGACAGCACAGGTGACAGAAATGTGTTTTGCCTGTCCCTCTGAAATTGTGTGTTTGTGGCACAGAACTCATTCATATTCTTGTCATGGGTGTAAAGTTCGAATGTTGTGAAATGCTGCTGAGTGAGACCCGACCTCTTGGCCTGATGCTGATTATTATGCTCACAACAGTGCATCCAAGCACTGTTTGCCTCTGCAAGGTTTAATAATGAGCAGAAGATGAAGTAGTTAGACATACACCTGGGTTTTATGTATTTACACCTGCTGTCATGTGTGTTTGTTTGCTTCTTGGCTCCAGAGACAGAAGTCAATGAAACCAAATGTGGAAGTAATGGGAAAAAATTTTATTGTGTGAGGTGGTTTTGTTTCTGAATTCAATGTCTTGAGATCAAATAAAAATGAAATAAGAATACCCTTAAATTAATATAGAAGATAAACAACACCAAAAGATCTGAATAATTTTAAATTTAGCTTCTGGATATAAATTATATTTTTTTTCACCATTAGAAAGTTAGACCTTCATTCCAGGGTCTTCTGTAAAATTTTTGCAAGACATTGTGCTCTTTTTTGTGACATGGCTGGTGGTGACTCTCAGTAAAGGCAGTTGATAGATGGAGTGCTAGGGTGATAAATAATGCAAGCTCTGCTGGTTTTTAGCAGTGACTGCTGTTCATCCTGTATTACTGCTGTTGTTAATTGGGAAGATGGTGACTTCCAGTCTGTGTCCCTCTATAAAGTCTGCAGGGAGGGGCTGGTTTGGGTCATTAAAGAGAGGAAACAGCAGCTTACACCACTTCTTGTACATCTCTGCCAAGGGATGGAGGCCTTCCAGAACTTCCCAAGCATGACCTGTACTTGGATGTACAAAATGAAACTTGCAATTAAATCAAACTGGTACGCTTGTGTTGTGTCTTTATCCATTTATTAATTATAACAGTTAATTTATTTATATATTATATAATAATATAGTATAATTAATATTAATTAAATATCAAGTATAATTCATATATATTATATGGTATAATGGATTATAATAGTTGGATCAATGAATTCTAATATTCCTCATGAGTATAGGAAGGGCAAAAATGAAACTGCTCTGTTAAAGACTAATTCCTTTTGAGTCTGTGATTGGAGCTGGACCAGGTGACAGTAACAGAGTTACAGATTGGATACTTGACCACTCTACTGATCATTTCACTCATCAGCACCATTTCTGATGATGAAGATTTCTTACAGATTCCTGCTGTAATCAGCAGCATGCATACCTACTTTGGACTTCATTGCATTGTTCTGAGAACAAAGCAGACACGGTTAGTAACTAATAACTTTTTGCAAAGGATAATGCACGAAAAGATTGGACATCTCAGATTTAGAGTTCAGAGCACGCTGGGCTTTGTGTTCTGATGATAAATTTGCATCTCAGAAATCTGTATTAGCAAGCATAGGAAAGCATTTAGCTCAGCCAAAGGAACTTTTTGTTTGTTTGCTGAGCAGTACAACCTTGACGCAATGAAAGGTCCTGAGGTTCTCCACATGTCCTGAAGGAATACTTCTGTTTTCTGGGTGGAAGTGACTTTGGTGGAGTTTCAGCATGTGATGTCATTGTGTATGGAAAACATCTGGGATGTGAAGCAGAACCAATCTTCCACTTCTGCTTGAAATAATTTTGGCTTGTCAAATGGCCTGCTGAACTGAAACTGAGTCACAGACTGCTCAGTCCCTTGTCACAGATGAGAACTGTAATTAATCAGCAGTTTAGAGAGTTCAGGATCTAAGCTGAAGCAAATAACCCCACTTATGTTGAAGATAAGTGGTTATTGACATGAGAAGATTTGCCAATACTATTAAAATGATCAGCAACTGTTGCACTGTCAGCAGTGCAAAATGTTCGGAGTTAATTTCAAATTGATATCTCAGAGCTTTCATCTGAACATCTGCTGTTCAGGATTGGAATATTAAACAGTAACTGTGATTATTCCCCCTTCCAACCCCCACTCCAAAAGGCACCCAAAACCGAGCAGGTGTTACACCTTAAATTAAAATTATGTCTAACTTCAGTTTAAAAGCTGTAATAGCAGGGACATGACTAGATTGCATAGAGAGTTCCTAGGGTTCACTCTTTGTAACAAAGCAAAACCACATCCTGCTGAGGCATCAGTGAGCAAATTTCTTGTGGAACACAGCCTGTGAGAAATGAGACTGCTGGCCATCTTTGGGTAAAGGTGAGCAGTGTTGCTGTTCGCTGGGAGGGACAGGAGAAGAGACAAGAAAAGTTGCTTTGGCTGCCAGGTTGAAAGGCTTCCATGTTCAAAGAACCACATATGTTCAATGAGTCTGACTAGGTGAATGTACATGGTGTACAGATAGCTGGTGCATGTGCTAAGTGTGCAGAAAAATGTGAGCTTTAGAAGTGCCCTTGATTTAGGAAATGTAAATAACATTAATATGAACAGGACAGATAGTCCATGTTGTGGTTTCTTTTACACCGTTGTATATCCGGTTTTACTTAGTGTGATAAAAGCTAAGAGTTTATGGAGTTGTTCTTGGAGGAAAAGGAATAAGAATTAGCTCTCAATATTTCTGGGGTTTTTATAGTCCAATTTTGTTTATCATTAGCTTCAGCTCACTGGGTAGTTTGTGTTTTGGATGAGGAAAAAAAGGGAAAGAAGAAGAAGAAAGAGTATTTTCTACTTTAATATACAATGGTTAAAGCACTTTTTTAAAAAATCAAATAATTTTTCTTTTTACTATCTTCTTAAAAAAACACTGTTTGCATGCAGGCATTTAGGAAGCCTCACAGCAACTTAATGAGAAACGTATAAAGCTTCCTTTATTTTTGAAACAGATGCAAAAATTAAAGCAAGATTCTGAAGGCTTCCACTGTTTTGGAGTATTTCTCACTTTTGAGTTGCCAAAGAAAGGACACTTCTGAGCTGAATGTGCTCAGACTCCTATGGAAAGTCACTGAATTTGTGAGTCTTTTACTAGTTCTAGATTTCTGCTCTTGCAGACAACTCACATAGTCAGAGCTTGACACTGGATGAAGAGAATTACTGAAATTAACTGTGCCCTGTGAACTGTAAGTGCCTATCCATTTTTATGCCACCAGAATTGCTTTGATAGCAACACAGATGGTTTTGTTGCCTGGAATTTGAGGTGCTGGGAACCCTCTCAGCCCTGGAAGAGCTGAGCAGGTAGGCAGAGGGTGGCAGCAGTGTCAGCTCTCTCAGTGAGCAGGGAGCTCTGCTGTGCCATTTCCTCTGTGTGTTCTCTGCAGTAGGGTATGGCTTATTGGATTCCATTATAACTGTTTTATCTGCCTGTTCCCAATATCCACGTGGATGTTGTGATTTATGTTTGGTATTTCCAGCCTCATTTACTGTGGCTAGAATAGCCTCTTTGAGAAATGCATGTAAAATAATAACTTAAACCAATGATCTGAGTACTCCCAGATTATTAGAATTTTTACATTGCATGTGCAGGTAAAAGCAGCCTCACCTGGATTGTTGGATCATTTTGAACACGTTGAGTTCTGTTAAGAAAGGTACTAAAGCTGGGTCAATTATATTTCAAGCTGTTTGTCCTACTGTACTGTATTTCCTCCTTTCCTATGTCATCTTTTTCAAATGCATCTGTTTGTAGAAGGTCTTTGGTGTAGACTGCATTTCACACATAAGAAGTGATTGAAGGTGTAATTTCTTTTTGAAGCTCCATTTGCGTTTTCCTTAACATGTTAAATCACTCACATCGTGCATGCCAGATCTACCTTACCTGACATCTGCATTTTAATGTGTTCCTGTGCTGAGAAATAATTTCTAACTCTCCTAATTCTTCCAATTTCTAACTCTCAGTGCTACATGCAGATGTTAGCTAATGTTTTGGAAATAATATCTTGCAGGATAATGCCTGTAGGAAGATGAAATAGAAAATGTCATAGAGTCTATTAATTTAAATATTTTTGATTTATTTCACTATCAGTGCTTTTGGGGGGTTTTTTAATACAGTGGAATTTGTGGGAAAGCTTACTAAGATAAATTTGCATAAATTTACTGTAGATATTAATATACCCATTCATCTGTAAGCTGTGCTTTTATTTAGCGATTTTCATGTATTTGCAATGGTTTCATATTTCCTTATCCAGATTAAAGCTATGCTCTGCTCACATTATTCTGTCCTGGCAATACAAAGGTATCATAGACTAGCCAAATAAACAAATTTCCATCTACTTTTACCATCAATGGCTTTGATTCATAATTGATTTTCTGTAGTCTAAAACCTTAAAAGTGATCAGAATTCCAAAATATCAGCTTTATATTTAGAACTGAGAATAGCATTTTGCTGTTGTCACCAGCAGCAAGGAGGAAGACTACAGGTATTGTAATAAAAACTTCTTGACAGTTGGCTGATTAAATGTTTTCATAAAGATAGGTCAGTTTTATCCTGGATAACAGTTCAGATATGCAACATGCTGTTGGATATGGATATTATTCATATGCTGCTTTTTTTTCCCCCTTGGAACAGCTGATGATATTTTAAAGACAGTCAGAACTGTGGTTGCCTATGGCCCTTCCAAATGAGGCTTTCTGTGTTGTACCAACAAAGTACTGCTATCTATTGCACAGAAAAGAGATTGAAAAATAATGAAACAAGACCAGCCTGGGATTTTTGTTCCCTGTTTGCTTTTGCAAATGCTTGTGTTGATTCTAGGGCAAGATGTATGGCCTGAAGCTAAAGGAGGAAGGAACTTGTCACTGGATGTTAAGACATCACTCCCAAAAGGGAGAGCAATTAGTAAAATAAACCAAGTGATCATGGAGGCAGCAGTACTGCAAGTAAACCATGGCTTTCCAAATAATGATGGGCAAGGTGCCACACAAAGAACAGAGGCTGGACTCTCCTAGCCAGGGTTTGCTGTGCCTGTAATTGTACCACACACGACAGTCACAAAACAGCAGGACTTCATTCTGAAATGCAGTCTGCCACATCCAGGTGGTACTTCAGGTTATCCACTGAATCTCCTCTCCTACAATGTGTGTTTTGCCATGGCATTTTATCTAACTAATTAGAAATTCAAATCTCCATACAAGGTGAGTAATTTCAGGTCAGGAATGCACTGTTGCTCTATTTTTAGTGTGCTGCTCTCCTTGATCAGTGCACACTAGCAAGTTCCTAAGCATGTAAGGAATGCCATGGAAATGAATATAATCACTGTTCTCTTTGAAGTTAGACATGTATTAATTTTCTGGATCAAGACAATGCAGTCAAAGAAAAGCATCTTTGGAATAGGGAATAAGTTTTCTATTATGGGTATTACACTTTCAGTATTAGTAGCATACAACAGGTGGCTTTGATAGTTTCTTATTAAGGAACAAGAAAGAGGAGGGCAGTAATAGATGCAGCATGAATTTCGACTATAAAAACAGAAATTATTGGAGTTGGTGTTTTTCTAAGGAGAAGGTAAGTGTAACTTGTGCCAGAATCACCATGTTGTTTGTTGCTACTTAAATATTCTAGTCTTTTAGAAAACTTACTGATTATATCTCATGGTGTCATTGTCTTTAATACTTAAAATGCTCTGGTAATGTCTCCTAATATTCCTCTTGAAAAACAGGAAATTTTGCAGTATAAGATCAGAGGTTGAAACCATTTTATTCCAAACATTTCTTCATATGTAAGGCAAGGTAGTAAGGTAGTTGCCTTAAACTGTTAACATGTTTTGTTTTAGTGAGTCCAGGGTCTGAGCTTCAGTGAAGATACCACCAAAACAGCATTCAAATGGTATTAGAAAGCTACAGGTACTGACTTCAGTGGGGAGCCACTTCATCCTGGAACAGTCTGGTTTGCCTCCACAGGACTCGATAGGAGAGGATGTAAGGCTGTGTGGTGTTCCTGTGGTTGGTATGTTTGGAAGGAGATCCAAAGAATGGCTCCAAGTTGAGTCACCTGAAATATTTAGTCAAAGGTAGCCATAGGTTTGTTAACAACGTAAGTTTTGTCACCAGAATTATGTGGGATGGAACCTGACTGATAGGAAAAGATTTCTGGAAAGTCAGGATTGCTGTTCTTGCAGCTGATGGAGTCAGGCTGAGGAGGGGGAGCATAGAGAGCAGGCACTGCAGAAATCACTTCCATTGTAACCCTCACTCCATAGATGCTAACTTGGGAGTTACAGCTTTGGAGTTTGTTAAACTCTGTTAAGTTTAACTTTGTTAAGTTAAACTTTGGAGTTTGGAGCAACAAATCTCTTTAGCACTTGGGCACAAGCATATTAGGCAGAGGAGTCAATGGGAATGTACTGTGCCCAGAGCCATGCTAATATAAATAATTGCTTATTTTGCCTTTGCCAAAGCTCATGCCTGAACTTAACGCCCCAAGCTTCCTTTTGCTCAAATGTGAGATATAGAAACTTATACTGTGTGATCTTCAGCCAGTCCTTAAAATGATGATTACCATTTAGTAAGAGTCCACATTTTGGGACAGTGGAGGTTACTTTGGGACAAAAATGGTAAAATAAAAAGACAATAGTAAAGGAAGAAGAGTGGTAAGGTGGCAGAGGAATAGAGAGTTCTACTTTTGTTTAGGATGGTGAATAAAATGTCTTTGTGTGAGGAATTTAATTTTTTTCAGGCTAGAATTTATCATAGGATAACCGGTGAAATAGTGAAAAGATAATTTTGAAAGGATGTTCTGAAAATAATTAGTATCCTTTGCTTCAAATCCTTTAATAACATGAAAAGCAGACAATTTCTGTTTCTATTCCTGTTAACAAAGAAGAATTTACTCTTTGATACATTGAAAATATCCTTGCATTTTAATAATAGTGAAAAAACATTTCCATGGCAGTATTGTCCCTGCCTGTCATTTAAGTATGAAAGCTTGTTTCTGGAATTCAATTAAAGGGAAAGAACCAGCAACTCCTGTAAATTCATTCCAATAAAGATAGAATCATTAGGGACATGATAGGATATCTTTCTCTGGGACTAGGAGAAAGGTTGACAAGCTTTCAATATTTTTACACAAGTAGAAATGTCATTAACAAAGGACATCTGCCTACTTTTGTAATGGTCTTAAGAGAATCTAGGAAGAATGCCAGGGAGGAGGAACTGCACAAACAGGCTCAGTTACAAGAATACAGCTCTGTAGTAAAGTCAGACCAATTAATTCCTTAAAGCATCCACCAAGGCATGTCAAAGGTTACAAGTTGGGCAATAGTCTGAGAAATGGAAAATATATTGCCACCGAATTTTTAATACTTTAAAATGAAACTATATATGAACACTTGAATGACAAGAAGAAAAAACCCTCAAAATTACTTATTTGAAGGAACACCCTCTATTTATGCATCTCTTATTCATTCTGCATTTTAGACATTTGATGTATTTTTTTATGGACTTATTGGGGTAAAGAGAAACTGTTTCAGTTGTAATATGCTGCAAATAATATCTTTCTTCTTCTATTCCTACTCCCTTCTTGTTATGGCTTTTCACAGATATTTTTTTCCCAATGGATCTTTAAAGACTGCTTTACTACAGTGGAAAACTCTTTCTGTTGTATTCCTATAACTTTTTACAGTTTGCTGTTTTCTCTCCAATAAGTGTGCTACAATTGCATATCTGACTCCCTGGTATGGAACACTGATAAGTTCACTCTGGGACTTTGTAGACCAGAGTGATGTGCAAAAATAGAAAAATATATTTTTGTGTTGCATCTCTGGTCTGGTTTCTGGTACAAGAGATCTGCAGGTCGCAGTCAATTCCCTAAACCATGGATTTTTAAATGCTTTAACTGATGGGTAGCAACCATCTCAAAGAAGGAGGGAGCTGAAAAAGTCCAAGTTTAAGAGTATGTCTCTGTCCCAAGGTTCAAACTGGTAATTTGCTCTGTGTCAAAGCTCATCTTTGAGGGATTACTGAATTATGACCACTTTGGTTGGTTTGATGTGCATTCAGACTATCTGAGCTGCCATTTGTGAAGGTCGCATTTGTTGGGGGCCCTTCAGGCCACTTCCAGAATTAACTAACAGGTTATGACACCCACGAGAGTTCATTTCATACAAAACAATGTAGCATGCAAAAAGTTGCCCAGCCCTCTTATGAAACAAAATATGGTGAATTTGTACTTTACACAAGGTCTTTGGCATTTTGCTTAGCAAAGGAATTGTCCCCCCTTACTATCTTCAGCTCCATTAAATTACTTAAATGGGATAAGGGATATTATAAACGTAGATATTAAAACTTCTTCATTCCTGATGTTTTTTCATACCAAGTGGTCTTTTTTTCCTCCTCAGGGAACCTAAAAGATTGATCTTACCAATGCAGCCTGGGGTCATACATTGTTTTGGTATGCCAGTAAAACCCATTGGTTTTCTAGCAGGTATGAGGTGTAGAGAGGGGCAGTTGAGTTGCTCTTTTTATTTTTCTCCTAATTAGATTGCTCTTGAATAGCTGCATGTAATATTGTAAAAGAGTGGAAGAACAAATCAGCCAGGCTTAGAACTGTCCTAAAATTCCTAAACACTGGGGAGAGGGCAAGAAAAAAGCTTGTTTGTTCCAGATGTATTATTTCCCTGAACAAGAAGAAGTAGAGAAGTGCTGTTTAAAGATTTTATCCATCTCAAGCTTTGAAAAAAGTCCCATGTTCTAGAAACAAAGTTTTAGGTTTATAAAGTCACTTTGACAATCAGCTGCTTAGTGCTGAGGTTCTGCTGCAGTGCTGTATTTGCAGAACACTGGTGACTCTATCTGTGCTGCACAAGACACAAACATAAAGGGAATTTCTGCTCCAGTGAACTCCTACTCCAGAAAGAAGACACAAAGGAGGGCTCAACTTGCTGTGCATCCCAGAGAAAGGAGGTGATTGCAGATATAATTTCATGTCATTAAATAATTTCTGGAAGGCTTCCCTTAGTGCTTTTAGTTTTTAGGGATTTGGGTTGGCAGCTGCAATTTACAAATTTACTTGGCAATGTCTGGGAGCTTTTCAAAGTGGTTTCAATAACCTCTGGCAGGGAGAAGAAGAGAATTCACTTTTTTTTGGAACAAGTTTGTAGCTTCTCACTTTCGATAGTTTCTTACTTCTAATACTCACATTGAAGTATGGCTTTCCTTGCCTGGTGACTCAGATTTTTTTACTCTAGTGTCAGTTCTTCAAGCTGTTGAAGATATCCTTCAATTCAGTGCCCAGATTGTCGAAAAGTTGAAGGACAAACAGTTCACTGAAAGAAGTCCAGTTCATTTTTTTCTACTTGTACAGAATTGTGCTTTCACTGCTTTTGACAAATTATAGGATTGTGACAACTGCAGGCTTGTGACTACTGTTTGCTCTAGGGTTTGTGGTAGGAACAATGGGAGATAAATATAAGCTTGAAGGACAAAGATGTGCAACACCCAGCATGAAATGGACATTGGTTATCTGTCTAGATAGCTGGCAAAAAATAATGCAGCTTCATAAAAATGAGCTCTAGGGGAAAAAGCCTGTGATATGGGTATACCAAATTTCTCTGGAGAGGGATGGATAGGAAGGATCAGGAAGGGTCAGGATGGGCCACTTTTTCTCTAAGGTTTTTATTGTGTACTAAAGTATTAAAATAGACTTCATAAGTTAGAATCTACATTTTACAGCTGAAGTGAAATAAATAAACAAATAAATAAACAAATAAAAATTAAATAAAACCTTGATTGTTTTGTCTTTCACTCATGAAGGACTTGGGATCTTAATGGGGTTCATTGATGGGCAGAAAACTAGTGAAACTCAGTGAGCACACTGAATGTGCTTGTGGAGTGTGATTGTTTCTGGAAGTTTCTAATTACAGAGAAGCAGAGATAGGATCTATAGAGAAAGCCCATGTGGGAACAGTAGGGATTTACTTGTAGTTTGAATGAATATTCCTCATTCTCCTGTGCTGCAGCAAACAGAAATTATCAGAAATTAGGTGCTCTGAAAAGAGCTAACAGGCTAGAAAAAGCTGCAGCCCACAAGGAGATAGAAAGTGACCTTTAAGCAGAATTAAGAAAAGCTTTTTTTCAGAAAGAGGGTTATAGTCATCTACATATACCTTGCATAGCAAAGCATATAGTAGTTAGATGAAAGGATAGTATTTTTTCTCCCAAAGATTATAGAGGCATTTTCCAGGAAGTTTTCTGGTGTACATAAATTTGTTGACACATCAGCATGCCCAAAATAGGTTATTTTAACAGTTTCACACTGTGTGGCTCCAAAAGTTCCTTTATAGTTCATAGAAACACGCAAGAGGGTGGAAAACTGCTTAAAATAAAAAAAAAAAAAAACTGTATCACTGGCTTTAATAGAAACACAAAAATATGTTAAAAGAAGCACGATGAGAAACATTGCAAGAAAAGAAATGCAGAATTTGAGAATTTGGGATGCAAGCAACACAAATGTTTTTTCTGGAAAAGTGCTTGTGCCATAAAGGAGACAAATATTTTCTCAGGGTTTGGTAAATAGTCAAGTTTGAGAGGTGGTGAGGGGGATACAGGGAGCTCTAAATAATTCTTCTGTTTGCTTTCTTCAATTTTAAAAGATTGATTTTCTTCATTGATAGTAGATTTTGAAGAGACTTTCTCTTGAGAAAAACCCCACAAAATCATTTACCTTTTCTGTTGTTTTGTGGAAGAAAGGGTCCTTTAAAAATTTTTTTAAATTAACTTATTTTTTTCTTGTCTGCCAGTTCACTGAGAGCTTAACACTACTCAGAATGGCAATATTCATAATTTATCTTATATTTCACTGCATTTGTGGTTTATGGCTGTGTTTTGGTGTTACAGGCTATAGCTCTGGCTGATGGGCAGCTCATATAAACCAAAGTGTCTGATATGAAGGCAGCACCTGGGGAGATCTGGTTTCAGCTTGTTAAACCAGTTGCCTTACTAAGCTGGGAGCTCTGACAGTGAGTTTATACAGGCTTGTGAGGTGAGGAGAAAATGTCCCATGTTTTCTCAGGAAAGCACTGACCTGTCTTCTTAATCATCGTGGCAAAATAAAAGGAGTCAGTGTCATTAACAGCAATAACAATGGTACAATAATTTAGCATTAAAAACAAAGTATATTTATCTATTGTTGATTCAACTGAGTTACAGCTCAGCTTTTTGCTATTGTCATTGTCTGATTCGTGTTTGTTCTTTGCTGTTGTACAAGTCAATGCCATTTTGGATAACAGCTCTGTGGGGCACAGATCCTGGTTTTTTTGGTGGTGGTGGCTCTAGAAAGAACTGCTGGTGTAGCCTTTGCCACTGGTGGCAGTGAGGTTGGAGCATCAACTGCTGCTGCTCAGTTTTTCCACCAGCAGGTTATCTGCTTTTCATTGTAATTAGGTGGCTCCCATGGTTGTGACTGGTACTTTACCTGTTGTCTTTGATTTTTGCAAAAGAATTGCTGTTCTTGCCCAAAAAGCTTCTGTTCTGAGCAAGTCAGTGCTGTAGTGGTCTTCTCCTTGTAATCCAGGCTGGCAACTGTGCCAAACTTCTTGGCAGTACTTCAGAAAGATAGCGTTTATATTTAAGGAAGGTGATGCATTGTGAAAGCTGTCACGTTGTGTTGTGCTGATGGAGGAGCCAACTGGAATTACTGAGACAGAACTCTCTTCAATCATTGTAACCTGTGATTTCTGAACTGAAAATAAAAAGTCTTTTTTTTTTTTTTAAAGCTAGTGAAAATGCATCTTTAGGTACTTTGAGGCAAAAGATGCTGCAAACACTATAAACACTGCCCATTGAATGTTTCCTACATAGGGTTTTTTGTCTAAATATGTCAACTGTAAGAACACTTACGAGTTAAGTTTTGTCCAGGAACAGAAACCCATGGAAAGAGATGTAAAAAACCTGACTGTGATGCACGGTTTCTAGGTCAACCAGTTATATTTTTGACTGACCTGCCTTTTTTTACTGAATGCAATCTAAAATAACTTCTTGGCTGGAAAAAACAATCTGATTATAGCCTTACAGTTGGCAGTCTTGTCCTTCAGGCCTTAATTTCTTCTGATCTCGGTTACATTGGTTACATATGGAGAGGTCCTATCCAAGTGGCACAGTTGAATGTGGTGGGATGGCCTTTGGAGATGTTTGGCAGGTAGTGGGGTATGTAGGTAACCATCACTAATTTCATGGTGTCTTGCCTGCCTGCAAGTCATGTGTGGATGAGAATTGGATGGGGAAATGGGATCAGGTGCACGATGAGTCCTTTACTGTGACATTGGAGAGACACCAGAAGAGGCTGCCTGGAGAAGCTGTGGCTGCCCCATCCCTGACAGTGTTCAAAGCCAGGCTGGATGGGGCTCTGAACAACCTGGTCTGATGGAAGGTGTTCCTGCTCATGCTGGGGGTTTGGAACAAGGTAATCTTTAAGGTGCCTCCCAACCCAAACCATTCTATGATTGTGACTTGTGAGATCTAAGGCACTTCGTGTAATGACTTAGAGAGGCCCTCAAAGAGCAGCTATGTGGAAATACAACCTTGCTCTCTAGTGCTTCCCTTTTAATTATGCCCAAAACTCACTCATTGTTCTGAGCAGTAAGAATGTGAGAATTAACTCTTTTTGAGCATGTACAAGGTCACAGCACATCTACAAAAGCAGCTTCTGTGTCAGTCAGTCTTCATGTGTTACCACAGATCACAAACTGGTACAGGTAACTGCATCAAGGAGGGATGAGAGTCAGTGAAATGAACTGAGAGGAGACCAGAGTTATGACCAAAGCTAAATGAAATGTGAGCCAGTAAACTCACTTTGATATTTCAGCTTTTGGATACCCTGCTGCTTTTCTTATGCAAATTAACTTTTCAAAGGGTGGAAGAGGAGACAGATCTTCAGGAAGCACTATTATTCATTCCCTTTTCTCCACCTATGCTTCATGCAGACACTGGCAGCAAGAGGCTACCTAGTATTTAACTGTGTCTAGCAACATTATTAGACTCTCAAATAATTTTAAAAAAACTTAGGAAAGGTTCCTTTGAGACTGCAAAAGTGGCTTAGAAATGAAACTTTGAAAATCATAGTGGCAGACTTTTTAATCTAACTTGTATGAAGTTTGTTTGTGGCAGCTTAGGGCATTTTGGGGGATGTTAGGCCAGTGATGTGGAATTGGGCTTTGTTTCACATATCCAGCAGTAAAAACCTGCTTGGTGAACCTAACTTTGTTTGGGGACATCCAAGACACCTGGATATGCTGCTGTTTCTTATAATGTCATGGCTGCTGTGCAGCATCTGCTTTCAGTAATTGTTTTAAACTGTTTTAGTTTGCATTTTAAATTCTAGAACCCTGGGGAAAGAAAAATGAAATAAGGCATAATAATCTAAATCTGTGATATCGTCAAAGGTCTTTATAAATATAAATAAAGGTGTATATAAATATACTTAAAAAGAATATATTCTTATTAAGTCGCATTTCATTATATGACTTGTGAGTATATAAAATTAAGGAAAGATGAGACTGTGATCCTGACATGACAGTTAAGGGTCTAGAAGAAATAAATAAGCAAATAACAAATAGTTCACCATAAAGATATGACCACTAGGTACCTGTTTTCAGCAGCAGCTTACAATCGGTGCAGGAGGACAGGGTTCACCAGGTGGCTTTGCCATTGCTCATGCTGCCTAGAGAAGTGTTCTGGCTGCTCCCACAGCAGTAGGACTCAGTCTCCATCTAGTCACAGTATCACAAGAGCAATGGGGAGTGCCAGGGTTGGAAAACATTTTCCATTCCTCTATGGAATTCCTTCTTTCCTCTGGTGATTAACTGGGATAATGACCTAGTGCTGCATCTCACTCAGTAATGCCACACTGATTTAGGTTAACATGTTAATAACCAGAACTTTCTAATTTACTTTACTTTTGCTTCATCTTACACAGCTTTGACTAAAAAATGATGGTTGGTCTTGGATCTCATGTAATATTTAAGTGGTGATAAGTTCCTCTAAAAATGACAACGTTTTTGAGGTAGTGAAATAAGAATGACTTAGCTTAAATTTCAGTTTATCAGTTAAGAAATTTTCAGTTTGATATCTTGGTTTTGTTACACAAAGTCCTTAATCATATCCATCAGGGAAGTAGAATGGTCCAGACTAATTACTTTGCTGAATCTGGACTGTATAATATAACCCAAAACCATTAGGTTGGCGCCATAAATATGAGACCTTTATTGCAAAGTGGAACACCTTTTAATGAAATAATCCAAAGCCCAGTGAAATCAGTAGGAAGATATCTATTGACTACAATAACTCACTACCAGACTAAATGTCAACTGCAGTAATTTTTTTGAGATTGCATATGTGTTGTACAATCAGAAATGAAGTTACTGAACTGGCACAAAAAATTACTCTGAAGATTGAAACATCTGTATCAATCATAGAAAGCTTCACTGAGAGGAAGAAATCTTGTGGTTTTTATAAATAATGTAATCCAAAGACAAGATGCCACTGATATTCAGGAAATGGGGGTCAACAAATGCTGTCAGTATTTGTACACAAAGATTTATCTTATTTTGAGCCACTACTAGCTAATTTTTTCTGAGTATGAGTGCCATTTGGGAGATATTCTGTGTCTTCTCCAGGCTGAGACTGTGGATATTAATTTCTTGCCTTTTATCTAGTACTGTTTGGCCCTTCTTTGTTTGAAAACTTAGTTTCATGGTGACACGTTTTGTACTTTCTTTACTAAACATGCTGAACTGTAGCCTCTGTGAAAACCTGAAGTAATTGTAGAGCCTTTTCCTTTCAGAGCTGGGAGTAGTTTTGTGCTTTTTCTGAGTCCCTTTGTGTTTAGTTGCATTCCTTTCATTCTTATAGACTCAGTTGTGCTGGTCTTGCTTATAGTGGGGGTTTTTTTTGATGGAAAATAAATGTTGCCTTACAGATACATTTGCATCCATACAGATTCTATCCAGTACTTTGATTGTGCAAATATTTTGTCTAATATTAACTAATATTTTATCTAATTAGATAATTACTGTCCATTTCTGTTGACTAGACAAGCTTGTTTGGTGTTGATAAGAGTAAAATATTAAAACAATGAACTGCCTTTTCCCCACTTTCTACTATGCCTAGTCATTGCAGATACCATTTCATTTTCAAAATTTGTAGGTACATTGATTTTGTTGATCTTACTTTGCCTATTTGAATTTATTTTTTCTTTTGCTATTTTTTTAATATTTAATATTCTTAATATTTTTATCTTCTCTCTATCTTTTTTTTTTTTTACACATTTGCTAGTTACATAAACTATTTATCCATTTGTGAAGTATCTACAAACTTTAGGTAGACTGTGTGATGTACTGAACTGGCTATATCCTTTATTTTGTATATGTTAATTGTATGTTTACACTGTAGTCAGTGCAGGTTTATAGTGCATGTACAACTGGTCTTAAATCAGCGAATTTGGGTGCTGGGAAGAGTAGAGTCCCAGCGGAGTGGAACTCACTGTGAGCTGCACTAAAAATGGGTTGATGCCCAGCTGGTGCTGCTCCCACTGCATGCTACCACGGCTATTTTAGGAGTTGAACTTGTGGTGATCCTTGTGGGTCCCTTCCACGTCAGGAATTCTGTGATTTATTGGCAGTGCTCAGGATGGCTTTCTCAGAGCTGGACCTGCAGCGCTCTGGAATTGCTCCTAATTTAGTGTGGGAATGCTAAACCTGTTGTGGGAGTGAAGATTGCTTTCGATGTTGCAACAGATAGTGTGAGACCTGATTTTAGAGATGGGATTCATAACAAAAATTTGCCATCCTCTGAGACCTGAAGGCACTTGGATTTCATGTCCAGGTCCAGTACAAAACAAAGAAAAGAACCAAGCCATCAAACATTTTCCTTTTTTAAAGGGGGTTAGCTCTCATGTCCATATTAATTTTTCCCTAAACTTCACAATGCCCTCCAGTGTGCCATATAACAATTGTAGCACTGGCAGTTTTCAAACAGGATTTTTATGAAGGAGGTTGTTTTGTTTTGAACTTTTCGATGAGCATAAATGTGCATATCTGGCAGTAGAAAGTGACACAGGACAGAAGCTCATGCTTGCTCTCTGTCATAGAGGTTTTTGAATATCTTGCCATTTGATGTGCTTCAATGCACTGTAGAGGATGTAGAAAAGCTGTAGATTCAATTTCAGCATGAATGATCTAGCAGTATATAGAGAGAAGCAGCTGTAAATCCAGGAAAGGTATTAAAATAACTATCCCTTCAAATTTGAGAAAAATGCTAACTGAATTCTTCCTGTGTACCTCAGGAAATTTTCAGAGTACCTTTCTAACATGTTTATTTATGTAAAGGCCATTGAGCCAAGTACAGTAGTTATTCCAGCCAGCCCATAGACCTCCTTATACTTGATTTTGCACAGTAGATAAAGAAAAGAGAATGGATACGTTTTTCAACTTACCATCTCCATGTTGCTGAGACTGATGGTATTCCAGAGCTGGTGGTGCCTCTGAACTTTTCTTCAGAAAACAGTTGCATATGAGTCCAGTCTCTGAACACTGTCATTTTTAGCCTTCCCTATCTGCAGCTGGTGATAACTGGATGTTGGAGGTTCTTGCAAAGACATCAGAATCTCCTGGCTGTGCACTCTGTGAGCTCCTTGAACGTGCCTTGTCTGAAAACCAATTCTGAACAGCACTTCACATGGACTCAAACATGGGATTGCATACACTTGTTACACAGAAATTTGAGTAACTATACAGAGACATACTTGCAAGGACTGCTGCATGTTAATGAATCTGTACACACCTACTAATCTGGGCTTTTCTTTACGTGAGTTACACTTAGAATTTGTGGTGCATTTTGCCAGCCTAGGGAATTCCAGATGTTGCATTGTTGGCAAGTAATGCTGCTGCTTTGTGCCAGTATGGGTTTCAGGAGGGACAAGGAATCAACATGTGTGCACATGTGAGCTGAAACCTTTTCAGATGAAGGATGTAAAAGAACTCTGGGTGCTATAAGTAGAGACATCTGCCTGTTTGGCAGTGAAACCTAATGGCCTGTGGGGTGGCATTTCTAAAGTCTGTCACAGTGGTAGATACTGAGCTATGACAAGAAATGAGAAACATAGGGCATTAGCACGGTGTTTTTGTGATCTAAAGCCACATTCACATTTTTAATTAAATACATCAGGTGGCTCTCTCTCCTTAAGGCATCATCTTTCTGGAAGAAGAAAGTATTTTCACAGTATTTTCCCACATGAAGCTGATGTAGAGGAATAGTTTGCCTGTTCATAACTCATTTAGCATGAAGAGAAATGAAGGAATCTCAGTAGACTCAAGACACTTAAACAGATGTTTTCCTCCAAGATAAGACCATCGCTGATTGGGCTGTGAATATTGTAAGAGAAAAAATCCTGAAGGAATTGGAGAGAATTGTAGCTTATCCCAGGTTGTATATGTTAGACTTCTGACACTTACAGGATTTGTATAAAGGGGGATGTTCCTGAAGTGCAAAAACACAGTTATCCATACTCAGTGTGGTGTATCATTAGGACTGTGACTACAGCTGCAGACCCATAAGAAGGGGCTCATTAATGGAGCAGAGTGAATTTTGGTACATGGAAAGGAAACATGTTCCTTCCTCAGCAGATAATTGCATGCCTTGCAGGTATGGGAGTATAGAAAAGCTTAGAAAATTTTGTCCCCTTGTGATTTATGCTGTGACAATGACATGTTCTGACCTATAGGACTTCAGGCAGCTTGAACACCAAAGCTATTTCAAATTTTTGGATTATGTATATTTTTTCTGATTCTAAGTCCCTTTTACTTGGACTTTGGTTTCCTTCCTTCCCTCTGAAGCTGATAGGCAGTAACAAAAAGAACTCTTTATTTCTGCACTTACTTCTGGTGAGGTCCTTCAGTCTGTCAGGCCATTCTTTTCAAAAGCACATGTAGGAATCCAAGGTTTATGCTGTTTGTTTTAAGTTTATTTAAAAACCTCAAACAAACCAACCAAAGAAAAAATGTAATAAAATACACTTTTTTTCAGAAATTACCCTCTTCACCCCGGTTTCTCTTATCTTTTCTCCTTGGTGAAAAGTGATTGAATTATTTAAAAAAAAAAGATTTTTCTGTCCAAAACCAGACCACATATTCTCAGCCCAAAACTAAGGTGTATGACTGCCTCTTGGAAAGCAAACCAAATACAATCTTTAATGAGCTTTTACAGCTCTATTTTTTACTGCATTCAAATCTTGTACTGGTTAATAAACATGACCTATTGATGTTGTCAAGAATATCTTCCAAACATTTTTTCCAATCTTAACTCTTAATAACTGTTGTATAACCTGCACTACCAGGTTCTTCATAGTTTCTCTAGGTCAGAGCAATTCAGCATTATATCTGACACCCACTTTGCAGTAATTTTACCAGATGTAATGGTTGTGACAAAAAGAATTCTGCTGTGAAACTCTGCATAGTGATAGAAGTTCCTAACTAATTCATGGCAGTGTGTTTCAAAACAGGCTGGTTTAGCCAATGCCATAGAAAGAAAACAAAAAGAGCCCATCTCTCTCTTTTTTTCTCTCTCCCTTTTGCCTTTCTGCCCCAGCTATAAGCTGTTAAAACTATTCCAATTTTCATCTTAAGTAAGTGCCATTCATTGTTTCCTCAGTGAGCAGTGACTGATTTGGGTTCATTAGAAGCAACTTTGTGCAGAGGGTTTACATTATTGTACACATGAGAGATAATAGGTGCAAGTGTGGCAGCATGGATTCATACCTATAGTGCAATGAGGAAAATAAATCATAATTAAACAGTGAAACAATAATGAGCTTCTTTCCCTCAGTGGTGTTACATTTTTGCATATATCCATAGTTCAATCTGCATGGTTGGACTCACTGGCTTATTTTCCACCCACGTGCCTTGGCTGATGAGAAATATGTTGGCCAGTGAGGGATTCTGTTGTCTGTCTTGCTACTCTGGTTCAAAACATAACTTCTCTTCCTTTAGGCACTGGGATTTTGCACTCAGAGGGGTTGGATAATACCCACTGTACAGGGAAAGCTCCTGTGCAATCTCAGTAGAAAAGGATGGTGTAAAGACAAACTCAACACATCATTGAAAGCATCTTTGTGAAAGGCAGCCTGTTTTCATGTTGAACTGTGGCTCAGATGAAGTGCACATAGGCTGCTCTTGGATGGGAATTTGAGCAACCTGACCCAATGAAAGATGTCCTGGCCCACAGCAGGGGGAATGGACTAGGTGATTTTTAGAGGTTCCCTCCAACCCAAACCATTCAAAGATTCCATGGTTCATGCTTAAGTGTTTAGCAGTCATTCTGGTCATCAAGTTTCACATCAGTAGCTACTTGGACACTTGACTTGGGCCAGCACTTGGGAGGACAATTGCATGGACAATGTACAAGTTGTATTCTAGTCAGTTGTTGCAGCATCAACTGAAAAGTTGTCTAGAGAAACTGTATGTTAATTCTTACTATTGAAAATGGTTTGCACTTTTTATGCAGCTGTTTTCTTAGCACTTTTTTGGTGTTCTGTGTCATTTGGTCATGTTTGGATAAAAACAAATACATTGAAATCTCTTGTTACAGTGTCTCTGATACACTGGGGCAATTTCTGGCATGTAAAATCCTCTCTTGCAAGCCAGTGCCCTGCAGTTGCTCCTTCACATGTGCAATTTTTTCTCAAATTAAGCCCAGAAGATTTCAGTAGCACACAACCCTCAACACATGTACTTGTCTTGTATGTATTCATAAGGGCTGCAGCAGATTTATACACTGACAAAATTTTAAAAAATGTTTGCTGTGCAGTGCTCATGGTCACAGTGTAGATGAGATATTGTCTGTGTTTTGGCTCTGCGTTGCACCAGGCTGACTCTTACTTAATGCTGCAGAATTTTATGTCAGTGGCAATTTCTCTCAGCAGATTAATTGTCCATCCTGCTGGCATGCCTTTGCTTGGACTCAACTCTTGAATAGTGATTCAGCCTCCATTGGCAGTGACTGACACTAGTCACCAATGAATCTGCTTTTCCTCCCACTGCAGGAAGTGCTAGAGTTTCCTTTAGAGACTGGTGTTAGAGAAAGGCAACTTTACAAGACAAGAAACTATTTTAATTTATGGCTACATATTGCTTAAATAAACTCATGCCTAGGTCTGCCTTTCCTTTGCAAAGTGGGGTTTTATCCCCATTTACTCAGAAATCGTGAGTTGAAGTCGTGAGAAATTGCTGCGTCATTTTGTTTTCAAATGAAGAATTCGTATGATCTTCCTTTATTGACCTTCTGAGGCTATTGAATGATCTTTGTTGCTCTTCTGCAACGATGAGGGAGAGAAACATCTTTTAAATGAAAGATAAAATTCTTAATCTGGAGTTTTGAGAAAAGCAGCAAACACCATTGGACTTTGTGATACCATGGTCAGACTTGTAGCTGTGCTAGGCACAGGAGAAGTGAGCAAAGGCTGGTCATGCTGGGCAGTGGATCATGTCCTTTGGAGGACAGCACACACTTGGAAGGGCTGCACTGTGCTGTGGATTTAAGCAAATAATCAAAACATTTCTTTTGCTGAGGGTTATTTATAATTGCAACAGAGCTCTGCTTCTTTGATGGTAGTGTTGGCCTTCCCATTAGAGCCTTGAAATTTATCTAAGACTTGTGATAAATTTTGTGGACTTGCACAGGCCACATACCTTTTGTCCTTTTTCCCTTCTCCTTTTCCAACTCAAAGCAGAATTCCTGCCCATTTGGTTTCCATCCTGCCAGCAGCAACATCTGCTTTCTGCCCTGCTGACTCTGTGTGCCTTTGAGAAGTTCTGCTTCAGGAGTCGTCTCTCCCATTCCCAGGCATGGAAGTGCTTCTACTGTGGAGCTGGTGTAGTGTACAAGTCATTTTATTTTTATCTTCATTGAAATGCAGCTGGACTAGGCATGAATGCACTAAAAGGTCTTGGAAATGGAAACATTTTTCTGTGACTGGTATAATGTGCCTTTCTGATTGAGAATTGGAGGCATCCATCTTGCTTTTTAAACATCCAGTTCATTATTGCTGCTGCTGTGAATTTCATTTGTACATCTCTTTCAACATATGGACTAATAAACTGCATCCTGCTTAATAATAGGATAGAGATTTATTTTTTACATCATGGCTGAATGTTGCTCAGGAGTGATTAGCTATTGAACTGCATATGCTGGCTAGACTAGAAAAAGATCTGATGATCTTCTCTGACCATTCAAGGACTGCAAGGTAAGCTCTGTGTACCATAAAACCCCAATGTCCCAGAATCCCAAACACTGCACTGTGTGCTCAGAGTTTCACCTTCAGATGTCAGTTTGACAGCAAATGCTGCCAGGTTCTTTATGTCTGAAGACAATTCTAGTAAATGAGATAGGTTTAATTTCTAAACTTCATTGAAATGTTAAGACTTGTCCAGAGCTTATGCCCTTTCTGCAACTCAGTAAATTTGTTTGGTAGTAAATGGCTGTTAATTTGGGGGAATGTTCTACTGTATGACAGATGGATGTACAGAAGAGTGGGCCATTTTACAACTTACAGGCTAGGTTGTTCTGCAGTAATGTGGGAATAGCAACCCACAAATACGAATTGATTTGTCTTTTGGTGTATCTTTGAGGTAGGAACTTCTGTTTAAAGTCAACCACCACCATTTTAATTGAGCAGCTGTTGGGCATTGTTTGGATTATGCAGAGAAAAAGGAGCTACAATTATAATAACACACTGTGAAAGAAACAGAGGCAAATGATAAAACTTCATTGAGCTCTTCTGGTCAGGTTGATTAGACCTGTTTCATCAGATTATGGTAATTCAAATGCAGTGGCTGTTTAAGATGATATTTGGCTAGTGTACAGCAATAGGCACAAGAGGATACTAAACACACACACTCTTCATTAACAGATAAAACTCTCTAACTTTCTGGAGGAAAACATCATGGGAGTGGTCATAACCCTGATTAACCTTTCTACCAGTAATTAAATTGGTATATAAATTTGCTGTGAACTCTTGCATATCTTTGTGAGCTTGCATACTGTTGAGCACTGTTCTTCTGATGCTCTGGATTTTATTCTTTGTAAACAGGAATTCTCCACTGACTGCAATGTAAATTGCAAGGGCATGTTTCATTGTGAAGAACAAGTTATGAAAATATCTGTCAGAAATAATTACAGTTGATCCTGCTGTCGGGCAGGAATATAGATTGGATAATTTACTGGTGTCTTCTTCAGCAGTGTTTTTTATAGCAGTGTTATCAGGAATTTCAGAATCTAACTCAAAATAGTGATAGAATCACTTGTAAGGGGGGGGAAAAAGGAAAGGAAAGGTTATTGATCTTCTACTCGTGACTTTGCACAGTGCTTTGTGTCACAGGCTTACTAGTGCATGACTCTGTAGAAAGCAGAGTATGATCATGGATACTGCTTTTTGAAGCTGCAGAGACTCTTGAATGTACAAATCCTGTTTTCCAGTATCATTTAAGGGTGTCTTAAAGGCCTCAAACAGCTGTTTGCTCCTTTTGAAGTTTGTATCCTAAATCAGATGTGGCACACAGTACAAGCCTTTGTAGGAACCTAAGGACACCTGGAGGTAAATGTGCTCTGTGATGGTCTGAAATGTGTATTTTGCCAAGTCGTCCATGAAAGTGACATTTAAGCATCCTGTAGAATGAGTAAAAGGGAGAAGCTGCAAGGCTATTGATTGCCCTTGTCCTCCCTCCCCCATTCTATAGATTATGAGACCTGCTACAGTTGTTCAGGACAGCAAGGCAAAAGAGAAAGATGGAAATGTATAGTTGGCAGGTAGGTTGGTAAACAGCTCTTG
The DNA here is from genome assembly GCF_052056855.1 of Sturnus vulgaris. Lineage (NCBI taxonomy): Eukaryota > Metazoa > Chordata > Aves > Passeriformes > Sturnidae > Sturnus > Sturnus vulgaris. Next base: position 59,855,572 of record NC_142246.1, read on the forward strand.
TAATTTCATGAGTTTGGTAGAAATTGAAGTGTCAGTATTATTCTTAAAGAGTGGACAGCAATACATCTTCTAATGTACCCTCTCCTCATGGATATGCAGCTGATAAAATTTTTTTTGTTTCCTCCCTTCAATTTCTACTCCTGATTACTTCAACACTAATGTTTTGGCAGTTTTAATTTACCTCTCCTCAGAAAATTTCTTTATTTCTCCAGATCAGGAGTTGTCTTTTCACATAAGCCTTCAATTCTGTGTGCAGAAAGAAGATCCAGGATGTGGATTCCTTAAACTTGTCTAATGGTGCATTTAAGGAATAATATATTTCATGTTTATTTGCCTTTCAGAGAGTTCTCTGTACCTAAAGGTCCATAGCAACAGAAATGTTCCCTGCCTCTGACAGGTATTGCATCCTCTGACTATCACAAGGCATTACAGTGACCTCCAGGCTTTTTTAATCCGACAGACTATGGCAGTGCATGAAAGGACTGACCTTAGAAAAACTGCAGAGGGTTTAAAAAACCCCAGCTACTCTAATGAGAGAAAACAAACCACTCAGCATCTGTGCTGTTTTGACTTTGGAGCATGGTAAAATGGAGCAAACATTCTGAAAATGAGCTAACTGTCCCAAATCAGACCAGCTGAGGCTTCCTTAACCCTGCCTGTCTTTAACTCCTTTGACAGCTGTCTTCCACTGGGACAGAGGTGAAACTTCGACAGACCGCGTTTGTTGAGCACTGGTGCCCAGATTTGCAGCTCTCCCCAGGAAGACCTCAGAACAATTACGAGTGTGTCACCTGGACAAAATGTAAAACTTCGCTGTCAGACTATCCCATCCCTGGTAAGGCATCCAAGGCCACCTGATTACTGATGAAAACAAGCTTCATAAAAAGGAAAATAACCTGTAAAATAAGGGGACTGCTAGGAGATGTTTGTGTTTGTGAAATGTTTGGATGAGGCTGTGATGAGCATACTGTAAAAATTGCATGCAAAGTAATAGGAAGAAAACTAGTGCAGGAAAATAAATGCTTTCTAAAGGTATTGTGCTTGTTGGTGTTACACATTGCTTTTAGTCTGCCTCCTCTGAGGGAGAACTGGTTGTGACCACAGATTCATTTATGAAAAAAGCCTGTATGTGTTATTACAGAGCAGGTTCTGATTTGCCCATTCAATGAATCCTGGAAAAAATACTGAATGAAAATGAGGTATAGGTGACAGCTCTAAGCCTGGACAGCATGGGGAGGTAGACCTGACCTATTTAGCTGCATATCTTACAGTGAAGTTCCACCACTAAGTCTAATTCTAATATTATTTCTCTTCTGCAAGGATGATTATGCAGCTGTGGATCCTATACAAAGCCTTATGCACATATTTACCTCTGTGGTCTGGAGAATATTGCATATGCTCATATTCCCTTTAGGCCTGCATTTAATTTTTTTTTCCAAAATCAAGGTCTCAATACACTTGTAAAATTCTCTGTGTAGTATGGGTGTGTAGTATTAAGTAGAATAATAGTGTAAATGTTAATATAAAAGATGAGTTAGCAGCACCCAGTACAATGTGATTGTTCTTAGGTCATCTTTGAGTGCCTATGAATTAATAAAAGGTGATTAATTGTTATAATGTGCTAAAACACTGAGAAGGACTGAAGATAGTTCTGAATGACATTCTGTGTGAAATTAATTTGCTAAGCAATGCTGAGAGCAGCTGCAGAAAATCACAAAGCATTCTTGTATCTTATTTAGTCTACTTTTTTTTTTCTTCTGCTCCTTGGTGAATGGTTTACTTAGTTTAACTCATTTTTTCTTTGTGGTCCTTTTAGTTTGATAAACATAGTCAATTAAATTCAGGATTTGACTGGGTAAACTCATTTTCCTAGGAACTGATCCTACTGGAGGTACAGCTGTTGGCTGCATGTTAACTGAATGCACAGGAAATAAATGAGGATTTTAATGTTTGAACTTAAAGCTCCTTTCCAACCTTAATGATTCTATGACTCTAGTTCCATTCCTGGGTCCCCAGTATGTCATGTTAAGATGACCTGCCATTAAACAATGCTTGGCTGTTGCTGGAGAGGAGGTGTTGATGCTGCTCCAGGAGTTCTGCCTGGTATCCCTCTCAGGTCAGCTTGGGAACAACTGTGCAGAGCCTGTACCAGGATTAATTTTGATGGGAACATCATTGTCATGCTGATGTTGAGGTCTGTTCATACCTGTCTACAGGGGGTTAGAGAAGAGACAGAACTACTCATGAATCTGTGTTGTGGAAGAGTTGATGGCAACTCAAAATTCAAGACAGACCCAAGCTGAGCTTGCTAAGACTTCCATGTTCTGACTAGATTAGTACAAGAAAAAACTTTTGTTCCCTTTTCACTTTGTGTCTAGTGAAACCTTTCTCAGTACCAGGGTTCTCTTAACATTCCCAGCAGCAAACCAACAGCAAGAAGCCTCTGAAATGGTGGAGCTGGCAGTTTATGGCTAAAGACAGGAGGATTAAGGCTGAAGCATGCAGGATCCATGCCTCCCCAGAAGTAATTTCTTGTACATCTTTGGTAGTTTCTATGTGCTTAATAGAAAACAAAACGAGTCCTCTTCTCTGAGACCACAGTCTCTGTTGGCTAGATGTACAAGGCTTACATTTCCCAGCAAGTCAGTATTTATACAGCTTAGGTGTAAAAAAACCACTGAATTTCTTACCATACATGACTCAGAATATTTTAAAGTGTGCAGAAGCTGTGCGAATTCTTTATGTCTTAGAACTGATGATAAACAGCACTCTTCAGCACAGGAACATTTACAAAATGCTGTACTGGATATTGAAATCCTGTCATTCACAAAATGTATCTATTTCACAAATTTGGTCTGCCAAACCTGCTCTGTTCAGTTTAGAATTTTTTATTGTTTCTTGAGACACAAATTTACATGGTCAGAACATAATTATATTCTTGAATCTTCTTTTTTTTTTTCAAAGTTAGTATCTTCAGCTGTATATGATGAAGATATGCTACCTGCAGATAAAGTGTTGCTCTTAATCAGAGAGCCTGAGGGACTGTGAGCAAAAACTGAAATCAAACACAATTTTTGGGTAGGACTGAGGTAGGATCAGTTGCAACTCAGAGTAATCTGCTGAAATGATTCCCTCTTGTTCTTTCAAATAATGTGTTTCATTTAAATTACATAGCATGGGGCACTGAGCCCCTGTGTGAGCAAAGTGAAGACAGCTGGCACAAGGGATTAATAGTGATGCTTCCTTATTGCAGAGGTTTGGCCCTGTAATTTAGAGAAATAGGCCAGAATCATGAGAAGGATAACAGGGCAGCATTTTCCCTGCTGTTCTGTTGAGGTCAATAAGTGGCATTTCTGCTGATTGAGTTTCAGTTTTGGAAAGTGTCTGAGCAGTTTTGTTTATATTGTGTATAATGCACACATCTATGTATATTTGTGGAAAATCAATAATGGTATAAAATGCCTGCCTTCAGTTTTTACCCCTTTTGTGTAAATCAGGGATGAAATGTTTTTATAACATTGTGTCTCACCAGACATCTACTGCAGTGAATTTGTTGGACTCATTAAATATCATAGAGGACGAGATGCCCATAAATTCACTCAAATGAATTCACGAACAGTTAAACTACTAAAACCTGATTTTCTCTGTGTTTCTTGCTCCTGATTAATTACACTTCCAAAAGTGATTCAATGTTGAAGGATGAACAACCTTTATTCCATTAGGGGGAAAAAATAGCTAAAACTTTCATCCTGCTTAGCAATGTGCAAAAATGGCAGAGTTTACCCTGAGATGCTGCAGGACAGGAGCTGCCAGCCTGTCCAGTTTCCAGTGCATTGACAGGAACCTACAGGTGCCTTCACTGGAATTGCAGTGGCTCAATGTGGCACCTTTCAGATGTGCTCTGCTGTAAGGCAGGAGGGCTGAAACTGCACTGGTTGGACTCCCAGAAGGGTTTGGTAGGTAACAAATAGACAGTTTGGAACAAGAAAATATCAGTAATAGCTAAGCAGATTTCAAGCACCTTATGGTGACCAGTCTGGCCAGTTCTTATTTATTGTTGTAAGTATCCCAAAGTGTTATTATATTAAAGATCTTTCATGATGCAAACGGGCCTAATAAAAATGGAGTTTTTTATTCAGTGGATGCATTACTGCTATAAAAAGCTGTGGCACACATTTAGAACTCTACTTTTAAGCAGATTTATTTATGGTGGTCAGCTTGGGCCAAAAAAAGCCAGAAGTAGTGTTAGCCACAACTGAAACCTAAACAAAACCCTCAGACCTCAAACAAAAACCAAAGGAAAGACAAAATATATTGTGAAAGTAGCATCTGCTTTGATAAACAATGCATTTTGCAAGATTGTTATTGAAGCTGATGGGCTACTGAGATTAAAATATAAAATTTTTTAAAATTCCAGTATTGTAAAACACCTTATTGTGAGGTCTGGTGTAAGATTTTTACCTTTTGTTTGTTTTTAAGGCTCCAACTTGTATTTTGGTAGTTGTAGGTACTTAAATTACACAAAATCTAAACCGTGTTCTTTGTCATGCCCTAAAGAACAGAGTATTGAGGACAAAGAGGATCGGGGGCACACAGAATGACTGAAAGAGAGTCTTTGTACTTATGAAGAGAGGTAGGGACATGGTTGCTTTTATAGCCACACATAAAAGGGCTTTAAAGGCTCATCCTGCTTCAGAAATGTCATGTTTCTTTTCCTGTATCCCATCATCATTCACAAATTTCTGCCTAGCATAAGTTAAAACTCCCTGTCATTCAAAAGAACATGAAATCTCTTGTTATTATTCATGGATCTGTTTGATTTCACACCAAATCCCAGAAATGTGTTGCAGGGGAAAAAAAAGGAAAAAAAAGATTATAAAAATACAAGATTTCACAGAGAAATATATCAGTTTATCCAGCTGCTCATTTCTACTCCAGTATGTTTGGATTCAAAAAGGAAATGAAAGAAAAAAAAAAAGAAAGCACTTGGCTATGCAAGCAAAATTGGATTTTGTTTCTTTGTTTCTGGGAAACAAGTATGGGTTTCTCTTAAGTCTTCCTTGACAGAAACAAAATCTTCCATGACTTTTGTTTTGTTTAGGAATTTGATCTTCCTTATTTATATTAATTTTCAGTAGGTGGACCAAGGCCAGGCATTCAAGCCACTATTTCTGACTGAGTGAACATATAATTTATTTTCTAGTGCCTGTGTATTATTATCTGTCAAATGTGTGTGGAGGAACTCCTGAGGTCTTTACAAAAGAACCTATTTTTGCAGAACATCTAGACCCTGCTTTTACATGGTGCACTGTACTTGGAGAAGGGAGAGGTCTAAAATGGGTGGTTTTATCACCAGGTTTGCAGTAACAGTCAATTGCCTTGGAAATACATTTACTATGCACATTATTGCAAGGAGTTTATGTAGCATAGGGTGTGAAAAAACTATCCTGTAGTCTACAGGAGGATGGAAACCATGTGGAGAAAATTTCTTGTGTAAATTCAGCTATTTTTCATGGATAGAGAGTAATTTTTGTGCAGAGCAGCTTTGTGGCATCCATTGCATGCTGCAGTAGCTCATGGTACCATTTTGAAATGGAGAAGAGGAATCAATCAGCTGTTTCACAGTGGGATAATTCCTTGTAAGTGATGTCAGGTCAGTTGGATTTAAGTTGATTTATCTTATGTTTAGTGTCTGTGGGAGCTGGAACTGATATTGGAAAACACTTAGGGTCAGTCATATCTGATTGTCTGAGCATCTGTTCTTGTTGAGGAAGCAGGCTCAAACCAACTTATGATACAGGGAATTAGTGTCTTTCAGTGCAGTGTTTTCAGCCTGGTACTGAGAAGCAGGCAGCAGAGCTGGCTGGTTGTGCTTTCTGGACATGTGGCCTTTGCGAGGTTCAAGAGAACAAGGAAATTTATGGATATATTTTATATATTTATATATTTTATGTATACATGTTTTTAATAATATTTCATACCTGTTTAGAAGTCTAGAAGATAGAACAGAGTTAAAGTAAGGAAGGTGCTGTAGCTTTTCCTCGTTCAGGAGAGTTTCCATTTGTAAGTATAAAAGTATAAATATACATTTGAAGTATAAAAGGTGACTCCAGCTACCCTTACATTCACTGGGCTGTCGCTCGCCCAAACTGCAATTGCCTTCTTGTGGTGCATAATTCCTTGCCTGCTGCAAGAAAAGAGCTAAGTGTAATTGGGATTTTAGTGGCCAACAGATGTTTCAGAGACAGAAAACGATCCCCTGCTGAGCCCTCAATAAAGACTGCCACCCCCTAAAATAAAAGCCACGGTAAAACCCTGAAACCTTAATCCCAAATTCTAGAGCTCTGGCTATGACCGAGTTCTACTTTTTTTTTTTTCATTCATGTTTACATTTCTAGTTTAGGACAGTGAATGCCAGTGCTCCAGTGGGATTGTGCAAGGGCTGTGTTGTGCTTTATGAGCATGAGCCTCGTATGAGACTAATGCAAAGCTGCACTGTCCCCATGGGAGCTCTAGGAAGTATTTATGCCTTGGGCACACGCTCTAAATGCTTGGGATTTTCCTAGAACAAAAAGAGCATTTGGGTTTATATCTCCCTTAAGAGCTTTCTCTTCTTCAGATGACCATGAGCATTATGAACACATGTAAGGGATGTGATTATTATTGCCACTGATCTGATAACTTGTGTGCACAAAGCTTGGCAGAATGTGCAGTGTTTGTGCACTCCAAGCTTGTCGTCTGACTGGGATGGGTATCAGACAGATGGGTTAATGATTTATAGGGAATAGAATTAATCAAGTGTGAAAGGCTGGAAAAATGGAGAGTATTTATCATGCTATTTTCTTGTGAACTGAAAGAAAGCTTGGCACTTTGGACATCAGAAGGTTTCTAGCTGTGGAGGGGCTCTGGTTATTGAGTGACAGCTGAAAAATAAGCCAAAATTATAGGAAGAGTAAGCTATGGACTGTGGTGTTTTAAAAATTGCATAAGAAGATTCTGAAAGGAAGAGCCTGAGAATTATTCTTGCACTTACATTTAGGGAGTCAAAAGTAGGATACAGTTGTATTCTTGGACTTCTTAAATTCTTTAGTATAACCATTCATGTAAAATATGTGTTTACCCTTTTCATGTCGATGTACTTTGTGATACCCCTCTTGGGTAGTCCAGTCGAAATTCTTTCCAAATAATACATAAGTTTGTCATTTTAGTTTTCCTTTGGTCTTTCTTTCCCTAGTGTTTCCTTGCATTGCTCACCACAGAGTCGTGGTGACAAAGACTGTCTCAGCTTGTTCTTGCAGGGGTATACCTCACCTTATTCATTTGGGGGAGAGGAATCCTCAATCTCTCTGGTGTACCCAGGTAAATTAAACTTGTTCCTTTGTAGCCCCCTTGCCTTACTGGGCCAGACACCCATAGTTGTTGCCCCTTTTCCCACCTCTGAGGGAAAGAGTGAAAGAAGAGAGTTTCTAATGTCATGTCACATTGGAGTTACATTACCTGTGAAAATCTTGATTTCATATGAGGTGTTGGACCTTGCACGTTTATGCAGATTTTGAAAGCCTTTTATCCTTGGCTCTGAGTCTTTGTTCCCCAGCAGAGTCAAATATTTCTGAAAACTTTCTTCAGCAACCCAAGAATAGGAGAGGCAGAGTCACCTGCTTGTCTAAAACATCTGTGCTTCAGCTCTGCCTTAATCAGTTACAGCATTTCTGTGTGACTCTGAGGGCACCCATGCTTTGAAGTGGTGCTGTGGGCTCTACCTGAAAAATCAATTCCAAATTGTTGTTTACCCATAGCAGGGAGACTTTCCCTGCAGTCAGAAAGATGTATGAGCTGGTATTTCTGTGTCTTAGAGGCAATGAGGAGGGAGGAACTATGAAATAACCTGTTTTGGTTCCTGCTTTTTCTTTTCTCAAACGGTTTGTCTAGAAAATTGCAGACTTTGCCTCTTTGGCTCCTTTTTTTTCCTTGCTAAAGAAATTCCTATCCCCTGACTTTATCAAAGTCACTTTGTTCCAATGCTACAAAACAAAGAGAACCAAGAAAAGAAATTACTTTCTTGTGGTGATTACCTTTTGTGTTCACATGCTTTTCCTTGTTTTACTTTTATATAAGAACCTAAAAGGAACATGACTTGGTTTTGATCACTCCTAACCTGTCCAGCCTAAGTTCACAAAATTGTAAATTTTTTCCTAATGTGCTAGTTTGCAGTTATTTGTATAATAGAAAACTAACAATAGCCTACATGATTCTGTATTTATGCATTAATCACCTACTGTATTTCTGGTTTTGCATATGGAAAAGCAAATGGCACTTGCAGCAACACCCCTTGGCAGTAGAAGACTTGCTTTCTTTAAATATCTCCCATTGCTTTGTGATACTCTGGGACTTTAACTGTATTCAGTGCATAAATGATTATCATTATTATCCCTTATGATTTGAAGAACTTTTACCCAGCATTATCTACAGCTAGACTGGAGCAAGGAAACACCCACTTTTGCTGGGTTTGTATGTGCCTAAATCAAAGGGGTGTTTCTTTCTTTAGCCATTCTACATTAGCATGACACATCCCAAACAACAGCAGCACAGGTGAATGGCTACAGTCCAGCAGAGACAATCTGTTCTTTCCAGTCATCTATTGATCATCAGAAACACAGGGTATTTTCTTACTCCATTAAGTGTTTTTTTCCTCATTTATTTGCGGTTTTAATCAAAAGAAGCCAGAAAGTATCAAAATATTTTCTGTGTTGTGTAAAACAATATGTAACTGCCATTTGATATTAACAGCTTGCAGAGATTTTGCAATAAATCCTGCTTGCATCCTGGAGATGAGTTGTTCTAGTAGTGTTTTGTTATGGGAGTAATTAAAATTTGCAAATGTTTAAGATTAGAAAGGAGAAAAGCTTTCAGAAGCAAATGAATCTGTATTTTAGTTGTTTGAGAAATAAGCTGTTTTGTAGCTGCAGAGTTTACAGTGTAATCTGCTCATGGCTGCAGCCTTGCATTCCATAACTAAGCTTCTTATATTTTTTAGAGTAAGAGTGTTTTTAGTTGTGTGGCTGCCATATTAATATGTAAATACAAACCCAGGCAGGGATTGAGCACCCTAACTTTGCAAATAAATGAAGCAATTGTCCTTGTTTTGATTAGAAAGTTTGGATTAAAGGAGTCCTAAGGTCCCTTCCAAGGTGAGTGATTTGTTGGCTCTGTTCCTGAATAACCTTGAGGTGTGAATTAGCTGGCTCAGTTCAGTGGCCAATTGCACAGCTGTTTCAAAGGTGTAATGATAAATCCAGATGTTGCAGCTGAGCAAGTTTTTCCACAGTGCTGAACAGCTTTTCATATCACCATCATGCATACTTTGATACAGGAAAGATGAACATTGGTAGAATGTAATAAAATTTTTATCAAATAAGTAAAAGCATGGCTAAATATTATTTTGGTTGCATAATATTTTCCTCTTAAGTGACCTGTCAATTTTTCCCCTGAATTGAATGAAACTGACAGAAATTGCTGTTTATTACAGTGCCACATAATAAAGATACCCCAAAGTGCCCTGGCCTTTGGTACATTTGTCCCCAAGTTAGAATTTTGATTTTGGCTGGGATATTAATTCCTTTTACAAGCACCCTTCATTAATGGGGTGGTTAACATGTGTAACAGAGCAGCTTGTAAGAATGAGATCCAATGACATACAGTTCAACTAATCAGAAATTAATTCCAAACTATTCAAACTTAAAATATATGTTTTATTCAAATATAATAATTTTCTTGATGCTGCTTGATGCAGACAGTAATTAAGTATTTTTCTCTGTATTCCATAAAATATAGGTCAATTTCACCAGTCATTAATTGTCAGGGACATCTGTGTTGAAGGCAAATGTAACTGAATTTGAATTAGGTTTTGAGGTTGACTTGAGAGCATATTAAAAATAGTTTTGATGTGATTCAGTACATATCTTCAGGCAGCTTTACCACTGACATTTATCTAAGGAACAGCTTTATATTGATTTTATTTTTTTAATAGAGAAAAACAAATTTTCGAGAGGGCAGAATTTTTCATTCAGCTGTGCTGAGACAGTTACCTCAATTTTTTATCTTTTTCTTTTTTCCTCAGAAAGAGAAAGCAGATGAAAATCAAGTGCCAAAACAGAAAAAATGCATCCAACAAAAACAAAACAAAACAAAAAAAATCCTTTCACTACTGTGGTAAAGGTTATCTTATGTGAGGCAGGCAGTGTTTTACTGTGCTCATCTATTTCCAATTAGCTTTTCTTTTTTTTTTTTTTTTGCTGACAGTAGTAGCCACAGTCTCTCACACTTATCACTCCAGGTTCATCCTATGCAAATTCAGAGCTTCTTCCAACACTGAAGTTTAATTCACAGCTCTAGGAAGAGGCTAGGATTTATCTGGGGAGTGAAGATATTCAGCTGCAAATGAAAATATGATATGGGAGATGATGACACAATCATCATAAACTTTGATTAATTAATCTGCTGCAGCATCTTGCAGGAGTAGGCTCTTTTCCTCATAATACCTGTTCATAACAGTGAGTATTACCTCTGGATGTGATATCTTGGGCTGGATAATTCGAGCATTTAGACCAAATAAAGTCAGGTGAGGAATTGTGTCTCATAATAACTGGCTGGAGAAAAAATGAGAAGCTGGTAGCAACACCAGACTTAGAGTTCATTTGTTCCTGTCTTCTGCATGTGAGCTGTGATTGTTGTGGATATCTGCTCATCAGTCCCTTGTCTTTTCAGTTTGTTTGTTCTTTTTTGTTTTGGATATATTTCCTTTTCAGTGCTATTCCCAAATTGTTTCTTTCCTTTTCACTCTCTTTTCTCTTCCAGCAGCTGTTTTAGAGCTACTTGCATGATTCTTGTGAGTTTTAACATGCCATCACTTCTCTTCCCAGTGGAAGATGATCTGCTTCTGCTGGGATATTAACCTTAATAATTACATTGGTCTCACCACTGCTTTCCCTGGTTATTTCAAGAATAATTAAAATGGGAGCACAGACACAACAGAAAAGCACTCTTTTGCAGTAGAAGCACTCTTCTTGACTATTATTAATCCACTTGCAAATTTTGGCTCATATTTATTCTCTGAGGTGTGTTGAAGCTTCTTGTTAAGCAGTGGGTCTCCTGTTGCAGTGCTGTACATTAAATCTGAAAGAAAAGTTATGTAAAAAAAGCTGATAAGCCTAAAGATTTGGTCTCTAAAGTGAGGACCAATTTAATAGGATATTTGAACATGTATATCCCTATTATAACTGGCAGCAATTATATTAAAAATGTGGGCAAATTGCAGGACTTCTTTCTTGATCCAGCATGTTAAAGATGTCAGAGCCCACGTTTGAAATTCTGTAGGAGTCTGGGGATCAGACACTGCTGTTCTCTGCTGGTACACATTGTCATGCTGTGTGAATTTGTTCAGGTCTTCATTATTTCCTACGCTCTTGTTTACACAGAGCAGAATAGCCAAGTTTCAGTAAAGGAAAAATATAGTTACAGGAGTTAGAACATTACTGAAAGATTCAGAGAACTTTTAATGTAGTGAGAGTATGTATTTTCAGATGAAGGAGAGAGGAATTCCAGCACTGGAAGTGCATGAAATTATTCAAACTCATTTTCAAAACAGGAAGCATTAATAATTAATGAATGTTAATCTTTGAACATTAGTGTTTTTAAAGAAGATTTTTAAGTGACAACTGAATAGATCAATTGCCCCCTCTCATTGAATTAGGACAGGATGGGGTTTTTAAATAACTTTAGGTAATAGTGCTATGTCATTAATTTTTTTCATGCCCTGAATCTTTATGTTCATTAATGAAATGTAGTGAGGTAGTAATAAATAGTTTAATTCTCCTTTTGTAGAACAAGTAAAGAACTACCAGTCAGTGAAGATAGGGAGCACATTAACAGTACCCATTGAGCATATGCCATGTATTTGTGTGCTAATATCAAATAAACAGAAATGCTGGATTTGATTACTTGATATGAATATATATTGCTTCCCTTTATTATTGAGATTATCACAATTGATGGGACTTGGCATAGATATGAAATGTCCTGTGATTCTTTTACAACCTTCCAGTTTGCAGCCACACTATGCCAGGTTTAAATCTAGTGAAGTTTTATATACAAGTAGCTCTTTCTAATTTATCTCCAGCTGCCATTTGATTCCTGTTTAAATTGGAACTTGCACTTCTAAATTTTGTTTTAAATTCCATGTGAAGCTACTTTTTAAATTAGGAATTTAAGCATTTGTTTCCATTTTATTTTGTCATAGGCATGTAAATACCTCTCAAAGTAAAGTCTCGGGAGCATGGGAAGTGATGAGAGCAGCACCAGGGCTAGTTTGGGATATTCATTTCGAGTGCAGCAACACTGGTTTAAACACAGGTCAAACAGCTGTTGCAGTTTTTCCTCATGAAGAGCCTTGTTTTATCCCTGGATCAGTGCATTTGACACAGATGGTTGTGCTGTGGGGGAGATGAGCAGCCTGCCTGCCTGGACTGCGATGAAGAAAGCAGTGTTGCAGCAGGGCAGCTGGCTCCTTCATCTCCCTGAATTAAAAAGTTACACGGAACTTTCTTGAGGATTGACATTGGCCTTCTGAACTTTCACAAAAGGCTTTAAATACACTGTGACAGGCTGAGACACTCTCCATTGGGCATCAGGGACTTACCTGCTGATTAGGGGATGCAGGGATGAGAAACCATCAGGAAGGTATTCTCTCAAAAGGAAGAGACTGTGATGCTTTTTCCAGATAAAAGAGCTCAACGTGGTGGGTGTAAGTGCTGAGGCTCTCCTTGGACCAACACAGCAACAGCCCAGACCCCTCAGACTTGAGGTTTGCATCTCTTAGGCTTAAGGCAAACACAGTCTCCCTGTCCATGACCCAGGAGCCACTTACGTGAAGGAAAGTGCAGCCTGGGTAGAAAACAACACTCCTAGGCCAAAAGATTTAATCTGACTGGGCCAAATTGCCCAGACATTCCCTGGGTACCAATATCATACAGCACTGAGGGTGAGGAAAGAATTCTAGGACGAGCAGAAAGGTTTGCTGTGGGAAGCAATATTTGGTTTTCTAGCCTGTTTTAACTGCTCTCGTTGCATGGTTTCTTCTCTATTCTCAATAATTATACTAAGAGTATTGATTTAATCTCTTCAGTCTTCAAAGAGCTGGTTGAATAATAATTAGGTAATCCTCCTGACCCCTGGAGAGACAGATAACCATTATTAAAAGTCCTTGTAACAGAAAAGGAAGATTTGATAAGAGCACTGTAGGTAAAGAGAAGTTTATGAAATTTGGGCATGTCTTTAGTCCACATTTCGTTTCGAAGAACAGCTTTCCATAAGGAAGGAAGAGTGGAGTGAAGAAGAGGATGGCAAAGCAGCAGGCTAGGGAGAGGCCAAGCCTTAGTGGTTGCAGCCAGCAGTTCCCTTGGGGGCTCAGAGGATATTCAGGATTTTCTTTATCTTACCTTCATGGCTACTTTCCTCCTCCTGATTTAAGTGCTTCCTCGTTTTGCTTTGCCTGAAAGTACATCGTGTGTTTGCTGCTGAGTCTTGTATGCTTTTATGGCTTCTGGGATACAGATGCCTTGATCGTGATGAAGATTTGGGATCCAATTGTGGCTTTGGTGTTTCACAGATAGGTTTTCTCCTTGTGATGTTACTGCAGTCTCTGGCTTCCCAGAGTATTTTATTCAATCAGCAATGTTCTGTTCTCCCAGTTCTTCCCCCCTTGAGTAATTTCACTCAATATTGAAAAGGTAAAGTGTCAGAAGTGGGGTAAAGAAATATGGGATGCTTATGCGCTCACGTAAAGCTCCAGTCCCTGGTGAGTGATGCTGTTTGTCTCAGTAGCTTCTTGTTTTATAACTGCTTTATGTTGTAACACAATTATCTCAGCATCAGGCCAGTTCTTTATTCTGACACTTCTTAAACATCTCTAGTGATGTGGTGTCAGCTCGCACCAGAGGAGATGTGATCAAGGAGATCTGCGCAGCTGAGTGTGAATCTGTTTTCTGCCTGAAGGAATTAGAAGTTACATACATGTATGATTAATTACAGGGCATCGAAGGGAACCTTGCATGAATTCAAGAAACACTTTAAAACATGAATTCAAGACTGCTTTGTGCTGGGTACACCTTTGTGTGCCATGGAAAGGTGGCAGTCATTCCCGTTGTACAACTGGAGGAACTCAGCTCCGTAGTGATTGATTCCGTGTGTCTCATGGACAGAGGAATATGAGTATTGATCCAGCCCATTAAAACATATCATGCTTCTATTATTTTATAAGCATTAACTGCGCACAAGGACAACATCATCAATTCTAAAATGTATTCCAGTTCATGAAACTCACCAGTCTATTGTTGTGCCCAGGGTGACTATTAACAGTCACAGTAATTCCTGTGGACAGCTGAGGAGCTGGGTGTGACTAGCAATGCATACATAATACAAAGTATGACTTCTCAATAGACCCTCACAGCACATTCAGGGAGAAACCAAATTCCCCCATTTTCTCCCCTTCCTTCCTTTCTTCACTTTCCACCATTAATCTCTGTCTTGAACATGGTCTGTCACAGCTACTGACATTTCAGTCATTGATTATTATAGCAATGTAATGCATGCAGCCAGTGAGTATATCTGCAGCATGACAGTGTAATTACCTGCTGGCTTTCCAGAAATCATTGGCAATATGACTAATGTTAAAAGTTTTGGGTTTTTTTTCTTTTTTTTTTTTAAAAGCTTCCTTTCTTCTTTTTTGTTTTAATATAAACCATTATAAACCCTCTGTGGAATATGAGACTCTGGTAATGACTCAGTGGCCAGTGAGACAGCAATCTTAGACACTGTAATGTGATGCAGAAAAGGTCATAAACTTGCTTTCATAACAGGATTATTCATATATTCATTCATTAAAAATTAAACACATGTGGGAGCACATGATGCATTGAAGTTGGCAAGTATTGGTGAATACTTTCTTATAGTTTCTTTACTCCTGATCAATTCGTGTGAGTTGAAATTACTCCAAATTAAGTCTTGTCTTATTTAGTGCCATTTACAATTGAAGTTCATTGTTCCTACTGAAGACAAGTGCCATAAGTAGCTACATAGTGTTTCAGAATCATAACTTTATGGAGTGATGGTTGGATGGTTGTTTTGTTTTCATTTTTAAGTCTTTACAATGAGCTTATATTTAATAGAAAAACATGGAGTTCTATATAACTGATCTAATTTTAGCTAAAAGTTGCTAGTTTTTTCATCATACTTTTAACAGCTTTTTGTTGTTGTTTTATGTGTTTGGCTGGGATTTTTCTGGTTTTTTCGGAGTCATGCAGAAGAATCTATGTTCTCCAAAGCCTTGTGACATAGCTGCCTATCTCAGCAGATAACATTGCTGTAGGTGTTTGCCAGTGGTGTGCCATGCTGGGATGTAGCTAGGACAGGACTGGTTAGGCAGGGCTGGATGTGGTGCTGTGGAACTAAGTTAAAACAGCAGTAACAGGGTGCACAGGGAGGCCTGTCTAGTGCAGTCTGTGGCTCCCTGGGCCAGTATCAGATGCCTGGGAAATCCAGAAATAGGCTGGGCATGGAGTGGCAGACTGTGACTCAGGGGTGATATTTTCGAGGTTAATAGCCTTCAGCAGATTTCTTCTTATGTGAATTTACCTGATCACATTAGTGCTTATGTTGACTTCTGGCTTCCACAGCAACATGAGACAGAGTTTCATTGTGACAAAACAGTGTATGAAGAATTATTTCCTATTGTTGATTCTAACTCTGATAACATAACTTGGTGCCACTTTTATTTGAAGAAATAAAAAAGGAAGGGTGTTTTCCTTTTCATTTTTCAGTATCCCACTCATTTTATGTATCTCCAGCATATTTCCACTCAGTTCTTTTCTAGGCTAAAAAAAATCTCTGTGCAGTTGTTTCATGTAAGGAATCTTTTCGTGCTTTGGACCCTTGTTACTGCCCTTTCCTGTAGCTTTTGTAGTGGTAGGACATCAAGACCAGAACCAGAACTACATGGGATGTTCACAAAGTGGATGAATTTACACAGTGATGTAACTAGTTTTTCCTCTTCTATAACTTTACTAATACTTGTCAGCTTAGGTTTTTCCCTCCCCATAATAATAAGTGTCTTCTATTCTCACATTGTTTAGAACATAATTGACCTGATTTTTTGTTGCTGTTGGTGTAGGAATATGTAAGTGACATGCTAAACTTCATATTAATGGCATCAGCTACTATAAAGTTTTCCAGATGTAACCAAGTCATATTTGGGACCATAGCCTTGACAGGCATTGGAAAGAATTTAAATAATTTAAATTTAAAATCTTTCTTTAAAGAAATCAAATAAATTTTTACAGTTCAGTATTATAACATTTCTGGTTTTCACAAGCTGGGTAACAAATCAGGTTGGTTTTAGAATCCAGGTGAAGCTAGAGCTGCATTGTTCTTGCACATCTGCAGCCAGACAAGATTTCCATGTCTACTTTTCTTTAATTGCAGGTATTTATGAGACGCCATTTCTTGTATTATTTTGGTGAACCTACTCTGGATGTGAAGATTGCCTTTTGTCAGGTGTGTGTTCCTTACAGGTAAAACAAGGTACAGTATATACTTGTACTTCATTTTTGCAATACATGTTATAATAAGAGAAAAATAGAACTGCTAACAGCTTACTGCAAATAACTGGTTATAAAAATGAGAATAAATACAAAAAAATAGAGAAATGCATCACAAAGTATTACTTTTGTATTTGCCCTCAAGTTTATTTTTTTAATTTGGTCTTAATAATTTTTATTTTGTTTTGATAAACTATCAGTTAATATTTGGAGGGTTTTTTAGTGAAAAATAATGGCATGATTTTCATACAGAAAAACTGCAAATTAAAACTCTTTTATCTTAGTCTCTGTTTTTCTGAGACAGAACCTTTTACACTGTAGACTGTGACTATAATTTTGTTTACTTGTACTGGAAGTGAAGGAAGATAAATTAAAATGGTGGTGTTTGTCTTGTCTCCCATTGAACACCATGAGCTGTTGAGGTCCTGGAGCCATGAGACTGCACTAAAGCCAATTCTGCATTTCTACATCACCCTTGAAATTGTTTGGTCACAATGTATGGAAGCCCACAATGCTGAAACTAAATCTTTGATGTAAAGAAAAACTTACTGTATCCAGTTTTTGGTTCTCTTGTTTAATTTAGTTAACATATTTAGTTGCAAATCTGTGTGCATAATTTTCACTTGTGAATGAAATTACTTTTTTGCTCACTTCTGAACAGTATTTTGTGCTTGAATTCTCTCTCCTCATAGTTCTAAGGTTTTTTGGAAGATGGAACATCAGTAATCTAACTAACTGGAGAGGTATCAGGGACATTCTTCACTTTTTGAGGCTGAAAACAATGCTGCATTCTTAGAAATGAATTTATGATAAACACTATTTCTTTTCTTTTGTATTACACATGGAGTCCAAGAGAAAACTGAATTGTAAAAAGGAAGGGGCTATTACTTTTATGTAAGCATTTAACACGAAACAGTGACAGGTTTTGGAAAGTTTGCTTTATGTTTTTTAACTAAGGGACACTAAATATTAATTCTGCTGAGGAGGTTGAATCTGGACTTAGGAATCAGCAGCTCTGGGATGGGTCTTGGCTATTCAGTTTGATAATCTACTTAACTGTTTTTTCTTTTTTTATCACCCGTTCTTCATGTGCCTGTGTTTAACTGGCTTAATTCTTCCACTGGCACCTTTGTCAAACGTAGTATTTTTGTAATGTTTTGACAGAGTTAGCTTCCAAAAAAAAAAAAAATTGTAAAAATTGCAAAAAAGGGTGCTTTTTTCTCAGATTGTATGAGAAAAGTGTTATTGATGAAAAAATACTTTCACTGTGCAGAATAGAGTTTTTTTGCATAGCTCTCCTGTCTTGGATGCTTGAATACATCTCTTGGATGCATTTTTATCACTGAGTGAGATTAATTCCTATTTAATGGCTGCAGCAGGTACCCAGAATGGCTTCATCCACTAAGTACATACAAAGAGATACTACCCTGACACTGTAGGGAACAGAATCCCATCCTTCAAGCACTTATCATAGATGCCTTTTCAAGGTCTTCAGACCTTCAGATCGATTCTCTTGGGGATAAAAACTGATTTAAGCTTCATGTTAATTTATTCTCTCCATAAAGATAGGCCCTGATCCAAATAACAGCTGGAACTATGTGCAAGAACAGTCTCTAAATTAAGTGTCTGGTTGCATTAAAACCTGTCTTGGATGCTGTTCATTTGTATTTTTTAGAGTGGGATAGGGGTTATATCTCTGTCCTTGGTCCAAGCATCCAGATCTTTATTTAGAGACTGGGAATAATGTCCAGGTGGTAATATTGTTTATTCCATTCTTATTCCTGCTTCCATTTGAAATTTATGTCTCACTGCAGACTTTCTCCAGAGTGTTTGTGCTGAAGTGCCTTTCTTAAAGCTCCAATATTGAAGAGAGCCCTGATTATTTTTAGTACTTTTAGGGGTGTAATTTTTCTTGTAATATATACTTGTGGCCTAAAAAGCATAGCTTTATGTGCTCTGAAAGAAAGTGACATATACATAATTAAAGGCTCTTCTCTTTGACATAGAGCTTATGTCACTGAGCATCCTAGTTTTGTACAATGAAATGCTAATTCAGCAGGAATAGAATTTTAAGGATTTCCAACTTAAGGAAAAAACAGAATGGCCCTTCCTGAGAAACACTCAGGGGCATAAGTAGGGTAAATATATAACTCCCCAGCCCTTTACCCTGGTTGCAGTGTAAAAACACCCAAGTCTGGAATTACTGGACATGGGTAGCCAATTCATGTTCTGAAGCATGAGGAAAAGGACATCTGCTTTTCTATCATAACAGAAAAGTAGAACAAGAAGGCCAATGGAATTTCATTTGTAAGGTTGGTATCACCAACCAGCTTTTATCTGTAGGACCCTACACATTTTTATTGTAGGACAAGGTAATGCAGAGTAGTATGAGTAGAATAGGACATTCAATTTTAATACTAATATATTAACAATATGTAACAATTCCAAAAGAATAGTGACTTCTTCATTCATTTTTTTCTTCATTTAGTCTTTCAGTATATTTTTTTAAATCAATATCAAGACATGTATAGCCTGTCAGAATTTACATGTTCCCTAAGCTGTAGGTATATGGGATACCTTTATTTAGAATACAATTTTAAATGTAGTGTGTCCTATGATTATGCCTTTTATTCAATGGGATATTAGTTGGTATTCAAAAGTTGTCAACAATTGATAAATTAGATTTCTATGAATAAAATGATACTTCATAGGGTCAAGAGCTGTCTGTTTCTAGCTCAAGGTGTGACTATTTAGCTCTATACAGTCTTTGTGAAAGAGAGAATCCTTTCATTAGCTATTATTTTCACATTGAATACTGTAATTATATAGTTCTATTGAGAAATCTACTTTCTCTCCTGTATCTTTGGCTACATTTTGCATTTGGATCACTGGTTTGGTTCCTCTCCATAAAGAAACCTCAGTCTCAAGGAACCTTTTTCTTTCAGTGTTTTTTAATCAGTCCTTTCAATATTCTTTGGTGTGACACCAGGGCTGGGTGTCACCTGTGTGTGAGCACTGAGCTCTGCAGGCATCAGGGGTGTGAGGAATCTTTGGAAGTCGTGTTTTCTTGTGCAGATACTCATAGATTGCTCATCTGTTTGATGTGTGGCCTGGAATGAAGGACACACCTCTGGGACTCTGTGACTGCTGAGCAATACATGGTACCACAGTTATAAATGAGCTATGAAAATTTGGTGCCTGTAAGAAGGAAGGAATTAAAAGTACTTAGAGCTCAGTGAACGTGTGGAGGACAAGAGAAGAAGAAGTAAATAGTGCTTTGCTTCATGTTTTGAGTAGATAGAATTGAAAAGGAGAAGGCAGTCTTGCTGTTTTGTATGTAATCAGAACTAGGCAAGAGCTAGGCAAGTTGATGGGTTTTTGGTTTCTCACTTAGAAGAGGTTGAACAAGGACAGAGTGTTTAAACAAATAAAGAAAAAATCACAACTACAAAAAAAACCCAACCTAACAAAAAAAACCAAAAAACAAAAAAACAACAACCCAACCAGCACTTAGAAATGTTGTACTACATTTAACAAAGTACTTTAATATGATGTCTTGAAATAGAGTGAATAAAGAAAATGTAAAAAAGATCAATCACTGATCATTTAAGGCTGAGTTTTTTGCAGGGGTCAGTTGTCTGCTTGAAAGGCTAAATGCAGAAAGCCCCTTGTCTGGGGGGCAAGGTGCTGGAGAGAGATTTAAAGGACAGTTAAAATGAAATTAGCTTTTAAATCCCACTCAAAACACACTAAAATCAGGAAGAATGGGTGACTAATACAAGCCTCCCAGGAGGAGAATGAGGTGGAAGAATGGAGAACTGTGATGTGGCTGGTAAGACCAAAATCTGTAATATTACATCCAACCATGCATACACAAGAGGAAACCCTGTGTAGGAGATTGGATCACTGCTTATGGACTTTTGAGTTCAGGGAGAGCCAGAATAAGTGAGATGTCTGGCTTTATGGAGAAAAAAATAGATAAAACTTCTGCCATAAATGTGTCATATATAGAATACACAATTTAAATTAATTCAGTGGATTTTTCTATGCAAAGATACTCTCTATTTCTCAAGTGATAGCTTCTGTGGCCATTCAGATTTGCACAGCAAAAGCTGTTAAATTCGAAGCAGAGAGCTCAGTAAATTCATGTTCAAGCCAGAATTCTGGCACTTGAAGCTTCTGTGAGAATTAGAGCTGTGCAAGCGGGAGTTGAGCCATTAAATTCAGTGTTGTTGGCTTAGCAGATGCACCCAGGTGAGCAGGGCTTGCCTCTCATGCACATTTTCAGAGCTGGCCAGAAGGCTGAGGGTTTTACCACACTCATGAATTTCAGTCTGTACAACATTTGACCTTTAAGGTTAAATTGTAGCTTTAGGATATTATCCTTTTGCATCCCGGGGCATCCAAAGGCGTCCACCCCAGTCTCTTTGTCTGAGGCGGGGTGAAGATGTGGGGGAGCCATCCTGGTGTGTGGCTCAGAGCATCCTCTCTGCTCCATCCTGCTCAGCTCTGGGCTCTGTGCCAGCTGCAAGCCAGGGGTCAGCCTTTGAGCCTTCCATCTGATTCCTTCACTCACCTGCCTTTACACACAGCTTTAATTGATTTCAGCAGCCTTGCATCGCGGCACCCTCGAACGAGCGTTCCTGCCTGGATTTCTGTGGGCAGACAGGGAAGGTGAAGTCTCCCCTCTGCTGATGCTGCCAGCAGAATCTGTGGCAGCACTCACTGTCTTGGAGATGCAAAGGAGAGCAATTTGCCTCAAATTGCTGCTAGCATGGTTTGTATTTATAAAAGCTGAAATGTATGAGATGCTGAGCTGCAAGAAATTGCCATGTTTGAGGCTTGTCAATAATAGAAGGAATGACAGAACAAGGGTCTGTCAGTAAAATATAATAAGTATAGGGTTTTTTGTAGGATAAAAATGGACAAATAAAATGGGATATCAGGAAGCAATTCACCTTATAATATAGAAAATAATTTTATTTCTGTTGGGATTTTAACTCTTTTGCTCTCTGTACTCTGAAAGAAAGGAAAAGAATACATTTGTAGCTCTGTGTGAGGCAGTAAGTTGAGTTCCACTGAATTTTTAAATACTTGTCCTTTGAAAGCAAAATATATACTCTCTAAACTGCAATGGTGAGACTATCTTTCTCCTTCATCTCAAATGCTTGAGTCTTGACAGTTTATTTTCTTTCCTCTTTCTCACTTGTCAAGTTACTAAGCAAACATCATTGCAAATGTGGCTATATGCTCAAGTGAGCTAACAAGGATAGTTAGGTTTTCAGGGCTGAGAAATTTTCACTTCTCTTACTCTTAAATTTTTCAGTGTGGAGGAAAGAGAATGGCATTGGTGAATGTGTATGTGTGCATTAGAAGTTTTCAATTAGGTATTGAAAGGAGAAAATAATGGTTCATGCATTTTTGTATGTATGAAATGAAAGCCAAGTTCCTATCAGTGTTGAAGTAATGTCATTTCATTGTCCAAATGTTTATGGAAGCTAAGAACAAATGGCATTTCCATGCATACTTTGTCTCTGAGGAATAATCTTTCATCTTACACAGAGGTCTGAGGAACTTAGATGTGTTTTGTTCGAAGTTTCACACCTGCAATGTTTACTGTTAAACTGGGGCAAGTATTGTAGCTTGCCAAGTTCATTTGAAGTTCACTTGAAAATTTATTAACTCACGGGAATTCACTTTACTATATGAGACCTACACACTTTTACTGTGATATCCTGATTGCAATGTATATCTATAAACTTCCTTCCCCCATGTATTTCTTAATGAAGTGCTAATTCCTGGTTTTCTTATGATGTTGGTCTCAGTCACATTTGAAAGGAGTTGATGGTAGCTGCATCTACAGAATGGTGTACACTGGAAATTCCTAGCCCTGGGTTCCTTTCTGATGCCACAAAAAAGGTTTAACTTAAGCTGCCTGTACAGGACTTGTAAGCATTGTGCAGTAAAACCTGAATCTGAAATAGCTTAGAGGCGTTCAAGGGGGTATCTGGGGGAATATCAATATCTGTAACAGCACCAAGGCTTCTGGAAAGGGTTTAAATGAGCACTGAGGATGTAACAGGAGAAGAGAAAAATGTAGTGTGTAGGCTTCTTTAAGATGAGCCATGTGAATCTGAAGATTTGGAGAAGAGCCTTTTCATTGGGATTTGAAAATAAAACTAACATTGACGTGCTCTATAAAGAATATGAATTTCCTTGCTAAAGGGGAAAGATTTTTTACTTTAATTTTGGAGTGAAACAAAACTGCCATTTCCTTGTCCTCATTAGGAAGTGGCTGTTGAATCAACCAGAGATGATTCTTGATTATGTGTCAGCTTGGCTTGGGGATCTGATCAAATGTGATTAATCCAATAATGCTGTTAATTCATTGACTTAGGGATTTGAGTTAAGTCAGCATCATGACAAGGATAGTTATATCATTCATCTCCTGTTATTATGGAAGTAAGCAGTGCATTGGGGTTTAGTAACCTTACTATGCTTTTGTTTTGCTCATTTAATTTTTGTTTTGCTTATTTCTAATTTTTGGTAAAAATTAGAAAATATAGATTAAGGGAATTTTTGTAGTTTTTTTGGCAGTGTGGGTTTAAAGCGAGGAGGCAGCTTAGTAGATTACCTGGACTTTGGCCTATCCACAAAGCTGAAATTTTTGTTACTCAGAGGAGACATTTTGCTTGAAATAGACTTCAAACTAAATCAGCCTGCCTTGAATTTTGGAAGTAAATTAGTGTTTTCTATCAAAGACGTTATGGGGCACAAATTTTAAAGTAGGAGAAAAGATACTGTTCTAAAAAGAAAAAATTATTCAGTGAAAAATAAAACAGTCTTCAGCTTTCTCTCTCACACACAGTTGGGAGCAGATTGTCATAGGAATGGTCTGTGTTGTGCAGAGGAGAGCTGCTCATCAGGACATTTGCATTTTCCTATCAGCTGTAGTCTTCTGGGTCCACAACTTTAATTGCTGTTGACTGAAGCAATTGGATATAATAATTGTCTATATAATTGAGGTACTACGGAGTGGTTCTTCTGAGCTGTTTTAATTGATTTTTTTAAAGACATTTCTGGATTTAAATGACCCAGCTGCTGGAAGTGCAGCAGTTCAGAAATCCCACTGTATGCAGCATGAGTTTCCTGAGGCTAGTAGTTCACACGGTCAGGCTAACTTAAAAGCAAGTAATTTTTTATTCTAGACATAGAGTGATAAAATATGTGCTCCCATGTAGCTCCATGGCACACAACAAGCTGTCAGGGGGCTTGGGAGTGAGGACACAAACAAGTTCTGGCAGGCCTGGCTCATCCAAGCCTTAACAGAGTCATCCCATTTGTTTAAAAATTCACTCTATCTGAGCTTCCAGAGGAGCTGGCTGTGAGTCAGGCTCACTCAGGAATGCAATTTTTCTGCTGACACTTTATACATAAACATTGGTTTCAGAGTAATGGGTGTTAATGCTGGATATGTCCTGCGTTGTTCTGATAATGACATCAGGAAAAACACGCTCCAAATGTGTTTGTCTAGCCAGAGGGAGCTGTGAAATTCCTGTCAATCGGGAGCGTGTTATTAAAAATACTCAAAAAAACCTCTCAGTTCTAGCTCAGGTATGAATACCTGAGCTGAATAGCCAAATTTATTAATCTCTCTTCACTGAATGGAAGATGTTTTAAGACTAAGGATATGCAGTGTGAATCAGGTGCAGTCTCTTTGTTTTCCAGTAAGAAAAATTCAAACCTCTTTTGGAATTATTTCACTCTCTGGAAGCTCCAATTTAGCACTGTGTCAGTAAATTTCTCACTTTTTGTGTTAGGGCAAGGCCTCCCCTGCTCTCCCCCTCACAGTGTTTGATGAACAAGTTAATGTAAAGTTTCCACTTGGTCTCCTGAGATGAGACTTTGTGTTTGAATGAAGAGCTGCATTTATTAAAACATTTCAAAGTCTCTAAATGAGATGTTTAGGGTGATGCTGTCCTGTGCCAAAGGGCCTTCCAGTCAGATAATGCACAGAAAAATAATAATCATTTTTCCAAGACAAACCTTAAAACCGAAATTCTTTGGAAGGTCAGTAGTCTGTTTTAAATGGCCAGATTTTTGGAAAACTGAAATGATGTCTTTTTAAATTGAAAGAGTAATGTAATCAAAATCAACTTTACTTTTTCCCAGCTCCATCAAATTTCAACTTAGCCCATAAACACATAATATGTATGATCATTCAGGTCTTTTTGGGGGAAAGAAATTTGTAATAGAGCAAATAAGAACATTTATAAGCTGTGTTTGAGAGCACTGAAAAGAATGCATAGACAGGCATAGCTGGTTTTTGTTTTTCCTTTATAGAAGGCACTTGAGCATGTTTTGATTTCCATAACTGAACTGTCAACTCTTTTAGGGCAGATGTGTTGTAATATGTTGAGCTTTTGCATCCTGTGCTCAGCATCATGTATTATAGAATCCTAAATTACAAGCACTTAATTCTGATTTTTATCTCAAATGACTATAGATTTGCTCTGTAGTCCATAGGGAACTTATCTCAGCAGTAGTCATAAAGTGGCTGTAATGTAATTTGCTGCATGGTAATTTTACAAATTTGAGGGAGGGTTTTTTAAAGTCTTGTAAAAATTATTGGTTTTTAATTTTACAGTTTCGGGGAGGAACACTGCTGTGCAGTGCTAGCTTCAGTGCTTGGTTTTTATGTCATGAAAATTGGTGTTTGCTGCATTTGTTAGGTCATGGGAGCAGCTCTCCCTCCTATCCTTAGGAACTCAGAACTCTGGAAGACCTCCTGAGCTTCTGAATAAATCTCTGTGAAATTGGGCCATGTTGGGTCACAGTTTGTCTCATTAACTGCTCTGTTTCTTTTGCAACCCTTGTTGGAAGGTTCTCAAGGTCTTCATCACCTGCTCAGGGAAAGTTTTAGCACTCATGAGAATACATTTGCTTGCTCTGTCTGATCCATAATGAAGAGCCTGATTCCTGTGCCTCTTGCCCCACTTCCACACTGATGAAAGTCATCTTATTTTAAATTAATTGCAAAACAAAGGAGGGCAGAATCAGCATGAGCACATCACCTGGCAGTCATGAAGCAGGAGTGATGGCAGGCAGAGACCAGTAGTTGGCAGTAACTGTGTCACAAACATCAGCTGGAGAATTGGCTGGTTTTCTTTAATCAGTGCTTTTTTATGGTGACTTCCTGCATGAAAGAAGTTTTGATACAGTCTTTATGAAAATGAGCCAAAAATTACAAGAATTTATATTGAAAAATTAGGCTAACAGTGCTTTATCAGTATTCTGATGATTTAGCAGCCTTGGTTTCTCTCTTTTTACCAATCCCTCTCCCTTTCCCTTCTTCTGTACAACAGGGATTTGGGAAACAAGTGGATGTGTCATATATTGCCAAACATTACAACATGAGCAAAAGCAAAGTTGACAACCAGTTCTACAGCGTGGAAGTTGGTGACTCGACCTTCACAGTCCTCAAACGCTACCAGAACTTGAAACCTATTGGCTCTGGGGCTCAGGGAATAGTTTGGTGAGTATCAGCACTTTCTCTTACGATGCTTTGAAACAGAATTGGCATTTTGCATCTCTTCACAGTTTGCCAGCCACAGCTGTTGTCTAAAATTGCAAAAATAGCAGTCAGGCAACAGACATCCTGAGGCAGGAGGAGCCCAGTGGTTTGCTGATAAATTCCCCAGCTGGTGAGAGTGATAGCACTGGGTTTGTTCCTCCACACAGCAAAATGGAACTAGCAAGAAAGCAGGAGAGAGATCTTATCATAATTGACAACTGTGGCACTATTTCCACAGGCAGTGTAAATAATATCCCGAGTAAACCCTGCAATTTTAGTCTTTGTACAGTAAAAGTCACTGAGAGCAATACAGAAACTTGTCACATCCTATAGCATTCTCAAATATTCAGGGTGGAAGCCTTTCAAATTGAGGTAACTGCTAATGTGTCCTTTGTTTCTTAAAAGTGATGTTTCAGTGATGTGAATAATGTGAACAAAAGGCAAATTCAGTAGCTCTCCTAAACAATGCAATTTGAATATAACATGCTCAAAAGTTGTGGAATCCTGGGTGGCTTTTGCTTCTGCATTTTTAGGCATGGCTTTTAAATTTCTGTGGCTTGTATTTAAACATCTCTGTGCAGACATTTGTTACCTGTTTAATTATGAGGCATTTGGGTAATTAAAACCATCTTTTATATATAACTTGATCAGAGGTGAAGTCTTAATTCCATCAGTCACCTCTGTCACGTTTTGGGTTTTTTTTCAGAATTTGATGTAATGTGTGTTACTTTACAGGTGGAGGGCAGTGGTAAAGCAAGAGGTTCCTTTAACCCAGTGGAAAATGGTTTTTCCATGGATTTTTCCATGGATTGTTGGCATTGGCACCATAATTGACAGTATAACAACACTGACAACACATCCTTAGGTCCCAGTCCATCACCACAGTTTTAAGAATACTTTGAGACCCTGCAAGTCCAAAGATTGACCTAAATGGCCAAGTACTATATTCCTTATATTAAACACAGAAGAGCTCAAGGTTGCTTTCAAATGAGCTTTGGGAAAGAGGCATCTTTTGGGTTCAATACCACTGAGATTAATTTTGCACAATTTGTTCAATTCCATATAAAGCAAAGATAGTTTTTCTTCCTCCCTACTATCCTCTGTTTGTTTCAGAGGAAAATCAGTTTTCGTTGCACCTCTCTGCAATGGAATTGCTGTAATGATCAACTGTGAGCAGCAAAAAATAGAGAAATTAAGCTAAATAAAATCAAAAGCATCCTGTGAATTTTACTTTCATACTAAGAGTTGACAGCAAAAATGAAGAATTTCTTAGGAAAGAAAATCAACTCAGAAAACAAGCAAGTTCAAGTGAAAGTTAACACAAATCCCCTGAAATTATGAGTATCATGGAAAAGCCATAAAAGGCCTTTTTGATGATACAGATATAGAAGTATTACATAATAGATGGGGAAGATAATGAGCATTTTTTTCTTAGTTTGTGTTACATAGCAAACTGCCTGTCATAAGGCATAATTTACCAGAAATACAACAACCCATCCATCAGCAAAGCGTGAAGAATCAATGGTGAAGTGATTAATTAATGAAAAAACAATTGGAAGATAAATATTTGTAGTTTAGCTAAGAGAAAACAATACATAATGAGAAACATCTTCAGCTGTGTAAGTTTCTCCTTAACTAATATTAACAATAAGCTTACACAGTAAACTTTATTACAATAAGTTTCTACTGTAGAAACTTACTCTATTTAGAAGTATTCTGATGGAAATAGAGTTACATCTAGAAAAAGCTGATTAACTTTAAAAAATACTGAAAACCTGCCTATTTATGCAGCACAGCTTGCTCTGGTGGGGGAAGTAATTTACCCTGCTTGTCTTGTTCCTTTACAAAGAATAGCCACGAGGAGTGGCTCTGTGAAAATAGTGGGGAAAGCTTAGGTCATGGTTTCTTTCAGACCCCGTGGCTCTGTTTATACTCATGTTTATACATGTGGCTTGTTCAAGAAGTGTCACAGATCTGGGATGCAATTCTGTCCCTTGCTGCCAGAATTAGGAGAAGTGTAGAAGCCAAAGGGACGATTTCTGATTGTTCCCTCTGCCAAGGGCAGGCACAGGTAGGATGGCACAGAGGGGTTTAGGCTCAGTCTTCTCACAGCATGCACAGTTTCTGGATTTTCCTTCAGGATAATTGTAGGTAAGGACACTACCTGGTTTTGGGTGGAATAACTGGAGATGTGCACTGGAGACAGTTTTGGTACACAGTGACACTTGGTTTCATGGAATGATGGAGCATGGCTGCTGAAAGCTAACTCCTTTTAGGAGAGAGACTTGATGTTTTTCAGGCTCTGGAAGGTGTTGCAGGGTTCCTAGCAAAGCCATAGAATACTGAAATCTTTCTCATACATTTCTATGAACAGGTTTCAAGATAAGCAGGAGAATGTCAGTGCATGTCACGGAACAGAAGCAGCCACAGGAAGCAAAGAATGTGATTATGAAAGAAGTAGGGACTTGATGTCACTGGATTGTGCTGAAAATGGCATACAAATTATTTTCTTGATATGGAAGCAATAAAGATATTAAATCCTCAGGAGATGATAATTTAGTGAATTACATTAAAAAGAGAAAAACATATGGTGTGATGGTTATAATTGTGCCCATGTGAAATAATTATAAACCCAGTAAGGAAAAGGTATTGCAACGGACATAGAATATACAGGATCTTTGGAAATTAATCTTTGGGCTCTTTCAATGGGTTTTGTGTTAATGATGTTCACAAAATTATTTTAGCAGCCCAAAGAAGGAAAGAAAATAAACTGCTTGGAATCTCTCGAGCAGGGAAGCTGCTCTTCACCCTGCAAACACTGCTCTTTATGAAAGTGTAGGCTGTTTGCTCGCTGTACATCACACTGACATCTGTGAAAAAGCCTACAAGGGTGTGTTTGCACATCATTATCATGTTGTTATTACAGGCATGATGACGGTGGGGCATCACTGAAACACAGCTTGGAGTTCATTAGCCCAAGCTGTAGTTGTAAAAACTGCACCAGCTTGTAACCACACTAGTTAATCTTTGAGTCTGTCATAGAAACAGGAAACAGTTTTCTGAGTTTAATTGGATATGTGCCACTTAAACTGCTGAGAGGAGTAGCTGATACCCCTCTGCAATGCTAGGAGGGAGATGACACCTTCCTTATTTTGCAAGGGGCTGAGAAAGAGACACAGGTCACTTTCAGCTTGGGTTTGTGCATGGTGGATGATGGTGGATGGAGAGGAATTCTCATGTTCCATAAAATCAACAGAAATATGCTGATGTTGGAGTGGGTGTTTCTTTATGTTTTAGATGAATGCTTTTTGCCTGGAAGCAAGGTAATTGATCTCTAGGTTTTCTGCTGTGGTTTGCAAGCTATCGTTTTTATGTTGCCTATGATTTTTTTGATACTGTCTGTGATGTCTAGAAAAATGGTGTTGTACAGAAATATTTCAAAAGCAATTTGAAGGGCCTCTGACAGTTTTTGAATTTATGATAGAAGCAAGGGTGAAGTCCAGGTTTCCAAGGGAGATAGGGAAGACATCACTTACAGGCTTGAGGACAGATGTAATTAAAATCTTAGCAGTATCTTATGAAGACATTTGGCCTAATTTATGTCCACATGGTGGCTATAACTCTGTGTATCAGGAGAAAGTGATAGCTTTGAAAACAAAGTTGTCTGGGTGAACATCAAATAAATGGGTCTGATGATGCCTTTCATCTGAAATCCTTTATCTTTTCTTAAAAGTGAGCACAAGCTTTCGTGCTGCATGATGTTGAGATGTGGTCTAATGATGTGTCAGCTGGACTGGGAGGCTTGGCTGGGAAGGGCTTTCTTCTGTCTCGTTGATGCAGGAGGTTTCTGTGTGAGTTATGTTTGAGTGGAGGATATGGGAGAAGGAATTATGCTTTTATGAGAGCTTTGCAGTGAATGTATTATAAATTTAGAAAGACACCTCATCTGCAGATATAGAGGAGACTATAAATATATTTCTGAAGTAGTAAACTGGGAAATGTGCAACAGATATTTTTCTTTGAATTAGTGGTTTGATAATACTTTTGAGCCTGAACCTAAAGGACATAACAGAGTCTTTTAGTGTTTCCTGTAATAAGTAGAGCCAGCAAGACAATAATAGCTTGCTGTGTTGTCTAATATTACCATAGGTTCTCCTTTACTGATTTAATTGTAATTTGGTGGTTGAATCTTATGCAGTGCAGAGTTCTTTTAGAACAGCCTGTGGTGATGGTGGTGCTTGTTGTAGCTTATAAATCTGCTGATTCTTTCCCTAAAGTAATCGCAGCACCATAGAATCATTTAGGTTGGAAAAGACCCTTAGGATCACTGAGTTCCCCCAGCACTGTCCATCACTAAGCCATGTCCCCAGGTGCCACATCTGCTCATCTTTCCCAATACCTCCAGGAATGGTGACTCAGCCTCTTCCCAGAGGGTTCAAAGGCAGGAGGAGAAATGTGACAGGTCTTGTCCACTACAAGATGCAGAAACACTTGAGCTCTTTTGTACATTGATTACCCTTCAGTTCTGGTTTTGTGCAGCACCATTGACTCCTGGGCTGGGTATAAGGATCTCAAGGGATATTGCAATGGGAATAATGATAAAAGCCATAGAAAGGAGCAGTTGATGCTTCTGACCATAATCAATTCCAAGCTCATACTTCTGCTATAGTGCAGTGGGAAAAACACAGAGAATAGTGTTCATATGAGTGTCTTACAGCTAATACACAATTAATTTGTATTGTTTAGCTGGACACTGGTGTATTCAAGTTCTTGAGACATTAATACTTTTCTCCATCGTGGTCTTGCTATCCCAGTAATACTGTTTTGATTTCTTTGTGTCGTTGAATTGGAATACTGTATTCCCTGATAGAGATCAACATTTGTGCTTGTATAAACTGGCATAGTTCCACTGCAGTTCAGAGGTGTTCTCTTTGATTAATCATGAATTAGAGGAGGAGAACAAAGCATACATGTCATTCAGAGGCAAGATAGGGTGAACAATGTATTTGGATATGCCTAGAATTTCAGTGGCCCTGAAGGGAGTGGCAGCATTAATTTTGTCATCCCCAGACTCCCACGTGAATCAGAACTGAGCATATGTTGTGAGTTTGGTTACTTCCATTCCAGTTATGCAGTTTTGCAGGCTTTTTGTGCTCTACATTCTGCTGGCTGGCACTGCAGATCGATCTCGTCCTGTTGTAGATTTTTCAAATTGTGTCCATTAGCTCAGCCAGTGTTCTTTTCCAAAGCTGTTGTGTGCTTTGCTGATGTGCTTTGACATCCTGCACCCGAGGAGGTTTTTGAATATAACTTTTAGAGAGTTTTACAAGTGTGTTCTGCAGGAGGAATGTAGGAAATAGCTGTCACTTTGCACTGGGAACTGCTGCTGTACTGATAGTGAAATAAGCATGACAATATAAACAAATTCTGCCATGCTTCCCAGTGTTAATATAATCCCATACAATGGCAACACGTGGCGATTTTTAATTTTTTTTCTTCTAGGAACAAGTAGTTTAAACTATTTCCAGATTTTAATTCACCAGTGAATTTTAAGGTGCTGAGAGATTCCCAATGGCTACAGCAAAGGCTGAGTATCTCTCTGTATTTGACCTCTGGAATATTGAATGGGGATTCTTATTTAAGTTAGTCAGATTTGTGCCTCTTAAGCTGATTTATTAGAGTTTGCATATTAGCACATATCCAGAGACAGTTTGCTTGCATATGGAGTGAGAGGAAGAGGCCACATCTTGGAGTGCTCTTGCAGCAAAGAACTGAGCTTGGGTATGGAAGGAACTGCTGTTAGGATCGTAGAGAACTGTTTCCATGTGACAAACTATACATAACATCTGAAAAATAGGACAGATGGATTGTGTTTGAGTCATTGTTTGCTTTGATTTTTGCAGCTTCTTCTATCTACTACGACAATCTATAAGTGAGAAAGAAAAAAAAAGGATATATCAAAAAATATTTCTCAATTTCTTCCTTTTTCGGGGGTTTGTTGTTTTTTGGTGGGTTTTTTTGTTCGTTTGTTTATTTTTGTTTTGTTTTGTTTGTAGCATCCATTTTCTCTCAGAATGCAGAGATTCCTGGTAGGCAGGGAGTCACCACGTATTTCATGTTTGTTTTCTTTTGTTTCATTTCCCTTTGCTTGTACAGAGAAATCAAAAATTTAAAATGTAATGGTAATCACAAATGGTATGTAATAAAATGTTCCACAGTATCCTTTTCTGGAAAAGAAATTATGTCCTCTGTCTCTAAAATACACTGCCTGTATTTCTATGTCCTTTTTTGATTCCTTTCTCCTTAAAGAACCCTTATGGTTTCCATGACTACAGCAGTTAAGCAGGCAAAATCGATTCCATATTTATACTCTGCAAGTTTATGGGGGGAGAAAAGTAAATAAGTTTGTGAGGGAACCATCTCTGTGCAATCTGTTTTTGTCAACCCTGGCAGCAATGGTCCCTTCACCTGGCCACAAATTCAGAACTGTAAAGGCAGGGTCAGGCTCATTTTTAGCTCTGGCAGCCAGAGTTTTCAGCTGGATTGGTGCAACTCTTAGGCATAGAGCAGGCTCTTTACAGCTGTGGCTGGGTCTGTGGTCCTCTTGGAGCCATAAAAATGTGTCAGCTGTTTGTAAATTCTGTGTCTGCAGGGAAGTAACTGATGATTGTGAAACTTAAGCTCTTTCTGTTTTGGTTGGTTAGAAACTCCATTTAATATACACTTTTTGCTATCAGACAGTGATGTTTTCAAACCCTCTTTACAGATATCAGGTAGATATCTGTTGTTACACTGTAAAATGCTTTCTTTTGGTCCCTGACAGATCTACCTTTTCTCATATTTGTGCTAGGTCACTACCATGACAGATTTTTTCAAGACTCTCTTTGCTCCTTCTGGAAAACCAGGTTTGGCATTAACTACTGTCAGAGCATTGCAGGTGCTCCTTAACAGACTTCAGGCTTATCCTTGCATGTCATTCACCTGGAATCCTGCCCCCACTGAGATGAACACTGTTGCATCATCATCACTGATCACCATGTGTTTCACGTGAGACCAATTGCAGAAAAAGTTTCTGTTCTCTCTTAGGACCAAGGGGTTTCTCCTGAGACAGGAGAATGGCTGTGGCCACATGGAATTAGGGAGGTAGGGCAATAGGACAGAGCACCTAAATAAAAGGGCAGGCATCAAAACAAAGGAGCAATGAAACCAGAAATAGAAAAAAACTAGAGCCAGTCTGGAAGGAAATGCAGCTCAGGTAATTCGATTTTCTTTGTCAACATGTATTGTTGATATTTATTCTCTGATGTTAATGGAGTCTACAGATTTTCACAGTGTGTTACAGAAAGCAACATATTGTGCTTTGTCCCAGGACCTGTCACTAGACAATCATAAAAACCAGTGAGAGCCCCAAAAAATTAAACAGAAGTTGTGTAAGATAGAAAGACAGTATGAAACAAGATATTCTGTGTGAAGCCTGGGTGAAGTTTGTGAGCAATGCAAGGCATGTCTGGCATGACATGAGTGGGAAAACTCACCAGAATGGGCAAGAGTCTGCAATAGAGACAGAAAGTAAGAAAGGGAAGCAGAAAGTAGGAAACCTCAAATACAGAGTCCCTTTGCAAGTGAAAAATAGGACATGGAGAGAGTTTTTGTATGTGTGTTTGTTTGTTTGTGGGTGTTATTTGTATGGATTTTTCTTTGTTGGTTGGTTGTTTTTTATCTTTTTTTTTTCCTGACTTCAAATGCAGTGCTTTAAAATTCTGTGTATACATCCATGTCTTGAAATTTCTAATGTGTAACATGGCAACTCAAAAACCTAATTGTGGGGTGAGGGTCTGCAGTGCTGCAGAGTCCCCAGGCAGGTGCAAAGGAGAGATGTTTTATTGCAAAAACCAGGTCTTTTAAAGCAGTTAGCCTGTTACCAGATACTTGGTTTTAAATCATAACCAACATGATTCAACCACCATGCACCACGATGTGAACATGTCATGGTTATATAACTTTTTTCCTACCCCTAATTCAGCTGAGCCACTTTCCCACAGTCCTTTTCTACTGAGCTGAAGTAACTGGCCTGAGCCATGATTATACAAGGCCCTCCCTTTGTAAGGTTTTACCTATATGCACCACCTAATATTTTTCATTTTGTTCCCACTGGAAAAAGACACTTTAGCTTGTTATGCAGCAGGTAAAATATGCTGGTTTTGTCTGCTTAGAATAGCCTTGTAAAGATTGCAGGGTTAGTTTGGGGAAATTAGAATTTGAGTAGCCTTTTAGAATTAAACTTCTTACCTTTTTTCTCCCATGATTATCACATCATAAGTGAAGGCCGGGTAGCAGTATGCTTTTATTGCACACTTTAATTTTGGTTTTTAATCATTTGAGAAATGCAGCAGGAAACATGAAATAGCATTTCTTATTCACCCAAGTGACAGCTTTTGTTCTGTTTGTCAGGCAAGCCAGCAAGTCTTTTAAATTACCTTGTGAGGGGGTAATAGTAAGATAGTAGCTGGTCTCTATTCCGGTTTGTAGGTCCAAAAAATAGCAGATTTACCACGTGACTGATGGCTTGAGTGTGGTAGGTACTCAGCTTCTGCCAGGTGCACAGAGTCTGCCTCAGAGCCATTATTTCCCATGTCTCATAAATTGCTGTTAAACAAGGAAACTGGATTTTTTCTGGCTGTGCTGCTTAACAAACTTGAAAACTATCCAAAGTTTACATTCCCTGTTGAGCTCAGAGCAGTAAATGTCAGATATCTTTGCCAAAATCAGTGTCTTATACCCATTCTCCAGATGTGAGGCAAACACCTACTTAATATGGTTTACCTGCAAATCACACTTAAGCTTCTTTTGCTCATGTGTTTCCTGCCACTGGATATTGATAGGCATCCCCAGCTCTGGTCCATTCTTCAGACTTTTACTTTGCTCTGGCTTTGGTAAATCCCTGAGCCAAGAGTGAGTAGTGTAGGATACTGTGGAAACCATGAGGTTGTCATCCCTCACATGCTTCACGTGTAAGAGAAGGTGCATTGGTCTAGAGCCCTTTTGAAGCAGAATGGAAAAGAAACTTGGCTCCTTTTGCTGCCCAGGTTGGATTTCCTAGGCTGGCAGCTAACAAAAGCTACTGGCAGCTAGCAGTCTGTGTTGTGAGTTAGTGGCAAGAGACTTCAGGACCAGAAAGTTCTGGTTTTACAGTTCTGTTCAGAAAAGTATTAAACAGCCGAGTGGCTTTCAGAGCCAAGTAAAAAGAATTAGCAGAGCACATGCAGATGAGAAATATGTAAACATGCTCCATTCTCAGCATCCTCATGAATATTTTAATCTCCTGGCAAGCTGAACCAGAGCCCATTGAGTGGTGTGCCAGGGAATGTGTGAACTTTATAGCTGTTTCCACATTGCCTTTCCCACTGTATCCCTGTATCCCCACTGTCTTTGAGAGAGAAAATTACTATGGGAAGAGTTTTATCTTGCATCAATATGCACAACTGATAACTGGTGGGTTACAAAATGGTTCTTGTTAGGGCATCACCACAGAAAGATAGCTAAATTTTATTGTAAATATGTTTATTACAAGTAAGTGTTCTATCCTTTTTTATTCCTGCAGCCTCTTTTACATTGTCTTACATGTGATGGCTCAAACACCTTTTTCAGGCTCTCTCATCTGAGATTTTGGCAGATAAGAGCTCTCTCAGCATGTCTGAATTGTGAAATAGATTTCACAGAACTTTTCAGATCTAACTGTCCTTAGAATTATGAATGAATTCTGCTTCCAAGTTTATCTTTGCTGTAAAGGGCTGCTTGGCTTTGACATTTTAGGCAATGACTAGCTGAAAAAGAATGAGCAATACAGATTCAAAATTGGATTGTAATGGATATGACAATGACACCGTTTAATCCATTATGGGTGGCAGGAAAGGATCTGGATGAACTGTGGGCTTGGACTTTGTGTTTGCATGTGGGCATGTCAGCTCTTGGGCCAGGTAATAGACACCCCTACCAGAGAGAAGATGAGGTACTCGTCTTTTTCCTTCAGTCTTCAGGGCAAGCTCTCTTCCCACACGTCTCCAGTGAGGGACAGCAGGATGGGGACTGGGGGAGCAAAGTCCCTCCCCCTGTAAGCAGAGATCAGCTTTGTGACCACTGAGGAACCTGAATGTCCATGCATGTGTCTCTGGGACCCAATTCCAGAGTGCTGGGGGAATGAACTGGCTCATGCAGTTGCCAAGACACTCTCCACGATATTTTAAAATCCATGGCAGTCAGGTGAAGTCCCAGGGGACTGGAAAAAGGGAAACTTTGTACCCGCCTTTAAAAATGACAGAAAGCAGGACCCTGGGAACTACCAGCCTGTCAGCCTCACCTCTGTGCCTGGGAATGGAACAGATCCTCCTGGAAGCTGTGCTAAGGCACATGGAGGATGGGGAGGGGATTTGAGACACCCAGCACGGCTTCACCGAGTCCTGCCTGACCAACCCCATGGTCTTGTGTGATGGAGTGACTCCATCACTGAACAAGGGAGGGTTACAGGTGTCATTTATTTGGGCTTCTGTAAAGCCTTTAACATGGCTCCCCACAGCACCCCTCTCTC
Organism: Sturnus vulgaris; assembly: GCF_052056855.1. NCBI lineage: Eukaryota > Metazoa > Chordata > Aves > Passeriformes > Sturnidae > Sturnus > Sturnus vulgaris. The sequence goes on from NC_142246.1 coordinate 59,892,380, forward strand.
TAAAATGGCAAGAGACAGATTTGAGGGAAGGACACGTGCATCCAGAGGGTCGTGGTCAACAGGTCAGAGTCCTGATGGACATGAGTGACAAGTGGTGCCCCTCAGAGGTCTGTGTTGGGACCAGAGTTGTTTAATATCTTCATTAATGACAGACAAAGAGATCAAGTGCACCTCAGCAAATTTGCAGGTTTATGACCTTTAACAAGACCAAGTAGAAGATGCTGCACTTGGGTTGGGGCAACCCCGGGATCAGCCCAGGCTGGGGATGAACAGATCCAGAGCAGCCCTGCCCAGAGGAACTTGGGGGTGCTGGTGGGTGAGAGGCTGAACACGACCCAGCCAAGTGCACTGGCAGCCCAGAGAGACAAACACATCCTGGGCTGCATCCAGAGCTGTGTGGGCAGCAGGGTGAGGGAGGGATGAGTGAGACCAGCTGTCTTTCCTGATAAAACACTGAAATGTAAAAGTGGAGCCACACGTTTTGAACTTTTTTCTTAAAATTCTCCAGTTTTAGTGGTATGTCTTTGAAGTTTAAGCACTACAGAAATCACTATTAATCTTGACAGTAAAGCTGAATTTTCATTCAAGGACTGGGATGATAATCCCAAACAATTCAGCTTCAGTCCTCTCTCATGTTACTTCATTCCATCACATAGATCCAACAAAATGGATCACGTTTCTGTGCAATGCAGGAAGGAACATTTTGAGCACAATCAGTAATCTCTGCAATGATGAGGAACTTAATGGAAAGTCTTGGCAACTGATTTATTTATTCTGTGAGACTGGAATCTGATGATAGTAAAAAAATGATGGCTTGTGTTGCTGCTGGAGAGGCAGCTTGGTTATATTTTCTAATCTGTTTCCACTGGCTTGCAAGAAGCTGTGAGCTGATGGAAGGATACAGAAAAACAAGCTGGAGCCATAACTGGCAACAAGAAAAGTGCAGCAGTCATCCATTATGAAGCTCTTTTGGTCTTCTTTAGCATCAATTCTGAATATTGTCTCAATTTCTCTGCATTTTCAGAGGGAATAGAGCTGATCCAGAGAGTATAGCAGCCATTCCTAACAACACATCTGCAACTCTTCAGTACGGGCATACTGGATTTTTTTTTGGATTTTCAGCACAAAGGGTTGTTTCCAAACCTAATAAGGACATTTAAAGACTTTTTGTTATAGTGGCCTTTGACATGTGCTGCTTGGGGAAAACTTTCTGCACCCTGGTGCATGTATAGAATTTTTTTTCCACTAATTTAATGGAAAACATTCACTATATTTAAATATACTTTCTGTAGAGGAGTTTTCACTCTAATAACTTTTTTCTGTTTAAAAGTAATTATTGAAGAGCAAAATATGCACTGCTTGTACGAATGTCTGCCTTTAGAAACTCAGAAGTTACATATAAGTCGTATGTCAAGAGGAGAAAAAAAGTTAAGAATGAGACAGTCTAATTTCATTCTAAATTTTGGACTGATTTATGAGGGCAATGTAAGGAGCAAACAAACCAAACCCACCAAAAAAACCCACCAGAGTACACTTAGAAAAGTTTGCTTAAATCAAAATAACATTTTCACTCTTTTTTGTTGGAGTACTTGGCTGAAAGGGGACCACAAGTAGAGAGAAGGTAAAGCACTTGAAACATTTTGTGTTAAAGCTTCCTAAACCACATTTACAGAAATTTCACTTGATACAGGAGAAGGATTTGCCTCTTGTCATTCCTATAAATGACTCTTTCAGAAACTGCAGTAGTGCTAGTTATCTGAAACCAAGGGCTTTGAAGACAGGGAAATTTCTGTGGAAAGGATTTATATATGCATCCATCTATGCTTTTCTTTTTACCTATCTGTGCATTTACATTTACATGTGTATCTGAGCATTTCTATAGAAATGTGTTCTGCTCCATATATTGGTGGTGATTGGTGGTTGAGGATGAGCCATCATTAGTATTCTTGTTAAATATGATTTTCAGGTTGTCCTTTATTATCCGAAGAACCCATCCCTAAGAGTTGACTTCAAAAATTACACATTTTCTGTGGGTTTAACATTCTGTTCTGGGGTAGACTATAATGGAATTGATAAATGTTAAGTTTCCCTGTTGACGAAAAGATGGGAGGAAAAATTTTAAGTATTCGTTTGTTAAGTGTCTATTGAAATAGAAACTTGGACTTGAAACTAGAATACTTTCCATTTCCTTTCAAAATAGGTATAAAAATGAATGCCTGGTCCTCTAAGTACCTGAAAACAGATCATTGCTCATTGATCATTACAGTCTGAGCTCACACAGAATATTAATGGTAAATGATGATCTGAGTTTGTGTAAATCTGACTAGGAGGAGTTTCATTTTTTTTTCTGTCAAAATCAGCAAAACGCCTTGTTAAATAGCTGTAATCACATATGTCTCTTGGTAGTCATGAATTTATATCCACTAACTTTTTTATCTCTGCTAAATAGGTTTGTTTCAAATTATTTACAATTTTAAAAGGCATTTTTAGCACTAAGATTTACTATGTCAAGCTAACTGTAAAGAGAATTTATAGGGAAAGAGTTTATTTACTGCCTTTGCTATCTGTACAGCTGCCAGAGACATGGTAGTAAACTTTGAAGGTTTTTCTGAGCTCATGTTGCAGTAAAGCTATCATTCTGTTACAAACCAGGGGTAATTTAGAGTATTTGCCATAAAATCAAGAAACTGTATAAATTAAAAAATACATTCACAGTTGAGCAAGAGGTGTTATGAGAGAGTTTCCAGAGAAACTCTTTTAGATGCAAGTCCAGTGTCTGATTTGAGATTTAGAGTGACTTTCATACTCAGCCTTTTCCTCACAGTTCACAGACACTCATTACTCTCCCTCTCATTCCTGATCCCTGGAGCCACGTGTTTATACAGCCACTCTCCTGCCAGTGATGGAAGTTTGTATAAGAAGGCATATCATCATCAGTACTAACCTTGGTGTTCCAAGGTAAGGATTCTGTGTAGCAAGCAGCAGAGAGGACCTATATTTGGTATCTGTAATTTCACTGTAGTGCACTGCAGAGTTGGCTGGCTGTAAACAAAAGCTTCTTTCTGGTGAACATGGAAAAAAAATCATCAGGGCTGTGGATTTACCTGGTGCAATGAATTTACCTATTGACTTCTGCAAGTAGTTGGACACCTTGCATTTGGTACAAGACCGTGATAGAATTGCAGTCAAAATCCTTTTGTCTCAAAGTAAACATCCCTTTAGAAAAGATTACTTTAGTTCTTCTGTGGTATGCAAAGGATCAGGAATTGATCATAAAAGCCAAGTGTTTAAGAAGCCTTTGGTTTTCTGGTTTTAGATTGAGGGTTTTGTCGCTTTGACAGAGAGAAAGAATTCAGAAAAGCAAACAGAGATCAGAAGCTGAGGAAAATGTTTGCCCAGACAAACTTTTGCTGTTTTCTATCTCCCAGTCAGTAATTTTGTGGTGTATCTAATGAGAATAATATATGAAAAAATATTATTAAAATGATTCACAGTACTCTTACCGAGCTCAGATTAGTCTTACATAGGCTTTTCATCCTAAAAGAAGTTGGGTGATCAAGCAATATGGATGAGCTGAGAGATTTGTTCTGCTGAAGTATATTTGCAGTATATGTCCATGAACAACAGGGACAAAATATTGAACTGTTGAAAGATCCTGGTTTTTTAAATCTTTGGGTTTTACATTTTTTTTCTTCAATGCTTTCTTAATGGAATTAAGGGATATTTTACTGTTTTAGCTGTTTACCTGTGGCCTTTATGATGCCCTGTTGTGGCTGAACTACATCAGAAGGAGAGACACAATTCTGACAGCTGCTACAGGAGGTTTGCTTTCTGCTACATATTGTTAGGCTGTAAATCACACATCCTAACACCAGTTTAGTTGAGTGAAATTCTGTGGCTGCAGAGAAATCATATAGGAGAATAAAGGATAAAGAATTGTTACCAACTGACAGAATGGATGATGTTGGAGTACACCTGGTCCAACCCACCTGTTCAAAGCAGAGTCAACTACAGCAGACTGCTCAGGACTACTGGAAGAGTCTGCCTCCATCTTCTTTGCTCCTCCCAGCAGATACTTAAGAAAATTGATAAAATCCTCCCTAAGCCTTCTCCAGGCTAAACAGCTCCAGCTCACTCAGCTGTATGAGAGATGTTCCAGTCCCTAAAAATCTTCATGGCTCATCGCTGGAACTGCTCCAGCCTTTATCTGTCTCATACTGGGGATCCTGGAGTACAACCCAGAATTCCAGATGTGGCCATGGAAAGATCATTTCCCTAGAACCACTCTCAGGAGACTTCCTAAATGAGTCCTAAAAGTAATCTTTGCAAAACTCATCACCTTTAACAAACAGTTGTTCTTATTTGTGGGATGCATTTGGTGTGTTATTTATGCAGATTCAATATTTCTGATCCTTCTCTTCTTGTGTGGTCTCCCAGACAAACACTGCCAACATTTTCTTACCTATTTTGAACAGCTGTACGTTTTGTTGGCTTTGTGGCTCAGTTTCTGATGCTTGCATGCTTTCTGCTCAGCTTGGGTAGTTAGCCTCTGCAGTAAGGAAGAGTTAAAGAGAAAAAAATTTGCAAGATTCCGAATATTTACTTTATGCTTAAGAAAACAATTTTTAGAACAATGAGTGGTTTGGTTGATTTATCTCATGGGAAATACACTGTTGCTTTTCATGAGCTAGCAGAAAACTCATGTCATGCCTTTCCTCTTTCTTGGTAAAAGGAAAAATAAGGAAGAGAGTCTGAGGATGCTGTCCACTTGGGAATGCTTCTAGAACTTAGTGTGCTTTGTGGTATTTAGAAGTCAGAATTTATGTAGTCAGATTTGAACCACCAAAATAACTGCTTCAAATGCAGAGGAGGTAACAGTTATAAAAGTAGCGGAAGGTTGTGAAAAACATTTAAAAGTTTAAGGAGCATTTTAGGGCCCTAGCTTTAAAAATCCACTTTGTAAAAAATGTATTTCTTCCTTTTCAAAAGTTGTAACTGTGCATATGTAACAATTTTTTTTTTGTTATCAGGAATCGGTTAAAAAACCTTGTGAAATGGTTCTGTTTCTAGGTATGTCATTGGAATTGGATGATATGGTCTCAAAGAATGACTAAATAAATTGTTTCCATTAAAAATATCATAAGGAAAACACAGACTTCATTTTGGATCAATGGGCACTTGGTCGTTGAGCCACGTCATCAAATTTCTCTTAACTGCAACAGAAAAAGCAAAAGCTTTTTCTGCTGTAGCCATGCACAGAGAGCTGCTTTATGAAACTGCTTCTTTCTCATCCTGATTTTTATTGTATTTTTATCTGAAGTTAGTTAATTTTCCCCCCCACATCTTGAAAATAAGTGTTAATTTCCAGTGGAACTGGAGTTCAGAAGTCGTGGTGTGTTCTGTCTTCTGCTGATGTGGTGCTACACGTTTCCTTTTGATCTCTTGCTTCTTTTTTACTAGAAACTCTTTCCTTCTTTTGTCCCAGTATTTTTCTCAGTGGAAAAAAAGGAAATGGTAGACCTGAGGTTCAGGAATTTGCCATGAGAAGTGCTGGATACCCTCTGAGATGCATAACCCCTGTGTTTGTCATCACTGCAGTGCTGCATATGATGCCGTCCTTGACAGAAACGTGGCCATTAAGAAGCTCAGCAGACCATTTCAGAACCAAACTCATGCCAAGCGAGCTTACAGGGAGCTGGTCCTCATGAAGTGTGTGAATCACAAAAATGTAAGTTTTCAGCAGGATAAATGGTATGTTTGTTGCTGTGTTAGAAAGGAAATTGTTTCGTTGGGTTCCTTTTCTCAATTGAAGAAATTAGAAGTAAATTATGCTCAAGGGCTACACTCTGTCTGGTACTACATGCCCGCAGGAGAGACTGATGCTATTTCACATGCTTATTTAAAGGCTGTGCCAAACTGGAATTGTTCTAGACTTTCCTGCTTCTTGCACCATCTACTGTTTACCATTTAGTATCCATAATGAATGAAAATGCTCCTCTGCTGCACCATTATCTGTTATTCCAGGGCTGTATTTTAATTTTAACCATTATCAGTTAGAACTATCTGCTTGACATTGTATCAACTTGTTTTTTTGTAGTGAAATATGTAGGATTGCCTTGTAAAGGGATGTCCCAGGGATTTCATTTTCCTCCACCTCCTAAATTTCCTGCTGCCATATCTGTGTGCCCCTTCCTTTTCATTAGGACTGAATTTTTCACTTTACAATGTTTGTCCATACCTCATCTTGCAGTGACTCTCCTTAAGCAAAGCATAAATGAGCTTAAAAAATGTGATGTAAGGGGAGATTTTACACTTATTCTCAATAACAAGTTCACATGGAAAGAGAATGGACTGACCCAAAAATGGCAAATTGCAGGACTTGACAATACAGTGTCCTCTGCCTCACTTCTGGGCAGTGATTTATCCTTACATTCCCACTATGCTGATCAGGTCTGTTCCTGTCTCTTCCCTTGACTTGACTTGATGGAAGCCACCCCCAGCCAGCCCAATGCATGGGGATTTGAAAATGCAGGGATGAGCGAGAATTTTTTTAAAAGACTGGAAAGAGCAGAGGGGCAGCAGGAGGGGCACTAATTTTAAATGCATAATTTTAATATGGTGCATGAGAGCTGCTAATAGCATCACATAGGTTGGGTTAGAGCTTTAATCTGTCTGTACAGAGAAGTGCAAAGCAAGGAGAGAATTGTAAAGGCACCTTTGCAGAGGTAAGATTCAGTCAGAATATGTGGAGTAAAGAGTAAGAATATTGAACAATTTCTGTTAGAAAACCTAAGGAGGTGATGGAGGTGGAAAGGGAAATGTTCAGCTGTTGCCTTCATGGCAGCAGTGCTGGTGTCATTTACCTCTGTTACCTGCACAGAGGGAAAACAGGGGAAATCCAGACCTGTGAGATCACAACATTTCCTCTATTCTTTTTCACACATTCTTACCAGTGTCTTTCAGCAGCCCAGTCCGTTTAAAATCAAACAAACAAAAATGCAAACCAAACAAGAGAAAGGAGTTGTTGAACTGTACAAGATATCTTTGCTCAGGGTGTCTCTGTTTCAAAGTGCTTTTGTTGAAAAGTTGTACCTCTCACAAAAGAACTGGTGGCAGCCAGCATGTGCATGTGTGTGCCTCAAAGGAACTGAGCCGTGTCAGAGAGAAGGAAGGACTCATGTTTAATAAGATGGTCCCTGATTATTTAATTAGCATTCCTCATAAATAAGAAAATTCTGGCTGTAGCACAAAGACTGCTATGCTAGATTGAGCTGAAGTTGGTCTTTGAACCTGTACCTCCAAAATTGAGAGGAGTGTCTCACCCTTGTTTTGTCCCTGGTTATCCTTCTTTCAGATGATTTCAAATGAACCTAGAAGAAATCTGAGAGATCTGCGATATTTTATTTTGAATGTTGCCAATTTTTTACTGATCTATAAAGTGAGAAGTGTTAATATAAATAGAGCAGTGAAAAAACAGTTTGTCCTTTAACACACTTCAAAACAGGTTCAACTGATTATGTATATCCCTTTTCTTTATTCTTTTGTCTTACTTTGCTTTCCAGATTATCAGTTTATTAAATGTCTTCACACCACAGAAATCTCTGGAGGAGTTCCAGGATGTGTAAGTAACAGGGGCAGTAATTAAGCTAAAGCTTTAGGGATGTGTGGGGCATTATGGTGTACCTTGATTGCAATAACTCAGAAAAATACAAAGGTTATAGCCCCCTCTAAAGAAGATATTGTGAGTCTAGTGGGTAGAAAAATATTCTGAATTCTCATATTGAGAGCTCTTTTGACACTTTCAGGTGAAAAACACCGGGTTTCATATTTCTTGTGATATGGCCTTTGTCTGTGTAATGTTATTTGCCTGGGGAACTAGGGGTAGGTGTAGAAGACAATCAGCATCTCTGCTGGAACCTTGCCCTGCTGGACAACCACTGTGCCTAGTACAAACCTGCTGTGAATGAAATTTTAAGTATTCTCTGTTTTATGTTGTTGCTCTCCTTTTATCTTCCTGTCTTTCCCATATTCTGTATACATTGCATGGAAATGTGCTCCTATTCCGTAGTCTGATACCAACAGTAACCAATTAATTTTAATGAGGATTTCGTGAAATCATGCAATCTTAGGAGGATTTTTGGGGGCATTTTGCATGGGGTTGCATATGCTACCCTCTCAGACACCTCTGTTTCTCTCAGATTCCTATCTGTACTGTGGTAGCCATTTTGGCAGTGGCCAAGGGCTGAGCAGTTGCATCATTTGGTGCTTGTGGGTCTTTTGGGTTTTGTGCATTTCTGTGTGGTGCTGCCTGATTGCCCATGTAGGGTATAGTCTCTGTCATGGGGAATGCACCAAGAAAGGGCAAATAATCCACCAGTTTTCCTGTTATGCTAAAAGAGTGGTGTCTCTGCAGTGAGATACAAACACCACCATGGTGCTGTGGTTAGTGGGCCCAGTCTCCAACTTTGTTACTCCCAGTCATCAGAAATAAAGTGAATTTTGAAGCAAGAAAAAGCTTTGTTACTTATTTGAGATGATGCTGTGATTTGTCTTCAACACAAAAAAGTAATCCTGTGGCTTTGCTTTTCCATTCAGCTACCTGGTAATGGAGTTAATGGATGCCAACCTGTGCCAGGTCATTCAGATGGAGCTGGACCATGAACGAATGTCTTACCTTCTGTACCAAATGCTCTGTGGAATCAAGCATCTTCACTCTGCAGGGATTATTCACAGGGTAAGGGGCCTTTGGCTCAAAACTTAAGGCAGCATATGAAATGATCATGAAGACTTTAAATGCTACTTGACTCTCTTACGTACTGTGGACCAAAGCCCTGTCTCCCAGTACAAAGAATATAAACCTAACAACCACAGTCAGAGGTCAGGGAATATGGAATTGGCATTTGCCATCATTTACATGTGCTGAAACAAATGGAAAGACTGCTGAGCCTATATTAAATGCATCCTCATATCAGTGCTGTGCTTGATCAGGATGTTGTACCTGGCTGTGGATGTGTGATAGCTGATAGCAGGGGGATTAGTCATGTCACTGTGAGCAGGAATTCTCAATGGATTGAAAATACCCTAACTTAACTTCTTTATTGAAAAGTGCTTTTACTAATTTGGGAGTTCCACATTAAAAAAAAAAAAACCTAAAAAATTTTAAAAATGTTTCCCTAAAGAAAAGAAAGGCTGATGAAATGGGTTAAAAAGTGGAGGTTGTTCTACAACGTTCTCCTTTCATGGCATGTTGGGTTTAGCAGAGGGTCATAGATTTGGCTTCCAGATAGTCATCCAGCAAAAGATGAGCTGAATTATTATAAATGAAGCATTAAGACATCTCCACATGTGCAGTTGGAATGCCTCTTCAGGTTCACAGCATTAAGAGAAAATAATCTAATCAAAACAGCACTTGGATACTAATCCAAGTTTCTTGATCTGCTAAATGCAATTAATTTAACACCAGTAGGCTCCTGTTATCCAGGTAAAGTCTGGATAGAACAACTTCCAGGACAGTTTGCTAAAGAAAAAAAAGCAAGGGTTTGCTGTATATTTACAGGTATTTCTGATAATAATTGTGTCAGAAGAGGGAAAGAGTATTTGAAGGGTGACCTAAAGTATCTGTCCCTATCCTATCTGTGCCTGGCTTTATAAAGGACAGTCACATGTTTGTTTTTTTCCACTGTCTTTTGCAGGATTTAAAACCAAGTAACATTGTAGTAAAATCTGACTGCACGTTGAAGATCCTGGATTTTGGGCTGGCCAGGACTGCAGGCACTAGCTTCATGATGACCCCGTACGTGGTGACACGTTACTACCGAGCCCCGGAGGTCATCCTGGGAATGGGCTACAAGGAGAACGGTAGGGCTGCAGTGCCACTGCTCCAGGGCACCCCAGGGGCAAACTCTGCTTCCACCACTGTCAGGGAGACCCAAAGGAGGGACAGGAATGGGAAGTGACACCTGGAATTAGAGCAGTTCCTCACTGTTGTGAACTGCAGCTACCGAATGTATTTGGGAATGTATTCACTGCTGGTGAATTTATCAGTGTGGGATTGCAGAGTAACAGGAAATTTAGGCGTGCTTGAGGTTACAGCTCCAGCCAGCTCGTTTTGACCAGAATATCTTTGTCTTCTGTGGCTGTGAAACCACTGGAATTGCTGAACGAGTGACGCGTCCTAAATTTGAGTCTGGATCTCTGAATTGTTTGAGGGAACAAGAAGAAGGACCAGACGAAATAGCAAATCCTAACCCTTCCAGAATTTCTCTAAATCCAGATCTAGATCTGAATTTCAGGAATTAATTCCTTCTTCATGATAAATTTAACAAAGTCCCAGGTTTTGCTGACAGGTTTCATCTCGTCAAGATCTAGGTATAAATTTTGCAGTTTGAGTTTGTTTTTTTTTAATGGAAAGTAGAAAAAAGTAGAATTTTAAAAAAAGACAAAACATATAATTTGTATGTAATCTCCCTAGAAGTAAATAGGATAGTGCTCTGAGAGAGATCTTGGTCCTTGGAAATATTGTGAGAAGCATGTGGGGGTGTTTGCTATAGAGAAGCAGGTAAGGAGAAACTCAAATTTTGCAGAAGATGAAGGGAAAACTTTTAAAGTTGTTCTCATTTTGTAACAAAACTGAGAATTGCAGAGTGCCAGGCAGGTAGACCCGGCAGGAAATGAGGGAATATTCTGTAGCTCAGATTTTGCTGTCAAAGGTATCATTTCTCTGTTTGAGGAGACTTTTTGATGGCAAATACAGCAAATGTGACAAGACCAGGAATTTATTAAAAGGTGTCCTACTTGATTTATGTTGAGGAGGTTAGCTAAGCTTCAGGAGAACTTTTATGAACAGCCAACTGGATCCTGTAAAGGGCAGTGAAACTGATTTTGGGAGCTGATTCCATGACTTCAGCATACTAAAAACTTAATCACACAACCTCTTCTGAAATCAGCAAGTCCCTGTATGAATTATTTGTAATGTTTATGAGTTTAAAGTATCAATTTAAATACAAAAGTCTAAAAAGTAGTTAAATTAGTTGTAGTAGTAGTACTAGTAGTCTTAGCTTAGAGAATAATTTTGGGGAAAAAGGAATAATATTCCTTAAAGTATTTTGTTTGAAATTTTTGCTAAGTGACATTAGAAGCTTGAACTAAGACTGTTTAGATAGTTCTTTAGTCAATATCCAGAGTTTTTCTATTGTCAAATGAATTCTTTTGTTGTTTTTTTTCCCCTCCAGACATTTAGTAGATGATTAGGATTATTGTTATTATTGTCCATGAAAGGACAAGAGAGAGCATTTGCTTTTCACATGATTAAAACTGCACCAAGAAAAAGTTAGACACACTTTTGTGATGAAGTACACAGCTGGGAAAGTTCTAATGTTTGCCACATCCAAGGGTCCTGATCAAATGCCCATTGAATTTAACACAGAGACTTCCTTTGACTTCCCTGGGCAATGAGTCTGGCTGAAGATGAATGAGCTTGTCTTACTTGGACAAGGCCAAAATAAAGAGAGGAAGAAAAAAAATGTTTGAAAATGAAGCTCAGCTGTCAGCTCCCAAGGAAGTCAACAGCAAGGGCTGTCCTTTGCTTCCCTGCTCTGGCCTATGCTGCCACATTACTGAACCTCCCCTGACTTTTTTCCCCCTCTGACTACCCACACTGCCTCTATAAGGACTGTTCACTGCTTTCATTTTCTTTCTGCACTTGGTTGGCTAAAGATGCATAATTATCACCAGTTTGCTGCACTTCTATGGAAGGTCCCAAAACTGTCACTAGGAAGAAAACTCTGCCACTGCCTCAGGCATGCTTTTGCTGTCCCATGCCCCTGATACCTGTACCCTCCTTTTCCCAAATGGAACATTTCACCTTTTTTTTGTTTTGTTTTGTTTTACCAAGAAATGAGTTGTTTGTTTGTTTCTTTGGTTTGTTTTGGATTGCTTTTGAAGGTTAAGAAAGGGGAAGAAAAAGAGGAGAAAACTGGTTGTGTAGGTCAAATATGACCAGAAAATAAGGATTTCAGGCTTATAAACAACATAGCCTTTTAAAGCATTTCAAAGCAGTTTTTTTTTCCTCTTCACATGGAAGATGGGTTTGTTTGGTTTTTTTCTGAGTACTGTGTCTCTATCTATCCAGCATTTTTTCTTTAAAGGCTTAAAGGGCAAAAAAAACCCTATCCAAGTCAAGCAGATAAGGTAACTGTGCATATTTCACCTAAAAGCTGAAAGCAGGTTTGGGAATAGGAAATGATTTTAGTCTTGTTGATATTTGTACTTTGGAGCTTTTATTATAGCATCTATTTTGGGTACCTACACAGTCCAAAACAGAGTCCACTCAGGTCATGCTCTCTGGGTATGGAGGTACAGATACACCTAGATAGGTACCTATAGATTGGACATAGGTATAGATCCTGAAAGAGGAATTTTAAATAACCTTCAAGGGGGGTATTTGTCCATATGGCTTTTACTTGTGTGAGCAGTTTCATTTGGAACCTTTTGTCAGCTGCTGCAGAAAGCCTCAGTGCTGGAGAACAAAGCCTAGAAATTCTGCAAGTAGTAGATTATCATTATATGGTTGTTTTGGTTTTTTTCCTAAAAAAAAAAAAAAAAGGATTTGTTTTTTAACCATAAATTCAGTGTATACCATGGGTCTGTGCAGTTGTTACTTGATCTTTACTTGCCAACTCTGGACCTTTACCCAAAATGTTGAATGTTGATTTTAAACTTTTCCCACTGTTGTTACTAACTGCTGTTGAGCTGACTGACACAGCTTTTGTGTTTTTTATTTAGTTACTTATTTTAGCTTTTGGTGAGACATGAAAAAGAAACCCAACAAAACCACAAAACAAACTGTACTGTTCTGATCAACCTGCTCTTTTTCCCCTCCTTTAGGAGTGAAATGTCGTAGTTAACTTTGCTTTTTTTCCCTCCTTCTTCACTTCCCTGTCTCTGCTGTTCTAGTGGATATATGGTCTGTGGGATGCATTATGGGAGAAATGGTTCGCCACAAAATCCTCTTTCCAGGAAGGGACTGTATCCTTGTGCCATTTGCTGCAGCTTCACCTATTATTTGTTCCTCTCCTCCACCCCATCCCTTTTACCACAAAATGACTATACCAGGACTGTAAAGATAGAAGCAGAAAGTTGAATCCCAGAGGTATGGCTAAACGAAAATAGCACACTACTGATATGCACAAAATTGAAAATGAAAAACAGATGCACAGAATTATTTCAGTCAATTAAGTTACTCTAAAACCTGTAATCATTCCATTCTATATGCTATTTATGTCATGTCAATAAGCAACATAGAAAATAAGCATTATGATGGCAAATTGGACAGCTTTATTTACTATTCTTCAAAGGAAAAATAAGAAATAAAAGAACAAATTCCTAACTTGGCCCATCTCATTCCTGTAAATCTGTTTTTCTGCTTTTATGTTTTGGAAATATTGATTTCATAACATTTGTGGTGACATCATAATCTTTTGCTTGCTAATGCATCATGGTTTTGAATTCATCTCAATGCTGTATAGGCTCAGTGTTGAGTCAATACAACATTTTTTTTTTTCTTTAAAATAAAATGAAGACTTGCCAGTTTAAGGCAACCGTTTATCTGCTGTGGTTTCCAAATTGGCCTGAAATCAGATTCTCTTGATTTAAAAATGAACTTCCCTTTACTTGCATGAGGTCTGTGTCGTCAATTAAACTACATTTCCCTCCCATCTTGTTCTTCTTGTCTTGGGTGATATTATTGTTACCCCTTCCAAGGTGGTGAAAGCAATATTAGGAAATGAAAACAAAAGAGGAGGTCTCTACTTGGCCTCCTGTTTATCACAGGCTAAACCTGCCTGCGTTGGCTTGGAAATGTAAGTGTGTTTTACCCATCAGAATAGAATGAGGCAACATAACATATCTTCACTTTCAGAAACAAAAAGCATCTTATTTTCAGCTAGAAAATAGCAGAAAGGCACCACGAAAATCTGGCATCAGCAGCCACTGGCAGTTGGTGGGAAGAAAACTCAGCTTTCACAGACGTGTAGCCATGGAAGCAATTATTTTTTTGCTGACTTTTGAGTAATTCCTGTCATGTTTGTCAAAGCTGGGTCCTGCCTGTCCTGTTTTCACAGCTCTGTCAACTTTCTCTGAAAGCTGAGCTCTGCTTGGTGGCCCAGTGAAGATGCAGTTCTGCTTGACTGGCAGGGAGATGGAGGGACAGCAGGTCCCTCCTGTTTGCTGAGGGGGTGACACCAGCACTGTACTGCTCCCAGTCTTGTGGGAAGAGGGGCTGGAAAGCTATTGGATGCAAAACAAGGCAGAGAGGTTAGAATGTTGGGTTTTTGGGGTTTTTTTTTATTAGTAGGTAGCTTTGAGATGCTTAAAGGTGCTGAGCTGTCCCTAAGCATGAGGAGCAGGCTGCACACCCACCTGCAGCTGTAACCTCAAAGTGCAGAGCAGCTCCCAGCATTCCCAAGAGATCTGTAATTCTGTGGTAACACCACCTCAGAAACACCAACATAGCCCTTCCTCTGAACAATGCACTCTTTTCCTCTTAAAAACAAAAAAACCCCATACCAAACAAATGAAAATCCCAAACAAACAAAAAAAAACCCCAAATAAGCCGCCAAAAAATCAAATAAAAACTAAACTATCAGTAATACACTTGAGGTTCAGCTGTAAATACTGAGGATATTTCCATTTAATCTTTTCTGAGAGAAGTCTGAGGTTTTAGTTGATAAGCAGCTAGGATTCATACAAAGAATGGTTTCAGGATAGAAGCATAGTAGCATGGTTAATGGGTTGCTCTCCTTTTACAATAACAAATTAGCAGAGATGTTCTTTTGCCCCAAGTCTAGAAAAAAAGTTAATGCTATATAATTTAAACAATGTAGCTTTTTAAAAAATCATTCAAACAATATAATTACTTTGTTTCTGTCTGGCTGTGGAAACAGTCTCTTATGACAGTGATGTATTCAAGGATAGTAGTAAAATATTCTTAAACTATATTTTAACATTTCAGCATCAGTTGAAAATAACTGAACTGAATTTCTGAACAAATGCAGCAAACATTGTATAAATTGTGGGATAGTCCTACTTTGTAAATAATTGGAAATCCCATATCCTGATATAGAATGTATAGCCAGGTCACAATTGCTACCGTGCCTTAATGGTGGGTTTATTCAGGTGAGTGGGAAGTTAAAAAAACAAAAACAAAAAAAAAACCAAAACAAACAAACAAACAAAAAAAAAACCAAACCAAAAAAACCACAACCTTTAAAAAGAAAAAAAAAATCTGTACATTCATTTCCAAGTTGGTACTCATTTGTTAACCAGTGTGACCCCATGAATGAGTTGTCAGTGTTGGAAAGCCTGGTTTGTGTACGGGTCCATGATTTCCCACCCCTCCATGGCTATTGATGAGCAGATCAAGTTTCCCTCCCAGGTGCAGGAAGAGCTGGAGAAATATTTGTGCAGCTGCAGGTAAACTTCACAGAAGCACATTACATACTTCCCTTGGGCTCCTTAAGGCTTTCAGGCAGAGAGTTTTCTAGCTGAAAGAGGCAAGTCTGTATAGAAATCAAAAATATCAGTTCCTTTTAATCATTCAAAAGATTGTCTGCTGTGTACACTTGTTATCAGTATGAGCTAACTCATTTCTAGTCCAGAGTAGGAACATTTGTGTATGGCACAGTATACATCTAAAAAAAAAAAATCTCACAGCTGCTGCTGTTTTATGGAAAGAAAATATTTTAAAATTTAATCTCACCTAAACCATCGCACTGAGTTACCACTGCACTCAGGTACTGCTGACGTGAAATGAAATTTCATTTCAAGGTCTTTGTGGAAATTAAAACATGGAGGAGATTAATTCCAGAACCTTTCATCTGCATAAACAAGAAACTCTCTCTTAAGCTGCCATGAGAAAGCTCTGGAATCTGTATAGATTACAGCTGGTTTTCAGACAAGAAGAGCCTCCAGTGTCCAGGAGAGTACTGGGTAGAAATTGCCTGGCAGGTACCCTCATTCCTTGTTATTCAGCTAAGGCAGGCATTTCAAAATACTGTCAGGGAAACTTCCTTGTCAGAAATCAGACCCTCTTGAGAAGAAATCCACCTTTCAATCCATTTCCAGATGGATTTCCCAACCAAAATATTCCTGGCAAGTTCTGGTAAGCTTTTGTACTCCATTTCTGAGATTCTTGCTCAGTGTTTCTTTGATGTTTATTCCAGTTTTGTTAAATCAGAAAGAATGTGAGTAGGTAAAAACTGCCTGAACTCTTGGATGCCATCAGAAATATGTTAGAAAACCCCAGGGCTTTCCCCAAAGCTGATTCAGCTCTAGGTAATAAAATCTTCAAAATCTCATAAGATTTCAATTTAAGGATTGGAAATTTCTTTCTGTTTTTTGGGGGGTTTTTCATCTGAAGAGATGGGAAAACTTAAAATAAATGATTTCAGGTGAGACAAGTTTATTAGGATCTAAGCTGCCAAGTCCACAGTGATGTCCTACAGGCACATGTGACTTAGTGGGGAAAATAAAGTGATCAGAGCATTTCTTTTCAATACTGAAATGAAGGAGGCATGTAGAGAATGGTATTATAGCAATTTCAAGTGTGTTTCCTTCAGCAGATCAAAGGAAAACAGTGATTTAGCCATAGAAATATATTGTGATAACAGCCAAGTGTTCTAAGTTTGGCTAGGCCTGAATTTCCACTGTAAATATGGAGAACAGAATTCCTGCTGTAGGTAGCTTAAAGTCTAAGGCAGTCAAAAGAGAAAATACCATTAAAATAGGAACAGAGAAAAATTCCAACTTTCTTCTATGTAATTATCTACATCCAAAAGGAATTTTGAAGAGAAGTCAGCATTAATAGATACAGTTAATGTTTTCTGTAGCCAGATTTTCAAAAACTCCCTTGCCCACCAGCTGGCTTTGAGAGTGATGGGTTTAAGAGATGCTCTCTGACATCTGATAGAGAGTGTTCTATTGCCTTAGGAAAAAAGTTTGCATCAAGAAAGTCTTTTAGGAAAAGGTGCTGCCTTTCCACCACTCTTAAGCAGAATTTGTCTTTGCATTTGATCTGCATTGATTCATAAGTGTAAGAGGGCATTTTGGGGTGTTTCATAAACTACAGTATAACAAAAATTTCTGCATTTTTCTTAAGTGCAGTCTGTTGTTTTTCTTTTTCCAGATAGTATTTTCTTAAGGCTTGTTCTGTCTTAAAATCAGAACCAGTAACTAGCATCAGGATTATTTAAAACATACTGTTAAGTGTGACTGGCCTGGCTTTCCAGGCAGGATCAGCTGGTTCATGTCAGCCTGCTGCTTAAGTGTGTGCTAGCTATGATGGCATTGATGGCTAAGTTTGGATTTCTTTGACCTGGATTATTCTTCCCTGGGTATTTGGTGTTTGGTTTTGGACTCAGGATTTGTCTTAAAGTTTTCTCATATGAGGTGAGGCCTGTTTCGAAGAGATCTCAGAGTAGATGTGAGGATGATTTGACTCCTGCCATTTTTCTCTCTCTTTTTTTTTTTTTTTTTTAAATTCAGATATGCATACTCCAACAGTTTAGAGTGTAATTTGCACTCAGCATGAAACCCCCATGCTGTCTGTCATCTGTGTGACTGTTGGACTGGATCCCAGGTGCTACAGTGAAGATGATCCACTGCTTGTTTCCCATCATTCACCCTAAAGATTTTCAGGATGCACTGCTGCCTTGTATGAATTTCAACCAAGGCACGTTTTAATTGAGTTTTCTGGCACCTGTGAGAATTGGATGGTCTCAGATGTTTTGGGTTTTTTTCTGTGGCATTAGTCAGCTTTTTCTTGATGGAAACTGTTCTAAATTGAGCTGAGACAGACTGGAACAGCTGAGCAGAGAATTTAGGACAATAGTGAAGTGCCTTTTGTCAAGAGCATGCAGGTATTTGGACAGGACCAAAATAAGGAGTTGAAACAAATTCAAAATCACACAAAGTTGAGTCAGAGGAGATTTAGGTTGGATATCAGGAAAAGGTTTTTAACCTAAAGGATGATTGGGCACCAGAACAGGGCAGTGGTCACAGCACCAGCCTGACAGAGTTCAAGGAGTGTTTGGACAAAGCTCTCAGGCACAGGATGTGATTCCTGAGGTCAGGAGCAGGGCCAGGAGCTGGATTCAATGATCCTGATGGGTCTCTTCCAACTCAGCATATTTTGTGATTGCTGTTCCAGATATGAAAACATACAGGTATCCTCGATGCTAATCTGTTTGTATTGTCACAAGAGAGACTGGCTGTGGGCTTCCTCCTCAAAGAGGGAGCACAAGTGTACTTGAATACTCTGTGAGACCTGAGAAGAGATACTTCAAAATCAAAATGTAAAATAAGCTAAAAAGAGTACCTGGAGCTAGGAAATGCAGGATCTACAAAACAGGTTTTCAATGCTATGGTCTGATAGACACAGTGTAGAGTGTTTCACATTCCTTGGCAAGATTATCTGCAGGTCTCTCTTACTGTAATGGTTTTTTATATAGTTATATCCAAAAGAAAATGCGAGAAAGGGAAGGGTGTGAGTCATCCCTTGTGCCTCCACTCATTCTTGAGCTTGCTGCTCAGGATTCCCATGGCTTTTTTAGTCATTTTTTTAACAGTCATTTTTTAGCACTTGTTTGGCACTGCAGCCTAAGAGGCAGGAGCCTTCTCCAGTGCAGGCTTCCCACTGGGTCACAGAAAGTTTAAAAAAAGACAGAAATTCGTAGGTTGCTCTGAAGCATCACCCTTGTAAACCGGTGGCAATTCCCTTTTGGTTCCATATAGCATCTGTCAGGAGAGCACCTGTATTCCACAGTGTTTGTCAGGAAGAAAATTAGAAGTCACTAAGGCATTTTTTCAAACACTTGGGAACCTTATTACTGTTACTGAGAAATATTAAGGTTTTCATAACATCATATTGAAAGTGGTGTTTCAAATTAGAAAGGAAAAGCTTTCTCAAGAAATTTTAATCGATTGAGCTGATACTGTGCTGAGGGAGCCCTTGTTAAAACATGTTGAAATTCAAGCATATAACAAATACAAGCACAAAGGGAAGGGTTTTGGTATCTCAGCAAGGAGATTGGAATGTCACAAAACTGGGAGTTTGCCATGACTTAGCTAGAATGGAGGGAGATAAGGGTTCCGAGGTTTGGGGAGGGTTTTAATCCTTTTCAGGAGTGTGAGCCATCTCCACAATGGTCGCTGGGAGTGCCACACATCACAGACTTTCCTTGCATTGGCAAGTCTGGAGCCTTTGTAGCTGTGGGATCTGAAGCATGTGGAAAAAAAAGCAGCTCTGCCCATGTATTACTGAGAATTACCAAGTATTTTTATAAACCATGCCCTTGTTTTCTATTGCATAGAAATAAAAGAAAAACCTTTAAAAACAAGGCACAGCATCCCATACCGGCTGTTGCATTTTTCATTCTGAAAATTCAAGTAAGGGCCTAGAAATGGTTCTTCAGAGCAGACACCAGTACAGGTCTGCAGGAGTACTCAAAACAGAGATAGAGGTAAAGGGAGGTCATGCCCACAAGGTCAATTTTAGGCGAATATGGAGAGAGAAGCTCACTGTTATCACAGGAATACTCAGCTGCCTTGACATTTTACTGGAGTTTGCACCTTAGCCATTGGCAAGCAGTGTTGTGTGCTAAATATTTTGGCCTACAGTTGCACAAGTAAAACCAAGTATCATGATTTGCTGCATTAATATGTCTATCATTATCTTCTTTATTTAGTTTTTAGGAGGTGAACATCTCTTTTCAGCTGGCAGAGGGGCAATTTCTGCATCACTGAAACAGGAGCTGTTACAGATGTGAATGTTTAGTATGCTCACTAGTGCTCTGGGAAGAAAGTGTGAACCAACCCATGAGGCTGGAAAACATAGCAAAACTCATTCAGCTGTGCCTGCATCTCTGGTCTCTGGCGTGTCCTGTGGCTTGCATTTAATGAATTTTAATTTGAATGTCACAATTTTCATTGAATGACAGCTGGATCTTACTGAGTGCAAGACTGAAAAGCGACCACAGTGGGAGTTTGAGCAAGGGCAGTCACAGATTCTCCCTCTCATTGTTTGGTGAAGTCCCAGAGAACCTGCGGTTTTGCAGGATGAGAATGTAGATTATCCAGGGAGGTGTCTACAAAAGGTTGACTTGGGTCCTCTCCACATGGAAGCATCTGGGTAGTTCTACAATTCCTGACTCTTCTGCATCTCTGCTGGAGGGAATATGAAATCTGGAAGGATGAGAAAGCACTCATTTGGGTCAGATAGTACCTGTTTGGTGGGGAATCAGAACCAGGAGGTGGCCCAGAGAAGAAGATTTTCTTCTTTTTCTTTTCTTCTATGGTTAAAATGTTGTTTTTTGTTCAGGAAGAAATGTGCATGTGGTTTCTGCTGAGCATTTGTTTAAGCTGGCTATGCCAGGGTGGCATTTGGTGTCTTTGGCAAGTTTAGTCATATTCTGAAGTATGTGTACATATTTAAGAATGTGTTCCAGAGTGTGCAATAATCTGGTTTGTAGAGATTCTGAACACATTAAAAATCCCCTACTCCTAGTAACCCAGGACCTGGATATTCCAATGGCAAGTGGGTTTCCCAGCAAGGGCTATGCAATCTCTACAGTTTCACTTTAGAGTCTTGAAAAAGCTGTAGGTTAAATTCCTTAAACACTATTTCACGTGGTCTTAAAAACATCGATGCAAATAGTAGCTAAACTGAAGCTTTACCTTGAATCATGCAAAGGTCTGTCACTAGGAGTTAGCCTGCCCTCGATTAAAGCTTAGGGATGTTCCATGCGTTGATGTAGCATTGCCAGCATTTGCGATTATCTCACATTTGGAAAAAAATCTTTTACCAGGTGTAGACTTTCAGTGCTTTGGAGCTGAATGCAGGTGTTTAGAGACTGTGATGTGCTTGGTTTTTTTTTCTGATGCTTGTACAAGTGAAATTACTTGGACTGCAACATCTGGATTGATGTTGGACTAACAGAAGCAGAGGACCAAGGCACAGATCTCTGTCCTGCATGCCTTTCTGGGGCTCTGCACAAGTCTCCGTGCCTTGACTGGGGTTTCTGACAGCTGCTGCTGTGTGTGCTCAAATTCTTAACCTCCAACTACTTCTAACATGCAGCCAAATCCTGGTTCCACTTTGATTTATTTCTAATTGCCTCAGGAGGCAAAAAGGAGGGAGCAGTCAAGAAGGCTCTTGGGACGCTGGTTATATTTAGGTGTTTATCTTTGCTCCTTCTGATTTGCAAATTTTCAAAGAGCTTCCTTCCCAAAACCTCAGGCATAGAGGGGAATAATCATCTCTGATTTTACACAGTTTGCAGTTTAGTAAGGCACTAGTTCAACTTGTGTGTGTGCCCTCTGGAGCATAGCATAGAGCAGTGATGTCAGGAGGCAGCCTCTGAAAATAAAAAGGAATTAGTAACAGACGAACAAACAACTGCTTGCTCTATCCTTTCCTGATATTTTGCATGCCATTTAGCTTGTGATGAAAGCAGCAATAATTTGCATCTCTAGGTCTGCTTATTGCTTCCAAACAAGTAGCCTTTCCTTTAGTTCTTTGTTTTTTGTTTATTGATTTATTTATTGTGTAGTGTTTAAGCTTTTCATATGCTAAATAGAGCAACGAGGGAACCTTAGACCCAGGCATGCTGAGATTTCCACAGATAGGACATTTACCTTCAAAGTCAAATGCAGTTTAAGCTGTTGCTAAATATGAAATTGTAAGAGTAAATTTAACCAAGCAGCATGATGCTTTCATATCTTTTCCCCAGTTTCTGGCCCTGAGACACCAGTTTGTCCCTGTGCTTGCTTTCATGCCCTATGACTTACCATAGAGCAAGGACAGCAGAGGTAATGTGGTTACATGGAATCAGTATGGGGGAAAATGCCACCTTAATCCTGTGCTGGATATAAGGAGTCTGATTTTCATCTTGTGCTCCCGTGTGAATTGTGGTGAGCTTTGCTTGACCCAGCTGAACTGCTCTTCCCTGTAGGAGCTAAATAGGTCCCAATTTTCTCTGAATTTCAGTGCAGAAGGTACAGTTTAGCACTTCCGTGTCTCAACTGGCCTATTTAGAAATCACAATTTCCTATCATGGCAAATGGAAATCTTATGAGATTCTCAAGATCCCTGTGATGGACTGCTGGCTTCACTGAGATTCTCTGGAAGTGAGCCAACAGGCCTTAAAGCAAGAATTGCTGGGCTTGAATGATCTCAAAAATTCTATTCATAACCCTGAATCAGCAGTGGATATGTCTTCACCAGGACCCAAGTTCCTTTTGTGGCTTCTGGCAGTTCAGCTTGTGAAAATATGCATGGATCTCTGGTAGCTGGAATGATAAAGGAATAGCAATTTGCATATCCTTATTGAATACAGAGACCAGCATTCATTTACAAGACAAAGAATCATAAACCTAGGTAATGAATACAAATGGAAATTGAAAAAGACAAAATTAATTGGTAAATTTTAATTACAAAGTTGTATTATGACACAGTAGCCAGCTGCGGGTCTCAGTTGGGTTTCTGTATTTAATGGCATTGTCTTCCATCCACAC
The DNA here is from genome assembly GCF_052056855.1 of Sturnus vulgaris. Classification (NCBI taxonomy): domain Eukaryota; kingdom Metazoa; phylum Chordata; class Aves; order Passeriformes; family Sturnidae; genus Sturnus; species Sturnus vulgaris. The sequence goes on from NC_142246.1 coordinate 59,914,949, forward strand.
TGGGGTAAAGGAAACTGTTGGAGTCGATTTTTCTCAGACCTGCTCTGTTGTCATGAAATTTGTGTGTTCAGGCAGAAAAGCAGCCACTGAGAGCAAGAGGCAGGTCTGTGTCTGCAGGAGCTGTGCTATAGCATGATTGGATAAGTCTTCTCATTTATTTGTTGTTCTGTTCCTGTTTTCTTGTTTACCTTCATTTCATTTTTGTTTTCAGTTGACATGTGGTCAGTAGGGTGCATCATGGGAGAAATGATTAAAGGTGCTGTGTTGTTTCCTGGCACTGATCGTATCCTTCCTAGCAGCCATTCTAGCCCCAGTAGGGATTCCAACCCTTTCCCTTCCAGCCCCTTCCCACCAGACTAGTGCTGACATACCTCTGTGCTGTACATAAAGAGCTGGGTTAAGTCCCACTGCAAAATCCCTGCAAACCAAAATGTCAACAACAAACCATTACTGCCTCTCAGCAAAAGCCTTAGGGGAAAACTGCAGTAAGTACAGAGTGAGGAGATGGAAAACAACATCCCACATGGCTCATCAGAACCACTTTCTGCAGCCAGTGACCACAGTTTGGTTGTTATGAATGTCTTCTTTATTAATTTGGTAGTGTGTGTTTGGGAGGGGTGTGTTTCACAAATGAGTTTTTTTTTAAAGTTGGTGGAAGGGCAGGCACAAGTCACTGCTTACGTCAGGGTGAGATGTAAGAGGTTCTGTATTTCACGTGCATTTCTGCATCTCTGACTAACTCAGACATGAATCATAGAAATGCTTATTTGTTATGGACTCATATAATTGCTTATTTGCTTTGTTTGTTTGCTCTTCAAGTGGTATTAAAATACAAAAGTAGGAAATGGTTTCAGTTTGGGCACAACTTCTTTCCACGACTAGAATTATCACTTGGTACTAGGTTAATGACTCAGAAGTCTGGATGTTTCTTGGGAAACTGTTGTAAAGGACTTGGGTCTGCCATCTTTTATTTAAGTACATTGAACTATTATGTGAAAGCAGAATATATTCTTGACATCAGCAAGGAGTGATTTACAGATAAACACACTAAATCAGTGGACAGGCAGACTAGGAGTATATTTGTTTTCTTTAGAGACCATTCTACACTCAGGGCTTAGGGAGCCATGTTTCTTATTTTGTCCCATGTTTTATTAAAGCATTTTAGTATTTATCAGATTGTAGAATACATTATTGTGTATAAAAATAACTGAGATCAGTACATGCTTGATCTAACTCCATCTTTTTCTGTCTATAGGATCATGAATATGAGAAATGGACATGACCTGTGTACAAGTTTTCCTTCTCTTTTAAGTTCTGTACTTAGATGACAGAGGAGTTTCCAGGCATTATTAATTTTTATGTGACTTTCTCTGAGTAGGTGTACATGTACACTTGTGTGTGTGTATATACACGTGCTTACCAGCTCACTTCAGCACTTCTGACCTCATTTAAAGTGTAAAGCATTCAATATTTTGATCAAAATGTGGAAAAAGTATCATTTTAAGAGCATTAAAGAAATGAAATTTGGTAATTATATCATTAATATTTTCACAGCCTTGCCTAGTAAGATTCTAATTTGTGTTTTGTTCCAAATTCTGGGTGAGCATACCCATACTGAAATGAGCAATACACTTTCCTTGTGTCTTTGTATGATCTGGAGCACATCTCCTCTGCCTGTGTGAAAGCAAATGTTTCCCTTCTGTGTGTTAATGGAAATCATTCGATTTCTCCAGATTTGCTGTGCTTCTGTTTCCTGTCAATGTGGAGTCAGAAATTTGAGTGTAGGGGTGAGCATCCCTCAGTGTTGTAGTCAGAACTGTATTATGTTCGTAGTCCTACATTTTATAAGCTAACATTTAAAGATATCCCCAAACAAATCCGAAAAGAATTGAATAAGTCTTAAATAGCACTTCAAAAACCGGTTTCTTTGATACAGCTGCACGCTTGTTAAAAAGAACTTGTGCAAAGCCTCTATAATTAAACCATTGTGTGCCATCTATTATTGCAATAATCCACAGAAATTGTCATTACCAGCTGCCGATTTCTTTGAGATTGGCCTGTAATTGAGTTCACGTTCTTCATTTCTATTTATGATACGTTGCTCAACTCGCTCCGTGTTTTCTGTGCCTCTCTGCTTTTCTTCTGCTGTCCCGTGGGTGCCTGTTCTGTGGACAGAGAAGGATGCCATTGCTTTCTTTCAGGCTGCTCCTCTAAACCACATCCATGCCCCACGCCCCTTCCCTGCTGCTGAGCAGCCACCAGCAGGGGCTCAGCAGTTCTGGCTCCCCTGCCCATCTGTGCAGCTGGAAACCAGTCGGGAAGCTGCAAGCTCCAGCCCAGCCTGCTGAGATTCATGACCTCGTGGCATCCTCTGCCTTAGACCTGCACAGAAAATGCTTAGCATTGCTGTAAAAAAGATTATTCCTTCAGACGAGTGATGGGGTTGGGCAGCTGGATAATTCCATCAGCAGGGACTATAAGCCCTCAGAGCTCCAGGGCAGCATACTTAAGGATGTGTTTAAGTACAGGAGCAAGAGTAATTAAGCATCAGTTTCTTTAAAAAAGTTTTTGCTCTGACATAAAATGGGTTAAGCCTGGCAGTGTACCAGAATCTACTGTCAGCAATTTCTTCTTAACAGGCAGTGCTTCATTTCACATCCACACTGTGATTTGAAGAGTATTTAATACTAATTTGTGTCAATTTTTATGCATAAATAACCATGAAAAGCAGTTTTGAGGCTAAAAGATTGAATATTCATGAGAAATGCACTGTCAGTCATATATTTGACTGCAAAATTTAGTATTTTCCATTTTCCAGTGGTTAAGGAGTGTAGGTAATTTGATGCTGTTACTGTTTACACAACTAAATAGTCCATTCGGCCTACTTAAAAAATTTCAGTAGCAAAATTCAGAAGCAGAAAAGCAGAAAATGCCTCTGAGTAAGTGCAGAGTGGAGTGCTTAGCTAGGCTGCTGCTTTGTCCCACTCCTGCAATCCATCTGAATTCACTGAAATCACTGGGGTGAAGCTGAGAACAGAACCCATCTCTATTCTCTTTCAAACTCCCAGTTGTAAAGAATGATTTGCAGTGTCCAAAATCCTCAATGGTCTTTACTGATGCTTGAAATTTTGCTATTTCTCCACCATTTTTTGGTGTATGCATGCGATGCACTAAATTGTATGCTAAAGCTTTTTCTTTTTTCCTTTTTCTTTTTTTTTTAATTTCATATGGAAACTTCATTTCAACGTTGACAGCAGTGGTTCTGCTTTCAAAAAAGCAATTAGCATGAAGCTTGCACGTGATTGTGCCCAGAGCAAGGACATGGTGTGTGTTGTGTTGCCACAGGAGCAATGGGACAAGCTGGCTGTACCTGTGAGCCTGACTCTTGTTCCACGTGTTCTCCTCAAGATTTTATGAGACTGCTAACCTTTTCTCACTGCTGCATAAATGATCTGGAGGAGTGAAGAAGGTGCCTTACTCCTCTGGTGAGCTGTGAAAGTGTAGTTACACATTTTTTTAGCCGCTGCAGGCATTTTGGGCAGACAAGGATGAATGTGCCTTTAAATCCTGTACTTGGACAAGCTCAGGGAGACAAGTATATATTCACTAATATTCAGTAGAGAGATGTGATGCCAGCTGCTCTCAGTATATGTCTGCACAAGCTTAGGCAGCCTTATTCTGCCTTATGCTACGACTGCAATGATGCCATGCATGTTGTAGGGATTGGGGTATAAGGGGATCTCTGGCTCTTGTGCTCTGTGGAAAGCGTCCTTAAATACATGCCAGCTCTGTTCTGCTCCCTTGTCCCTGAGGGCAGTTTCCCACAGGGTCCTATTGCCTGACTCCTTGAACAGCTGGAACTTTGCTTTCCAGAAATTCAGGGTCCTGACTTTACTCTTCACCTGACCCATATTCCTCAGGACTGACTGCAGCAGTGCGTGATCACTGCAGCCCAGGCAGCCTTCAGTGGTGTCTTGTCAGTGCTGGGCTAACAGCTGGGCTCAGTGACCCTAAACAGGATCATTTCCAACCTAAACACTTCTATGATTATATGAAATCTCTCCCCGAAGTTGCTGGGCATCGCTCTTATCAGAGCTTTTGGAATCTTCAGCCGGTGCCAGGTGCGGCAGCAGATGTGTTTGTAGAGGAACTTCAGATTTGATGAGCTTATACTTCAGCTGAGCTGCTGAAAAAAAATGCTAGGCAGAGCTTCAAAGCCATATTTTGGAATTCAGGGGATAAACAGGGCCTTTTTGAGCTCAGGAAAGACAACTGAATTTCAGAAGATAACCAAGATCATTGAAGATTCTCACAGAGTTAAAACACTCCTTCAGACTTTGAGCTGAGATTCAGTGCTCAGGAATTGAAGAGCATGACCAGTGTGAGATGAAGAAAATAGAAATATATGTAGTCATCAATGTCTTTGAAGGCCTCTTTTTTAAACCCACACTTCTGGCCATTTCATTTCAACAAAAACAAAACTATGTTTTTCAAGACTCATATTCTGAAACAATAGTTTCATCTTTTGATATATTCTTTTGATTTTTACAAATTTCTCATCAAATTGATCTGAATTGCAGGTGAAATGCAGAGCAGAAAAATTAAGGTAGTTTCTGAAAATACTTTCCAATATACATATTTTGCCTAATAACTTTGCCTAGGTTCCATAAACAAATGCTGCTGTATTGAGTCAGAATTATCTACAAAGTCCAGCAATATCTGTATACAAATAATTATAGCACTGGCCATAATCTTTTTTTCAAAAGATGGGTTTGTACTTTCTAGGATTATTGGCAAAGTTTTTGCAGGCATCAGGAAAAGACCTCAATAACTGCCCTAAGGCTTTCTCTGTGCAGAATATGCAGGGACTGTTCTCACTACATAAGAGTTATGGGAAATTGTTCCAGCAAACCTTCTAAGAACTAATTTTTTGTACTTCTTCTTTGTCAGGAAATCTGAACTGATGGAAAAAACCACAGAGGCTGCAGAAATTTTGCACAGAAGTCTACTGTGGTCTTACCTGTTGAAACAAGTACAGATTAAATGGTTACAACAGTAAGCAAAACAGAATTTTGTGATTTTCAGGGTATTATTGGCAGTTAGAAATCATAAACTCCTTAGGAAAAGCAACTTTGTGTATTTGCACAATAAATTAATTCTGCTTTAAATCCGAGATATGAATTATGCTCTGTTTGAAAAGTAATTTTTTTGGTGTGGTTTTTCTGTGAGCATCAATGCTGATTGAGCAGTGGTTCCATGGAAACAGTGATGTTTGTGGATGAACAACCAAAAAAAAGGAGTACCCAAGCTGTGAAAAACCACCCCCCAGCACTATTAGATGGATGAAAGGTTATCCAGTGCCTACTTAGTTGTTTTCAATACAGCAATGTAACTCTTTTAGAAATGTTTGTACTAAACACAAAGTGTTTGAACTTTGATAGTGTGCTAACAGCTTATAATTTTGTTTTGGAAAACCTGCAATCTATATGTAAATACAAGGAAAATAAGAACACTTGCTCCTATCCAATAATAGAACTCAGTTAATACATTTTGACAACTGCTCTATTGCATATTTATTATATTTTCTCATGAAGATTTTTCATTTCTCTCTTTATTCAGCCTTTTCTCTTTGCTGGATTCCCCTCCTTTGAGTGATGTGTACAGCTTGCACTTGGAAGTCAGAGGAAATGTAGAGAAAGAACTGATGCAAAAGATTTGTGAAATATTGGTGAGCCGAGGGTTGCTGGAGATGGCTCAGCTGATATGGACTGAGAGATACATGAATATATAGAATGGTGTATGTTGAATATTTTTGAACTTCAAGGCCAAAATTTGTCTTTCCTTAAACACTGGGAAGTTGAGTAACTGCTAACTGTTGTAAAAACTCACTTGTAAAGGGCAAAAGGAGCTTTTGAATAATTACACAGATGAAAACACAGAATGGTTCTGTTTTCTCCTGATTTAGGAAGAGGAGCAACCCTACAGTTTCCAGGAGCTTGGTTTCTGTTTTGAGCTTGAGGAATCTATTCTTGATTTCTTATCCAAATTGTTGCAGGTACACCTGAGATACAGAAGCAAACTGAGCCCACAACTTCACCGACAGTAAAAACAGAAACATTTTAGGATTGTGCTGTATCACTGAGATCCTACTTCCTATGCAGACCCTTAGGTGGCTTTGATAAACACTTGTAACATGCTTGTGGTGTGACACCTGTGGGTGCCCCATCCCTGGCAGTGCCCAAGGCCAGGTTGGATGGAGCTTTGAGCAACCTGGTCTGGTGAAAGCTGTCCCTACCCATGGCTGGGGACTTGGAATGATGTGATCTTTAAGGTCCCTTCCAACCCGAACCATTCCATGATTTCATGATTTGCTTGTTGCTGTGTAAGCACAGATGCTCAGCAGCTGAATGAAATACCAGCTAAAAAATAGTATCCGAAAATTTTAGTTAAGGAGTCATAGATGGGCATCCAAAATGTTAATGACATCTGCACAATGAATGCTGCTAACTCCTGAATGATCAATGGTAATCTTCTCAAGCAATTTATTTGTGCTACATGTTAGTTTTTGTTATCACCACATTCTGTTATTCCATATAAATAACAATTATAATTCTGAACATTGCATGGTATTTCATTTTACAAATGCCACATTCTCCTCAAAGTGTTCACCTTGGAACAGAAAATGCTTTATAGTTACTCTCTTGTCAGATGGCAGCATTTTCAATTCCTTTTGTGTGGGTTTTTTTTTTTGTGAACTCTGTTGGCATCAATATGTAAATTGTGGGACTGTGGAAAAATATGAATGTGACACTGATGTCTCCCACAGTGAAGCTGGTTAGTGTGTTTTTAGCAGATTTATTTTTAAAAGAAAGGTTCAATTAAAAAATAATTTAAAAAAAAAGTTGATTGCCACAGTTTGCTGTTAGGGAGGGAACTGCAGAGCTATTATTTGACAAGTTATGAGCATTAAAAAATTGCCTAAAGTGGAGCAGTTCGTTTTTGTTGGTGGAATATGCAGATTTAAGGAGAAAACAATTAGCAAGGTAGTTCCCTCAATAGTTTGGAATTGAAAAGAGATGATTTTCCCTGCCTGTCTGTTACAAACAAAACATCCCATGTCTGTCTTGTTTTCATCGTGCCTACCTTAAGAAAAGCAAGATTTGACATGTCCTTATTTCAATTATCTCCAGAAGCAGCACATTTATCCAGAAAGAGCAAATCCTGCTCCTGTGGAGCAAAGCTGGTGCAGAGGTGCTGTTTGGCAGGTGCAGAAAGTGCAGCCCAGTGTGCTGGGCAGGGAAGCATGATTCCCACCAGCAGCACCCCTGTCCTGCCCAATTCCAGCAGCTCTCTTATCAACAGCTGTTCTGGCAGAATTTCTCATGTTTCCCACATCACAGTCCATAGATACTGCTTGAGGAGGATTTTAGAAAAAGGCTTCTCTTTCAGGTGGACAAACATGAGAGATTAAGTTATTTGTATTGCAGTACAACTGAAACATCCTAAGGCAAACACTAACAACTCCTGCAAAACCTTATTGTTGAACTCAGCAAAATGCAATTCTTCACTCAAAAAAGAGTGAGATTTACATAGATACATCATGAGAAGGAAAAAGAAAAATTATTGTGATTTTGAGGCTAGATAGGAAGACAATAATTTGTTGTCTAAATTGTTTTTTTTAATTACAAGCTGCTACTTTGTACACTGTACAAATGCTTTTAATAATTTCTGATTGAGGCAGAGTACTATTGTAAATTTTGTCTTATAGCCAAACTCAATTTCCTTATAGCTGTTTGGGAATTTGCAGGAATTTATCTGAGGTTTACAGGCCAACTGTAATGAACGAAACACTGGTTCTTAATCCACACTTTGGAACTATACTGCATCAATGCCCATAGGAAAAAAATAAACACAGGTACACTTTCAGCCTGTGCTTCTAAATAGATGACATTACTGTGGAATCTGATTTTTTCAAAAGAAATATTTTTAGTTAATTCACAATATTATTTTCCCATCAGAATTTTTATGCCTTTGCTTTAGAAAGATATGTTACTTAATCTGCAGTTCAGCTTCGTGTTATTTTCCAAATAAATAACCAAGTATTTTAAAAGCAAAGGAGACAATCCAAAGGAGAGTATAAAGCTGCAAAGAGAAAAGGTGGTGGGTGAGCTTGAGGCAACCTGAGGCCTCAGTGATAAATCTTCATTCAGAAGATACACATTTTAGATCTATTTTCTTAAATCTTTGCTGTAACTCTGTATGGCCATCCTAATGTTACTAAATGCCATATTGTCAGTGCCAGAGGCAAGCTAATAAATCCAGGTTAGATCCCTTCTTCAGTCTTAAATCATACAGATGCTATTGCGAGTAGTTGACACGTTTTCCTTGATCCTGCTTGGGGCAATGCACAGCTGAACTGATTCAAATAGCTTTTAAGCAGACGTTTTTCATCATTTTCCAGAGCTTTGGGTTGGAATTCTTTCCAACTGCCAGTCTGTCTAACATTTGCTTAATTTTAAGAGGAAAAACAGGTGCTCTTTTTTTCTTCTCTAAGGGATTTTTTCTGTCAGAGTTATGTGGTCACTAACTTTTAATACCATTTTTTCAATAACATCAATAGTTACACTCTCTAATTGATTAATGTAATCTACTGTAGATTTTGATTCACATTAGAACTGTCCTGTAGTAATATTTGTGTCCTGCAGAATTGCTGAGGCTAATGCTGACTGGCAGCTAGGGAAAGCTGTTTCTTTGCTTTGATTGAAAATCTGACCTCAGATTTTTGCCAAGTCTTTTTTTTTAAACCTTGCAACATGATAGGTACAACTTCTCATCAGCAGGTGCCTCACAGATGCATCACACGTGGTGACTGCAGAAAACATTACAGTGAAATGGAGCTGGACCAGCATTCTGCAAGAACTTTATTACATTCTTGCACATTTTCATGTATTGGGTCTCAGTATATAATCCAGTGGTTTTAAGGTATAGGTAAGGGGAGAAACATTACTAGAGAGAAAATGTGTGTGTCCATTTGACTAAAACATTATCTAACTGCTTTCACTTAGCAGAGTTTTGTTATTGCTATTATCAGGACAAAACCAGTCCTGGGTGCTCCACCGTGTCAGTTCGTGTGTGTGTATGTGTGTTAAATGCAAAGAGCAAATGAATGTATTTTATTTAAGGGTTTTGGCAGTATACAAAGACCATAAGACAGAAAAAAATCAGTAAAGAAGCACAATTACCCATTCAGACCATTCATTGCTCAAAAGCAGTCCCTGAGGTTGTTGTGAATAAAGCCTGACCTTTTGGCTTTTGGTAAGAGCAGGGCTGCAAAAGGTCCAGTGTTATCCTGCAAACCAAGTCCAGTCAAGGAGCAGAACGTGGTGGCTCTGCCAGTTCTGCTGCCTTTGGCTCCCGTTTTTGCACTGATGCATCTCAAAATTTTGCCTCTCAAAATGTCCCAGTCGTGGGGGGCAGTCTGCTTGTGTGCTGTTTCTTAGTGAGAGCCTTCCTGTCAGCTTAGAAGAAAAGTGTGCAGTGGGAGCTCACCTGTTGTCTGTGGATTTTCCTTTTCCCTTCTCCATCCTCACTGACAGTGGTTCCCATCATGTTGGCCCTACTCTGGGAACTTCTTGTACCCCTTTTCCCTTATTGCTCGTGTCTAGGAAATCTTACTACATCTTCCCTGTCAGTGTGTCCAAGTCCCACATAATTCTGTAATCCCAAAGATCATTTTTTCTTTGGCCTTCACTAAATGCCTGGGAGATGGTTCACCTGCTCTGTGCAGGGGTGACCTTCTTTGAAGCAAGTCCTGTGTTTGGCCCTCCCTGTTTATCCAAAACTTCCCTCAACATGCACAGGTAATGCCTCCAGTCATGATTTTAAAGCTTGGCTCTCTCACCCATTTAGCTTCTCTTGGCACAACTAACAGCATCTTCATTTCTGTACTCCCTGTTCTTCCCTGCAAAGCATTCACACACTCTGTGTTCTCCAGTTCCTCAGAGACACCTGCTTCTGGAGCACTCCAGCCAGCAGTCACTGAGGTGTCTTGACCACAAGTTTAAAATGTCAAACCACTTTATTTCCTAATGAAATAATTAATGAAATATTCAGGCTACTGAATATTGAGCAGCTGTAGTCTTAGATAACTTTACTGTTGTTGCAATTGTTCCGTTTTCTGTTGAAAAAAATATATTTTCATGGACAACACAAGATAAGCTACATGCAACCTACTGAGGGTATGTGGGAGGGGCTTTTCTACATAAATCTTCAGTTTAGTTTAAAAAATAAGAGGTATTCAGAAAAATCTTTCCAGACTGCTGCTATTTCTAGCAACCTTTTTCAGCTAAAAATAAAACCATTCAAAACACTGTTTTGGAATTCCTGAAGCATATGTTTAAATGATTTTCATTCCTTTAAACACTTTTGATTAGTAAACCAGCAAATTTAAATGAATTATTTGCTTTTTTGTTCAAATAATATAGTTCAGGTAAATCCAAATTTAGTCTCTCTTTACTTTCCAAGGTATGTTTCAATTTCTCTAAAATAAAATATTTTTTTTTAATCTGAAATTGCTACTTCAACCAATAACTGGTTTTTGCTTTACTATTTTTTTCTGTTATCTGTCTTAATATTTGGGAAACTCCTCCACACTTTTGACACTTATGACAATAATAACTTAAAATAATACTTTTAAAGAAAGAAATCTCTGTGCTGAAATGCTTTGAATGTTTGTCTTTTGAAAGCCTTTTCTTTCCAGTGTGTTCTTAACAAAACTCCCTTCATCATATTTCTTAGTATCAACGTACCCATGGCTGCATGTAATTCTCCTTTTTTTTCCCCCATGTAGTCATCAGGTTCTTAGCTCTGTGAATTACTGTGATGTAGAGATGCTGCTGATAATTTGCTTTTTTGTTGGAGCAGTAAGTCTTGTTCTGAACATGACTGAAAGTGCTACATCACAACTATCAGGTGCCCAAATGTTAGCACAAGAAAACTAAAATATCAACACCTCAACAAATAAAAAGCTCTGTAAAATGCCTGTAATACACTTTCTTTTTAAGCATTAGAGCCTCTTTCTCATTAGTCAGTATCAGTTTAGCAATGTAGCTGCCAGTTTTTCAGTTAAAAAGAAACATCTGTCTACACCTGTGCATCATTTGTCTACAGAAAATGAGTCCCAGTGCATTCTTATAAAATCAAACAAGTTGTTTTGGAAGGGGTGCTGATTGGCTGGTATTGGAAAAATTAGCATCAATTGAGTTATTGGAGAGAGTAAAGTGCAAAGCAGATGAGTGGAATAAGATTTTGTCCTGTGCAGAACTTCTTTAAGCCAGCTGGGTCTCCCTCTCCACAGACTGAATAGAGAGGCAGGGGCACGTGTTGTTCTTCCAAGCTGATGTAGTGACAATTACCTGCATGTAAAAAAAAAGAGAGTGCAAGTCACTGGATTTCAAGTTTAAAAAAATATTGTAACAAGTGTTGACCCAAAGAGAAGAATCTGTGTGTTGTTGTGTGGTGGTCATGGTTTTAGAACTGCACAATGTCCTGAAGTTGTGTGAGACAGTTTTTCCCTTTGCAGGCTGTAGGACCTGGAGGAATAGTGAGAAGAGAAGGAAAGATAGTGACTGTAAAGATGTTTGTTATGAAGGGAATTAAATACTCTGAAGATTCTCAGAGAACACAAGCAGAAATGTCAGGAGGCTACATGGGGGTATGCATTTTGTTTCCCTTAACTACTGGTGTTCAGATATTGATCAGTGGAATAAAGTTATTGAGCAGCTGGGAACGCCCTGTCCGGAATTCATGAAGAAGCTGCAGCCGACAGTACGGAACTACGTTGAGAACAGACCCAAGTACGCCGGCCTCACTTTCCCCAAACTTTTTCCAGACTCTCTCTTCCCAGCAGACTCAGAACACAACAAACTCAAAGGTATGTCTGACAAAGGGACGTGGTTCATGCCATGCAGCAACAGCTGCGGGGGAATGAAGGCTTTTCCCATTTTTCTTCTCTCTAGTTGCACTCCATTTAATGCAGTTAGTTGCAGACCAGTGACTGCATGGGTTTTGTTCAGTTGAGAGGCAGGCTTGGAAATGGCTTTTGGAAATCCCAATGCTTGGGCAGCCAAGGGAACATAATCACTGATGCATTGAGAATATTCCTGTGGTGCTCTATGTGATGAACCTGTGCCACAAGGATTTGAGGTGTTCCCTTACTCTTATTCTTGAACTTGTAGCACAGAGGAACAATGGAGCTTCCATTGGGAGATCTTAGCATTTGGATTGGTTTTTTTTTAGATGAAAAATATCAGTTCAGCCAAGTACCTGCCTTATAGCTCTACCTTTACAAGAATATACAAATATATTATCAACACCAGCCAAAATGAAGTAGTCGAGGTTTAATATCCACTGGAGTGGATTTCTTCTTTTGAAAAAATCCTGGGGGGGTCACTTAAGATATGTGAAGTAGAAAACTAACTTAATTATAGTGTGGCTAGATATCCCCAGTAGAAGAAAAATCGCCATGACTTTAATCATATATTCAAGTCTTTTTCCACTTGAATGGGGCATTGACCTTCAGTGGGAAAGAGTGATTATTGTGTGTTTAGTCCATAGCTCTGGAGCCCCTGCAGACCTGTGCTGTGTACTGCCTCTGCACCATTCCACTCCTTGGAGCCACTCACCACAGTGGCATCTAATGGTTTTCAATTGCTTGCAATTTGCATATCATTACACGACCCAGAATTTTCTGCATCCTAGCCCAGCTGCTGTCCTGGCTCTGGGAGTAAAGGGAAAGGTCTGAGCAGATGCTTTCGGATACACTGAATTTTATACTCCTACCACAACACAATTGAATAATGGAATTTTCCTGCATTTGCAGCTAATGAATAGAAACGACTGTCAAACAGTGCTGTTATCTTTTGGATACAGAAAGCACATACATTTGAGCATTCTGAATGCCAGTTTTTTAAGATACAGCCACAAACCAAGAAACAGTAAATTCAGAAACCCCTACTTGTGCAGCATTGTATCATCCCATGCCCTGCCTAAATATTTCACCATAATGTAATGTTAATGGTTTAATTAGATACCCATGTATGATGATATACCTAATAATATTTTTGCACTTATTGCTCTTTGCAATTTTTTTCCTTTCATTGTCTTTTTCACTTACATAGCAAATAATTTTGAGCATCCGAGAGCTTAGAACACTACATGGTTGTTAATAATAATAATAATAATACTAGAAATATATGTTGTTATAATTTTTTCATGTGGGTTGAGATGGTATTATATTTTTTACAAACTCCAGCTAAGAAAAATCCATTTGGGTAATACAAAGCTGAGTTTGTGACTTTGTTGTGGCATTGTTTGCCTGATAGGTACAATGGAATTTTTGTGAGGTAAAATAAATCAATGCTGCAATGTAAAATTCAATGTGTGTGCATAGATATGTGTGTATATATATGTAGTGGAGGATTATGTGCCCCACTGATTTAAACTTCATTATGTAGGACAAACAAGCAATTCCAAAACACTTCCATATCACTATGGTGCCAAGGCTACAGATTTGAAATTATTGCTTCTTAGGGGATGCCTTAAGATTAGCCTAGTCTCTGTGCCTCATTAAAATGTTGAATGCCTCACAGCAGGTTAGGTGAAAAACTTTAAAACATCCAGAGAAGTGTGGATGTTTTTCTGAGCCAGTCTAAATGTGCCAGTAGGTTTCAGGCTTTGATTCAGTAATGTCATTATTTTAGACTTCTTTATGTGAACTTTTGTGCTCTGATCCTGGTAATAATCATCACATTATTTAAGCAGATTAATATTAATCAGATACATCAAGCACATTTTTCTTGGGTATATTATTCAGCCCTCTGCATGGAATCTGCACTTGTAAAATGTGCAGATCACTAAAGCTATTTAGGGAACTTGTGGTGTCAGCCCTGATGCTGGCACCTTTCTAATGAATCTGATGATTATTGAAGAGCTCTTGCAATGAGGAGGCGAGGGAGCAGGAGTATATACACGGCCAATCTCTGAAAGGGCTGTGCCACTGCTGCTTCCCTACCCCTGCTAACCCTCCTCTGCAGGCAGGGGTTGTTTTGTGCTAACGCTGTGTTTCTCTGCTTTCCTTGTTCCAGCCAGCCAAGCCAGGGACCTCTTATCAAAGATGCTGGTCATTGATCCAGCCAAGAGGATATCAGTAGATGAAGCCTTACAGCATCCATACATTAATGTCTGGTACGACCCAGCAGAGGTGGAGGCGGTGAGTGAGGCAATGCTCCTTCCTTCAGAATGCCAAACACAAATGGGATTTGGGGATTCCTGCTGCTTTACAGCAGCACCATAATGAGCATGCTGTAAAGAAACAATGCTGGGATGGTGGTGGTCTGGGGATTGATGTGAAATGAGATCTGTAGGAACAGGATATCTCTCTTTATTAGATTAACTGGTAATAGATGGAAGGGACAAAAACACTTTAAGCATATGAAACCATTTTCTGCTTTCTTCTAGAAAGGGTTTTGAATCCACTAGCTCACCTTTTTAGCTACAGAACTCAATCTGGCAAAAGATGAGATCTTTCTTTACAGAACTTTGCCTGTGGAAGACAGCAAACATCACTTTTTATATTTGCGTTCAAGGATATGTGTAGAGAGCAGGAGAATTAAGCAAAAAAATAGTTGGGATTCTGAAAAGAAGAAAAAAAGAAATCCTGAAATCAAAATTCAGAAAAATCTTAGCAGGACATAAATTCTTCCATAAAATGAAACAGGGGCTCATGTATTTTTCTGGGCTATGGTTCAATGTACAGTATCATGTACACTGTGTGCAAACAGAAATGGATTTTTTCTTCTAATCCTGTCATGCTCTAGACACCTCTCTGTAAGCCTTGGTGAGGCTGGTTTTAACAGGGATAAGTGCAATCTGTCAGCACTTCTGTGACATGGTATCAGAGGTATGGTATAAAGGGTATAGGTATAAATTCAAAGAGGTGCTCTGTAATACTCTGTGTGAAATGTATGGAAACAGGTCTAGAAATTTTATTTAGCCATCATAGGAAATGAAGACCTTGTAAAATTAAATCACTGCTGTTTAGTGATATGCTCCAGTTCAGTCTGTGTTCTGAAAGTGCAGTATACTTCAAAAGTAAATGGCATGTTCAAACCCCCATCAAATTTCCAGCACATGGGATTTTTTTCAGAGGATGTTATTTAAGAGTGCTTTATAGAGCTTCATTTTGCCAGTCTCATTTTCATAGGGAAGGTTAAATTGGAAGACTTTCTTTTCGCAATGAACAGTTTATTAAATTATAAATATCCATCTGTTCATGTGGACACACTTTCAGTGGTTAGCTATAAGTCATTTGCTAATTATTTTCTGGAGAAAAATTACCAAAAAAATATTTGTGGGGTATTGGTGGTTTTCTCTTCTTGCTCAGAAGAGTGTTCTGCAGCAACTACTCCACTGAGATATTTGCCCTGTTGTAGTTGCAGAAGAATTAGGATCAAATTCAGTAAATATTTCCTAATGCCATGCATTAAGCATGCCATGGGCAATGGGAAAATGACTCATCTCATGTATTTTTGTTATATCTTCCCAAATTTATAGCAGAGGTGGGACTTAGAAGACATCTAAAAACATCCAACGAATTAGCTGTTTGAGAGATACTTTTGCTCATTCACTTAATAATCTGATTCTGTGAATTTGACTATACTGAATAAAAGCACAGAAGTTATAATAGGGTACAACTGAACAAAGAAGTAGTATTTGAATGACATTTCAAAACCTAAAAATGTCCATGTGGCTCATTAATTTTGGATTTGCAGCATGATGAGGGTCTATGAGGCAACCCCGCTTTTTCACAGACTGCTCTGCAAATGTGCAGCAAGGGAACCTGACAAGAAAGCAGTGGGAAAATTAGTGACAGAGTTGTGCTTGGTCACTGGTATAGTGCTTAACTTCCCACTATTTTTCCTGTTTTTCCCACTGGGATTTAGAAGCCTGCAGTGTGTTGCATCTGCTCATGTTCACTGCACTCTTTTTTTTTTGGTAATACTTAATAAGCACTTTTACACAGAAGTCTTTCATCACGTAGCTAAAGGTTTGGTAGTGGGATATTTTGGAGGTTTTTAAGTTCTCATCCCATATTGTAACATGAGATAGGATTCCTCCCACCATCAGTAGTCCTGTACAGTAGGGATAACAGAAATGAGGACACAGAGGTATTAAACAAGATGACATCTTCTGCCAGTATAGTACTGGGGAGGGGGGAATTAGGTAACTTCTGCTGTCTTGTTAGATTCCTCCTTCTCCCCAGAAAATGGCTTCATCAGAAGCAGCCAGGCATCTGTTGCCCAGCATCCATTTCACTCAGTAGCAGGAGAGGACAGGTAACTGAAAGCATTTAATGTGACAGGAGTTTTGAAGTGAGCTGCTGCAATGTCATTAAATGTCAGCCTTTGCTGGAGTAGGCAATGCAGAGCACTGAAGCCAGCTCAGGGAATAAGCAGAGAATTTGGTGTCAAAGTTTAACCTGGAGGTAGCAACCCTCTGTGTCTGCTCAGATTTACAGCATTATAAATGTGAGGGAAACAGATAAAACAGCCCTACCCAGTTAAAAAGCAGACTAGTGAGACAGTTACAGTCCCTTTTTATAAGTCTATTATAAGTTTATGGTCTTTCAGAGACTGTGTGGGGGCAATAAAACTATGATGTCTCGTTCTAATGAGCAAACACTGTGCACAAATGGGAAGTGCTAGGAATGCAATACCCTTTCCTCTGAAATTAAACTCTTCTGTGCGGCCCTAAATGCCGAGTGTGATTCCCTGGCACAGAGAGGAAGACTGGCTGGTATTAGATGTGGGACCTGCTATTCACTAGCCACAGGAGGTTACTCAAACACTGCCGTGGCTCTCCCACAGAACTTCTGCATGGAACAAACCACAGCCAAAGCCCTCAACAGCTCTGGAACAGCATCATACTCACAGCTAGAAACAGGCACAGCTTTTGAGCTGTATGGATTTTGGATTTACAGGGAATTCTTATGTCTAACATAAAGAGTTTGCCACATTCTTTTAAGCACATGCAGTTTGCCACAGTAAGTCTGATAAGGAAGTCACAGTGTTCGGTTTTCCAGAGCATACACCATTGTTCTGAAATTATTTTGAATAGCATTACAGTTAAGATAATTTCTGTATTGAGCCAATGACAACTAGAATATGTGTTTTTAAAAAATATATGGCTTGTGTCGCATGGAATTCCCAAATATTGAAATCTGTTATCAATCTTCACACCTAATTTAAATGTAAGGAATCAAGAGTTCACAGGGCAAGAGTATTATTTACTAATATTACACAGGAAATCCATCGTAAAATCAGAATAGGAACTTACAGACCTTATTTCTCTGTTTTATTCTTTAGTTCAAGACTCTCCTGGAAGTCCTTATTTTTTGCAGAAACTGTCTCAGATCCACTTTTAAGCAAATATTATGCTTATTACTTTCATGTTAGGATATTTATCTATATAACAGCCTATGGATTATTACATGAATAAATGACACACATGATGCATTTTCTCCCTCGAATTTATCTTGTTCTATTTTTAAGAAAGAAGAGGTTTCCAGTATCTCTTGCCTCTACATGCAGACTACCCTGCTTATTGTAGATAATCTCACTATCTCCCTGATGACATATTAGCTTCTCTATTTTCCTGTCTGAAAATGCTGTGCTTGAGACTGTTTTCAATTACCCAGCTGCCTTTTTTTTCTGAAGGTTCTATACATTCTCACCCTTTACTGAGATGATTTGTGAGTAAATGCCAAATTTGGTATTTAATTTTTCATATCTACCCTAATGTTTATGCCTATTTGCAGAGCTCTGGGTTTTATTCCAAAATGATGAAATTGTGAAAAAAATTTGATTCCTACACATTGTTTTAGCAGAGTTAAATTCTTCCTTTTGTTATTGATATATTCAAAGAAACCATTCATGTCATACTGGATTCCATCTTGGAACCTTCTGAATGTATGTGTGATCTCATATTGATTCTTACTTGGGAAAACTTGTTCAATTTCATGGGAACAAATCTAGTAGCAAAATTTGTTGTAGATTATTATGTGATATTTTCTATTTACTGTTTTCAAAATGTGTCTTGAATTTTCCTGCACCTGCAGTTATTGTTATCTGATATGTGCATCCATTAGAAGAGAGATTTCTATGAAACAGAAAGATCAGGAGTAAAAAATATTCCTTTCAAGCATTTCTCTATGTTGACAGCATTTTACAGCAGTGATAGATTTTGTGGGGTTTTATTCAGTGTAACTCACATGGCTTTCATTCCTGGTTTTATTTTCATAGGATTTATATTTCACTGGAGTATTTCTGCATCTAGGACCATCCACAGGGGGCTGAGTTGGGAATTATCATTCATTTTGCTGTGCATGCCAATCCGTGTGTTACCTTCTATTAATGTGCTGCTGTTTCCAGTGTTGTTAATGAAAACAACTTGGTTTATGGTTCTCAGCCTGAGGTCCAGGACAGAAATTTCTCCTGTACAGCCTTAGCCCTGTACAAACTATCTGTGACCAGCTGTTAAATACAATTTTTAAATTAATTTCAAGGCTCATGGTTTATCAGAATTTAAAAAATTAAAAAATTTAAAAATCACATCTCATTTTACCTGTAAATTCTAAGCATCCAATGTGATGGAGAAGCACTTTGGAGAGCTCTGTGGCCTTGGCAAACACACTTCAAAGAAGGTGTCACCTTCACTGCATGACAAAAGCAAGGATGTCAGGTTGTGCATCTTATCTGCTGTTCTTTTCTCTTGCTCAGCTCTCTATAGATGTTGTCTATAGAAAGTCTTCGACGAGCTGCCACATTTTTTAGCTCTCAGTTACAGGGCTTGGTTTTCTCCTTAGAGATTGATGGAGTGCATCTGTTCTCTCACAAAAGAAATGTGCAGCTCTGCTTTGTGCACAAGCACAGACATTTCCTTTAGTCAACAACATCCATCCATTCATAGCTGATGGATTAGGGAAGATGAACACGGCTTCTG
Organism: Sturnus vulgaris; assembly: GCF_052056855.1. Lineage (NCBI taxonomy): Eukaryota > Metazoa > Chordata > Aves > Passeriformes > Sturnidae > Sturnus > Sturnus vulgaris. The sequence goes on from NC_142246.1 coordinate 59,934,008, forward strand.
CAAAAAATCTTTGTTAACATCAGTGAGGAGGAGTGGTTAGACAAGAAAGAGGAACTTCTTTTCTTCTTTTTCCTTTTTGAACCAAACGTTATCTTTTTCCAACTTGCTTGTTGTATCTTCAAGCTGTTCAGTCATCTGTGTGTAGCTGGGTAATTTTGACTCCTTCTGCATGGCATCCTTATGGTCAGAAACAGCTCAGTCTACAATTTCATTGATGCACATTACGTGTGGAGTTTTCCAAAAGCCTCTGCAGAAACTCCGAGGAACAAATGGGCCCAGAGTCATCTCTTCTTCCATATCCCTAGCTGAGATCATCCCTAGCCCACTGTGGAATCCCTTGGCAATAGAGGGTGAAATCCCAAGCACTTTGTAGATAGAGAGATGCCAGACCTCTGGTGCCAAGCACGCTGGTGTACTTGGGTTTGCACTGCAAAAATAAATATGTGAATGGTATCAGTAACACAATTTAGGTTGTAGCAAAACACCAAGGAATTTTTATATTCACTTGTTATGAGGATCTAAGCCATTTAACAAAATGTTTAATTTTGCACCATTAATTTTTGCATCCTCCAGTCTCTCTTTTATCTGCATTATCTTGCTAATTCCATCTCTGCCTTGTTGTGCTGCTCCACAGCTACTGCCCCAGACCCTGCAATTCTGGGAACAGATGCAGACTCAGGCCTTGCTCTGCCAAGCTTTCTAAAAACAGCTCATCCCAAGGTCTCCACTGTGCTGGCACTAGCTCTGCAGAGGCAGGGACAGACATGGCAGGATTTGCTCCAGTGTGAGCCTCAGCCCATTCCCTTTGCTTTCTAGCAGTGGCATACAAACCAACGTGTGTTGCTTTGGGAAAGTGGGAATACATCAGTTTCAACATATGTTTTGCTTTTTTCTCTAGTGAAAAGCTTCCCCTCTCTAGATATTGGAATAGTATTTAACAAATACAGTAGTCTCCTGCTGTTTATCTGACCACATAAACTCCCCATGTCTTTTATGTATTTTGGTTTTAGGTTTGTTTTCTGATTAGTCTTGCTTATTTGTTTGTTTGGGTTGCGCTTTTTTCTTTTATTATTTTTTCCCCCCAGAAAGAGACCTATGTGGATATTTTCTGTTGGGGTTTTTTTTGGTAATTTTAATTATGTCTGTCCAATGAATGTTCCATTTCATGGAAAAATATTTTGAAAATCAATTTGTAAAATGGAAAAGCCAAGACCAATTGAAACAACAGGGGGGTTTCTTAGTATCTACAAGAAAAAATGTAATTCATTCCTTTGCTTCCTCATGCAAAAATAGATTCTACTCTGTTATTGTTGCCAGTGCAACTGCTTGCAAATCAATCTGTTTTGGGGAGAAAATGGCTGCCTTAAACTGAAGCTAGATGCTGCCACCCATAGGATTGATCCACACCCTGCCTTGATTTAGTGCTACTTGAACTCTATACTTTTTCTGAGACTTAGAGAGTCGCAGAATCAACTAGGTTGGAAAAGACCTTGGAGATCATCAAGTCCAGCCTGTGACCTAGCACCATCTTATCAACTAAACCATGGCACTGAGTGCCACATCCAGTCTTTTTTTAAACACCTAAACAAAGTAAACTGTGTAACTCTCAGTTGGCATGTGAAATGTGAAGCATTTATAAGAATGCTTATAATACTGCAGCTGCATCCACATGGGAAGTTAATGGTTATGAACTCAGTCATTTCCTAAGATGTTTGGTTTAGGAAGCAAAGTCAGTTTTAGGCAAAGCTTTGCACCAAGACTAAAATCAGTGCCCAGAAGGACATGGGTATGGCAACTGCTCTGAATGTTCCATTGCTGTGACAATACTTGTATATTATCTTTAAAAACCTCCCATCCTCCCTCTTATTTTAGAAATTGTTCTTTTAAAAAAACACAAAACAAACAAGTTAGCAGAAAAGGGGTGGTCAGCCTGGAGGAGATTACAATCTATTGATAACAGTGTATTAAGCTTTGTGGCTCTCATAAGAATTCATGAGAATTGTGGGAAAATAAATTCCTGAAATAGTTTTGGTGTTCTCAGCTCATCTCTGTGCCTTGGATCAATGAAAAGGTGAGGACTCAGAGAATTTTGATGGGAAAGCTTCACTTCTCCCAGTGTGAAGAGCTGGCCTGGCCTCTCAGCAGAGCTCCACTCTGCTCTGTACAGGCTTTAGAGGTTACAGACTCTGCCTCTGTGAAGAGCAGGGCTTTATTCACGCTACTGTTCTGCTGAGTATTTGTTACCCTTGGCTCCCTCATGCCTGCCAAGAGCCATGTTTCATAGCTGCTGGTTCTGCTAACTCACAAGTAAAAAGTCTGCAATGTAAGCACTGGCAGAGCAGTGGAATGCTGTGCAGGTGCAGCTTCTGCCATCCTGCAGTGTGGGAAGGACAGTTTGGATGCTCTCCCTTGTTTGACTCCATAGAAAAATAGGAGCTCGGCAATGAGTGAGATTATTCTGGGCTCTCTCCCTGGAAAATGCCTTTGTTTCCAAGGTGCATTGATCTAGGCAATGATTGCTGCTAATTTTCTTGTTGCTTATTAGCCAATTACCCCAGCTTAAGATGTAGCTGAAATAAATTAGAAGAGAAATAAGCCAAAGAATCTGTGGTTGTGTGAATTGAGAACAGGTATGTGCGTCTGATCACTTGTTCCTTTTGATTCTGCAATTTGTGTTTGGGAATTAAAGTAGTGAAGGAATTTATCCTCTTATTTCTGTCTGGGGGAGAAATACAAGTTTTTCTACAGAAGGTGTAAAAAGAGTGTTAATACTTGGTAGAAGCAATTTTACCCCCACCTATGCTTTGTGCAGGCTTCTCCCTGAAGTTTTTAGAAAGCTGCTTTCAGGATACTCTTGTCCAACTTGGTTTGTCTGTTCTGTTTGCACCTGGCAGAGAAGAGGTGGTTCTGCCACTATGATTCAGCTGCAGCTCAGCCAAACACCTCCCCTGCTGCTCCTGTAAATTCCTAGCCCCTCAATTTTCTTGGTTTGGCCATGGCTGAGTGGCTGAGCTGGAGGAGTGGAGCTGAGCTTACTTTTCACACCCCACAGGTCAGCGGTGAGCATCACTTGTACTCTTGTAGCATCCAGCTCTCTGAGAGCACAGTCAGCAGGAGCACACAATCCCCACAGAGGCTGTGCTGATCTTGGTGGCATCAGCAAGGAATGGGAAGGGTTGCTATGCTGAATGAGAGAACAGCTGCACTGCTCTGGGACTCAGACTCTTACAGGGTTGTGTCTTACCTTGCTGATGTAAAACCTCTGGTACCCGTGCTGAGTCCTGGCACTCACTTTAATTCATGACATGTGTTTCCTCAGCATCTTCTCAGCTATGAGACCTGGCAATCCATGACTTCACCTAATTGCTTATCCTCAGCCCTGATACAAATATCACTCTGGGGGAAGTTCCCTTGTTTTCAGTGGACTTGTCCAGTCCGGCTATCATGTAATTTTCCTGGTCTGTATCATGTCACTGAGCCATTACTTTTTCAGTTGTATTTGTAGCATGCAAATGCCTTAATGAACTGATGGAGTTAGAGTCCTGAGAGAAAATTACTAAATTCTTATTAATTCAAGAAAACAGCTTGGTAAATACGCATTTAATAGGAGGATGCTTTGAAGGGGGAACAATGGCAAGTGCCCAAGATGGAAGTCAGAGGAAATATGTATGAGCAAGAGAAGTGCTGTGGATCTTGTTTCCATCTTCATTGGGTATTCTTACCTCAAATGCTGGAGCTTCTTGGTAGAAGGAAGGAGGGCAGAGTTTTCTGCCTTCCTTGGCTGCTGTATTTGGCAGCCAACATCAGGAGAGGAAATGAACACATGGCTTAGTTGCCCAATGAAAGGTGTTCAGACTCCCTAAAACTCTAGGTGCCTTTGTCTCAGTAAATTCCAGGATCTGCTGGTTCTCTGACATTCCCATCAACTAAAAGAAACACAGTATTAAAAAAAATAAACAAACAAAACAAAACAAAAAAAACCCCACACCATAGCAACAAAAAAAACTTTCCATCCAAAGTAAAGTAACTTAAAAATACGTATACTAGAAATTTTGGTAATTTGGAATATGGATTAGAAACTGTGGCAGGGAGACTCAGTTAAAAATTAGGGTTATTTTGGGAAGTCTGTATAGCAGCAAATGTAAAGAGCAACTTAAAAATTAATGTTAATGTTACTACAAATTAATCAAGACTGGTATTTGTTTGGCATTTTGACAGTAACACTCTGCTGGTACAAACAATTTGGGTGTGGATTTTCTGGGCTCAGTACAAGCACAATGACATTGAATAGAGAAGTATGTTGATTTCTTCTACAAAAAGAGTTGATTTCCAGAAGTGTTAATCCCCTCAATATTCAAATGTGTTTCAGATGTTTTTGCATGTACAGGATGGATTGCAAAGAGGGAGAGGAAAAATTATCTTTAATTAAGTAATTACTCCTAATTATTTGCAGTATAACAGACAATTGACTAAACAGCTGTGTTTCTTTCCTGCAGCCTCCTCCTCAGATATATGATAAACAGCTGGATGAAAGGGAACATACAATCGAGGAATGGAAAGGTAATTGCAGTTCAGAATTACACGGGAAGGGATATTTTAGTAGCAAAATGGCAAAAAACGTAGCAAAAAATATGAAAATGTTCTGAGGGCAATCATTATCTACATAGGTTAATGTTAACACAGGAAATGTGGGTTCCAGTGCTTCACTGAAATCTGATATAGAATACTGCTCAGCAGGGCAATGCATCAGAATTTTAGCCACAGTAAAAGGTGCTGTATTATTGTGCTGCTTCTCTTCTAGATAGTGCAGCATTAAACAATTCTCCTGCTCTAGTTGAATCCTATTTATCTCAGTTCTGCTCCAAAAGGAAACAGGAGAGGAGGGGAATGGAAGAGACAGGTCCTAGGTGGGTAGAGCAGTCAGACTTGGGAAGACAAGGCAGGGCAGGCTTTGGGAGCTCAGGCTACAGCAGGGTGTGGTAGCTGTTGTGTTCCTGACCACAGGCACTGGCCTCTGCCAGTAAGTGTCACAATTCTCTCTTCCAGAACTCATCTACAAAGAAGTAATGAATTCCGAAGAAAAGACTAAAAATGGAGTAGTAAAAGGACAGCCTTCTCCTTCAGGTACTCAGCCCCATTGAATAACTTTGCTGTATGTTCTGTGCTGGCAAAGAGAGAATGGACATTACTGAAGTGCTTAGGCTACACTTGCAGTTATGTAGGCTAATGAAGAAGTTTCTGTGAGATCCAGTGCTTCTAATGGGTTGACCTTTATTAATTGTACTCCAGTGTCATGTTTATAGAATACTTTAAAAAAGATCTTCTTGCTATTTGAGGGATAGCTGTGCTGGTATTGTCTGTGGTTACAGATTAATTCCTCTGAGTGTGGAGGTTTCTCTCACACTAGTATTGTCATACTGCTTATGGGTGGATAACTGAACCAAAACTTTGCTAGTTGAAACAAGCAAAATTGGTGATTTTAGCACACATTAATGTGCTGGACACACAACACTGCACACCTGCCCCATTTAGCTGTCTGGTACTAATCTGGAAGTCTGTCCTCTCAGAAGTCCAGTCACATTAGAACAGCTGGCTGAAAAGGTTTGATGACACTTCAGTGAAAAGGGAAAGTTGTCTTCAACTTTCTTCAACTTTCTTCAACTTCAACTTTCTTAAACTTCAACTTTAAGAGTCTTCAACTGACTCTTAAAGTCCCGTCACACAAAAAAATCACAACTAAATGCTTTCTGAGTAAAATTCACATCAGCAGTCTTTTCACAGAAATGCAAACTGTTACTGTCAGTACACAGAAATACATATTTGTGAAGGTTCAGCTTCACTGGCAAATTTGAAGTGCCCAGATTTTGAGCACAATGTTCCAGCAGTATTTACAAGTAAAACTGCCTTTCCTCAAAGTATAATCATTTAACTCTCTGCATATTTTCAGAGAGGTTTTTCTTGCACTCTCATTTTTCACTAGCTGCTGAGCCAAGGTAATGTTAGAACAAGAAGGCATCACTAGTAACTGACAGGACAAGGGAAAACATGGCAATAATGGAGGGAGTTAATAAAGTGTTGGGTGGTGATGTTGGAGCACAAGCACTGCACCTGGATTTTGACATGGATGAAGTAATATATTGGAAACAATCCACTGTGTTCTTGCCAAGTAGCAAACAAAGAACAGAACTTGCAGATTTAATTTACCATCTATGGTGCCACCACTGAAAAGAAATCTGGAGCCCTAAAAATTATCTGATAAATCCTCATTCTTATTTTTCTCTCCCTTGCAGAATTGTGGTTGCAGGTTGATTTATGATCAAGAAACACTGTTGTTGTTTGTTTCAGGAATTAACTACCATGGGATTTCTTTATCTATTTCATATCCTGGTTTTGCTATATGGAAGGTTTTTATTGTTTATGTAAAACATTTTCAAACATACAAGATTGTCATTTTTTACCTACTATTTCCTTTGCTGTTTTCCTTTGACTGTTCTTTGAATGTTAGGCACCAATAAGTTCAGAAAAACTGCTCTCAGATGAGGCTATTTCATGAAATAGTAGATTTCCTGTTTTTCTTCACTTTGTGTGCCTGACTTAAATCCTCAGCTGAATGCAATAATGGAACGAAGAGGTAAAACACCAGTTCTGAGCATAGGGAAAATGAGAGTGACTCTACTCATTGGCTGATGTTCTTGGCAAGAATTCAGAAAGCTGAGATTTAGAGCTCTATCAATAATCATAGCAAGCAAGCTGGAGATTAGTTTCCATGATTACTTGATCACAGTTTTAGGGGAGACTGCTGAAGCTGACAGCACCAGGGATAATAATTGCCCACTGATGGAGCCACTTAGAGTGCCTAAGGTATCAGGGTGTCAATCTCTTGTTCTGTGAACAATTGGTTAGTACAACATATCAGCTTGGAAACTCACGTACCTGCCCCTCATGCTTATGTTCAATGAACAAAATCAGCAGTGTCAAAAATTGTTCCCAGCAGAGGCTACTTCTGCCTGTCCAAAAAAAGTGTTTCTGTTAATATCAAACAGCAGCATTAAAAAAAAAAAAGTTTAGTACAAAGCTGTAGATTATTTAAACTTAAGTTCTGCCCATGCCATCTAACCTCCTCTCTCCCTCTCCCCCAGCCTTCACTACCCAGCTGTAGTTTCATACATAACAGTTTCAACTGTATTGTCCTTTCTGGGTACGGAATATAGTAAATACACAGATCTTAGTGCAGCTTATTTTTAGCCTTCTCTTTGTAGGTGAAAATGGATCTTTTATTCTTCCTTTCCTGGCTTTTACTTGCTGTCTGATTTGCCATCATCCAGGAGCTACTGGGCACCTTTACCAGCCCTCTTCTGTCATGTGCAGACTCTAAATTAAGCAGCTGATGGACTTGCCAAGCACTGCGACACTCGATACCAAGAGTTGCTATTTACACAATTTATCAGAAGCCGAGCAGATCCCCTAGGAAGACACTGGGCTTTTTTGGCAACTGCAAAAGCTGCAGTTCTCCTTTCAGTTTTTTTACCCCCAAATCTGTACCACTTCACAGCTGAAGTCTCAGAGGCGTGTCCATTGGTGCTGTTTAATAGCTCTTCCTAGCAGCCCTCTGAGGAAGGAATCCCTTCTTTACAGCACACAAGCTGATGTGCGCTTTAAAAGAGAAGCTGTAAAGGCAAGAGCAGAGCCACGAACAGATCCCAGGAGCTGTTTCTCACCTGCTCTAACCTTAAGCACTTTTCCTCAATCCTGCAGCCTGCAGTGAGAAGCTTCCTGCCAAACAACTTCATAAACGGGGCTCTTTTTCTCTTTTGAGTGCAGCTCTGTCGTATCTGCCCTGTCTCACCTGGCACACATCCCTCCTGGAGCAAGCTGCTGAAGCACCAGGCAGGTGCTGAGCACAGCAAATGGAGCATTCCTTACTGGCTGGGACAGCTTTCTTTGGGCTTCTGAGTGTTATTGCCCAGGTGCTGCTTTGTGCCGCTGAGCTCTTTAATTGTCATTGGGGTTTCACGTGGTTTCATTCGTTTTTGTGGATACTCTGAGAGTCTGGATGCTTTGGGACTGCAGCAGCAGCTATCACATCCGTGTGTTGTGTCATGTGGAATTGTGCTGAAAGCTAGGAATAGCCATAAAAATGCAATTTCCAGAAACTCACTGATACTTGCTGAGAAGAGCATAGCAGAGTTTATTGAATTCAGTGGTGCTGAATCAGGCAGAGTGTAACAAAGTCTTCACCTGTACAATTTCTGCAGCTATTTCTTCAGTTCTTTTGCCTAGCTAAGTTGAGTGCACATTCATCAAAGAAAGCTGCACAGCAACAGTTGATTGAACTTACTGGAATTCTTTCCTTTTGATTCTTGGGATAGTATCCGTGGCTTAATGGCAGGCTTCTGCTCAGCATGGTAAACATTTAGAAAGGTAATATATTGTTTAGTCACTGATATAAATTAATTCACTCATATTTTGACTACACATAAATGAACTTGACTGATTAGTATTTTCATAAAATGCCACATGACTAAACAACATGTAAACATGAAGTAGCAGTATTGTATTGGATGATGAGGTACATGTAAATAACCCTTTGAAAAACACATTCTGTGGCAGAGAGGATGGAAGATTGCTGTCTGCAGTCACCAGTCAGACTTCATTGAGATTGTTCTGTCTTTTTGTACCACTTAAAAAATCAACTATTTTATTTTCCAAATGTATCAGGAAAGTAAATTAATTTAAAGTTGGTTCTGATGCCATAATGTACTACTAGAACAGCAAAAAGCAGTTCCCATCTGGAGCTCTAAATGGGAGCATATCTGTCTCTGTTTTGTGCATATTTACAGTGGTTGTGTATAAAGGGAAGAAAAAGTTGAGGAACATAGAATAAAATAGTGGTTGGAGGTGTAGTACGATGGCTTATCTTCTCAAAGTAAGGCTTTTGTTGCAAACTGAAAAGTAACAAAAATAATTTCCTTTTGCCCATAGCAGCATGTATTTTGCCTAGGCTGTAGAGATAACTTTTAATCTCTATATTAGGAATATATGAGTTGTGTAGTTTTACTAGAATGATAGATGTTTGTTTCCAGCCTTTTGATGGAAATGAAAGTCTGTGAAAGTTGGCTGAGCACACTTTTCAGACTGAAGAATGAAATGGCATCTATCTGCAGAACAAAGACCTGTATCACCTGCCTAGCTGTAATTTCCAGCTTTGCAAGATCATACAAAATTATTCATTTTATTGTCATGAATATTTAATGAAATTAATGTATCTCTCTCAAACTGAAGACAGTGATAATTTTGGTATATAGAGCACAAAAAAACCATCGCCTGAAAGTTCAGTAGAAAAAAAAATACCAATCAAACAGGTTTTTGCTACTCTGAGAACTTTAGTTTGAGCTGAGGTTAACGAGCAGTAACAGTTGAGCAGTCATAGGTGCACAATAAATGCATTCTTTACATGGCTCTGTATTTGTCATTCAGTTGTCTGAATTTATCAGACAGATAATTTCTGATAATATTCATGTGATAAATTTTCAGTTGCATTAATGATAATCTCAGGAAGGTTCATTCTTCATTTCATAAAGTCAAAGTGATTTTTTGTGTAACATCTGGTACCATTATCATTTTAGAGATGCAAGGTAAGCTTGGAGGTACAAAAATACAGTCACAGCTGAAATCCTGGGCTTAGTCACCTAATCCTTAGCTAAGAGAAAGAAACCACTCTGCATTTCCACGGGGTGATTTGATCCCACCCACTCTATTAGACTGCCACTAAGAAAACTGGAATTTTATGAGAAGAATATGGAGGAATAGGTGGGGCCCGTTTTTGTTTTGATCACACACTGTATGATCCTGGCATGCCTCTGACTGTTGGGTGTTTTGGAACTCCAAGCAGGCTAGAATGAAGTGGGGTGACAAACAGTGTACAAGCTACGACTTTTCAAGGCAGACTAGTGAGGGACAGAACTTCCTGCAAAGATATTTAATATTATCCAATGTCTGAAGTTTGTATGGCCCGTTTTCTGCTGAGGTTTGCCAATATATATAATTTATTGCATAAAATGGTCTGTGTACCACCAGGTCAGCCCCTTTTGCTTTTTAACGCGTGACGCCTTCGGGGGTTTCGGGTTTAATCACGCCGGTGTTCGTTTTCGTAGCACAGGTGCAGCAGTGAACAGCAGTGAGAGCCTCCCTCCATCCTCATCTGTCAACGACATCTCATCCATGTCCACGGATCAAACCCTGGCGTCTGACACGGACAGCAGCCTGGAAGCTTCTGCGGGACCCCTCGGTTGTTGCAGGTGACTAGCCGCCTGCCTGCGAAACCCAGCGTTCTTCAGAGGATGATGGAACCTAGGAGGGAAACAGTTATGGGAGCTAAGAGATGAAAAGAAAGAGAAATAAAACACAAAGATTTAAGCGAAACAAAGAAACAAACAAACAAACAAAAAAATTCTTTTCAGCCTGCTTCTCCTACAGAGTTATGTAATGCAGCTAAGCTCAAGTGTGTATTTAACTTATAGTTGCTCTGCTTTGGTCTTCTTCCAGTGATGCTTACTGGGGGGGAAAAGGAAAAAAGGAACTGAAACAAATCCTTTTTTTACCCCCCTCCCCACAAGATGTAAAATGAATGGCTGCAAAACCAGCAACCTGCAACTGTCTTTTTCACACTGGCATGACAAGGTGTGCAGTAGCCACTCTCCACCCTACGAGTGTGTGTCTGCCTTCACTCTCTGTCCTGCCCAGTGAGGCAGGCAGGGGTCTCCATGCATTTTTCCTCACACACAAACAGCACACACACACACACACACACGTGCCAACAGAATCCTGGCAGTGCATGCAGCTGTGTGCCTGCACATCTGCACAGGCACTTAGTGTGCACTCCACAACTATAAATGGCCCATTCCAGGCGGACTGCTTAACTACATTTGGGATCTTAGAATACATATTCTATCTGTTTGCTCATTGATGAGGTTGCATATACTGGATGAGGACTTGTGGAAGTGTAAATAACCACATAGAACTGTGGCTCCCTCAGACACTTGAAGATGTAGCACCAAATTTCTGCTGAGAGTTGTATATATATTTTGAAATAATAACCAGTTTTACTGAAAGAAGAAGCCTCAGAGCTTCATAGAAAAATGCTAGTTTGTGAATGTTAAGACTTGTTGTTCTGATTTTTAGAGCAGATATGCCAAGATAAGACTGGGTTAGAAGGAAGCACATGTATCTTTGCAAGCTACAGGGAACAAGAATGAAGGGATTTTATGCATGTCTAAGCCCAGAAAGGTCTCAGTAAGCAAGTTTTTTTCTGTCAATATTAAGTGAGTTATCATCTTAGGTCATAGGCTCGCTATTTTGAAGTACATGTATGTTTGTAAATTAGAGGGTATGACAGCATTGGGGGATGAGCAGGCTATGATCAAAAATACATGCACCAACTTGTTTTTATTTTATGTCTAGATCGTTATTAGGTTAGCTAGAGAAAGGATATTTGAAGCCCACTCCCTCTCAGTGTGTGTTTGCAGCTTGGAGGTTGTTTTCCCTTTTCATCATTCCCTTGCAGGCACTTCTGCTACTCAGAGAACAGGCATTCACTGGGTGCTTTTGGCTGTTCATTTCCTCGTGACAAATCATTGGGCTCCCCAGGAAGTTTTAGCGTCTGTGTTACATGGAAAAAAACCACAGAGTGCATGGGTCTAGTTTTCCTGTATTCTAACAGCCAAGGGTCATCAGAGGTCAATCAGCTCGTGAGCTGGCCTGGAAGGGCTGCAGCCAGGGGTCTTGGGCATTTTGGATAAGTTCTGAAGAACCCAACAGTGACTGAAAATCAAATTGAATTTTCCAGGTAATAAAGCAGAAGATTTCCCGTGGTAAGTATCAGGAAGTGTTTTTAGTAGAGTGACGAAATTCCACACAGAATTTCAGAACAACCAAATGTTTTTCCAGCCGAAACAGCAATTGACATTTTCCACTGCGAGGTCATCATTATCTGAGTTGGAAATTAACTAAAATCCAAGTCATCTGTCCTTTTACCAAAATATGCCATCTAAACTGAAATGAGCTAAATCCTACTCTAATGCTTTTGCAAGTGCCAGAGAGAGAAACTATTTAGACTATGTTAGTGGATATTTTAAATTCACTAATTCTTTTGTATTCAAAACTCTACCAAAATAGGATTGTTCCATTGGGTGGCTTACAAGTCTGCCATTCTGTGTTAGGAAAAAAGATTGGTATCAAGTCAGATTTTGTTCAAAGGGACGAAAGGAAAGAAAAAAACTTCTCTCCAGGGTGGGGAGGAGGGGAGATAAAAATTAAGAGGATGCAAAATAAAATCACACTTGGTAAGTCAGAGCTGTATCAGAATTGCTGTAGGAAGTGGGGGTCTTTCCCTGGTTATATTTTTGGTAGATTTTTATCAAATTGTTTTTGAGAATAAAATTAGGTTGTTAATGTTTGAAAAACTCAGAGCAGTAATTTTAAAAGCAATAATTTACTACTGCTAAATATATTTAGCAATATTCTCTCTTAAGCCATGAAACATCAGGTCATTATTGAGTGATGTAACTCTCACTCCAAAGCCAATGATCATAAAAGTATTGAAAGGTTAACAGCAAAGCTCTGTAGGTATGTAGGCAATAACACCAAGGGTGACTTCTTAGCAATAATTAAATATATCACCTCCAGATTTAATTCACCATAGATACATATTAATACTATTCAGGTAACTAGTATCTACTTTACATTCCTCAGTGTGCACCATTTGGGTGTGTTACTTAAACAAAACTAAGTCTCATCGAGGCAAAACTGCAAAAATATCACCAGTGTAGACTGTAGAAACTTGGAGCAATCCCATTTCATTGCCAGGGATATTATGGAGACGTGGCATAGGCAATAGCAGAGAATACATTTATAGCAGATAAAGGAGACTTGCAGACCTCCCATGTTTCATCTCTTGAAGGCAAATCTGTGCTCTTAGTCCCATGGCATAATTCAGTCCTGTTTGGGTTCATGAGTGCAGGGTGGAGAAGCAGTCACCAGACAAGGTGCTGAATGGACTCACAACACAGGAGTTGCATAATCAGCTTTATTCCCTGATTCTGCTAAGCACCAGAGCTTGATCAAACATATCATGGAGACTGTAGGATGCTTACCAAAATTTAACTAGCGTGTGCTTTTGTCCTTTGCTCAGCAGTGATGGACATCAGCATGTGCTTAAGTGCCTTGCTGAAATGGGGCCTGAAAGAATTACTGCATCTCTTTTTTCCTCAAATTAGTCTCCTTCATGAGAAGCTCTGTCTGGGGGAGGAGACTTGGAGCTGTCCACATTGGACACTAGAAAAGAAAAGCCATGGATGAAGAAAAGCATTAGTTCTTTACAATTCTGGTCCTTGTATGTCCAAACTGAAGTAGTGACCATCAAGCAGGAATAGCATCCTTTGTTTTGCTTTGTGCCAGGAATTCAGTGCTGTCGGCTGATACCTTACAATAACACATGTACTCTTGAAGAAAGGATTGTAGTGTTGATGTTCTGAGGCTGTTTTAAGGGAAACCACTTTTTTTTTCCCGATTCTAGAAGTTTTGATAATGCCCTCTTAAAGTCTGTTCCCCTTTATTCCAAAATTTTGTTCAGCTTGATAATGATAGATGTTCTCCTTAATTTTGCTATTGATCTTTTAAACCTTCTTCTGCTTAACATGTTACTAAACATAGTACTTTGGCAACAATTTTCACTTAATTCTCTGAGGTCTGCTGTTGTAAGCATTATAGCCACCACTGCGGAAGTGAAGGAAATTGGGAAGCCAAAGATCTATGACAGATGTTCCAAGGTATTTAGGCACCAAAGGGGCAATCAGAGAGCCTGTGCCAGAAATGGCATAACCTACATCATCCTGAATGGCAGCTGGACTCCTTGGCATTTCAGAAAATACGCCTAAGAGCCTCTTGGTATCATAAGTGCCTCAATACCCAAGGAAATTCAGTCCCAGGTGGCTCACCTAAGTCATGTATGTAGGCATCAGCAGGGTGAGATGGCACGAGCATTGTCTGTCAGTGGCTGCTCAGAGCACTAGCTGCATTGAGATAGTAGAGAGGAAAGTTGCTGCAAAACATCCCAGGTTATTTTTCAGATGGAGAACTTTGGGGTAGTACGAGGAAAAAAAAATTAGTAAGTCAGAACAGCTCTTAAAAGACCCTCCCTCCACTTTCCTTCTCACTGCTGAGTTTAAGCAAGGATGAGGCATTGATTTATTGCAAGTTGATGCAAGGTTATGTATGTTTTTAATCCAAAATTTTTGGTAATTTCTGAAAACAGTCTTCAGATGCTGACTTGGTAGCTGCAATAGCATTTTGTGAGTTTTGACTATATTCCATTACAGTGTATCTTCAGAGAGTTCAGATATTTGAGTTGATCACTGTGATTCATGCAAATTGTATTGTGGTTGATATTCCCTTCACCTATCTAGAATTCCATGGCACAAATAGATCCATGAATCATAATAAGACTTAAATTGGAGTGCAAGTATGGTAGTGTGTCAAAAAAAACCCCACAAAAAACCCTCAAACCACAAAGCTACGGAAAGCCTGACCAGGTTTTCTAAGCCCTAATGCACTGATGGTTTTCCTCTGGAAATCACCAGTTCCTGCACAGCATTGGCCTCCCAAGATTACACGAGACAGATAATCATGTCACTCTGTCACTCTTCCAAATTTATATGCAATTTGGTTCATATATACTCCTTTATCTTCATATATATAGCTTTACTTTCTAATTCTGGGGTAACAATACTGAAGAAATTAGACCTGTTGCAGTGCCTTTGGGGAATTTCCCAAAGTAGTACTATTTAACTGATTTGGATTGTATTCTAAATTTTTCAGTGAGCACCAGTGATTTCTCTTCCACCAATTTATTTTCTCATGAAAAATATGCTAATAGTAATTTTTAGAACTGCTTGAGAGAATCACTTTTGGAAAATCTCCCAATTTTTTTATTAAAATGTTTTGAATATCCTGGAATTATTGCAAAATGGAATTGGAATATTTTAATTCAAAATAATTTCTAGTAACCAATGCTAGTTTATATATATTGCAAGCTTCACAGTAGTTCAAAGGATCAAAAACTATTTCAGTTTCAGATCTATTTATTTCTATTCAGATCTATTTATATTTCTTCCCTCATTCTTATTGAGAGTTTAAAATTTTGTGTGAATTCAAACATGAAAAAACAGACTTTAAAAGGCATTTTGCAACAAACTGTGCTTCCAGGGAGAGCAATATGAAAGAAAACTTGCAGGGAGCAGTTAGATTTGTTTTAAAAGTCTGAGTAGTGGTTCAATTTATGTTTAGGCTTTTCTTTTTCTTTGCTTCTGTATTTGTGTGTAGGGAAGAGAGGGTGTACATATGGATTTTTAGAACCTCTGTTTCACTCGTGCTTGATCCAAGTTCCCGGTGTGGATAAAGAGAGGAATTGTAACATAATCACACATCTTCAAGAATCTGATGGCTGTGCTTATTTGAACTTCCACCACTTTACAAAGGACACAGTTAACTAATTGCAAGCTCAAGGTGATCTTTTTCACACAAAAACACACACACACACAAAAGAAAATCACTGTGCAGTAGGTTTAAATATTACATGAATATGTAATTGTCTTAATTAGTAAGATGCTTGAGGTATGCAGGGGAATGGTGAATGTGTCATCTTCACCAATGAGCTGGAAAACCGACCTGTCCAGTGGAATTTAGTGGAATCTGCTTAGTGTATTAGGAACTTGCCAGTGTGGCCTGATCTTTCGTTCATTTTTGTTCTTGGTTTGGCCTTTTTAATCAACTATTGATTGCAAGAAGTGAAATGTTTAACTTAATGCATGTTCAGGCTCATTGGCCAATGGCAAGTTTGAGTTTCAAAGAGGGTGTGATTTGACAAAAGAATGTTGAAAAACTTCAACTGAGGCTAATGGTGCCTTTTTACCTGAGAGGGAAAAGCTGAAAAGCACATATTGAAGGAAGACACAGTCAATTTGGGAAATAAATGTATCCTTACCATGCTTATCATTTCAGACAGGTCTCTTTTGCTAATTTTCACTGAACAGGGCCATTCTTGTCTTCTGGAAAGCAAGATATTTATAATGTAAATAGTTGTATGGATTTATTTTTTTCCTTCCTCTGTAACTAATATGTAATAATTCAACATGCTATTTCTGTTAAAAACTTTTACAATAAGGCTTCTGTTTGCCTAAATATGGTTGACCTCTGACCTTCTCCTGAGTCAGTCATGTGCTGATAAAGGAGGGTGCTGGAAGTTTCAGTGTACATATAGAATCATGTATATTTAGGAAATTGGGTAAGTGGGACTTATGGCCAGTATACATTAAGCCACAACAGTAACAAAGCTCCAGATCTTAACTAGCAAAAACAACTGTTCACCTTGCCATGTCCATCCTGTAATAAGATCTAAGTTGCACCTGCCTGTAGTTCTGCATGATCAGACTTCAAAGTATAACTAACAAGATCTGTTATGTATCAGTGTTGATAAACGTAGATGTAAACAAGAAAAAAAACAAAACTAAAAAAAAAAAAGGAAAAAAAAAAGAAAAATAAAAGAAAAATTAAATAACTTGACCAACAAAAGAAAATCAACAACAGCAACAGCTCAGTATCAAGACTGGAAGATGAGACATGTCTGATTTTGTTGCACAGTTATAACTGAAAAGAACAACCGGTGTCAGTCAGCATAAATGGACTACAGTAAGACATTTGTTAAGGAACCAACATTATTTCCATACTGTTTTGTTCTTACCCTGTTTACTCTGAGCATCTGTTGTTCCCTGTGTGTGGCACAGGGGAGAGCAGGGCCTCGGTGATCAGTGTTTTATGGGTCAATGTCGCATTAATGATTTCCGATTTCTGTTTGTTTAGCAATTACTGAACGAAGATGGGACTCTCATGTTCTCCCATGTGTCAAAAGGAATCCTGTCAGAGCTTCCTCATGAGGATACTCTTCTCACTGCTGTCCTGACTCCTGTCTGTTGAATGACTTTGCAGTGTTCCCAGGGAAGAGCACAAGGCAGCAGAGCGAGGGCTCCACTGCAGGCGCCTTGTGCTTTCACGGGGGCTCAAAGTCACTCAGGGACAGGACTCAAATTGAAATATGGTATGTACTCTATGCATGACGCCTATACTACACCTTTATGACCTTATAGTGGTAAAACTGATGATCTTAACAGATGTGGATTTGGACCATCTTTTTTTTTTTTTTTTTTTGGAGGGAAACTGTCCTTATCCCACAAACCACTCGCTCCGATCCAGAGCAGCTAAATGGAAGTTAAAGAGGTGCAAGGGCCTTCTTGGGACTGTGCCCATGGGTGAATTTCATGCTGTTTGAATGTGATCTTGCCAAAAAGCCTGTACGTCTAGCAGGGGAGACTGTGACTGTCCTATAAGGAGTGTTTGTGTTGTTTACTTTAAAACAAGCTTTGCTAATTAAAGTAGTGTATTCCGGAGTCTATTTGAATGGCATGAAGGGTATCAATGAAGAAGGTGGAAAGAATGCTCCTACAGCTCTCCTGGCTTCTTGTTTCTTTTCCTTCAGCCCTTTCTAGGAGACACAGATAAAGCAGTAAACACATGGACGCTCCCAGGGTTTCTGAATTCAGTGCTGCTTTGGGTGGGCTTTATCTAAGAAGCATCTACAGCACTACAGAAATGTAAAGGTATCTTAAGACATACGAGACTCAGACATTTTGTCTTTGAGTACCTTTGGAGTCTATTCCTCTGGCTGACTGCCTAAGAATATTGGAGGGGGTGGGGGAAATGTTGTTCTAACACAACTGGTCAGAATGAACAAAAGCTGCCAAGTAAAACCTAGTCCCTCTCCCAGCTATTTGCCCATTAAAAAATGTGAACCAAAATCAAGCCAATGACAACAAACCCAGAAGAAAAACAAAAAAACCCCAAAACTTCCCTAAACTCCGATAACAATTGCAGAGTTACTGTTTGGAGACTGATTTTTCACAAATTTAAACACATTTCACTCTAGATGAAAAAAAGAAAGAATAGGAGAGAGATGCTATCATTTGGAAAACATTGCTGATTTTTCAATTCTTGCACAAGCTAGCTATGTCCGTAACATTTCCAAGCAAGTCAAACCATAATGCACCAAAGATGTTTTTATATTTGGTTTTTTCATGTGTAGAGATGAAAATTAAAATCCCAAACAGCTTTCTGCCAAAACAATTTGAAGGCAGGAGCAGCAGAAAAGGATGAATTAAAGCACTTCGTAAGAACTGTAAGGAAAGAAATTCCTACAGCTGTTGGTACTTGAATGTTGTTTCAAGCCTACTATGCACAGTAGTATTCTTGTTCTGACTTGCTCTTCTTCTCCCAGTTCACATGTGCAGAGATTGGCCAAGCTACACCACCTAATAGAAACCTCTGATTTGCAATGGCTGGGGAATTTTGGCCCTGTAATTCTTGCTGCAAAATGGGGGGAGACCCCATTTCATATAGGGACCAGCTTTTTTATTTTACTGGGTACCCTTTGAAACAATTGAAGGGTCGGTCATCTTCTTTTGAGAGGTTTGCCCTTTTCAGGAGGCGCAACTTTTACAGCCACATTTCAGTGATTTATACATCCTTGAATCCAGATGTGGAGCTGTGATTGAGCTCCCCACAAGCTCGTGTGCTGGCCCGGACACCCCCCAGGCCATGGAATATCGGTGTGGAAGGAGATCAGAGTGCCTCTGCTAACCCCCCTCCCTCTGTGCTTGAGGCAAACCAAGGGGATGAAGGTCAGTGGCCAGCCCTGATGTGGGTGATGAACATTCCCCCTGTGCTGTGCAGCCCCTTTGGGCTCACTGATTGCAGCCCACGGTGCCATCACGGTGACTGGGACTGGATGTGTCACCTGCACGTGGCACTTCCCTGCTGGTTTGATGGCAGAGGTGGAGTTCTGCTTCTCCTGTGGAACCCCCTGCTGAAGGCTGTTCGGTTTCTTATGGTTTCTATGTGCTGATGCTCAGAAAGAAATGATTCTCCATCCACTGCTCTCTTCAAGTACAGACAGAGACTTCTGTCATGCTGTCCCAGCCCCTCTGTTAATGGCATAGCTTAGAGCCTGAATTGCAAAACTGCTCAGCCTCCAAGAAAATGTGATTACCTACACAATGGAAAAAGCCAGGGAGAAAGTTTAGCTGGTAAATTAATTCCAATTTCCTAATGTATTTGTGTCATTTTGAAATTGGCTGCTGGGAAGAAGTGTTGTTTGTCTCCTCATGCTTCCATATGATGTTCTGCCCCATTCCAGGAGCACTTATATATGAAATAGGAATTAGGGTCCTGGATAAAATAGCTCTCTTTCTGAATATGTCTATTTAATGGATACATTGGGGCTTTTGTTAAGTCCCGTTATGGGGAATGGTTGATTGTTGCTGTCTGGAAGATTTTAGCCTTTCTTGCATCATAAGCCTGATACTAACAATGGGGACATTTAGCATTCCTTCAGGCTAAATTTAAAATGTGTGAAGTTATTCCCTACTCTACTCCACATCTACCAGTGGAAAATGAAGGAAATTATTTTTGATACTTACAAACCCATGAGGAAGAAATTACAAAGAAGTAGCCAATGCAACAAAATACCCTTTCTATTTTCCAGAACAGTTAATAGCTTAAGGTGTAGATGAGGTAAAAAGCTGTGCAAAGACCCCTTTTTGGTGTTAATGCCAACTAGGTAAAGACATGCCTAATGTTACAAGATTAAGCTGATAGTAATTAACAAATTGATGGCAGATCTTATAAAAATGTCTTTGAATCTTGATTTGCCATCAACAGATGTTCAGAAAGATTACCTCTGGAATTCTTTGCCTTGGAAGATACATTTATGCCTATGCTTTGATGGGTTTGTCCTCAGCATTCTCTAGATGATATTCCTGCTCTTGGAATAATCTTATCTTTTCAGTTCAGTTACATCATCTTAGAAGGAAAAGGATATGTTTTGAGTGTATCATCAGAATGCTCAATCACAGTTAGAATAAGTGTTCATTTTTTTTTGTTTTCTTATTTTTTTTCACTATGAATAATTATCCAAGGTGCCCTAATAGTGAAAATCTTGGTGGTATCTCAGCATAGGGTGCTGTTAAATGTGCCTACCCCACATCTGCTTTCCATGGAGCAGTTAGAATGTCAGGGAAAATTTGTGGATATGGGTGTTCAGGGGGAATGAAGACTCTTTCTTAATGTCAGCCTCAATTCAGGCTTAACAGGTTCGAACACAGATAAATTCAGAGCATGGGCAAAAAGCTTTCTTTAGTAAAATTGTAAGTACTGTAGGGTCCAGCACGTCATTGAGGAGATGAAAGGATGAAGCTCTGGTTTTAAATCAAAAAGCATTATGAGAAATAGTCCAGGAATCAAACCTAATGTCTGAATACCACTGATTTCAGAGTTCCAAGCAGTCAGAACATTGTCCAAATTAATTTTCAAAAGCCTAACGCCATGTCACAGAAAGTGCACCTATGTTCTCAAAGCAAGAGTACTCTGAGGGCTTTCTGCAATGCTAGTTAGTTGAAGAATTATTATGATTCTTTACATAAAGGAAAACACTAATTTTTGGCAGAGTGTTCCCATGTTTTTCATCAGAAAGAAGAAAAGTAACATCTTGAACAGCACTGCAACACAAGACCACGCTGCTGACTGCAGGTGGGTCGGTGGGACCATGCTGGTCAAGTTTCAGCACTGTTGTACTCATCAGTTTTAGCTTTCTGATATTTTGTCACAAGCTCAAGAGAGGGTTGGTGGACACAACAAATTACAGCATGCATTGTTAAAATAATTCATCTGCCAACATAGTCATGTGATTTCTGAAATACATGAAGGCTGTTTCAATCTCTCTTCTTGGCCATAATTATGAGCATGAACAAAATGACAGGATGGCACCAAGCCGTCCATCACTTTAAGTGTTGGATTTCTGAGCAGTTATCACACACAGGTGTGCTGCAAAAAATTTACTACACTGTTGTGTGACACTAAATCCAGCAGGACTGTGACTGTACTTCAAGGTTGCAGTGTTACAACTAATTCACAGGAGCATTCAGCAACTGGGGAGGGAGAAAACAATTTAAAAATCAGAATGTGCAGGGTTACTGAAGGAAGACAACCAGCCTGATGGTCCCAACTTCTGCTCTGTGTTAGATCAGATCCCTCATCTCAGGTTAGTGTTGCACTCCTCTTGCTCCTCTGAATGTGGTATTGCACAGCTATAGCAACAGAGCAGCCTTGGAATTTTTCTTCACTCGGCTGGTGTGGCACAGACACAGCTCCCTTCAGCGAGGACGATGCACGGTACAGGTGAACAGTGACACCTAAAGGCACAAATGTGCTCAAGGCTCCAGCAAGGGCAAACTTCAGCGAGCTCTTCAGCCCATAAAGCATCTGCTTGTTGGATTTCTTCACCAGCCAGACGGACTCTGGACAGCTCATCGTGTACTTAATGGTCTGGAGCATTTCTTAAATGCTCCAGATTAAGGGGCAATGTATAATTCTACTTTTTCAGTAAGCTTTTGTTATTTTTTCTTCCCTTTCCAATAGTTTTACTGTATGGTTGAGTGTAAAGGGCTCCCTGTAGCACAGGGGAAAACAAGAAAGATGGTCAAGTGAGCAGACCTGAGGAGTAGAAGAGAGTAGTGCTAAACGAGTTGAGGGTGTGGGTAGATTTAGCCACCCCCAGTGTCTTCAAAACTGTTTGGAGTCCTGCAAGTAAGAGGCCAAAAGAATTCAGACAATTACCTTTTTATGCATTTTTAACTCTCTGGTCTGTGAGCAACTAGAAATTACACAGTGAAAACTTCCAACAGAGCACACAGAGTTACATCCATATAGACAACTTGTGTTAGCAGAAGTTCCCTGTAGATAGCTCAGCCATCAGACAGCAGGACAGTTGGACAACACTACCATTTTGGGAAATTCCTTTGTGTTGAGTTATTTTCAAATCTATGCTCTATTTGTTTCGTTTTTTGTTTTTACGTCCACTTTAACACAAAGGCATTCTCTGGGTAATTCGATCCAGTGCTTCATCACCCCTACAGTAAAGAATTTCTTCCCAATAGCTGATCTAAACCTGCCCTTTTTCAGTTTAAAGCCACTCCTCCTTGTCCTATCACTGTACTACCTTGTAAAAAGTCCCTCTCCAACACTTTTGTAGGCCTCTTTAGCTACTGGAAGGGGCTCTAAGGTTTCCTTAGAGCCTTCTCCTTCTCTTCTGCAGGCTGAACAACCCCAGCTCCCTCAGCCTGTCTGCACAGGAGGGGTGCTCCAATCCTCTGGCCTTCCCTGGGCTCACTCCAGCAGGTTCTGTGCTGAGGAATGCCAAGCTGGATGCAGCACTCCAGGTGGAGTCTCACCAGTACCACCAAACTATAGAGATCAACCTTATCCTAACATTAATTAATTATTAATTATTCCTTACCTCTATAACAACCTCTTTCACCGTGGAAACAGCCAATGACTAAAGTAATAGGCTAAACTTTAATTTAGATCTGTACAATTGAACCTGCTGCTCCCACATAGAGCAAACATTGTGACATTTTAAAAACCACACATTTTGCAAAGCGATACAGCTTTTTATCTTCTGTTTTATGCTCTAATGCATTTATTTATTAGGGGTTACTCCACCAGCTCAGGAAATGAGTTCTCTTAAAGATAATAGCATTCAGTAATTATCACATCTCTCATTTCACCATGTCAGAAAAGCCATTTGAAATGATGATCACATACAAATTCCTACTACATTGCCTGTAAGAAGTATAGTACAAGTAAAGAAAAAAAAAATCTTGCAGCATCAACACTGCAATTTTGCTGTGAGGAGCTAATGATTTGCAATAACTAGTTAAGCCCATGCAAGAAATTCATATTGTCATTGATTTGATGTTTGAGGTGGTCTAGAGTTAATATGGAGGGAACAGGTACATAACACAGTAAATGCACACAAGAGCACTCTCTTTTTTTCTTCACAGAAGAGCATTAAGAGGAAGTGAGAGTAATAACAACATAGCCACTAACTGGAAAAGTGTAATTCATTTGACAAGCCATATGAAAAATATTTCCTTACCAATTTTTTTGTAAAATACAATCCAGCAAGGCCTGTCTCAGGCAGTGAGTTTCTGTCAGGTGTTTCTTTAAGCAGGAATTACCTCTTATCTGTGCTATGTTTGTGAGTTAGTCCTATCACAGTGCTTAGTATCTTCAAAGGCAAGTTAGAAAAGTAAATGACATTGTATGTGGGCAGAAGTTCATTACAATTAGTGTGGTGTTTGGAGAAAGTATCCCTGGAAACATTTTGGCACAATAGCTTTTGCTTTTTTTTTTCCTTACAACACAACACTGAAATAAGGGTGTAGACTTGTCCCTCTGGTCACTGCAGTGCAGAGGATATTTTATGTTCTCTTTCTTCCACTCTTTTTAACTGCTGAGGAGCACCATTTTCTCAGTAGTATTAACAAATTAATCTACCACAGTGGCATTGTTTTTGCACTAATCAAGCCAAATGAACTGATAGTGGACTGATGAGCAGCTGGTTGAAACAGCTCTGACACTACAGGCAATTTGGTTGCTGATGCTGATGTTCAGCATTTTGAACTGATGAATAAATACCTGACATCCACGCTGGTTTCAGTCATCACTCTTTTAGAAAATACCAAGTTTAATGAGCATAATGGAACAAAACAACACCTGCTAATGGGAAACAGTTTCCCTGTAGGCAAATGGTTGTTAATAACACCAAATCAGAACTTCACCTTCAGCCCAGGTCAAAAGTTGGTTAAATGCCACATGTGTTTTTGGAGCTTTAGGCTTTTGTAACCATGTGTAAGATTACCCCTAAAACACCTACATACAGGAATGCACATCAGGGTAGGGAAAAAGGGAGAGCTGGGAGTGGCCAGCCCATTGTCCCACTGTGTGAATACAGGTGTGATAGCTTTGCCCTGCAGAGAGGCAGTGGATTCCCCATCATTCCTCTCCATGCCAGGAGGAGTTCTCTGATTCTGTGTGGTGCTCTGAGAACAATTGCTGGTTTGGGGATTGTGGCCTTTGATGCCAAAAAAATCGACTTGCAGGTTTTGTTTCAGCAGTCACATAATATTTTCCCTGAGGTTCAGTAGTGGGAATTGGAATGTTTATTGTCACACAGACTAAGAACTAGTCCATGGTTTGCCTGTGGGAGTCCTAACAACTCACATAGTTCTGACCTACTCACTCAGAGAGTTTCAAAATTAAAAGACTAAGACAGGCAGGTCTTAAGGCTGGGAAAGAAAATTACTATTCTTCAACTGAGCAAGACTTAAAATAGCAATTAAAAGGACTAATGTGACAGTGAAAAAGTATGGGAGGTGTATCCTATAAGGTACCCTTTAAAGTTTAACTCTTTTCCTCCATGTTCTTGACACACTAGAATCTTGTCTTGCCCTTTCAGGACAAAATATTGTAGGAGCAGCATTCACTAGTGAGATGTATTACAGCCTCCTCCTCGTCCAGTCGTGGATGCCACAGCAGAATAGAGCTAAAACCTCAGTGAGAAAGGGAAATTCAGGTACTTGCTGCAGTCATTTCTGCACCTCAGACCTCATGTGTACATTCTCCTTCACTAACACCACTCCCACAGGATCTCTTCTTCAAACAAAATCTCCTCCTGCATTGTTTAAGAGGAGATTTGGCTGAACGAGGTCGGAATCAAGGTCAAACCTTATATAAAGATGAAGGCTGAGAAGGAAACTCCTTATCTAGTGAGACTTTAGTGTAATCATTTTCTGAAATGTAACTAAATAAATAGCAGCTCAAATGGTTTTGGCTCATTTTTCTTTTTCACTGATAGTGACTGACTTTTTTCTGGTGTGAGGAGTTAAATGCAGTTTCTCTGCAGTAGTATGGTGCAAGAGTCTGACAGCTCCATCTTTTTCTCTGATCCCTGCAACCCAACCACCACCAGATTTTCAGAAAAGTATAATCATTTTCAGGAAATTACTCACATGTGTCTTCCATCCTGAACTAATTATATCTTTTTAGAAGGAAGAACCGAAAAGAGGCTTGAGATTTTAAAATTTCTCTGTATGAATAACTCTGTATGTGACTTAAAATAAAAGCAAGTCTTTGAAATCAGAGTTATAGTGTGGACCCTCCTGCACTTTCACCTCTCAGCCCTGTTTTTCAACAGTATCATTATAATCAAGTGAAGTGTAGCCATGTTTGGCAATTGTCCTCCGAAAAACAGATAAGCAAATAAAAAAATACTTTGTCTTCCAAAGAAGATATACTGGATATTGTCAATTTTTGTGCTGTGGGAGTACTCTGGCTTGTGGTAAACGTTTGACATGAGACCATATTTTCAGCCACTTCCTTTACAAGATAATTGGAGATTGAATAATATACTGAAGAAGAGAAAAATTTACTGCCAGGGTTAACTCTATTTTGTTTATTTTAAAATATTTTGATATTGAGGAATGGTGTATAAATATTGCCTATACTTACTCCAGTGTTTGGATTACAACTGGGATTTTTTAACTACTGAAATGCATTTACAACAACTCACTTTTTTCCCTTCAGACATACTTCAAAAATACTTTTAAACATAGCTGTGACTTTCTATGAGAGATTTGATTAGAATGAAAATAGAAGGTACTCTCAGTTAAAAAAAAAAAAGAAATCGATATTTTATCTTGGTCATTTGTTTTCTTGTAATTTTGGTTAGGAAACTAGATGTAAATGAAATGCCTAACATTTTCAACTGTTGGGTGAAGTTTCAACACCACCAGGATATTAAACCATCAGGATATTGTTGAGAGAAATCTGAAACTTGTTTTGTATCAGCATTAGATTTTTACAAAATTATTGGTGCAAACAGCACAACTTTAAGGTTGTACATTTGCCAACAGCACCCTGTGATTCCCCACTTCTCTTAGTTAGAAGTGCTGCAAATCAGAGCAGGCCATCTGTGAGTGTTATCTTAAACAAGTTGTAAATTCAACCTCCGACATTTGGATCTAAACTTCCCAAGATGGCTACAGCTCCACTTAAATCATGTGCAGGAATCAGTCACCTCTCTTTTCCCTACCTGCTTTTATCAGAAATGAGATTGTTGAAGGGGCTGCAAATAACAACACTAAGATGTACCTTTAAGTACTTTCGTTATGCTGATGATGCAAATACTTTTTTTATTATCCTGCACATAGTCTGAAATAAATTTGCCTGGACCTCCCTGCATTTAATAATCTGTACGGCTGGATATCTGCTCATTATAAATTATAAAAAGTTGACTTGCATGCCCGCAGAATGGAGAAACAGAGGTAAGGGATTTGCTATTAACTCATTTATGGATGCTAAAGCACGCAGGAGCTAGCAAGAGATTGCAGGTAAATTTAACTGCAACGAAACTAAAAGAGGGAGCAGAGGAAATACGTCCACGAAAACATTTTGTATGAATAGTACTGGAATTTCAGCCACACCCTTCTGTTTATTTAAACATCATTACAGGACCCTGGGGTCTTTGCAGAAAGCTGCCTGCTCTAGAGTTGGAAGGAGACTGAGATTTTGGTCACAGCATCCATGTTAATGGTGTGCTACCTGTGCCAAGAAGGTGCAGCTTCACTGCAAGTATTTGAAGCAGATTATGTAGAATATGAAACAGGCTTAACATCCAGCCATGCAGATAGCAAAATATTAGACTGAAAGATTAAATAGCATGCTAATTTCAAATGCATTTATGAGTCTATCTGCTTTTGTTCATTATTTGCTTTAACAACGAAAAAGATGAACAGGGTGAAAAGGGAGCTGCTTTGTTTTTGTCAGACCAGAACAGATGCACATCAGATGCTGCAGTCCTTTGTGTAAAGAATTACATTGCACTCTGCAGCATTCCCAAGACAAAATGAACAAAATCAGCAGAGTTTCAGATTTCTTCTTCTGAACATTTAACTACTTGACTTGAAATGTCTGTGGAACAGGTTTGCAGTAAAGTGTGTTTCTGAGGCAGAAAAGAGTATCTGCAGTGTTAACCCAGTTACAAGTGGGGAAGTACATTAAGGTACCTGCCTTTGGATTACTGTTTTGCTAGCATTTCATAGCAGAAAGCTTTCCAGCAGTGTCATAAAAAATATCCTCTGAGCCCCTTCTTGGGTAATAATTACACAACCAATGGTAACAAGGACGTCAATCTGAGTTTTAGCAGGCATAGTTAATCAGTGCAGCTCCATTGCCTTCAGAGTATTTGTGGCAGTATCAGTAAATTAACTTACTTGGAATATCTCCTTTCAGAGAAAATCCACATAGAATTCCTTCTTCTAAAACAGAATAATTCTTATTATGTTTCCTATGCTTTATACCATATTCAAACATCAGAAGTATTACAGAGAAAGACAAATTACACTGGCATTGGAGTAGACTAATGTACTTTAAAAGAAAAAAAAACAACAAAAAAACCCCCACCCTACTTTAAAATTATATTTTCTCTGTATAAAATAAAGTGGATGCTGAACCATTGGTGAAAACAACTCCCAGCCTGAGCCAGACAGAAAAGAGATGTAAAGAAATGAGCCAGTGGATGGAAATATACAGGGTGTTTTAAATCAAAAGATGAAACAAGTCTGCAGAGAATTACAAGCCCATGAGCAGCAAGCATAACATGGGCAAAGAAATGGCTAAGAAGGCAACCAAGAATGAAGTAATCTCATCTGCACCCTGGAGAAAGAGCTCTGACAAGCCCCAGAACTCCAACCTCCCTGGATATGGGAATGTTTAGGTTCCAAGAGCAGACCACATGGACATTGCATGTGGGGCACCACTAGGAGTCCTTTATCTCCAGAGATGTCTCCTGCACAGTATCGATTTCCACCAGGGAAGGAGACTGAGGAGCAGGGATGTAACAGGAAACCCCTGCTGCAGGATGGAGTGGGTTGAGACGAAGTTAATGTGTGCAACTCAAATGACTGCTGATGTGCTGATGGCTCATGTATTTAGTGTTTAAGATCCCCATACAGGTGGCTTTAATTTTAATAAATTAAAGCTTAATTTTTGCTCGAGAAAGAGAAAGGGTAACAACCACAAAGGATTTGAGAATTAAATAATACCTGCCCACAGAGTGGAATTTTGAAAGTGATTCCTCTTTTGCCTTTTCCAAACTACACCATAGACTGCTCTAGTCCTCCCTGGTTTTCTTTTGCTAAGTACCTCTCAGTAACATTTTATGTATAGTGACACTCAAAGGATTCCAATTTAGGGCCCAACAAGCAAGAAAATCTTGGTTTTTCTTACTTCTGATCCACATGTACTTTTAACTTCCAAATTTGGGTTGCCTGCTCATGGAAGAGCAACCACTGCATTTGGCTTGGGTTTGCTGGAATAATGTCAAGGACTGAATAACCAAAGTACATGGGCTCAAGTTTATTTACACTATTGCTGATCAGACCATTTAAAAAATAATTTCGCAGTTTACATGCAGAGAAGTCTTCAGTCAGAGGGCAGACTTATCTGGCTAAACATTTCAGAAACTGTTGAGCTAATTTAGCTCCTATTAGCAGCCTTGTTCCACTACCCAGGTAAGTTTGTTGAATATTGTGACACTGGCCAGCCTACTGTCAAAAAGAAGACCTTGGATTCACATCAGAATTGAGTGATATCATGTCAGCTTCTCTTTAGAATAAAGAAAAACGACAATACTGGAACCTGTTAGGCTTTCTTAGAGAAAACACACTACTCATATTGGAATAAGACAGCCATACCAGTAGGGAGTATAAATCTTAAAGACTATTTTAAAAAATACTAATATTTTTCTCCAGGAACAGATAAATTCTGCAAATTTTCAGAGATCTTCAGAGAAAATAATTTTCAATAAGTTATGTTTTTACTCCCACTATTATACAGCTTAAAAAATCTGGTTTTTTTCCTCCAGTAGTTTCATACCTAACCTATTCCAGCAGTTATCTAGCAATGATAATTTCACTAAGAATAAAATAAGAAATGAAAAATGTATTTATTCATATTTTGTTTCCTGAATGTGCAGAACATATGACTGAGTTTGCTTGTTTAAATCTCTGCCTGATAAGCCTTAGAGACAATGGGTCTATTTAAAAGTTGTAAAGGAAACAATTGACGCCAGAGAGTTTCCTGTGATAGAAGAGAGACTTCTCCCCAGTCACATTCAGCTAAGGGTTTGATCCAACAGTACAGGTCAACCCTCTTATCTTAAGCTTCTTTTTAAATTCTCATACAAACCAGGTGAATTAGAGATGGATTTGGTCACAGTGCATTTGGGTGCATTCCCCGGAATTTTGTTTTTTTCTATTAGTCTGCTGTTCTTCAAGTTGTCAGGGTACATCTCTATGGACTTTTGGTACGTGAGGTTCAGAAAATACACTCTGGACAAACATATGCCTATATTTTTCTCTGTAAATAATGGCAGTTTCACAATTCTGACCTCAGGTAGACCGACTGTGATATGTATCACAGAGGACTAAGTGTTATTTGTAGTTGTGCAATAGTATGATCCAAGTAATAAAAGCACTCTGTTAAATGACAACTCCTGGGGTTTTTTCTCCATCTTAAATTGGTAATGTGGTTATCATTTGCTGTCATGTCATGCCGTATGATTTGGACATATCCCTTCAACATATTTCATGTTCATGGTAAGTGTGCCCTCCTTAGACCACTATTACTTTCTCTTTCCATGCAATGGGATAAATTACATTGAGATGTGGACAACACAGTCAAATCCTAGCTCAAGAAACAGAAAAAAATTTCCATGTTTCCTGCTTAAATGGAAATTAAAGCACTTTTAAAAGCATCTTCTATGTTAGAGGTAGATTATTCTTAACACCAGTGGTGATAAAAGACAGAGAATGTCTCACAGGTGGCTATGTTTTCTCATCACTCAGATACCACCTCACAGATTGTCCTGTCCAGACACAGAGCAAGCACAGGAATTAGCAGACTTTCTTCTTGCCAACTGTACACTTCTGTCCCTGTTCACTGATGACATGGAGTGCTGGGGCTGACTTTGAGAAGGTGTTTGAAATGCTTGTGGGTTTAATGACGCCATGAAGAGACAGGTACCACATGCTGTGGCTTCAGCTCACCCTGCATTTCTCCTTTTTAATGGATTCAGCCAAAGTTGATGATGCCTGATTGTAATTGACATAATAAGATGCATTCTCTGAGTGTAAAGTAGCTGGGCTGTAATTATTCATGTGATAAGTGAGGATACATGGTACATTTTGTGCTTGGGTTCTTAAAAATACAAGCTGCCAAGCAAAAAAGAATGAGATGCAGTTTCTTTGATTTTTAGGTGGCTCGTGTACATTAGGTAGTGTCGAGTCCAAGAGTGGCAACCTCAGAACAGCAGAAGTTACTCAAAAGATCACAACATTCTTATGCTCTGACTGCATTTGTACACACTAAATTTGCTTGCAAATGTAGCCTGAAATGCTCCTTGTGTGCAATGCCCTGTAATTTTTAAACATGCTGAGTAAAGATTTTATTTAAAAGCTTAAACTAGTGGTTCCACCATAAGGAAGTATTTTACAAAGAAGCCCTTTGAAATTTAAATAAGATAGTCTTCTACAGAACAATCTCCACAGTTGCAGGGAGAAAAGGGCATGCTCTAAATTTAAAAAGTACAAGACTCACTATGGAAGGTAGTAAAGTGAAAATAGATTATTAACTACTGCTATATGTAGCCAGAGGAAAATCTTCCAGAAGAGCAAGAGTCTGATTGCTTCTGACTGTCTGCTCTTCTGGAGGAAGAGTGTGGGACTGGGACTCACAAGTTTACACCAAGCCAGTACTTTGCACCAATTTTTTGTACCAGTTTCCCGCATAACCCTGAATATATCAAGCCATGCCTCAGCTTTTCCTTCTTTGAAATGTGGATAATTTTACCCTTTCATGTGTTGTGAGATTTAGCAAATCCCATATAGCCACCTGCTTTGAAAGCTTCAAGAGGCAAGAGTTACAGATGCCAAAATATTATCAGGCAAACATAAAAATATATAATTAGGATTATAAAGGCAGAATTGAAAATTAAGCAATTCATTAACACTTCACCCCAATTGTGAAGTGTTTCCTTCACAGGGATTAAAGGATGACCTGTCTCTGAGAAACAAGAAACTTTTCCAAGGGCGTGTTTCTGTTACAAATTGTTTCCTGTCTCTGCTTGTTCTAGAAGTAATTCATGTCCAGGGGATACTAAAGAAATTTCTCTTTGGGGCTAATAACTTTAAGAAAATCTTTTAATGTTTCAAGTTGTGGAAATACATAGTACAAAAGCAGCATGAGGAAGACTGTCCATCATACCGCTTCATGTGCTTCACACTTCAAAAACACTTTCAGGTCAACAAAGCAGTAAAATATTACTAAGAGAAGCCGTGTGACACAACTCAATGGAAGTTGGAAAGAATGGACTAAAAATTATTATATAATTATATTAATCAATATCTTTTTTTTTAATCACCAAAGTCTGAAACTTTCACGAGATGTTAACATGAAATTCTCACAGAAGTCAACTAGAGTGGCCTATGTATTACTGGACATAAAATTTGCCAGGATGAAGGGATGGCACTCACTCTGTGGGAGGAGTTCTCTTCTTCAAAAGTATGTCTTTTTTAAAGGCATTTGATTTAAAATCCATGAGAGCAAAACTAATTGATAATGAATTGCAAAAAACTGGAAAATTACTATGAAAGCTTGGTGTTAATAAGCAATTAAGAAAGCAAGGTAAAATCCTGAAAAAATGCTTGCACAGATGCAAAAGCACATATTTATTATAGCTTATTATTCCAATAAAATTAAAAACAATCCACTTCAGTGGGTGCAACTGTTTGAAAAGGTTAACTTCTAGGTTGCAACTCAGTCCCTTCAGTATGACAAAATAGTTTTTTACTAGTCAAACCAAACTTATCCTCAGATATCCCAACACATAGCTTTTAAAAGAACATTTTTTTACAATAACATTAAAGAAGTATATTTAAATAATCCCTGTTATCACATAGGAGACATGACAACTTTTTGATCAAATTAGTTCACAGCTTTTTATGTTAAATGTGAATAGAAATGTGAATTACAAAGGTTTATAGGGTAAGTAGGTATCACAGTAATGGTCACCTACAGTCAGATTATGGTCACTGTAACTTCAATGTAAAACTGGACTAATTCCGTAGATTTCAATCTAATTACTCTGGAATAATTCTGGTGGAACTCTTGTGGAGAATGATACCCTTAAGTGATTTACAGACAAACAGAAGAGATTTTTATGAGTATGAAAACAAATTCAAACACTGTTAGCGAGTACAATATTTCTATGTCATTAGTTATATTTTATTATTTTTGTTTTCTTCTCACTCCTTGATAGGTCCTTTAGTAGTTTATACAGGGATTCTACTTCTTTAATTCTGTGTTTGTCTTGCTATGTTCTCCTGGAGTCTATCTTCAAGCTTTTGTTTTGCTGGTTTTCCAAAGCATTTTATGACTCAACAAACATATTTACATCAGTGTATCTTATTATTATCTCTTCATCTATAGATATTTTAACCTTGACTGAAATATTTCATCACCTATAATGTCAGACATTGGTTTATGTGCCTTTGGCTGCTACTAGGAAATGCAAGGAACCTGGTATTGCCTCTGTAAAGATGGCGCTGGGAACAGAAAAAAAGCATAAAGAAAATATTGAGCACAATTTTCAGGACCCCAGAGTTTGTTATGCTGTTGCTACAATCAGTGTTCCTGAGTGAATGCTATCCATGACAGAAACTGAAAAAAAAATCTTACAGCTGTCAACAATCAGTGGTAAAAAAGTTAGGAAAAACAAGGTTGAGTTATCTTAATTTGGTTTGCTAACTTTTACTGGGTTTACTACCTTTTAATGAAAGGCAATTACTACATTCAGTTCCCATCCCTTCCAGTCAGGTTTAAGATTACCCATCTGATTATGCACATATTTGCTAGTCAAAAATAGCAAAATCATGCAATCCTTAAAGATGAATATGAACAACTTAGTTTCCATTCATTTCTATCACCTTGGTAAAGTGGGATTTGATCAAGCAGAAAAAATTCTCTTGAGTAGCCTGAGGAATTTCAGCAGCTCGGGGAGTGTAATACAGCAGTGCACACACTGTAAATGCTGCAACTACGTGTTGGATTGTTTGCCTGCAGACACCCACCTACTGGAACTGTCCTTGTGCAACTTTCCTTGCATGAAACCAAAACCAAAAATAATGGATGACCCCCAAATCACAGAATTCACCACTAGATAAGCAGCATTTCTTGTTGACCTGTGGGTACTGAAGATCACAGCCAAATATAAAGCTGTTATTTGTACAAGTCAGCTCCTTCTCTCTTTGAGGGAACTAGGAAGCCCTCGCTGTGTTCAGCAGAAGTTGTGCTATCACTCACACACAGGATAATGCTAAGCTGCATTGCAGCAAAAGGAATTGAAGACAAACACAGTGCTCATAGATGCTGGAGAGCTACAACAAAAGAATATTCAAAATCCTCAATGCCTGGCCTTTACAGTTTGGTCAGCAGAGAGTCATCAATTATAGAATTATAGAAATTATAGAAAAACTACAGTTTTGGGGGGGAAAAAAAATCTTTTTTCTCTGTGCCCCCCTGTCCCCCTGGCAACTTGTCTAGACTTTGGTCTGTCCCTCCATACAATCTAGCTACTGTTGATGTGAGAGCCTTTTCTTCCAAACAGGCTGCAGTCTGGGACAGCCTTTGTGCATTTCTCTGCCTTGGTGACCCTTCATCTCATTTCAAATCTCAAATAGAAACAAGTCCTTTTCTCCTACTCTCCCTATACATTTTAATGTCTCTCTTCCGCTGCTCTGATTTAACTCTTCACTGTAATATTCCTAAACAAAACCTTCATTAAGATAGATTCCAAAGTTAAATGCAGAAAGGACCAGTTTGAACAAGTAGTTTCTGTCCAGGCAAGATTGTTCTCTACTGTATATTTACTACTATTTTAACCAGTCTGGTTTTAAATATCTAGAGCTAATTAGCTCCTGTAAATTAGATTTTCTTGAAGATTAACCTCAAGAGCTGAAAGTCTTGATGTAAGAACTACTTTCCTGGTTAACTTCCTTTTTTTTTTTTTTTTTCTTTTTAACAAGGCATCAATACTGACAAACATATCTCAGGCCTCTTTTTTGCAACTCTACTGATATGGGGCCAACAAGAGCACTACAGACTTCACTGGCATTGGCCTAAAAATGGATTTCATTGCGATGGGGACTGAAAATACTTCCTCCCACTGGCATTGAGCCTCATCAAATGTTTGTAGGCAGTGTTTTCCCTATCCCTTGACTGTCATTTAGCCAAAACCATAAAATGGCCAGTAGTTCTAAAGGGATCTGTGAGTCAATCTGCCAAAGTTCAGATACCACTTGTTCTGTACTTTTTGAAAATAAGGTCCCCGTTTGTGCACCAAAACCGGGAAACACCCAAAGTTAATTGTCGCTTTTGAAAACCCCAGACAGTCACTGTACTGTCTTAATACTTCCCAGAGATTTAATCTTTGTGGTAGCTATTTCCCTTTGCTGCTTCTTTCTGAGCCACTCACATAATTTTCTTAGGATCTTTGAGATAATGTAAGGACAACACCTAATACAGACAAACAGAAGGTGCTCTGTGAGCCAAGTGTGTGAATTACTGTGAGATGCACCTATGCTGGCTTTTTTCTTTTTTCTTTTTTATGGTTTTCCTTAGTCAAATAGTGTGAATTGTCAGACTTAGTCTGCCTCTAAACTGACCTTTACATGTACACTGCAGCAGGCCACATAATCTTTGGTTCTCTCTTGAGCTTAAGGGATGGTTCTGTCCAGTTTATGTACAGGTTTTGTTCTACATGCATCCCAAACCAGGAACTTGGAGGAGCTCTTGAATCTCCCAGTTTAGGCTCAGAGACCCTACTTTTTATTAAGGAAGCTCCAACAGGAACTGTAGATAACATGAATTGGCTTCTTTTTTTTTTTTTCCCTTAAGTAAAGTTGCACTACATTAAATATAAGCTAAAAGTAAATGATGCAAGATTTTGATGGTGGATTAATTAGAGGAAACTTCTTTGCCAGACAATCTCTTCAGAGGAAAATTTAATGTTTGCAACTCTGGTTAGCACGGAAACTTTCTCTGAACAGCTAGGGAGAAAGCCACACTCAGGAATCTCTTAAGTGCTGGAATATCAATATTTGCAGTAAATGTGCTGTGTTCACAACAAATCCAGAAGTACCACACTGACAAAAGCCATTTCATTTTTCCACACTGGAGGCATTCCAAGGCATCAGACTTCATGCACAGCATGCTATGTCTTTTAGTCAGTGACGTAAGAAGTTTCTAAAGTTATGGCAATGTTTTCCATGTATTTGCATCCCTGTAAAATGCACAGTAGGTGAAGATGGTAATTAAATTTTTCATTGATCCTAAGCTCCAAGTTTCCTTGTTGAAGATGTTTAATTAAAAATATAATCAAATAGTCTAATGAGATAATTGTTAAGGCATTCACATACATTTACAAGGCCAAGGAAAATGCTGTCCCAAACAGATGCTCATTAGGAGAATGAAGAACAAGGAACTAAATCTTCTTTTGAGGAAAGTAAATTACAATCAAATTTACAGTCTTTTAAGAGAGGTGACTCTCTGGGAAGGAGACTTCTATATTCAGAGGCATATTCTAGCACAAGTATACAATATTGCCTGGTTATGTAGGCTGGGTTTTAACACATCCCCAAGTCCCGCTTCACTCATTCTGTTTCCTTGAATTAATAATGCACCTTTGCAAAAAATCATATTCCAACAAAAAATTCTTTCTGTGGCTTATCTTTAAATACAGTGAAGACAGAATATATAGTGGCATGGCTTAGGGCCACTATGAATTGAAGAGTGG